>NW_028221436.1:4216935-4816935 GCF_014529385.1 Adiantum capillus-veneris
TATAGACCAGCCCAAGGGCTGCCGACCCAGGGATCAGCCCTCCACGACCTGCCATAAAAAGGCCTCATGCTGGGTTAAATAGCAAAGGAGGGACTGAATGCCTCTAGGGTCCTGGGAAGTCAATGGACTGCAAAGGGGGAATACTCTCCGGCAGAAGGAGCCTACGTGGCTATGGAACTGAGCCAAAACCCGAGCTAAACATGGCTAGACACGACCCGCATCAGAGACCTACCTCACACTGGCGGGCACAGCCACAAAGCAGCCCCCACTCCCTAATCTTCTCCTGGGGAGATACCAAGCTACCACAAGACAGGAAAATGAACTCTAACAACCCCTCTCAGATCCTGGACAGGAACGAGTCTAAGGGGCTAGAGTGAGAAATCTCCAACTGTAAAGAGAGGGTTTCGTGGACGAGGATATCTGCTAAGAAACTCTAAGGTCGAATCAATACACGACCGTTGTATCATCCAACCACTACCCCCCAAAGACATCCAAGAAAAATAGTGTTGTCCGCTAAAAAGTAAATCTAGCTCTATCAAGAATCTCCTCAAGCCAACCGACTCACAAGTCGCACAACCAGCATTTGCAGAAGGTAATGCTGCTGACCGCTCCAAGAGTATGCATCCGAACTGAGGGTAAAAGGTATAAAAAGACTAGTTCTTCACCCTTTTGCTCCCCAATGCTCCTAGTGGAGAAAAGGATGGCTCATGGCGCATGTGTATTGATTACCGTGGGTTGAATAAGAATACCATCAAGAATAGGTTTCCTATTCCTCGAATTGATGATATTCTCGATTGTTTAGAGGGTGCTGTAATTTTCAGCAGGATAGACCTTAAGAGTGGGTACCATCAGATTCCTATAAGGCCAGAGGATATGCACAAGACTGCGTTTAGAACGACATTTGGTCTTTATGAGTTCCTAGTGATGCTGTTTGGGCTAAGAAATGCGCCTGTCACGTTCAACAGAATGATGGACCCGATTTTCCGCTCGCATCAACAGTTTGTTGGGACGTTCTTCGATGACATGATAGTCTATTTGAAGAATGAAGAGGAGCATAGGCATCACTTGACCATTGTGTTCAAAGAGCTGTGCAGTTAGCTACTTGTCAATCCTAAGAAAAGTGAATTCTTCTTAGAAGAGATCCACTTTCTTGGCCACATAGTCTCAAAGGATGGTGTCAGAATGGATCCTGCAAAGGTTGAAGCTATTAAGACATGGCGAGACTTGAAGACTGTGCACGACGTTAGAAGCTTCTTGGGATTGTGTTCCTACTATAGAAGGTTTATCAGGAATTTTGCAAAGAAAGCATAAGCTCTTCACGCTTTGCAAAAGAAAGAGGTCACTTTCAGATGGACCGAAAAAGAGATTTCAGCTTTTAGTCTCTTAAGGGAGAAGTTAACTTCATATCCAGTAATTGTTTTGCCAGATCTCAGGAAGTCATTTGTGGCCCAGTGTGACGCGTGTGGCAGTAGCATTGGTGCAATGCTAATGCAAGATGGACGAGTAGTAGCTTATGAAAGCCGAATTTAGCAAGGTCCAGATAAGACTATGCAAGTCTATGAGAAAGAGCTCTTGGCGGTAGTTCATGCTCTCTCTAGCTGCAAGCACTATCTCTTAGGTGGTGATTTTGTTGTCCAAAGAGACCATCAGACCTTGCGATAGTTCTTGACGCAGTCAAAGTTATTTGAAAAGCATATGAGTTGGGCAAACATTCTTTCTATGTTCCACTTCCAGATTATGCACGTGGAAGGCAAGAAGAATGTTGTGGCTGATGCATTATCAAGGAAGCCACAAATTTCAGCTGTGTCAATTTCTTATCATCATGAGCTTGATGACATAAAGGAACAGTATGCTACAGATTAAGATTTTGCAAGGATTTTTGAACAGTTGCAAGGAGGGCAACATCTTGAGCACTACCTCCTCAGAGATGATTTTATGATGATGCATGGCAGACTTTGTGTCACTAGGCCATTTCGACACAAAGTCATGGAAGAGAGTCATGTCCCACCATATGTAGGGCTCGTGGTATTGATGTGACAGTTAAAGCGGTAGACATTCTTCTATTGGCCTACCTTGAGGAGAGATGTGGATGCCTTCTCGAGAGGATTGTTTGAGAACATGGGCACTACGTTCACGTTCTTGTCTTCGTTTCATCCACAAACTGATGGACAATCAGAAGAGGTTGATTCTACTAAGCAAAAGGTTACCTATAAAGTTGTGCAATTTGCTGGATCAATTTTCCCCCTCAGATGGATTCAAATTCTGGTGGAATTTGGTATGGAGATAGGGAAAGCTGTGATTTACAAGCACAAATCATCTAGAATCGAGGCAATAACAGATATCAGTCAAAGGATGTGCCCAAAAGTGGTTCAAAAAAACCAATATGGTCAAGACGGAAAAAACATGGCTATAAACTAGGAAATTGAGTAAACCAAGGAAAAACATGTACAAATCTGAAAATATTTCACCAGTGTGCTAGGAAGACCTATAGGAGCATGTGTGCACAAGGCTATATCAAAATCCTTCCCAACATGGACCGCAATCCATAT
Organism: Adiantum capillus-veneris; assembly: GCF_014529385.1. Lineage (NCBI taxonomy): Eukaryota > Viridiplantae > Streptophyta > Polypodiopsida > Polypodiales > Pteridaceae > Adiantum > Adiantum capillus-veneris. Next base: position 4,219,485 of record NW_028221436.1, read on the forward strand.
ACCTTTTTGCCCAACCAAAGGAAAATTTATACCATTTGGCCCAGTATGTTCAAAAAAGTCAAGCCATGAAGTTTCAAGCCATTTGGATTCCAAAATCCATATTAAAATGCCAAATTTCTCTAAGTCTGAAGAATATTTCCAAAAATTAGCCTACTTAACAAATCAATGATCCAAATCCCAAAATTCTTGGACTAACGCACCATCTTGATGAACCCTACTAGATGGTATCATCAGATCTTCAATATGTTGCGATCCATGTTCCTCAAACCCTAAAACCAAAGGAATTTGCACAGTAGCACTTCATATGCCCAGGAATAACCTCCCCTAGTTGGATTTTCGAAATGCTTCCCAACATGGATTGCGATCCATGTACCTTTTTGCCAAAATTTATATTTTACCCTACGCCCTTGTGCCTATAGTAATCCTAGATGCACTGGTGAAATTTAGTCAAATTTGGGGTAGTTTTGACCAAGTTATGCTCATTTTTAATTTATGGCCAAAGTTTGCATTTTCTTCAACTTTTCAACAGTTTTGATCAACTGCTAAACCCTGTTTCCAAATTAAAACTGACCACAAGATGCCTCAAAAGAAAGCATAAGGGAGTGGGAAACAACACCATATGAGATAGCCGATATATCCTCGAATGAGAAGACCCATATCACAGAATAGGTGCTCAAAGCAAGACTGGCTAACATATTCATCGGAAGATTTCAAGCCGCGGACGGAGAGATAGTGAAGACCACCATCTTCCCAAGGGAAATGTGGACACTACACCAAAAGCCACAAGTGCAAGCAGGGGAAGGTGCCTATAGTTGGGGAACGAACTTCAGAAGAACTCATGAACTCATAAGCTCGATTCAGTACAATAGGGAAACCACCCTGATTGACAAACATCGAGCAACAGTCAAGGTTAAGATCACAATAGAAACAATCAATGAAGCCCTCCATCTGCAGCAAGGGATGCAAAATCTATTGCAAAAAACAAAAGCAATAGACAACAACAAAGCCTTCCTGAAGCAAAGAGGACACAAGCTAGCATATCAAGGATCTACTCAAAAACCAAATTGATGTTGCCCCTCATATCGCAACACTTCAAAGTACAGAAGCCACCAAGATACTTGGAACCACTATTGTACATGGCAGTGGTAATGGCAATGGGCTTCACAGAAGGAAGAGTGGTCAGCTGCGACTTTGGAAATTACCTCCTCAACAACATCGTTGAAGCAAATCTTAAGGGGAGCCAAAAGAGAAAAACCTACATGAACGCTGGACCAGTGCTGACACAAATAGCCTACCAGGCATTGGGGATAATTAATGATTTACCACTTGCAGAAGAGTATATAGATTGGATACACAATGTAAAAGAGCAATAAAAACGGTGGCCGGATCATCCACAAGGCCAAAACCAGAAGTTAAACAAACAAGGCAAAGCGCCACAAGAACGGACACTGAGAGTGAAAAGACAAAGTCGCATGCTCCAAGTAGCGGGAAGCTGGGTCTCAACAAAGAGTTACCCCTTCGGAATACCAGTCTTCAGAAGAGGAGCATGGGAGTGAGTTCTCCCTCAGTTATACAAGATTGAAGAAGAGAACAGGCCATATGGCGGAGGCCATCCCAATTACCCAAGCCAAGAGAAAAATGGAGGAAGCGCATGCGTTGAGAGAAAGAATCTGTCAGCAGAAGCACGAAGAGAAACTAAGTAAAGGAACAGAAGCGGACGATAAAAAGGAGGAAGAAGAAAAAGAAGAAGATGTTCCATTACTACGTAGGCAAAGATCAGCTTTGGAAAGGATGAAACAACAAAATAGATAGGAAGCGGAAAAGAATCTAAATATTGCCAATACCATGTGGCAACGGATTCAGAATGAGCTCAAACGAAAGATGGAGCAAAGAGAAAGAGAAGAGGCAAAGCGGACATGCATCGATGATCTTGAACCATCTGACGAATCGAGTAAGACCAAGGAAAAATATGATAACCAATAAGAGAAGAGAGAGAAGGACACGCTCGACCAGTAGGGTCAGAGATTTGAATCTCCAAAGGACAAAGAGATACCTTTGAAGGATGGAGCAACAAAAGGAGAAGAAGCTATAGACCTCCCTGAATAAGGACCAGAGAAGGTGTTGTTGAAAGAAAAGACAGATCAAGCAACAAAGACAGCACACCAAAGACTACTACAATTTCATTGCTATTGAAGTACTGAAAATGAAAGAAAAAATGACTGAAGAGGCTGGGTCATCAAAAAAGGGCCAAGGAAGCCAACAAAAACCAAGATCACCTCGTTCACAAGTGGTAGTAGAGAAGGGAACAGAAATGATCAAATCATTCGACATTGATGCTTATTTAGAGCAAATCAAGCTCCAGTTACAATGCCAAAGAGCTCTCTACAACTTGCGCAAGCTAGAGCTAGAAGATACCAAAAAGGAGGCTTCTAAAGTAGCTAAAAACACTCTGCAGTTAAAAGACAAAATAGAGGAGCTGCAAAAAGTTCAGCTACAACTCCAAGCAGAGTTGCAAAGAGAACAGGAAAATGCTACCTATTACTACAAAGAAGTCCAATAATTTAATGAGGCCAACTCTACTCAGCAAATTGAGCAGCAACGACTAGAGGAGGAGCTATCCAGAGAAAGAGAGCAGAGTGAAAAGCTACAAGAGTCTTATGTGGTGGTGAGCAAGACGCTGAGCCAGCTTTTAGCCCTACAAGAAACTCCAACCTACTCAACCATGATTGCTAAATCAACCTCGCTAAACAAAGAGGTTCAAGATCTAAAAGAGGTCCTTGCCCAAGAAAAGTATGACAGACAAATCATGGCAGCAGGACATAAAGCACTACAAAAAGCCAAATACCAGGAAATTGAGGAAGCAGTTGGCAGAGGCACGGGGGACTTGGAGACTCCAAGAGAAACACAAGCAAAGCCTCAACAAATAGCCCCAGTGGAAATTGAGCAAACAGGAGGATTTGAGCGATCCACTCTTGAAGCTCACCACATAGATGTGCCAACGACAAGCACATGCAAAACAACGTAGGAATGTGAAGATCCAGACAACATCCATCTCGGATTCGGCCAAGGAAGAAATTCAACGCTGGATCTCAGAAGTCAAAGACCCCTCGCACAAAGAATATCTGCAGTATGAATTGAAAGTACTTGAATTGGCTGCCCTGCTCATGATCACTCCAGATGAGGTGATAAAAAACCTTGGGCATGAGATAATTGGCCTGTCACTGATGCAGTAGGAGGCTAGATTATGGAAACAAAGAATGCTACCTAACCTTGAACCAAACAGTAGAGGGGATTATTGTCACAACAATAGCAATACAAATTCAGACTATCATTGACAATCCACTCCTCTGGCAAAAGAAATGGTTTGAGCAGCGACCAATAGACGAAACATACTACAAGAATGCTTCGCAACACCTCAGGATTGACCCAACTTATTGTCCCATCAACAGACAACGATCTTGGGACAGTTTTTACTCTTGGCAAAGCGGTATTGAACTACCCAGCTATAACAAAGCCAATCAATAACAACTCCCCCATCAGAGAAGTATATGGTTCAGACGCTCAGAGGGGTCATAAACATGATGAAGGAGATCCCCAATCTCGCATGCCAAATGCTCATGAAAATTTCCAAGATGCTAATCACCTGCATAATATCTTTCAATGATATAGAGGCAGTAGAGCATCCCTGGCAGATTTTTGTGGAAGGCACAAGAGGGCTCTGTTGGAATATGGAGACGAAAATGCCAAGCAAAAACATCATCACGGGATTCTATACAAGAGTCACGTTCTGGCCCTCCCACTACATGTAGACTTTTAAGGAGGTGTTCACGATCGGGTTCTTTGAGGTAGACTCCTCCATATTCAATCCCATGACCAAAGATTTGCCAGCCCGACATGTAGCATATCAGAGCACTCTCAGCAATTATCCTTTCAAAGAGCTGGCAGCAAAAGTGGAGATCAAGGCAAGAGCGCAGAAGTTCAGACACTCACTGCAATGCTAGAGAAAAGACGGTAGAGGACACTTAGAGACAGATTGCATGAGGACGTGCAATAAATAGGAAGGGGGGAATGTTTGGTGGACACAGTGGACTAACACATAAAAAGCGGATGTACACCAAACCTTGTAGTACTCACTCATTTTTTCAAAACAAGTGATGTAATTCAGCTAATGAGGATTTGTAATTGTAATATATTTTGTCATGCCCTCTTAGCCTCTTTGAGTCTACACCCCTTGTAAGTGGACGAATGGCCGCGGAAAATTCCCCTTAGCTCTTAAGTCAAAACCCTTAGTTTTGAGAAAACACAGGACCATTAGGTGGGAAGAGTTTGAACGTTCACTGTGAGAAGCCTCTTGCTATTACAAATTATAATCCATTTTTCTCCTGGACTCGTAATCAGAATTCATTTCCAAATACCACATTGTGTTCCTTGTCTCTTGCTCTACAATTTGAGTGAACCATTCTCAATTCTGATGGGGCTCACGATGCATTGTTTGTGAGCTAAATGCATTGATTTGAGGTCTTAAATGGTTGTTTTTTGATGTTTTGACCACGGATAAGTGTTTCTATGCTTAGGGGGGACCTTTTCGTATATTTTGTTTTAGTTTTTTGCACATTTTTTGTGATGGATCGTGATTTATGTGCCTTCCCAGATGGTTGTAGAACTTGGTAAGATTGTGCCCCTAGGCGTTGTAATACCTCTCCTTAAGTTTCGTTGCATTTCGAATTCGTTTGGATGTCGAAAAGGCGTGATGACCTAGAGCGGTGAGATTGGACGCAGAATGATTCTCTGACTATGAAGAGGTTGATTTCCTTTTGTCGTAGTATGAGTAGCCCTCTGAGTTCACTTTGGTGAGATTAACACTCTCATCAAGTCTCCGTCCCCATCCCTAGTCACTTCCTTGCATATTGACATTATGTTAGTACAAAAAAGCTATGTTGCCGTCGACGTTCATCACGGTGACCCGCTAACAAATGCTCATCTTTGTTGACAAGATCCTCCACAATCAACATAGAGACCTCACAAAAAGGAAACTCCAAAGGAACATAACTAATCAAAGGCCTTACCCTAGCAAACTCCACACTTTGCACACTTGGCACCATCCTTACTGGTCTACAGAACACCCTACTGCTACAACATGCATACAATCTATAGGCTTGAACAAGCCTAACTCCAGCTTTATTTTCACTTTCTTGCTCTTCACCCTGACAACTTTGATAGCCTTGGCATAGCTTCTTAGTTCTTCTCATAACCAACCTTCTCTTGAACACAAGGATGCATGCAAGCTAGGAACTTTTCCAGCTTGAAACAATCTGCATTGACCACTTGGGTAACATACACCATATCCTTCTAGCTTGTTTCAAACTTACCCACAAAAGCATCAAAATTTTCACTTACTTCTTGTCATAGCCCTTTGATCTTTGCATCCACTTCAGCAGTCAATACCACTTTGCAAAAGTTGTGTAGAAATTGATCTCAAAAAGCAATCCAATATTGCTTATCTGTACCTTCTAGACCATCAAAACATGCCTTTGCTTTACCTTGCAATACCAATGGCACCGTTTTCACCTTCTCTTCATCAATTCTTCATCACTCCACATTTGCAGTGACATCATGAACAACTTGAAATCTATCACCATTGTCCACATCTTCAACACCGTTGAAAATTGGACCAACACTTTGCCACATCTTTGATCACAAACTCAACACCGGGATCAATCAACGTGCTCCTCCATGGGGGACACTAGAAGATGGAAAGGAAGAAAGGGGTACACATACAACACACAACATATTGTCTCTCTATAGCCCATGATACACACAAACCCCCAAATCCACTGGGATTCACCTTCAAAATCCTCACAATCTCAGCTACACACACCCTTCTCGGTGTACCAATGCATACAGAAGACTTTTTAAAAAGTTGAAGCACATTCCACACCCACACAACCCTTGTTCCACACCACCTAGCACACATAATCCTCTCTTTCTCTCTCAGTTTGCATACACGGACCTCAGTTTGGGGTTGCACCCAACCACGTCGCAACTGGCAACAAAAGAAAAGAAACAACAAAAACGGGAAAGGGGAACGGGGAACCAACGCAAGAAATGGGGCAATGACAAGCTTTACATTTCACAAAACCTCTATACAATAGCACCATCATGCTGAGAAGGGCACAATCCTCCTGTGCCACTTCTTCTTCACCTTCAAAAGGCTCCCCAAGCCTTGGATTTGAAATGGCAGCTTCCCAAAAGATCCGACTTCAAAAAGCCTCCTTTAATTTTACAAAAAAATCTCTTATATGGAGTCCTCTCTTCAAAAAAAAAAAGAAAAGGGTTTTGATTGGCTCCTGTAGCTCGTTTTTGACATTTGACCCACATTACATGCACTCGTCCTTGCATTTTCAGTATGCTTGATAGGATGGTGACACCTCATCAAGTCTCTAGCTCCCACTCGCATGTGAAGCACCTCAAAGGACCCACTTTGGTTGTAACGGTGCCATGAAAACCCTAAGGGAGCCTCTTATATCTCAATAAAAGGACTGGGCTGTGTGTGAGCGCCCCCCCTGCATTCTCGCAAGAACACCACCTATTAGCATGCCACATCATCATCACCCTCATGCGAGCGGCATCGCCAACCATTGGCCACGAACTCCCATCACCGTAGGTTCTCAATCATCACCAAAATCACTTTTTTGAATCAAGTTACTAAATTGGGGAATTAACTGGGGTTTGCCAGGCTTTAATTAAGTCATGTATGAACTAGAAGTAGTATAATGATTTACAAAATGCACAAAAGATAACAGTGGCAAGTTGCAACTTTGATCACCTTGATACAGGAAAGAGTCACCAACAAAGAAGAGCACACACAAGTGGTAGACAAACCAACCTCCACAGGGTTACATATCTTGTCCTTGATAAAGCAAATCGAATGCTGGACATGGGTCTTGAACCTCAAATCAAAAAAATTATCTCCTAGATTCGGCTTGACAGACAAACTTTGCATTGGAGTGCAACTTGGCCTAAAGAAGTTGAAGGTTTATCCATACAATTTCTACAGAATCCTTACAAAGTTGTCATTGGTTCACAAGATCTAAAAGCTAATCATTCAATTCTACAAATTGTAAAGGTTGTTTCTGACAATGAGAAAGACACAAAATTGACATACATTTGTCATAACTTATGATTTTCTTGAATCATGTGAAGAATATGTACGTCGGATTGGACAAACAAGACGAGCTCATGCAAAGGCTATAGCCTATACTTTCTTTACATCAGCAAAACAACAACAAAGACCGCACTGACATCGACAACTAGGTCATGTCAGGGATGACATGAAATTGGAGGGGGGGAGTGTTGACCATTGGGTCAACAACACAACATAGCTCAACAAGGCCTTATTTTCTGAGAGTTATGGAATGCTGAGGATTATGGTTATAAACATCATTTGTAATAAGTAGCTAGTCTAGTTGTAGAAGCCGGGGTGGAAGGGCACTCCCAGATTGTAAATACAAAGCCATTTTACCCCTTGAACTCTATTTTAGGTTTAACCTATGGTAGCCTTAGTATATAAGGTATCTTGGTCATTTTGTATAGAGAACTTTTATCATAATCTAAGTTTTAAGCTGCTGTTGACAATGTGTGAGAGGGGAAGAGAGAGAGCGTGAGCTTCATCTTGGAGCTACTCCCTGCTCATTCATCACATTAGAGAATCGACAATACCATCATGCTAGGCTCCACGAGAGCTACACGACAATGCCAAGCATTCCTCACAGAATGGAGCGAACTTGCTCGCACATCTACGAGCTATTTGTGGTCGTAAGTATATCTAATGATGTTAGTTTTTTTCATGCAAGTAGTCATTAGAATCATGGAAACATAAGCTATGCATAGGTACTCACAGATTTTAGTTTTGGGCATTTCAGAATTCTGCTCTATCTTTATACGTATTTTTCACAGATGGGTTTAGAGTGAGGGGTTGAGTGTAGAGGCTTTGGGACAGGTGTATGCTAGTGAGGGGATGGTGTTCCTTAAGTTTTGTATGATTTTGGCATGGTTTGATGGGTTTCCTTCCGTTGTGTGTATATGGGTACGTGGTGTAGTTGGGAGCAGTGAGATTCTAGATTGTGGTTTAGTTGGCCTTTCATAGTGTTGTATGTGTAGGATGGTCTCAGCCTGATAAGATAAAGAAATTGCCTCCGTGCGCCTATCATGTCATCTGTGTCCTCAATTGACATTATGTTGATCTAGGTTGTGTTGCATGCACTTTATAGGTGGTGTGATTTGCTCCCGCAACATTGGCGCCATTGCCGGGGACATAAGGACTTAGGTAAGTATTCCTACTAGCACTCGTGTGATGGTTGCTTGATTTAGTTTTGGCTAAAGAAAGAATCTTTCTTAAGTAGATCTGGAAGAGGTTATTCCAAAATCAAGTGGATAGCTAGGAAGCATGTGTCTTGCCGAGGGTATGCAACTAGGCAGATTTAGTTAGGATTTTTAGTATTAGTTGTAGATTAGAGTAGTTGTTGGTGGCTGAGTGACTTGTGAGGTGCTAAAAGTGTTTGCTAGTATGTGTGCGGCAGTGAAGCGTTTTTCTACCATAGATGCAAAATCCCATATAATGTGTAGGAGTAGGTTTAGGTAAATGATTAGATTCTAGAGTTATTCATCACTAATTTATTTGTTGAAGTGCTTGTTTGCATTTGGAATCACAAAAAAGTCTACTTTTGAAGGTAAAAATGCAATAAACAAGGAACTCCACCGTGTCGTCTCTCTCTCTCTCTCTCTCTCTCTCTCTCTCTCTCTCTCTCTCTCTCTCTCTCTCTCTCTCTAAAGTTCAATGATTTTGCAATTTCTAATCGTGTGTTGCTATTGATTTCTCGCTTGGAGTGTCCAAGCCTCTAACAACAGTCCTCTCTCTAAGGCTGGCTGTCATGGAATGGGGTGTGGGTGGGTTCCTATTTTCTCTCCGTATAGCTTATGGCCCTCTGTTGCACATCGCAGGGATTTTTACCAAACACAAAGTAGAGAGGCCAGAGGTTGTCGCCTTGGCATAACCTCGGGCCCTTTTAACTCGACTTGCCTAGTGCTCTAGTTTGAAGGCACCCTGTCTCTTGAACTCTCCCCTCTGCAGGGGTTCATTTTAGTATTGTTTCTGGTCAAGGATTAGTAGTATCAGTGAACCAAAATAGAAGACGTTCTAGAATTTCATATTGATGTTCAAAGAGTAATAAACTCTCTCTTTTTCAGCTGATGAGGAGAACTGGGAAGGTTTGATAAGGAGTGGCCTTGTCTATGGAGGTGGCCAGATTGAGCCAGAAGAGCTGTTCAAGGTCATGAAAAAGAGGGTGGAGCGAGTTGACATGCGCACGGTGAGTTTTCTCTACGTTTCATAAGAAATCAAGACATATTTTTGAATGGATTCACACAGCACGGGTTGTGCATCCCAGAGACTTGAACATGATTCCATCCTATTGTGATGATGCGTAAAATGTTTACTCAGTTGAATACATTCATCACTTGGCAGTAAACCCATTTCTTGTGCATTTTATGTTTGTTATGCAAGAGAGTGGATCATACCAACAACGGGTTGTGTTAGAGTATCTGAAGGAGATAGAAGAAAGAGCACAAGCTGTCATAGAGGCCTTTCAGACCTCCAGAACATGAGGCGTATGATTATGGCCTTAATAGCATGGCTGATAGTTGTGAAGGGGCTGAGGAATATTATGATCGAGCCAGCTAATTTAACCTGGAGTGGGATGTTGTATATATTAGTGCCTGGAGTGGGCTGTTGCATATATTAGTGCAAACACAGACTTCCCGTTGCTGGCCTCTTCCAGTATCATTTGTATGACTAGGAAGGACCAGTGGTCGATTCTCTCAACCGTCAGTCAAGTGTTGCTCGTAATATCTTGCCTGTACTCATTGAGTGTAAAGTCAGTATCTTCAGCCTTTTTTGGAATGAACTTAGGGTGCGCAATGTCAAGTTTTGAAGCTTTACAATTTGATTTAGTATCATGTAATCCTTACTGTGAAACCTTCTGACCATGTTCCTCTGTAGATCATTTCTCTGCTAGCCGGTCAAAACTATGTATTGCGCTCTCTCTCTCTCTGTGTAAGCATTGCAAGTTCTTTGATGATTCATGACTAAGTGTCTACGAGCTATATCTTCAATTTTGAGTGCTTAAAGCTTCACTTTATGTCATTTTGACTAGAGAAAAGTGTTATTAGACCAGTTTAGATAGTTCTGTTGCAATCTTAATGATTTGGTTAATGATAGATCGTGATTTTTGTATTTTGTTGGAATGCTGTCAGACTTGTCCCCTTAGATCTTCAAGGTCTCTCGGAATAGTTTCCTACGACGTTAAGACTCTCTTTTTCATAGTATTTATATTTCATCATTTTGTCATTTCATTTTGTTATTCTGACTTTGTATCAGATCCACATTACATTGAAACGATCTGGTCTCATAGGTCATTTTGGCCTTTTGAAGACGTTAATATATCATTTCATTTCATTTTATTTCATTTGAAGACAGAGTGCCTACGTTGGAGGACATTGAATCTCTATAGCCTTTTGGATACTGATGTATATTTATATGATGCTTCGACTGTCAGAGAGCTCCATTGTATCAGCTCACCCTTTCTATTCCCTTTGTATCAAGCTTTCACCCCACCCCTACCCACTATTTTCTTTTCAATTCTTTGTACTTTTTGTGATTAGATTCACCATATGTAACCTTTTGGTCTCATAGGTCATTTTGGCCTTTTGAAGACGTTAATATTACATTTCATTTCATTCTCTCTCATTCTCTCTCTCTCTCTCTCTCTCTCTCTCTCTCTCTCTCTCTCTCTCTCTCTCTCTCTCTCTCTCTCTCTCTCTCTCTCTCTCTCAATATCAACACTTTATTGAAATCATACCAGAGCGAACATACGCTGAAGGACTACTATGCCTGAAACATAAGCGTCCGAGTAACAACGGAACATAGTGCGAGTGCCACCATTGAGAACCACGTTTTTCCTGAAGCAGTAAGGCATTACCGTTGATAGGAGAAAAAGGAATCACCCAGCACAGACGAACAATGTTATCTACTGCTCAAGGCATCTGCGTGCTTTCCTACTACTACTACTAGTTCACATGTAGAAGCTCGCTTCGCTTCTCTAGTCTCTTAACCACCCAACTCTCTTAGTCTCTGCTCATAATAAATTGAATAGTCAAGAGAAGGTGTGTGCCAAGTAGTTGGACTTGCTTTGTGTGCATATCCTTTGTTTGCTTTATAGAGCAAGAAAGGATACATACTGAAGAAGGAATTGCGAAGTTGAGCTCAAGAAGAAGGTGAACAGAAGCTTGTTTTGCTTATAATTCCTTCGCATAGAGCCGAAGTAGGGTAAGCCAACTTCTGTTTTTTGAACTAATGATAGCGGTGAACATAAATCATAATTGGGCTTGTGAAATTCTGAGCAGCCATAGTACGAGTTTGTGCAATCTTTCAAAAATGTGTCAAGAAGAAGAGGGTGGAGAAGAGGACTTGCAATAACCAAGAGACACCTTCAAGGAGGGAAGAGGAGAGCCTACATTACCACCGAAGTGTAAGTTTGTAAGAAGTCAGAAGTCCTCCCCATGCCTCTCATCTGAGCAAGAAGGTTAAGATTATTCATGTAACGTTTGTCATATCTGCGGATCAAGCTAGTGGTCATGTGTTGATTTATATTCATATCTCGGGATCAAGCTAGTGAAGTCTTGCCTAGATTACTTTTTTATTCTTAGGATATCAACTATTGTGAGCCCTAATGATTTGGGTGATTCAGGATTATTCCCATGCTGATACATTTAGGAGACAAATGCTGAAATTCCTATTTGACAGTTTCATGATATCCTCTCGAGGCTCCACCTCAACAACAGCTTGAATGCAATCTTCTTCATGTCTTGCACACAACTAAGAAGTAGAGCATTTAACAATAGCATCAAGAAAATTCATGAAAACCAAACACTAATATAGAGTCCCTCAAAGATTGGAGGGCAGTCGTCGCTTCAAAAGCAATTTGACAAGCCCACTTCACTCATAAACATAGCCCAAAAGCTCAACATAAAAGCGCCTACACCTATGATCATATCAAAACGATAGCCTTCCCCTCCTTTTCGAAGAATCTCCACAACTTGGAAAAGAGTTCTCTCAATTTACACTTCCACAATAGTAGCATCCACTTTGAAAATATCTTCTCCAAATCCATTATAGCAATACATTAGGAAAAACTAGTCTTGCTTAGAGAAATGGAGAAAAATTAATTGAAATATTGACTTGGTAATTGAGTAGGCATCCTGTACGACAGTGCAAGGCAAAGAACATTGTTTTTCAAACTACAAAAAACCTTGTGACTAGTTAAACGTCTCTTCATGCAATGAGGAAATGACGCAAACTAAAGACCATATAGTGAAGTCATGCAAAACAGAAGTGGCCATACATAACTATTGTGGAGGGTCGGCACTGTGTCTCCTTGGAAATTACAAGAAACACAAGTTGTGCCTTTGCCCCGTAGTTTGGTTGTGTGATCCAAGCAAATGCATATGAATCCAAATAACGAACCTTTACAACTTGTTGACATAGGGTTTTGTCTGTCAATTTGTAGAAGCTCCCATTGTCGATTTACAAATTTTATCATGAATAGAGTTGAAGCGTGTTGTAGCACAAAGGGCAAGAGGTCGGCACATCTGTTGTGGACCAATCTGCGATGACACATAGGCACCTAAAGTATAGAGTTGTTCCATAGCCGATATTAGAGCATGTAGATTGTGGAGGCCGTAGATCCAAAAAAATTGAAAGTCAATGAATCAGTAATACACAGCCTTCAGATGCAAAGTTGTATTGCCAGATTTATTCTTTGAATTTCAGGCACAGTTCGTTGTAACATCTTATTTCATTCTTGTGCATGCTCTCAGCGTACAAGAGACAACACTTTCCTGGACTTGTTCTGCCTGCTTGGGGCTTTGCTTTGTAGAGGCTTGAGAAATGGGTATAATGAGAAGTGAATCTAACCCAAGCTTGGGATTATAGACATTTGGCTTAGCAAAACTTGGATCTAAAAGGGACATTAGATTCCATTGATGATTAAAAATGCCTTTCCAATGTTGGTTGGAGCCACACTTTCCTTGTTGGTGCTCGATCAAAAAGTTCTCGTCTATATTTCACTAGGAAAGGCACTATAAACTGGGAGTATAAGCAACTCTGGAACATTGGGACCCAACCCCTTTATTCTCTCATACAAAATCTGGTACACTATACTTCTTCTTGTCCTCTTCAGTTGAAAAGAGAAGGATATCACCTTCTGGCTCAATTTAATGTATCCGCGTAATAGTAATAGGTGCAACATCTAGAAAAGTGCCCAGAAATCTTCTCAGCATCCAAGTGTAGCTGAGGTGACTAAAGGACGCAAACCTTTATGCCATGTTACTAGGTCCTTCGGCAGCCCATAGAGTCCATCAGTGTGTATTGTCCTTTCATGTGCTTCATCAAGCATGATGACAAAATGCGCGAAGAGCTGGCTATCCACGAGCAATATTCTGAGACGTATTCCATCTGTCATATACTTGATTACTGTCTCGGGGCCCGTTCTTGAACAAGGATGCACCCAAATTCTTTTGAAACCCTCTTGACCACAGACATTGTGGCCACTCTTTGAGATTGTGTGCAGCCAATCTTTCGTTTTGTTGTGCACCCCTGCTTTTGCTAGATATTGTGTAGTCTCTATTGTTTTCTTTGAATTGGTTTCTCCAATCACAACTTAAACCTGGTTCTCATGGACTGCTCCAACTGGGGTAATACCTCACATCCAAGACCCCTGACACTAGTAGTTGCTTAGCTTCTCATCTCTCAAGCAAAACTCGTTCTCTTTAGTGGTTGCCTAGAAGGGCCATTTTCATTCTAATCTGTGATGATAATCCCAAAAAGCCCTTTGATCATGTTGAAGGCTGAATCATACAAGAGGGATTAGATTCCTCATCCAAAGAGCTTCTTTTCATCATTAGAATATATTGCCCTATCTTTTGGTGCACCTCCCTCATGGAAGGGCTAATTTTATTCCCATCATGGAAACAACCTTAACCCATACCTCTTGATCATATTTGTGGTAATTTGCAACACATGCACAATCCATTCCTTTTGATCACAAAAGCCTAGAAGCTACATAAAGTAGCCGTATTCCATGACATTTGAAACCCTACCTCAGTAAACATTGCATAGCTTAAGTTCTTGTGGTTGATGCCCTTTTGAAGAGCTAGGGTTTCTATCATCTTGATCCCTCATGATCCGGTCACTGCGTTTATCATCATTGTCATTGCTTGTATCTATCCTTGCGATCATCATGATCTCTTGAGTCCTTCGATCACCATCCTGGTGGCTATGATCCCTTCTTTATTCATCCTCTCTATCATGGTCTCTTTGTCTTTCGTACCTTATCTCATCTAGATCATGTCCATCGCGATCTCCATTTTCATGTTGATCATGTCTACTGTAATCTTCATCATTATCTCTTCTGTGATTTTTGCCATCGTGTTGACTATCACATTCACTTTTGCTATCATGTCTACCATCACCACTACTTCTGTGTTGTTCCTCTTCTTTCATCTTAGCCTCATGCTCCAAGCTCGTTTTACAAATGTTTGATCCTCCCTCTGTCATGAGGGTCAGAAAGCCCAAAGAAGGTTGAATCTGAATGCTTACTTTTAGCTTTTAGGAGGAAGAACAACATAAATGCTAGTGAGCAAACTTTTAATGAAGTGCTTAGGAAGCTTTGCAAATGCCAAGCTTGCAAACCAACACAAGCAATTATGGCCAACCCTTGACAAAAAGATGGCTTTCTTATTAGCACCACAAAGGAGCATTATAAACAATATTTCCAGTGCTCATGGAGTTCAGAAAGGCATTCACTCTATCTTGGGAGGAGAGCAACATCACACTTTACATGGTGAGTAACAACACACATTACATGCTTTAAAAGTATTATTCATTTCTTGATTATGGTCACATTGTATCTTATTTGTGCATCGAGCATTTTTTATTGAAAAATATGGATCACTCAAAAATTTCAGCACCTAGGGCATGGAGAACTCCCATTGCCGAGCTACAGGGTGCAATTTAAAAATACCCATCATGATGGGGGTGTTGTGTAGTCCAAATATTTTAAAGGAGGCATTCAACTAGATACCACATGGGGTTTGCTTGTTAGTTCGCCATGGAGAGTGCGTGATTGTCTAACATTGCGAAGGAAGTAAGAACATTGGATCATGGAGAGGCATCAAGCTCCATTTGTTGCATAGCTATGACATAGAAGATTGCATACAAGCCATCAATTTAGATGCTGCATAGTAACCTACTAACGCACACCTATAGGTCTACTAGAGGATACTAAATTTTTGTCCATCCATGCCAAGAGAGTGACTATCCAGCCTGAGGGGACAAATATGGCATGTAGATCGAGGCAAGGGTTTGAGCAATTATAAGTTGCATCTTCTTTGTGATTGACCGCCCTATGTTTTGTACCCTTACATGATGTAAACGATTAGTGCCCGTTTATAGTGCAATTTCATTTTCCAAAACTCACACAGTTAAGCATTCATGTTAGTCTTGGTGTGAGATGGTTTTTTTTTTTTGGGGGGGGGGGGGGGGGGGGGGGGGGGGACATGGCTTAACACCAAAATCTCTCGGCCAGACATGTTGTAAGAGGTTCTTCATGGCCCCAATATGTCTTCATGCTTCTTCAATGCTACCACCACTTGAATCCGCTCATCAAAGAAGTACCCATCTCACCAGAAATTTCTTGAAAGCAAGTTATTCTCTTTGAATATGGGCAATATCCTTGGTGAATAAAACTTAAAAATTCTATGACACCCAAATCCTTGTGTGTGGTGGAATAGCTACCACATACTTGAAGATGTGCTCCTCCGTGCATGCCACAATTTTGAGAAATTTGTTGCTCTTGAGGTCAATGATAGAGCCAAGTTCTGGGACACAAGTGAAGAAAGCATTACCACCCATACACTAACCCACACCCCCCCCCCCCCCCCCCCCCCCCCCCCCCCACACCACACACACACACACACCATTCTCAATGTGTTTAGGAAGAGGGTGCATTGTGATAGAGGGATGGGTGTGAGTGGAGAGACGCTTGCAAAGGCTACAGATGTGGCCATGTTCAGAGTGTGTAAAAGCTAGCACTAAATGAGCTCAAAAGAAAGTGTAGGTGAAAAATGAAAAAGAGGTAGGTGGCTACCTTTTATAACGTCCCTCTTTCCAAAAAAGGGCTAGCCTCTTCTCTCCTCATAGCCTCCTTGAGTCCTTGTAGTGCACATTCTTGCACATAAACGTTGTGGTAGTTTCAAAAGAAGCAAGTTTTTTTAAGCACATGCACAAAACAATGAATAGGAAAGCACCAAGTCAAGGCTACAAATCAAGAAGCTCTTATCATATTTCAAGGAGCTTTGGACATCTCATACCATCTTTTGCTTCAAAGATGCTACCGACTGCAATTCTGGCTCATGCCACTCCACACTTAACAAAGACAAGACTTGGATAGGTTCAAGTCTACCATAATTATGTGTAGTAGTGGGGATGACATATGCGGGTGAGTGAAAGAAAACTATCGCTCTAAAATCTGTATGTAGTGCTTTGAATGTTCTCAAGGCTATGAAGTGGTTGCTCTTTCACCAATCTAGATGAAAAAAATGACTACACAAGCAAGTAGAAACACAATTGTAGGTATGAAAGACCCTTGTGACACCAAAAGAAACCCCTCATTGCCAGGAAGGTATTCAATGTGGTGGAAATGCCTTTCGAGTAGGTTGTTGCAATGCATCCTTTTGAGATTGAGAAAACAATAGCTACAATCCCCTTGTCCTTGAAATTCTTGGAACCATGAAGCCTCCCCTCTAATGGTGGTTTAAATTTCCACTAGTTGACATGGTAGGAACTATCATAAATGGTTGCATGTATACCCAAGCACCTTTGGTGAACTCTTGTGGCACCCATTCACGATCTAGCGACATGCAAGATTTACATAACAATTTCTAGATGAATCACATCTGCATGCATGTATTGATATGAGAGAGAGAGAGAGAGAGAGAGAGAACCTAACACCAATTGAGGGCTACCCCTCCAAAAGAAACTATATTTATGACTCTTCTATATAAGACTAGAATTGAGTTCTCCAAGCTTGAAAGAGCATCAAATTCCTCTAGCATCTCATACTAATTATATTTAGAGTTTGATGACTCAATTGGGAAGCATCTCTCTCAAGGTGGATGAGGACATTACCACACTAATGCGGGAACTTTGCATGCTGGGTTCTCGTTTTCCATGTTTTTGAAGCTTCTTTAGACCGAAGGCTAGCCATTGATGATACAACTTTTGGAGGCACGCAGAGACACATTGAAGCTTTATGGTCTCTCAAAAGTCTTCATCTTCAAAAGCATAATTAAAGTGGCATAAAATTGAGGACCTTGCCAATGTCACCAAAGGTCCTATCATGGGAGAAAAAGGGTATTTGCCTTCCTCCATCCTTGAAATTCTTTAGATGACGAGCTCTCTTCCAAGCAATGTAAGAATGACGATGCCCTCTACACTTTCTTTGAAAGACAATTTACATATGTATGAATCACCGTCTGAGCTTTACCTTGGATGTCATGGAACTATCCTTGTCATCTACAAGAGAGAGTGCCAATCTTGCTCAAAAGAGTTTCCTTGTTTAGTAATTGGAGGATAATTTAATGATTCAAGGAGTCTCTTCCTACCACTGGATCACTAGAATTGACCGTGAGTCTCTTCCTACCACTGGATCACTAGAATTGACCGTGATTCTTGTAGATGTGGACTTATTTGCATCCCAAAGCACACAAAATCTATTGGAATTAGTGCCCAAGTTGGGGGGACATATCACTTATCCTAAATGAACAACCAAAGAGGTAGGAAGTGTTTCCATGTGCGTGAAGATCCCATTATTTGCATCCAAACTGGACACCTATGGCGAATCAAACTATGGTAATCTTTAGTAAGTGCTCATGGCAATACATGTGTCAATCTCTCTCTCTCTCTCTCTCTCTCTCTCTCTCACACACACACACACACACACACACACACTTTTTTGTAAATCAATTTGATTTAACTTTCTGTGGGAAACCACAAAGAGAGGAAAACCCACCAAAAAGATGTACAAGGAAAGTCTCTCTCTCTCTCACACACACACACACACACACACATTCAAGCCAGTTTTTCACCATCCGCACTCCTTTAGGTACAATTTCTTTAAGGGCCAAGAGGAGAAATGTACACACACACACACACACACACACAAATTTATCAGAGCGCTTGAGCCTTGCATTCACCACTCGAAGCAAGCATGCTCCCTTAGCTGATTGCTCTCACAAAAGTAAGCATAGTTGTGACACAAAGCTGTAATTCTTTGAAACGAATTGGCACTGCAAGCTACATTTTCCATAGCTGAGCTGAATGGTTTATTGGCATGTGCCAGTAGCGCTATTAGGCCAAGAACTTTGGAAGACATTAACGTATTTTGTCCTTCAATGTAGCAGATATGAAACTTAGAAGCCATCTATTGTAAACCAATAAGATGCAGGGCTTGCACAAGTACTGTAGGCGATGGGGGGGGGGGAGAGAGAGAGAGAGAGAGAGAGAGAGAGATTGATTGATTGATTGCACAAACAACAAGGTGCATTGTTGAGATAAGAGAAATTCTCATCGGTTTTCTCTACAATCAGCTCTTTTCCCGCATACTCTCACTTTGATTACTTACAAGAGTAGACTGATATTAAGTGCTCATAGGACTGCTGAGAGAAAGGGCTGCTTTTTTGATGAAAATGCGGCAGGTGCATGATAATGGGGCGTCGTCATGGTATCACAGCCTTAAATCTGGATCGATACGACACTATACATGTGAAGAAACCTGCATCAACATGACAATGTTAGAAACTATATCAAAAAGCAAAGAAAAAGTCGACCAAAACCAGTGAAGCCACCTTGTAAAGTGAAACTCGGCTTGGTGAGGGCCCCTGAAGTCAGGCTAGTTTGGATAACCAGCCGATCATCAAACTCATTCTACAGCATTGTATCGAAGCTCACAGCTTCCTTAATTCACATCTGGAAGCAGAATCTGCGCACCTCTCCAAGACTCTCCCTTATCTAATGTTATTGGAGAAAGAACTGTGCTGTAAGCGACTGATATGAAGGGCTTGTCTCCATCCGTGACTGGACTGGACACCACCAGGTTCTCAAACCCACGATTTTCAAGGAGTAAGGACCTTCGCAAACCCTGCAA
Organism: Adiantum capillus-veneris; assembly: GCF_014529385.1. Taxonomy (NCBI): domain Eukaryota; kingdom Viridiplantae; phylum Streptophyta; class Polypodiopsida; order Polypodiales; family Pteridaceae; genus Adiantum; species Adiantum capillus-veneris. The sequence continues at coordinate 4,238,804 of NW_028221436.1, forward strand.
AATTGTAAACAGCTGGGACATGGGCCTTATTCATTCATAACAGGCATTTCTTTAGAAAACGCAGAACCAAACAAAGGAAAGAAACCTTAAAGCAAAGCAGCTCAGAGACAGCTCTCCATATTGATATCTTTCAATTCTCCAGAGACACTACTTGCTGGCCTGCCTGAGGCTTTTGTTAAGAGAGAAAATTTTTGCTACCCCTTCACTCACAGCTGCAGCAACCAATGATTGCCTTGCTTTGCATTGCAAGCTGTTGTCTCTTTCCTTATCAGCTAGACACAACTTTAGAACCACAGCATAAAAGGGGTTTTTATATGCCATCATCATGACACAGACTTTTACTAAGGTTTTCTGCCATGTAAGCCTCAGATGTATATATTATATAAAGGAGCATGCAAACGCCCACAAACACATACATTATTATCACTGATGAAATGAAGTTAGCCTCTGTCCCGTTTCTGATGAAGCCTTGGCCCTGTTGTCAAAGAAAATCAGAGCCTCTTGATCTCGTACTTTGCCCTACGCTTGGAAGAGCTCAGTACTCTCGTCCTCTTTATCCTGTGGTATCCCCTTAAAATCTGAGATCAATCCTCCTTTAGTCTAACCCTTCTCTTCTTGTCTCTCTCTACTGCCTTCGCTGTCTCCACCTTGTCCACTGGACTTTCTTCCTTGCATCAAGCACTTCGCTGCAATATGATTGGTCTCTCTACAAGTGTAGCACTTTCACCACTTACTATCCCACTCTGCCTTCTCTTCTGATGTCAAACAAGGAACTTCTTCACCTTCTTCCTACACTTCCTCAACTCTATCCAACGGCTTCTCCCTTACTCCTCATCTACAAAAGCCAATGATCCCATGAGCAAAGCATAGTCCTGTGCATGGGCCATCATCCCTTGTATGCTCGCGACCTTCTACTTCAAGCAATACCTTTCCGACTCCAGAAGCAGACCGCAACAGTATAGCTCCATCTCGAGAGAGACCATCTAAAATGAAGCGAGGGGAAGAAAAGAACTCCAAAACCTCTGGTTGTACAATAAAAGAGCGTCGGTCTTCTTCATCCCTGGGCGCTTCCAAACTGTGAGAGTATGTGCCTCATAAGCAGGTGCCAACCATAGGGCAGGCTGACGCAAACAACTGTTTGAATCCCACCCAAGTACCTGGTGCATGTCCATGAAGCAATAAAGTCAGCCACCACTGCCGCCCATTCCCCTTCGAAAGAGGTAGCGTTTCTGATTTTGGAAGCTTCCCTGAAGTTGCCTCCTGAGAAAGCTGTGCCAAAGCTTTCGTTTCATCTCAAAAGTCCTAAAAAAGTATCCAACTTTACGTTCTGGCCTCCTTCCTTGAAATCTTTCTATGTCCCCCAAACCGTCAACTAATTGTACATGTTCGGTCTCAAAAGAAGGTCGCCTTCAAGGTTCAGTGGCAAAAGTAGCCCCAAAGGTTGAGACATAACTCCTTATGCATCCTAGTACTCCCTAATCCTCATGTGGGATATCCATAAGGGTATCCATGCATCTTGACATACCTCCATACATCCCTCCCATGGGTCTTGGCATCCCTGCTCCATCGGCACCAAACATCCCTGTGTTGTAAGGCCCAGAACCACTCTACCCATGCCATATGGTCCAAAGAGCACCAACACCAGTGTCATATGGTCCATATGCACCTCTACCTGCACCGTAAGGCCCAGAAGCACAGGGAGATGTCGCAAGGTAACTCTTGATCGCCATATCAAAAAACGTTGTATTCCTGTCCACAAAGCCTGCATGTTTGCATGTGCACATATGCATCATCTGCTGTTGCATTTGTTGCTGAATCTCCTCATGTATCTTCCTCTAACTAACAATTGAGTTGGATCCCTTCTTATTGCTGGAATACTTGGATTACCTTCATCTTGGTCTATGACTTGGGGTTTACGAATCCTCTCCATTGCCAATAAAAACGACACCCCAAACTACTACCCATGAAAATCGACCTAATGGTACATTTAGCTATTGTAGAAGACATGGACATAAAGTGGTAGATGTTATTGGAGATGGCATGGTCGTCAAAAGAAGCAGATCGTGATGGCTCACCTCGAACTAGGATAACTTCTAACCTTGCCGCTCCCAATGCCTAGGCCGAGATCTTAGCGCTAGCACTGCCCTTTAGCCTCTTCATTTGCCCCTTTAGCACCTCCTATGTCAGTTCCTTTTGACTTGGAGTGTTGCCGGTTTCTTCTCAACCTAGGCAACCTTTCTCATTTGGTTGGAGTGTTATGCTTCAAAGGGTGGTAGCTCTTCTCCACCTCTCTCCGCCGGCTTCATAAGTAGCCAATGGGTATGATACGCTCATCTTTTGCACTTCCATTATCTACTTCCGCAATTTATTTTGCTATTTGGCCGTTATTTTCAGCTTCAACCTCCACTACGGTCATCTTCACTTGGTGTTGGACGGTCGGTCGTTTTTGAGCACCGGTCCTTTCTAGCTTGGCGCTCATTTTGGTTCTCTAGATTTGTTAGGACTTTTTTGTTTTGTTTTCGGAGTCGGGTAGGGCATGCCCAACCGCTCCCCTCATACACCAAAAAAATATAGAAGAAGAACGACCAGGACTATGCACCCGGAAACCAAAGGTAGACACTTTTGTCACTAGTTTCCTCTGGACTACGAGAGGCCAGAATTATCTACACTCTTAGGGCCATGACTAATCCCTTGAGAGACCCATTTCGCCAACTTGATTTGGGCGTGACAACAACCAAGTACCTCTGTTCAGAGGCCCAGGTACTACGAGACTTGCTTTGGTCTTCCCTTTGGAGTTGCCTCCTCCAGGTAACTTATCGCTCACCTCACTAAACTGCTTTTGAAACCCGACGGTTTTCCCCCTAGGAAATGCCATACCCGTTGTTAGGTGCAGCGGAATGATTGTTTGCGCTTTGCTCAAGATGAGTGCTCCGAATTGTGCTCAAGGTTCCTTTTGTTCTTATGGAAGGTAGAGCCTTCCGTTCTTAGTGAGAGAATGCTATGATCACAACAAAGTGAATGGACACTGTGCATACAAATGTATGAGACTGAGAGATAGAGAGAGAAGAGAGATATGACACCAAAGACGTAAAACCCTCCTCCAAAGGCCCCACTCTCGTCGGCGAGAGTGGTCTACTTATTGATTGCACAATCTGGTACAAATGGTATGCATGTGACTGATGCAAGTCTAGGCTATGTCGACGATGACGACGGTGATGACAAAATCGACCTAAGGGCTGAAATCTGCAATCTTTCTACTACTGTCCAAAAACGCTATGGGCTGAAATCTGCAAATCTTCTATTTGCTGAATTCTGACTCTATGTCGGTGACAATGTTGATGGCGACGATGCGACGACGACGCGCTGAAAAATGAAAACGCTGATCCTAGGGCTGATTCTGTCGCGATAGATCTGCAAAACGCTGAGGTTGCTGGCAGATGCAAAAACGCTAGGGCTTAAAATGAAGTCAGCTTTGCATGAAAAATCCGCATACATTCGTGCTCATTCATGAGCGAAACGTGCTCAACATACAATATGTCATGCCTAGGAAAAGGGATCACATAAGGACGTTGACTAAAATACAGGAAACGATCATGAATGAAACATTCGAACAATGCGTGCGTATCAATCATGCGAACACAAAATACTTCCTATGATGGTTCTTTGGACCTAGGCTCGGGAGCCAAGATCAGTTCTTCCTGAATGATCGAATCCTCCTGTGGGGGTTCTTTGGACCTCGACTCGAAAGCCAAGATCGGTTCTTCGTGATTGATCAAATCTACAACGAGGTTAGCTTCGCTAGAAAAAGCATCCACAAACACATCATCCTTGTGAACAATCACATCATCTTCATGCAACTCATCATGCTTGTGAGAAATCACATCTTTATCATTCAAATCATCATGCAAATCATGGGCATTCAAATCATCATGCAAATCATGTCTATCATGCTTTGGAGAAGAAGAGACTGAGAGAGTCTCCTTTTCCTGATTCTCTTGCATCTGTGCCTAAACTTGAGAAAAGAGTCGCAAGAACTCTTCCCTCCTTGCTTTGATCACGCGATCAAATTCTGCTTGTCTTGCTTTGTTCGCTGCTTGTCTTTCTGCTTCGTCTTCTGCTGCGTGTCTACGTTCCATTTCTGCTTTTCTTTCTGCGTGTCTGCGTTCCATTTCTGCTTTTCTTTCTTTGCCTTCATGATCAAATTTGGCTTGTCGTTCTTTGGCTTCCAAGCGTGCTTGCTCGCGCTCACGCTCTATGGCTGCCATTCTTGCGGCATTTCTTGCTTTGCATTGTAAATTCCGTTCCATAAACAACAGCTCCAACTCCTCCATTGGAGTTAGTGCAATCGGTGTCGTAGATGGGGAAGGGTCAAAAAAACCTCTTGGTGGGGAAAATTCTTCTTCGCCTCTCTCATGCTCATCACCTCCAAGCGAAGTATCCATTCCGCTTCGAGTGACAATCATTCTGAAGTCGTGGGTTCTTGGGGTCTTGAGGTTCTTAAGTTCACGAGGAACTTGGGTTCTTGGGATTCTTGAGGTTTTCTTTCGCTTGAAAATCACGTTTGAGAAGGATCTTCTCTTCACCCGAGTTCTACTCCTTTCTGCGGGCGCACCCCTTGGCGGCCTTGCGCTCACACCAAGGTTGCTTTTTCCCACCTCACGTCGATTGGCCGGCCGCTAAGTGCACGGTCCGCTCTCAATGAGTGAAAAGAAACACAAGGGGAGGCTAGACAAGCCCTTCTTTCTTGGGATTCCTGTCACTCTTCAACAAAACACGATTAGGAATCGACACGCCCAAGCGAACCTGGGTTCGTGCGACCTCAACAAGCAAAAAAAAATAAAATAAATTATGTGGTTCTTGTGGTTCTTTCCTTGAGTGATACAGATAACTGCCAAAGCTCTGATACCAATGTTAGGTGCAGCGGAATGATTGTTTGCGCTTTGCTCAAGATGAGTGCTCCGAACTGTGCTCAAGATTCCTTTTGTTCTTATGGAAGGTAGAGCTTTCCGTTCTTAGTGAGAGAATGCTATGATCACAACAAAGTGAATGGACACTGTGCGTGCAAGTGTATGAGACTGAGAGATAGAGAGAGAAAAGAGATACGACACCAGAGACGTTGTAAAACCCTCCTCCGAAGGCCCCACTCTCATCGGCGAGAGTGGTCTGGTCTACTTATTGATTGCACAATCTGGTACAAATGGTATGCATGTGACTGATGCAAGTCTAGGCTATGTCGATGATGACGACGGTGATGACGAAGTCGACCTAAGGGCTGAAATCTGCAATCTTTCTACTGCTGTCCAAAAACGCTATGGGCTGAAATCTGCAAATCTTCTATCTGCTGAATTCTGACTCTATGTCGCGATAGATCTGCAAAACGCTAAGGTTGCTGGTAGATGCAAAAACGCTAGGGCTGAAAATGGAGTTTCTGTCGCAGGGATTCTGCAGATGCAAAAACGCTAGGATGATCTGCTGTGGTCTTGTCGCCGTGGCTCTGCAAATGCAAAACGCTGGCTGATCTGCGGTGTCTTGTCCAAAAAACGCTAGCCAAGATGCTGTGGAGCAAAAATGCTAGAAGCCTTTGGGGTCCTGCTGAGAACGTGCCTGTTGAGCGGTGCTCCTGCTGCCTCTTCTGCCATTTAGTGCTAACTTGGGTTTGCTTATATATTAACTTAGCAAAATTGCCCTACCTACTTTTGTTGGAAAGTCACTTAAAAATAAAAAGTGAAAAATACCAAAAATAGGGAAAATAGGCTAAATGCACTGGAAAATTCCCCTGATTGAATCTGATGGATTCTGAAGGGAATAATGATGATCATGCTGTGTGCAACCAGAGGATATACATCTATACTAAGTCACTGGGCATGCACGGTCTACGAATAGACTCACAAAAATACCAGATCACTTCTAATCTAGACTGACTGGACTGACTGAACCCTGATCATGCTATAGCTTGTCCACGGACACATAGGGTTGGATGTGTCACGTGACACCCGCTTGGAAGGGCGTCGGCTCGCAGGTGGCGTCCGCTGAGGTTGGTGGTGTCTTCCTTTTGCACCTCCCAACCCTTTTTAGGTGAAGTTGACCCCCCCGGGGGGAATGGCACTTCGGCGCTCTTGTAACTCATTTGGCTTCGCTTGGGGAGAATTACGTCATTTCCCCCGAAAGGGATCGGATTCAAATAACAGCATAGAAAGGAGCATTATCTCCCCATCCACCTATGCAGAGCACCCAAATACCAGGGTATTTTTTTTGTTAGGACTCTAATACCTTTTTCAGTAACTTCTCTCAGCATGTTTGTTGAAGAGGGGTGTTTAGAATTTTATGTTCACCTTCTAGATGCTCTCACTCTTGCTTGGGGCTTTTCTTATGTGCCCTCAATCCCTGGTTCATTTACGTTCTTGTTCCATGTAGCGGCACATTACAAAGTTTTTCTACTAGGCAAAGCTCCTCAAGGGGATACGGCACTGAAGCTCAACTATAGTTGGTTCATGGGTCTTTACCTCGAGTCATGCAATGATCGCTAGGTTGTGGCTTGGCCACCCTTTCACTCTCTTGGTAGGGATTCTATGCACATTTAGGGTCTGCATCAAGCATTTTGCCCATTTAATACCTTTTTCACTGTTTTGTGATTTTCTCTGTTAGGTAATCTAAAGAGGTTCCACTATTTGGACATATTGTATCAATCTGTCTCTTGAGTTATCGAGTTGCCGACTTCACACCTCTCTCTCTCTCTCTCTCTCTCTCTCTCTCTCTCTCTCTCTCTCTCTCTCTCTCTCTCTCTCTCGTGCAACACGAAAAAGTAGCTGATCAGAGATGTATATGACTCTATGTACTAGAGATTTAGTGGCATCGAGCACGGTTACTAGAGAGAGAGAGAGGGCCTACACACCAGGAGACACATCCACAGACAGATCTCAATCTTCTTTCACCCAGAGAATGAGCAAAGATCAGAGCAGCTAGAGAGGAGGGATACAAGGCATATGTCACCAGCGTGTGACTACTATCTATCCTTTTTGTTGATTTCTTTCTTATTATCTATTTACTTTCACTTTTTGGAAACACCCCTCGGGAAATCTAACTGCCCTGCATTGCATAGCTAGTGTGGAACTGTCCAGAGGGAGTCCAGGCCTAAGGGCAAGAGAGCACTAAGGTTGGACAAGGACTATGGTTAGCCAAAGTGGGGTCATTGACTAGCCAAAGTGGAATCCTTTGCTACAGAGGCTACATTTCAGTTCTGGATGTGGCCGCAGTGTACAAAGAGGGTCGGATGACCGAGAAAGATACAATGGAAGCATCTCCTAAAATTTAGGGAACTGCTATTTTGGGACCTGAAAATGTGTTGACGTCATTACCTCCGGAATGACAAGGGGAACATTTTCTTACTCTGCCGTGAAGTCAACTGGGCAACCGGTTGGGATATTTTTAGACGGCAACCCCGAAACGGGAAAATGCTTATAAATGTGCCAAGTGGCACCTTCTGGTGCACTTTCCTCATGCAAGAGAAGGGGCGCTGAATTTGAAGAGAAAAGAGCCTCATTTTCAGTTTTGTCACAGGTTAAGAGCTATGGAGTGCTTGCTTTCCCTATTATGCACAGTGCGGTGCCAGGAGTGATGCCCTGCACGCTACGCACTGCCCTCTCTCTCCCCTTTGGCAGTATGTTATGCCCCTCTAGTGGGCTCTTCATTTGACCAATGTACAGTTGTGTGGGTTCATGCGCGATTGCCGAGGCAAGAGCCTCTTGCACAGGTACTGGATTAGCTAGCGGCTAATCCCCCCGCAGGTACAGGTGAATTCGGAGAGGTTTCACGCCAGAAATCTCGTCCGATTCAAAGGGCAAGTAGCCCTACAGGTGCGGGAGCTCGAGGACTTGCTACGGATGCGACCGGCACGCGAAACGGAGCCCGAAACAGTAAATTACAGCCTGCTGTGTATTTTTGCAGGTTTAGGGTTTTGGCCCTAAACTGACCCTAATACCCCCAGGAGGTTCGGGGATGCAAGGGGACCGCTGTACAGGTGATCTGGCGCATTTTCAGGGCTGAAACCAGAGAATTCAGCGGCTGCAGATTCTCGCCAGGTTTTGCAAAGTGCCCGTATTATGCTTCGGGAAAGTCAGTCAATGCGTGGGAATACTGACTGTGAAGGGTTCTAGTACAGTTATGCTGCCGAAATCAGGCTGGAACAGTGGAAATTCAGCCGAGTTTGTGCGGGGCAGCTTGTAGGGAACCACAACGTTTATTCCCTCTTTTGAACAATAAAGAAATACCGAAAGGGGCGCCTAAGTTAGGGGCCAATCTGGTGTCCGTCTACTCATACAGGTGCAATCTAGCAGCCTGTATCCCTCTCCCCTTTGTTGTGTCTTGAAAAAATACAGGTAAAATAGACGACTAATAATGGGTGAAAGCTAAATCAAGGTTTAGAGTAAAGTCTACCGCCCTTTTGGATTGAATAGGCCAGTTTCATGGTTCCATCGACGGGATTAAATCACTTTTTCCCATAGAAGTGAGCCTTGGTCAGTTTTGGGCTTCAAGACACAGGGGATCATAGACCAGACACAGGGAATTGCAATTATGGCTGACAGACCAGATGATGTGAGTGAAGAGGTTTCCTCTTCACAGGGTCAACAGACACATGAAGTGGGTGAGTCCTCAAGACCACCACAGACAGATGACGATATATTCAGGACCCAGTTGGCTACTGCTGTGGCTATGTTCACACAAGTAATGCAGAATCCGAGGTTTTTAGCCTTTCTGCAACCTCCTGTTCCGTCTCAGCAAGTTGGGTCACTGGATCATATTCAAAAGCCTGTTAAGGCTCGAGCACAGGTGATTCATACCGCAGAGTCAATGGAAACACCTGTACACTTGACGGAGAACATGCAGTCTCCACAACCTATGCCTAAGGTGCAAGAATAGGTGGCTGAGATGCCAATCTTTCAAGCTGTACCAGTTCAGCCCGCCACTTTTCAGCAGCCTATAGCTGGTTCTAATGGGCAGGGAAGCAACCTACAGGCTATGCAACAGGTCTTCCCACCACCTTCAGTACACCCTGGCTATTTTGGAGGTGGATCGGTATTCCAGAGCATGGCTGGTCATGCACCTGGAAATCAATTTTACACGCCAGGAACAGTGTTTGGGGGTGCTCAAACGATGATGCCTAACCCCATGTACAGTGTCATGGGTATGCAACCAGGGTTTTGAGAGCACTCAAGGCCAATTTGGGATGCCACAAGCAAATTTTGGTATGGCTGGAATTACAAATCAGCAGCCAAATATGGCATTTCCAGGTCAAGTTAATAGCGGCCAAGGAACACAGATGAACCCTAATAGTGTTCCCATGTTTCAGTCACTTCCATATGACAATTTAACCCCGCTGGAGAGGCCAACTCCGTACAAAGAAGGTGGCAAAGGTGTGACATTCACGACCTTTACAGGGTTTGATGACAGGAAGAAGGCTCTTTCATTCCTCCAGCAATTTGACAAGGCCTATGCAGGGGAAACTTTACAGAGGCTTCAAAGGTCCGCAAGGCAGCCACTTTCTTGACAGGGAATGCGGGACAATGGTGGACAACTTTATTGCTTCAAGGGCAAGCTCCGTCCACATGGATTTACTTCAAGCAGATTTTTGCAGCAGCATGGTTATCTGATGATTTCGAAGCAGATGTCATGACAGAATGGCACCAGCTAAATGCTGCCACTTGCAGAAATCTAGATGATTACAATCGGAAGTTTTGGAAAGCTCTACTTCCAGTAACTTCCTATAGGTTTGTGCCATTGACAGAACAGATTGAAAAATACTGTTGTGGCCTACCCAAAGGATTTAGAAAATACTGCACGCAGACAAAAGTCACTACTTTGACGCAGCTCATCGAGGTAGCAAACACTGGCAATGGTTTGCTCAAGGGAGAAGATTGTGAATTTAACACTGGCGTCAAGGCAGGATCAGACAAGAAAAATTCAGCCAAGAAGCACGTTCCCAATGAGGCTCCTAAAGGGACTCAGGAGTCAGCCAACGCAGGGGGACCAGCAAAGAAATGGAAAAGACGTTTTCCTCGCAAGTCTGAAGAGCAAAAGAAGGTCCTGAGAACAGAGAACAGATGCTTTATATGTGAGCAGCCTGGCCACATTGCTTACAATTGTCCTACAAAGAAAAGGCCAGCTGATTCTGATGACAAGGAAGACAGGAAAGGAAAGAAGCCCATGGCCGGTCTAGTGCCAGATATGGTGGGCGACAAGCCAAATTCAGATGCAAGTGAGCTTTGCAGAGCATGGGGAAAGGTCAGGGATCAAACAGTGCTTATCTTCTTTGATCCAGGTGCCAAAGCCAACTTTATTTCCCCAGAATTGGCTTCAAAGTTGGGAATCAGACCTGAAGAGATGGGGTATACAGCAGAGGCAGGTTTGGCATGTCTTGGCCATACAGAGGCTGTGACACCCATCATTGGAAAGTTGCGTCTACATATCCAGTCCTATGTAGATGCTGAAGAATTTTACATATGTAGACGCAACTTTCCAATGATGGGTGTCACAGCCTCTGTATGGCCAGGACATGCCAAACCTGCCTCTGCTGTATACCCCATCTCTTCAGGTCTGATTCCCAACTTTGAAGCCAATTCTGGGGAAATAAAGTTGGCTTTGGCACCTGGATCAAAGAAGATAAGCACTGTTTGATCCCTGACCTTTCCCCATGCTCTGCAAAGCTCACTTGCATCTGAATTTGGCTTGTCGCCCACCATATCTGGCACTAGACCGGCCATGGGCTTCTTTCCTTTCCTGTCTTCCTTGTCATCAGAATCAGCTGGCCTTTTCTTTGTAGGACAATAGTAAGCAATGTGGCCAGGCTGCTCACATATAAAGCATTTGTTCTCTGTCCTCAGGACCTTCTTTTGCTCTTCAGACTTGCGAGGAAAACGTCTTTTCCATTTCTTCGATGGTCCCTTTTCTGATTCAGCCGAAGCTTTATCTTTCCCTGCGTTGGCTGACTCCTGAGTCCCTTTAGGAGCCTCATTGGGAACGTGCTTCTTGGCTGAATTTTTCTTGCCTGATCCTGCCTTGACGCCAGTGTTAAATTCACAATCTTCTCCCTTGAGCAAACCATTGCCAGTGTTTGCTACCTCGATGAGCTGCGTCAAAGTAGTGACTTTTGTCTTCGTGCAGTATTTTCTCATCCTTTGGGTAGGCCACAACAGTATTTTTCAATCTGTTCTGTCAATGGCACAAACCTATAGGAAGTTACTGGAAGTAGAGCTTTCCAAAACTTCCGATTGTAATCATCCAGATTTCTGCAAGTGGCAGCATTTAGCTGGTGCCATTCTGTCATGACATCTGCTTCGAAATCATCAGATAACCATGCTGCTGCAAAAATCTGCTTGAAGTAAATCCATGTGGACGGAGCTTGCCCTTGAAGCAATAAAGTTGTCCACCATTGTCCCGCATTCCCTGTCAAGAAAGTGGCTGCCTTGCGGACCTTTGAAGCCTCTGTAAAGTTTCCCCCTGCATAGGCCTTGTCAAATTGCTGGAGGAATGAAAGAGCCTTCTTCCTGTCATCAAACCCTGTAAAGGTCGTGAATGTCACACCTTTGCCACCTTCTTTGTACGGAGTTGGCCTCTCCAGCGGCGTTAAATTGTCATATGGAAGTGACTGAAACATGGGAACACTATTAGGGTTCATCTGTGTTCCTTGGCCGCTATTAACTTGACCTGGAAATGCCATATTTGGCTGCTGATTTGTAATTCCAGCCATACCAAAATTTGCTTGTGGCATCCCAAATTGGCCTTGAGTGCTCTCAAAACCCTGGTTGCATACCCATGACACTGTACATGGGGTTAGGCATCATCGTTTGAGCACCCCCAAACACTGTTCCTGGCGTGTAAAATTGATTTCCAGGTGCATGACCAGCCATGCTCTGGAATACCGATCCACCTCCAAAATAGCCAGGGTGTACTGAAGGTGGTGGGAAGACCTGTTGCATAGCCTGTAGGTTGCTTCCCTGCCCATTAGAACCAGCTATAGGCTGCTGAAAAGTGGCGGGCTGAACTGGTACAGCTTGAAAGATTGGCATCTCAGCCACCTATTCTTGCACCTTAGGCATAGGTTGTGGAGACTGCATGTTCTCCGTCAAGTGTACAGGTGTTTCCATTGACTCTGCGGTATGAATCACCTGTGCTCGAGCCTTAACAGGCTTTTGAATATGATCCAGTGACCCAACTTGCTGAGACGGAACAGGAGGTTGCAGAAAGGCTAAAAACCTCGGATTCTGCATTACTTGTGTGAACATAGCCACAGCAGTAGCCAACTGGGTCCTGAATATATCGTCATCTGTCTGTGGTGGTCTTGAGGACTCACCCACTTCATGTGTCTGTTGACCATGTGAAGAGGAAACCTCTTCACTCACATCATCTGGTCTGTCAGCCATAATTGCAATTCCCTGTGTCTGGTCTATGATCCCCTGTGTCTTGAAGCCCAAAACTGACCAAGGCTCACTTCTATGGGAAAAAATGATTTAATCCCGTCGATGGAACCATGAAACCGGCCTATTCAATCCAAAAAGGGCGGTAGACTTTACTCTAAACCTTGATTTAGCTTTCACCCATTATTAGTCGTCTATTTTACCTGTACTTTTTCAAGACAAAACAAAGGGAGAGGGATACAGGCTGCTAGATTGCACCTGTATGAGTAGACGGACACCAGATTGGCCCCTAACTTAGGCGCCCCTTTCGGTATTTCTTTATTGTTCAAAAGAGGGAATAAACGTTGTGGTTCCCTACAAGCTGCCCCGCACAAACTCGGCTGAATTTCCACTGTTCCAGCCTGATTTCGGCAGCATAACTGTACTAGAACCCTTCACAGTCAGTATTCCCACGCATTGACTGACTTTCCCGACGCATACGGACACTTTGCAAAACCTGGCGAGAATCTGCAGCATGCTGAATTCTCTGGTTTCAGCCCTGAAAATGCGCCAGATCACCTGTACAGCTGTCCCCTTGCATCCCCGAACCTCCTGGGGGGATTAGCCGCTAGCTAATACAGTACCTGTGCAAGAGGCTCTTGCCTCGGCAATCGCGCATGAACCCACACAACTGTACATTGGTCAAATGAAGAGCCCACTAGAGGGGCATAACATACTGCCAAAGGGGAGAGAGAGGGCAGTGCGTAGCGTGCAGGGCATCACTCCTAGCACCGCACTGTGCATAAGAGGGAAAGCAAGCACTCCATAGCTCTTAACCTGTGACAAAACTGAAAATGAGGCTCTTTTCTCTTCAAATTCAGCGCCCCCTTCTCTTGCATGAGGAAAGTGCACCAGAAGGTGCCACTTGGCACATTTATAAGCATTTTCCCGTTTCGGGGTTGCCGTCTAAAAATATCCCAACCGGTTGCCCAATTGACTTCTCGGCAGAGTAAGAAAATGTTCCCCTTGTCATTCCGGAGGTAATGACGTCAACACATTTTCAGGTCCCAAAATAGCAGTTCCCTAAATTTTAGTGAGATGCTGCCATTGTATTTTCTAGGTCATCCGACCCTCTTTGTACACTGCGGCCACATCCAGAACTGAAATGTAGCCTCTGTAGCAAAGGATTCCACTTTGGCTAGTCAATGACCCCACTTTGGCTAACCATAGTCCTTGTCCAACCTTAGTGCTCTCTTGCCCTTAGGCCTGGACTCCCTCTGGACAGTTCCACACTAGCTATGCAATGCAGGGCAGTTAGATTTCCCGAGGGGTGTTTCCAAAAAGTGAAAGTAAATAGATAATAAGAAAGAAATCAACAAAAAAGATAGATAGTAGTCACACGCTGGTGACAAAAAGGGCGGTAGACTTTACTTTAAACCTTGATTTAGCTTTCACCCATTATTAGTCGTCTATTTTACCTGTACTTTTTCAAGACACAACAAAGGGGAGAGGGATACAGGCTGCTAGATTGCACCTGTATGAGTAGACGGACACCAGATTGGCCCCTAACTTAGGTGCCCCTTTCGATATTTCTTTATTGTTCAAAAGAGGGAATAAACGTTGTGGTTCCCTACAAGCTGCCCCGCACAAACTCGGCTGAATTTCCACTGTTCCAGCCTGATTTCGGCAGCATAACTGTACTAGAACCCTTCACAGTCAGTATTCCCACGCATTGACTGACTTTCCCGACGCATACGGGCACTTTGCAAAACCTGGCGAGAATCTGCAGCACGCTGAATTCTCTGTTTTCAGCCCTGAAAATGCGCCAGATCACCTGTACAACGGTCCCCTTGCATCCCCGAACCTCCTGGGGGTATTAGGGTCCGTTTAGGGCCAAAACCCTAAACCTGCAAAAATACACAGCAGGCTGTAATTTACTGTTTTGGGCTCCGTTTCGCGTGCCGGTCGCATCCATAGCAAGTCCTCGAGCTCCCGCACCTGTAGGGCTACTTGCCCTTTGAATCGGACGAGATTTCTGGCATGAAACCTCTCCGAATTCACCTGTACCTGCGGGGGATTAGCCGCTAGCTAATCCAGTACCTGTGCAAGAGGCTCTTGCCTCGGCAATCGCGCATGAACCCACACAACTGTACATTGGTCAAATGAAGAGCCCACTAGAGGGGCATAACATACTGCCAAAGGGGAGAGAGAGGGCAGTGCGTGGCGTGCAGGGCATCACTCCTGGCACCGCACTGTGCATAAGAGGGAAAGCAAGCACTCCATAGCTCTTAACCTGTGACAAAACTGAAAATGAGGCTCTTTTCTCTTCAAATTCAGCGCCCCCTTCTCTTGCATGAGGAAAGTGCACCAGAAGGTGCCACTTGGCACATTTATAAGCATTTTCCCGTTTCGGGGTTGCCGTCTAAAAATATCCCAACCGGTTGCCCAGTTGACTTCACGGCAGAGTAAGAAAATGTTCCCCTTGTCATTCCGGAGGTAATGACGTCAACACATTTTCATGTCCCAAAATAGCAGTTCCCTAAATTTTAGGAGATGCTTCCATTGTATCTTTCTCGGTCATCCGACCCTCTTTGTACACTGCGGCCACATCCAGAACTGAAATGTAGCCTCTGTAGCAAAGGATTCCACTTTGGCTAGTCAATGACCCCACTTTGGCTAACCATAGTCCTTGTCCAACCTTAGTGCTCTCTTGCCCTTAGGCCTGGACTCCCTCTGGACAGTTCCACACTAGCTATGCAATGCAGGGCAGTTAGATTTCTCGAGGGGTGTTTCCAAAAAGTGAAAGTAAATAGATAATAAGAAAGAAATCAACAAAAAGGATAGATAGTAGTCACACGCTGGTGACATACCCCCTCTTGAAATCTCAAACGTCCTCGTTTGCATCTATGTCGTACATGCTTATTGTCAACACTGATGTATTCAACACCTATCGACACATATACGACACATACATGCTTACTGTCAACCCTAGTGTATTCAACACCTCGTCGACTCATGTATTGCCTGCGTGTGAACCCTGTCCCAATGACATAGTGGTAGCTTCGCACTCTGCCATTGCTTTGAGTCACTAACTTTCCAATGACAAAATGGTAGCTGCACATTTTGCCACTGTCTTATAGTACACGTTGGATCCCGTAACACTTTCGAGCATACCCAAACCGACAGTTTAAGAATGCAGTTACACATGTACTCTTCAATAGAAGCAATCACTGTATCCTTGACAAACTGACAAGAAATACTCACTTCTATAGCACTAACCAAACTTTTGGACATTCCATAAGAGCAATTGCCAAACTGACAATCTGTACAGCTCTAACATTCATGTAACAGGTATTTCATTTGAGCTCACTTTAAATACCATGTACATCATTTGTTTCAGAAGCCATTGTCACACTGACAATCCATTTAGCCTTGAAACTCATGGGATCAAGGTAGGTTGCAAATCGAAGGCTTCAAGGTAAAGTGATAACACAGTTGGTGACTCTGCAAGTTCACCTTCTTCCATCCACTTAGCATCCATTGGTGGATAGTTTCTGAACTTTACCAAGTAACGCCTAGCAACCTTGCCTTTCACTTTCCTTTCTTTGTGTGCCAAAATCTGTTCAGGGACCAAGATCTCGTCAAGTTCCTTGACTTCCGGCTGATCTTCAGCTGGTATATCTTCTGGCACATCACCCACATAGGGTCTGAGAAGACTCACATGAAACGCATTGTGAATCTTCCAACTGTCAGGCAATTTCAGCCTATATGCAACATCACTGATTATGTCGCACACTTGAAAAGGCCCATAGTAACGCATGCTGAGCTTTGGAAACAGTCTTTCCTTGCCCTTCATCTTCTTTAACCTTGCCTTTTCAAAGCGTAAAAGCACCCAATCACCAAGTGAATATACCACTTCACGACGGTGACGATCAGCTGCTTTCTTTTGCTTTGCCTGAGTCCTTTCTAAGGCCACTTTGACCTTCTTGTACATTTCATCCATGTCTTGAACATACTTATCTGCTTCAAATATCTTGTCCTTTGTATGCAGTATGGGAGGAACTTTCTTGCCACCTTCAACTATCTCAAAGGTGCCTTGCCAGTTGATGAATGCACTGTATTATTGTATGCATACTCCACCAATGGCAAATACTGCTCCCACTTTCCTTTATGCTCTGACACATAACACTTCAGCAGATCTAGGACAGTAGAATTTGCCTCTTTTGACTGCCCATCTGTTTGAGGATGAAATGACGAAGAGAATTTGAGCGTGGTGCCCATATTCTCAAACAAGCCTCTCCAGAACAAACTTGTCATGCGTGGATCACGGTCGCTAACAATCGACTGTGGCATGCCATGATACTTGAAAATATTGCTCATAAACAAGCGTGCCATCTGATCTGGCTTTATCTTCTTCCTGACAGGAATAAAATGAGCCTGTTTGCTGAATCTGCAAATAATGGTCCAAATACCATCGTTTCCTGTCTGCGTTCTCGGAAGATCAAAGATAAAATCCATAGCAATACTTTCCCATGGTTTATCTGGAATAGGTAGTGGTTGCAATAACCCTGGTGCCTTTTGCCTGTCAAACTTGACCTTTTGGCATATTAGGCATTCTCGCACAAAGGCATCCACATCTCTTCTCAATGTAGGCCAGTAGAAGAATGTCTCAACCGCTTTAACTGTAGCATCAATACCACGATGCCCTGCATACGGTGGGACATGACTCTCTTCCATAACTTTGCGTCGCAATGGCTTTGTGACACACAATCTGCCATGCATCATCATGAACCCATCTTTGAGAAGATAGTGTTCATGACGTTGTCCATCCATTAGTTGCTCGAAGACCCTTGCAAAATCTTCATCATTTGCATACTGTTCTCTCATATCATCAAGTTCATGATGATAAGGAATCGACACAGCTGAAATTTGTGGCTTCCTTGACAAGGCATCAGCCACAACGTTCTTCTTGCCTTCCACATGCACAATCTGAAAATGGAACATGGACAAAATATTTGCCCATCACATATGCTTCTCAGATAACTTTGTCTGTGTCAAGAAGTATCGCAAGGTCTGATGATCCGTTTGGACAACGAAATCTGCACCTAGCAGGTAGTGTTTCCAACTTAAGAGCGCATGAATCACAGCCAGTAACTCTTTCTCATAGACCTGCATGGTCATCTCTGGCCCTTGCAAAATTCTGCTCTCATAGGCTACTACCCTGCCATCTTGCATTAGCACTGCACCAATGCTACTACCGCAGGCATCACACTGGACCACAAATGACTTCCTAAGATCTGGCAACACAATGACTAGATCCGAAGGCATCTTTTCCTTTAAGAGATTAAAAGCTGAAATCTCTTTTTGTGTCCATCTAAAGGTGACTGCCTTCTTTTGAAGAGCATGTAAAGGTGAAGCAATCACTTTTTCCCATAGAAGTGAGCCTTGGTCAGTTTTGGGCCTCAAGACACAGGGGATCATAGACCAGACACAGGGAATTGCAATTATGGCTGACAGACCAGATGATGTGAGTGAAGAGGTTTCCTCTTCACAGGGTCAACAGACACATGAAGTGGGTGAGTCCTCAAGACCACCACAGACAGATGACGATATATTCAGGACCCAGTTGGCTACTGCTGTGGCTATGTTCACACAAGTAATGCAGAATCCGAGGTTTTTAGCCTTTCTACAACCTCCTGTTCCGTCTCAGCAAGTTGGGTCACTGGATCATATTCAAAAGCCTGTTAAGGCTCGAGCACAGGTGATTCATACCGCAGAGTCAATGGAAACACCTGTACACTTGACTGAGAACATGCAGTCTCCACAACCTATGCCTAAGGTGCAAGAACAGGTGGCTGAGATGCCAGTCTTTCAAGCTGTACCAGTTCAGCCCGCCACTTTTCAGCAGCCTATAGCTGGTTCTAATGGGCAGGGAAGCAACCTACAGGCTATGCAACAGGTCTTCCCACCACCTTCAGTACACCCTGGCTATTTTGGAGGTGGATCGGTATTCCAGAGCATGGCTGGTCATGCACCTGGAAATCAATTTTACACGCCAGGAACAGTGTTTGGGGGTGCTCAAATGATGATGCCTAACCCCATGTACAGTGTCATGGGTATGCAACCAGGGTTTTGAGAGCACTCAAGGCCAATTTGGGATGCCACAAGCAAATTTTGGTATGGCTGGAATTACAAATCAGCAGCCAAATATGGCATTTCCAGGTCAAGTTAATAGCGGCCAAGGAACACAGATGAACCCTAATAGTGTTCCCATGTTTCAGTCACTTCCATATGACAATTTAACGCCGCTGGAGAGGCCAACTCCGTACAAAGAAGGTGGCAAAGGTGTGACATTCACGACCTTTACAGGGTTTGATGACAGGAAGAAGGCTCTTTCATTCCTCCAGCAGTTTGACAAGGCCTATGCAGGGGGAAACTTTACAGAGGCTTCAAAGGTCCGCAAGGCAGCCACTTTCTTGACAGGGAATGCGGGACAATGGTGGACAACTTTATTGCTTCAAGGGCAAGCTCCGTCCACATGGATTTACTTCAAGCAGATTTTTGCAGCAGCATGGTTATCTGATGATTTCGAAGCAGATGTCATGACAGAATGGCACCAGCTAAATGCTGCCACTTGCAGAAATCTGGATGATTACAATCGGAAGTTTTGGAAAGCTCTACTTCCAGTAACTTCCTATAGGTTTGTGCCATTGACAGAACAGATTGAAAAATACTGTTGTGGCCTACCCAAAGGATTTAGAAAATACTGCACGAAGACAAAAGTCACTACTTTGACGCAGCTCATCGAGGTAGCAAACACTGGCAATGGTTTGCTCAAGGGAGAAGATTGTGAATTTAACACTGGCGTCAAGGCAGGATCAGGCAAGAAAAATTCAGCCAAGAAGCACGTTCCCAATGAGGCTCCTAAAGGGACTCAGGAGTCAGCCAACGCAGGGAAAGATAAAGCTTCGGCTGAATCAGAAAAGGGACCAGCGAAGAAATGGAAAAGACGTTTTCCTCGCAAGTCTGAAGAGCAAAAGAAGGTCCTGAGGACAGAGAACAAATGCTTTATATGTGAGCAGCCTGGCCACATTGCTTACTATTGTCCTACAAAGAAAAGGCCAGCTGATTCTGATGACAAGGAAGACAGGAAAGGAAAGAAGCCCATGGCCGGTCTAGTGCCAGATATGGTGGGCGACAAGCCAAATTCAGATGCAAGTGAGCTTTGCAGAGCATGGGGAAAGGTCAGGGATCAAACAGTGCTTATCTTCTTTGATCCAGGTGCCAAAGCCAACTTTATTTCCCCAGAATTGGCTTCAAAGTTGGGAATCAGACCTGAAGAGATGGGGTATACAGCAGAGGCAAGTTTGGCATGTCCTGGCCATACAGAGGCTGTGATACCCATCATTGGAAAGTTGCGTCTACATATCCAGTCCTATGTAGATGCTGAAGAATTTTACATCATGCCACTGGACGGATGTGATGTGTTGTTAGGTATTCCTTGGTTGTTTCGTGTACAGAGAATCATGGATGCCTACAACAAAAAGATCACTGTACAGAGCAGGGGAAAGACTCACATTCTGGATATAAAGCTTAAAGGGGAGTCTATTCCTACTGTATCAGCTTCTGCTATTACTTCTGTAATGAAAAAGCATCTTTCTGCGTACTTGGTTTTTGCACGTGAAGTGTCAGATTGTGATGAATCAAATTTATCTGTGCTAGATAAAGAAAGGTCAATGTTTTTACAACAGTATAGTGACTGTTTTTTCCGATTCATTACCGTCTCAATTACCGCCAGAGAGACCCGAGGACCATGCGATAGATTTGGTGCCAGGCAGTAGCCCACCAAATAAGCCTCCGTACAGGGTTAGTGCGGCTCAGCAGAAAGAGATAATGGGCCAAGTACAGGAGTTGTTAGAAAAGGGGCTGATTCAGCCCAGTTCATCTCCATTCTGTTCTCCAGTGTTGTTGGTGCAGAAAAAGGATGGCTCATGGCGTATGTGCATCGACTACCGTGCACTGAACAAGAATACCATCAAGAATAGGTTCCCTATACCTAGAATTGATGATATTATGGACAAATTAGAAGGAGCAGCTATGTTTAGCAGGATAGATCTAAAGAGTGGGTACCATCAGATCCGCATTAGATCAGAGGATGTGCACAAGACTGCTTTTAGAACAACGTTTGGCCTTTACAAATTTTTAGTGATGCCCTTTGGTCTCACAAATGCTCCTGCTACGTTCAATAGGATGATGGACAGAATTTTCCGTCCACACCAGCAGTTTGTTGGTACATTCTTTGATGACATGATAGTCTACTCAAAGAATGAAGAGGAGCATAGGCATCACTTGGCCATTGTGTTCAAAGAGCTACGTAGTCATAGGTTGTTCATCAATGCAAAGAAAAGTGAGTTTTTTCTGGAAGAGATTCACTTTCTGGGACACATTGTCTCAAAGGATGGTGTCAGAATGGATCCTGCAAAAGTTGAAGCGATCAAGTCATGGCCAAATTTGAAGTCATATCACTAGGAAAGGTATTCTAAGTGATCAAGCAGGCGAGTTGTCACAAACTGGTGACGTGGTACCTCCCTAAGTTGTCCTAACTTATGGCTAAGTGACGAGGGGACCCCTAAGGACACAAGGAACTTAAAGCAAATGGCTGGCGTACAGAATCCCACATATAGCGCTGACTGTATGGATCTCCGCAATTCGCGCTGACTGTTCGTACGGCCTGCCGGAAATTGCACTGACAGCTTTTTGCAGACTTTGACGCCAAGTTGCTTTTGAACACTAACTCCTTTTGAGTTAGTGCTTTTGGGGCTTTGCTTTTGGGCATCCCTTACCTTCAAATAAGTGGGCAAGGCCTCACTTCTCAGAGCATTTGGACGCAGAGTCTGAGAGTGAGCACCTACCCACTCTCTTGTACTTTGAACACAGATTAATACAAAAAGAAATATGGAAAGGGGGTCTTTGGGACCAATACCTCTTGGCACGGAACTACGCCTGGCCGTGTCGACCTAATTGTGGATTGTAAATTGTCTCGAAGTGATCTCTGTTATGTCGCGGTAGAATCTTGACTTGATGTGTCCAAGTTTGTTACAGTGGTATCAAAGCGCGGCCAATTTCTCTTCTACCGGAAAATCCGATCCTTTACTTGCGGCACTTGTGGATTCCAACAGAAATCAATCGACTTCTTCTGCATCTGCGAATGCGGGAGAAGATCACGGAGAAGATTCTATGAGCAATCAGAGGAAGAGTACGGCCTACTCAGTTCGAGATTGAAAAGATGGGACATCGACAATTGGTTGACGAGGCAACAAAGCAGATGATTAAAATTGCGAAGGATCCAAAATTTGCAAAATTTTGCCCCAACAATCCCTCGCAGAAGTACACACCCAGTGGTGGCAGAAGGCCACAAAGCCACCCATCAAACAGGCACTCAAGAAACCTCCTTCTCCAAGGATGTTTACAAAGCAAGAATTAGAAGAGGTGGTTCACACACAGATTACCGACTTTTGGACGCAAACAAAAAATCCAAAAAGCACGATAAAAAGCATAAGAAAGGAATGGACTTCCGGGTTGTTTGGGTCATCAATCTTCTTTTGCATCGGCGAGAAAGCAGAAGAAGCATGTACGATTTGAAGGACTACCCAGGTTCTTCTTCTTCTGACAGTCCTAGCTCTCCTGACTTGAGCGAAGAAGACAGAAAAGGCAAAAAGCGAAGCAAAAAGCAAAGCTTTGAAAAGGGCAAGAAAAAGGCGAAGAAGCGTAAATTTCGCCCAGTTTTTGACAGTCCTATAGGGGACTCCTCCTCAGACAGTTTGGACTCCGACGATCACATGTTTTATGCAAAGAAGAAGCATTTCCATAAAGCCAACCAATATGACTTCCTCGAAGATAAAAGCAAGAAAGTAAGAGAATTCAAAGAAGGTGGACAATCAATTAAGTTTGACTCTTTTTCTGGATTTCGAGATGCTCCCAAGGGCTTTGGCCTTCATACAGCAGTTTGATATAGCTTTCTCTAGAGGGCATTACTCAAAGCACTCCAAGATTCGGAGGGCTACATCTTTCTTCAAGGGAAATGCTCGAACATGGTGGTCCACCCTTCTATTGAGAAAGGAAGCTCCAGTTAAATGGTTGAAGTTTAAGAGGCTTTTAATTTCTTCTTGGCTGACTCGGGAGTATGAACGAGATATACGAACTGCTTGAAATCATCTTCGAATGACCAAGGGAGATTCTTTGGACGCTTATTGCGATAGATTTCGGAGCTCTTTTCTACCAGCCTCTTCATTTAAGAAGGTCTCGTTCAAAGAACAGATTGAGCGGTTTTGCTGCGAACTTCCTACACAGATCCGAGACTACTGCTTGGAACAAAAGTCAAATTCTATTCAAGAATTGATGGGTCATCCGAAACGGGGTTTTGCCACACATT
Source organism: Adiantum capillus-veneris (assembly GCF_014529385.1). Classification (NCBI taxonomy): domain Eukaryota; kingdom Viridiplantae; phylum Streptophyta; class Polypodiopsida; order Polypodiales; family Pteridaceae; genus Adiantum; species Adiantum capillus-veneris. The sequence continues at coordinate 4,261,625 of NW_028221436.1, forward strand.
CGAGCAATCTGACTTACCCCACTGATGAGATCGGAGAACCCAACAGACTTCTAATAATGTAAGTAGAAAGAGGAAGAGTTCCCAAGAAAAGAAAGACAAGGATTCACGACCCCGACTCACTCTTTGAGAGAGGGCCAACTACATCAAAGAGGGGAAGTGTTTTGGATGCGGGGAACATGGGCACGTCTCCACGAAGTGCCCTAAAAAGGCACAGCAAGAACAGAATGAAGACAGGTCAGAGAGTTCAAGAGCAACTGAGGAACATGGTAGAAAAGGCAAGATGAAAGCAGGACTGGTTCCAAATTGCATGGATACTCACCCAAGCACGATTGATGAAAGTAAAGAACTTTGCCGAGCTTGGGGCAAAGTGAAAGATCAAGAAGCTGTCCCGAACTGCTGACGTGTCAAAGCCTTGAAGAATGGAGCCAACTTGCAGATGCCGGCCAAGGGGCCTATACCCTAAGAAAAACAAGTAACAGAAGAAGAAGTCCTACCAACTTATGGGGACCCCGTCCGAGGGGGCCCCAAGTGACATAACGGATTAAAATAAAGCAGGACCTAACACAAAGGCTTGCGCATGAGCTGATGACGTGGCAGTTGTACGAACACTGCAGATTTTTTGATGGTTGATGACGTGGCAGACTGTACGGATCTCCACGTTTTGCGCTGACTCTTGACGTGGCAAATGTACGGATTTCCGTGATTTACGATGGCAGCCTTTTGGCATTGCTTTTGAACCAGAAGCTTTTTGAGTTTGAAGGCTTTTCATGTAAACTGCTTTTCATAGGCCAAAGGCCTTTAAATATGTGCTAAGGGCTCATTCTTTGGCATGCCTCCTAGAGAAGGTGCAAAGTCTGGAGTACCGGCTTGTACTGAGTTGATGCGATATAAAGAAATACTGAAAGGGGCGCCAAGGTTTGGGGCCAATACTCTCTGGGGTGGAATTCCGCCACTCCATGTCGCGTGTCGTCTCTCTTTTTCAGTTCAGTTGTTATTTGTAGTGCTTAAAGTTGTTCAATCTGTTCTTTTCTATTGGCACACGGTGCCCGTCTTGTGACAACGGTATTAGAGCATCAGTCATGTGCTTCTCTGAAAGCATCCCGGTCCTACCAAAGAGGAGACAAAGAAAACCAAAGACTGATGGAATTTTATTTTAAGTATCTTCGGCCCCCGACCCCGGGCTTATATTTATTTGAAGTATCTTCGGCCCTCGACCCCGCACTTATTCGCCACTCCCACCCTTCATAAATCGCACATCAGGCGCGCTTCCGTCTTCACCGCTCATGTCTTACAGGGCATAAGCCAAAAACATCACTTGCAAGAGGACTTAAGATTTGTTTCGAGTCACTATTTTTCTCAAAAGCAGTGCCAAGCAGATGTTGATGTCTATGGCTACCAAGATGCACACTTCCAAGGACTTGGCAAGCTTTCAAGAAAAACTTTGCCCAAAGTTATATGGTTTCTGACATCTTCCTTTGGAGTGCAACTTCTGGCAGAGTGGGATATCCTGAAATGCTTGCCATGGAAACCCTAGCAGATATAACTTAAAATTCCTCCACATCTCTTTGTAGATGTCTCTTCACGAGCAGATGACCTTGGAGGTCCAGTGTGATTGCTATCTTGGGACTACCATCGCCGCCAAAGAAAACACTGTCTGTCCAAGAGCTGATGGACCATGCTGTGCTCGGCTACGACCTTATGGAATGAACCTAACCCTAATTTTTGGTGCAGGTTTTAGGATGGAAAGTCATTCGACTTTTTGAGCTCGATTGATGTTGAGAATGCTTTTTAAGTTTGAAAAATGTTTGAGAACTTGTTTGGTGATCTTGTTGGAATTTGTTTGAAATGGATGGTATCGGTTTTGAACATGTTTTGGTACCAATTTGAAATGTTTGACTTTGGTTTTACTACCATTGATTCATGATTTTACTCCCGGGTGGAGAAGTGAAAATACTGTTTTGGTATTGTTTGAACCTCGGAACGACGTAGGCCGATGCTTGGGGAGCGTTTCGTTCTATGTTTGAAAACCTCGGAACAACGTAGGCCGTTGTCTGGGGCAGCGTTCCGTTGTATGCTAGAAAACCTTCGAACCACGCAGGTTGGTGCCTGGGAACGTGATGGGAACCATGAAACCGGCCTGTAACCTTACTAAAGGGCGGTAAAATTAGGCTTTCACCCAATCTATACGTGTTTAACTTTACCTGTACTTTATGACACAAAGTAATTTCACGAATAGCGTGACTGGAATCCACAACTTGGTAGCTATAGTGCTCCTAAGTAGACAATGACACCTTGTTGGCCCCAAAGCTTGGCGCCCCTTTTGGTATTTCTTTATTCCAATTGAACTTGGAGGAAAACCTGTAATCTTCTACAAGCTGTCCCACTTTTATTGGGCTGCAAATTTCCTACTCTAGTCAAATTTCGGCAGCATAACGACAATAGAAGGCTTCAGAGACAAAATCGCCATGTAGCAAATGCCTTTCTACGCACATTAGAGCGCTTTTACAAACCTGGCGAGAAAATACAGCACGCTAAATTCTCTGTTTTTAGCCTTTGAAATGCACTAGAACACCTATTTAGCAGTTCCCTAGCTTCCCCGAAGCTCCTTGGACTTTTAGGCATAAAAAAGGGTCAAAACCCTAAGCCTGCAAAAATTACAGCAACCTATAATTCTCTGTTTTTTTTTGCGTGCCGAACGCACCTGTAGGTAGCCATTGAGATCCTGCAGGTGTAGGGATACTTGCTCTTTGATTTAAATGAGATTTCTTGCGAGAAATCTCTCTAAATCAACCTGTACTTGCTCTAGATTAGCAGTTAGCTAATCCGATACCTGTGCAAGAGGCTCTTGCCTCGGTAATCAAGCATAAATTTCGCCAGATGAATAGCCCTTGAGCTCGGCATCACGATTCTGTATTCAAAACGGGAGAGAGGTGCACGAGAGCGGAATCGTTGTGCTACATAAGACAGAGGAGAAGCCAAGCTTTCCATTAAAGTTGTGATCACCTGCACACTCTACTCACACATACACAATAGCTCACAATGAACTTAAATCAACCTCTTCTCTTGTTGAAATCGATTTTGGCCGCTCCCCTTGCTGAGGTGTCCGTGAAAATGGCTCACAGACTGCCAAGTGTCCATTTTGTCCATTTGGTTTAAATTCCTAGTACCCACCAACTTACGAAGTCTCGCCAAGGGCCCCAAATGACTAACTGAGCCTAGCCTCCCTTTTACTAGTCAGATTTCAGTGTTGATCGGCTCAGTCGTCTCGTGGCTGCCTAGCCTTGACTCTTGCGGGTGAAACTCTCGCCATCAATCGTTTCACACTGGCCATGCAATGTTCGGGTATAGTGATTTCAAAAAGAGTCCCAAAATTAAATAAAAATCAAAGGAAGGAAACCAACATATAAGGTTAGTGTTTGTCACAATCTCGTGAAATCCCGTGCTGGGACTTTGCTTTTCTTCATCTCCCTGTAGACTAAGAGTTAGAGGAGTGTTGTCTCTATCGGATTCATTGCAAGAACCCATGTGCTGCAGAAAAGGATCGGATCCTTCAGAGAAGAAGAATCGTCTGAGCTTTGATATCACTGTTACAGGCTTGGACACTCCAAGCGAGAAATCAATCGCAACACACAAATAAAAATTGCAAATAACAGAACTTGGATAGAGAGAGACAGAAGAGGAGAGTCCACATGGAACATCGGAGTTCCATCCCTAGAGCCTTACTTGTGCCCCACAATTCAGCAAAAGGCAGACTAAGCATCTTTAAAATACTATTTTGCCTATAAAGCCGAGCCAAGATGTCAAAGAGCAATGAAGTCCAAGAGAAAATGCCCCAATAGGGGTGATGGAAACACAGATAAGGTGGCTAGCAATGAATTACACTACTATTCTAACTCCATTTCTAGGGGATGGGCGATACACCCACAAGAAACAGGACCCTAGAACACTAGCACACCACATTGCCATGAGTAAAATCACTTATACAACAATTCTGTCTCTTCAAGGTGTTCTTACATCCAATGGTATGCCCCAAATGGCATAACTGATACACTAAACAGATATCGGTATAATAGCTGCCTGATCTGCATTGTGTACCTTGCACAAACTCACACTGGTCTAAAAAGCCTAAACTTTGTACATATCATAGCTTATGAAAGCTTGAGCTCTATTTCTGACCATCATAAACAGAAACACACAAGCTTTGATAATTAAACATACACTTCAAGCAAATGGAGATCACTGATATTGACGAGAGTTATCTACGTTGAGTGAAAACAAATTTTTCAATGCTTTGATTCAATAAAACAATGCAATAATATATCTGTTCAGGATTTTCATATGTAACATGGATACACTATCTAATAAGCAACTCTTTTGCTTTGCCCAATCTAAAGACAAAGCATAAGAATTTGCAATACATCCAACAAAAGGTACATGAGTCAATCCGTACTGAAGCCTTGACAGTACCACAAACATCAAACTCTTACCTCATCTGTTATTCGCATCTTATTTGGAGGATTGGAGTAGACTTTATGTACTCCATTGGTGACAGAAATAATTTCCCCAGGTTTCTCCGTAAACCAGTGCATCTGATCTTCATTTGAGTTGCCTTCACTGTGTTTTTGCACCTCACTTATGCCGTTCGGTGTCTCGGACTGTTTAGATTTATCCTGCTGAAATGGGACCACAAACCTTTTCAGCTTCTCAAAGAAAGACCCATTTTGATTGCCTTGAGCAGCCTTTAGAGCAGCTTCACTTGGACTAAAATACTCGCAACCATCCAATCCGACACAACAAACTGCTTGCGAAGACCTGATTGCGAATGCTGTTGAGACAGAAGCAGTAAACCTCAAAGGTCTTCTGTCCTTATTAGTGAGCGTAAGAGCAGATGCAAGTCCTTGATTAGTAAGGGTAATAATGTTATGTAGCTTGAAGTGACAGTCATCTCGATTTTCATTGGCACACCTTAGAGTCACCTGCATGGGTTCAACCATGTACCTTTTGTAAATCACTAACCCAGAGAGGAAGAGAACACAGTAGAAACCCTCAGACTGCAAGAATAATGGCAACACACACGCAATGAAACAATTTTAAGTTGAGACATAGAACAACTCTAGTATTTGCATCCTATGAGCAGCTTTGAGATTCACATGATAGTCTTTGCCACTTAATAACAATATAAAGTCATCAGCAATAATTCATATTATTTTATTTTTATTTTTTTGTGTTGAAAAGATCCTTCTATGAGTTTTGAAATTGTCTAATGTGCTACATCTCCCCTAGCAAGAAGGTAAACAGTACAAAAGAAAAAAAGGGGAGAATCTTGTTAAAGGGAGCCTCAATGTATTTGACATAATTTATTTGAGTTGCATAGGGCAACTTTCTGTGGGAAATATATAAGGGCCTTGGGCCTCTTACTTTGTATCTAACTGATCAGAGTTGATTGGAGCTCTCTCTCTCTCTCTCTCTCTCTCTCTCTCTCTCTCTCTCTCTCTCTCTCTCTCTCTCTCTCTCTCTCTCTCTCTCTCTCTCTCTCTCGTGCATGTCCGGTGCCGAATGTGTGTCACATCTATGCTTCCGCACGCTATTCTGACATGGTATCAGAAGTCTTTGGCTTGTGATCCTCAACGATGGAGGAGGTCATTTGTGAAGCAGACAATGATAACACAGGCTTGGATCAGCTCTATCATACAAGACCACAGGTCACCCCGAAGAGGAATTTGGAATTGCAGCCGACTAGCTCTATTGATGCTCCATCATTGGGTGGGCTAGCCCATCAAGGGCTCAGAAAACGCTTCGTTTAAGAACTATAGCGGCCATTGAGCCCCCCAACTCCTAAAACTGCATGCGGGTTTGAATTGCACTAGCAGTCAAAGACTGAAGATTTTCGAAGATTCAATGCTTTTCCAGAGTTCTATCAACATCAAAAGTCATTCCTTTAACCGAGGCTCTCATTTTAAATGAGAGGGAATGTCATGATTGTGACTATGTTACAGTATTACATCTACTCCTAGTTGCAGATACACAAAGTGCTATGCCAAGGAGAACCCCTACGCTTGGATGGTCACGACCCTTCGCTCAAGAGACATGCCTCTTCGCCAAAAGCCACACTCCTTCGCCAAAGCCACACTCCTTCGACGACTTGTCACAACCCTTCGCTCTACTGTTGCGACTCTTCGTCCAATGATTGCAGCTCTTTGCCGAAAGGATGTGTCTTTACGTCTAAAGTCATGTCTCTTCACCATGAGACCTGTCTTTTCATTTGTGTCTCTTCGTCTCCTATATAAGGAGCCTATTGTGCTCAGTTTTTATTCATTCATTCAAGCATTCAATCAATCAATCAATACACATTCAGTCTCTTGAGTCTCAGTTCGATCTTAAGTATGAAGTTTTAGTCTTAAATATAGGATTAGCACCACTAATCCTCACACTCTGGCAACAGAGCAAGGGGGCCCTTGAGGATGGTTGGGACCCGACATCCGGTGCCGTCCCTTCCTCTCTCTCTCTCTCTCTCTCTCTCTCTCTCTCTCTCTCTCTCTCTCTCTCTCTCTCTCTCTCTCCTTCATTGTGTTCGGTTCAGTTTCTCTTTCCAAGTGAAGTAAAGTAACCTTGTGTTTGTGTGGAGTACTAGATCCGAGCTATATCCTTAACATTTCCACTGCACATTACAAGTGTTTCTTTATATTTCTTCAACATGGTACAACTCCCATGGCTCTGCTCTGCATCTCCCCGGGTAGACTGCTAGAGTGAGAACCCATGGGTCTTATTTAAAGGCCCTAGGCCCAAAAGCGAAAAGCATTCAAATTCTAAAAGCATCTGGTCTCAAAAGGGTGGAGTCCAAAAAACTGTCAGCACGTTTCACATAAATCCATACCGCCACGTCAGTAGCCTGTCAGCGAGAATTGTGGCAGTCCATACAGTGCTGCGTCACCATGTTAGCACGAATTGCAACAATCCGTACAGTGTTAGTCAGCATGTCAACGCAAATTGCGGGCTATCCGTACAAGTCTGCCACATCATTGGCTTCATACGCAATTGACTTTGTGTGTGAGTGGGTGGGTCTGGCTTAATTTTAACTGTCTTTGGGTCGATTGGGCCCCATCAGACGGGGTTCCCATAAGTTGGTTGACTTTTATTTATTTGCCCCGTTGTTAGGTGCAGCGGAATGAATGTTTGCGCTTTGCTCAAGATGAGTGCTCCGAACTGTGCTCAAGGTTCCTTTTGTTCTTATGGAAGGGAGAGCCTTCCATTCTTAATGAGAAAATGCTATGATCATAAACAAAGTGAATGGGCACTGTGCGTGCAAGTGTATGAGACTGAGAGATAGAGAGAGAAGAGAGATACAACACCAGAGACCTTGTAAAACCCTCCTCCGAAGGCTCCACTCTCGTCGGCGAGAGTGGTCTACTTATGATTCCACAATCTGGTACAAATGGAATGCATGGGACTGATGCAAGTTTAGGCTATGTCGACGATGACGATGGGGATGACGAAGTCAACCTAATGGCTGAATTCTGTAATCTTCCTACTGTCTGCTGTCCAAAAACGCTATGGGCTGAAATCTGCGACTGAGGCAAAAACGCTGTTTTTGGGGCTGTTTTCTGTGGGTCTTTGACGCTGAAAATCTGCAGGTTTAGGGTTGAAAACTGATGATCTTCAAGGCTGAAAATTGAGGTCTTTCTTGGGCTGAATCTGCTACTTCTTCATGGGCTGAATCTGCTACCTTTCGGGGCTGATCTTGATGGTCTTTTAGGGCTGCAATCACTGCATGTGCCGGATCTGCAAGGCTGAGGCTGAAACCAAAAACGTTGGGCTGTTGTAAACCAAAAACGCTAGTGATGCTGGTTTTTCCAAAAACACTAGCTTCTCTGTGACCTCCGGCAATGAAAGACGATGCTGATGCAAGCACTAGTGACTGAGGATGGCGATGTTCCTTGTTGAAAAACGCTAGGACAATGGAGCCCGGGGGATCTTGCTTGAGGGAGTCGCCCCCAAGGGTTCTTGCTTGAGAAGTTGCCTGTTGAGCGGTGGAGCTCCTGCTACCTCTTCTACCATTTAGTGTCAACTTTGGTTTGCTTATATATTTTACCCAATTTGCCCTACCTACTTTTGTTGGAAAGTCACTTAAATTAATAAGCGAAAAATGCAAAAAATAGATAAAATAGGGTAAATGCACTGGAAAATTTCCCTGATGATGAATCTGATGGATTCTAATGGGAATACTGATGATCATGCTGTGTGCAACCAACGGATATGCATCTATACTAAGTGACGGGGCATGCACGGTCTACGAATAGACTCACAAAAGTACCAGATCACTTCTAATCTAGACTGATTGAACCCTGATCATGCTGTAGCTTGTCCACGGACACATAGGGCTGGATGTGTCACATGACATCCCCTCCTTTTCAAAGTGAGGTACTGGTACCGAACTGTATGTCGTCGAGGGAGATCGCCAACAACATCCGGAATCCTGGAAGGGACTCTTCACCGGCCCACTCTGATGTGTGGGTCGTGCGGTACTTGAACTTCATAAAGGTCTGCAACGCTTGCTTCTTTGGGCCGCGCCGAAAGCGACACAAAGTTTTTTGAGTTTCCTTCGATGCTTCAACTTCGTCGAGAGTCATGCTTCTTTCTTCTTCAAGAATCTCCGTGGCTGAAAATCCCTGAAACCATTTCCAACACACAACCATGAACATATCTATTCCATGTAAAGTGAGTGGAAAAAATCGTGTCTTCCTCAAAGACTGTGCATGCAATGTAGATAAACAAATAGATGGAGTGACAAACCGTTCATCAAACACATGCAAACAATGAGATCGAATCTTTCTCTTTTGATCTAGAGCAATCAACGGTGCCAATTCACAACGGAAATGCCCATGCTTCGTGCTCATACTTTCATGTGCTCGTTCTACGAATGTGTCATGCCAAGGAAGAGACATGGAATGTGACTTCCTTGAATGCATACTTTTCAGCTTTTCATGAACAATCCGCATACATTCGTGCTCATTCATGAGTCAACGTGCTCAACGTACAATATGTCATGCCTAGGAAAAGGGATCACATAAAGACGCTGACTAAAATATAGGAAACGATCACGAATGAAACACTCGAACAATGCGTGCGTATCAATCATGCGAATACATAATACTTCCTGTGAGGGTTCTTTGGACCTAAGCTCGAGAGCCAAGATCGGTTCTTCCTGAATGATTGAATAGTCCTGTGGGGGTTCTTTGGACCTCGACTCGAAAGCCAAGATCGGTTCTTCGTGATTGATCGAATCTACAACGAGGTTAGCTTCGCTAGAAAAAGCATCCACTAACACATCATCCTTGTGAACAATCACATCAGCTTCATGCAACTCATCATGCTTGTGAGAAATCACATCTTGATCATGCAAATCATCATGCTTGTGAGAAATCACAACTTGATCATGCAAATCATCATGCTTATCATTGTCAATCAAATCATCATCATGCAAATCATTGTCATTCAAATCATCATGCTTCTCACAATCATGCAAATCCTGTGTGTCATGCTTTGGAGAAGAAGAGACTGAGAGAGTCTCCTTTTCTTGAATCTCTTGCATCTGTGCCTGAGCTTGAGAAACGAGTCGCAAGAACTCTTCCCTGTATTGGTTGCTCTTTCCTTTGACGGCGGCTGCAATTCTTTCTTGGTGTCTGCGCTCTATTTCTGCTCTTCTTTCTGCATGTCTGCGTTCCATTTCTGCCATTCTTTCTGCATTTCTTGCTTCACGTTCTAACTTCCTTTCCATAAACATCTTGTGGAAAGCCTCCATAGGAGTTAGTGCAATCCTTGACATAGATGGGGAAGGTCAGAAAAACCTCCTGGTGGGGAAAATTCTTCTTTGCCTCTCTCATGCTCATCACCTTCAAGCAAAGTATCTATTCCGCTTCGAGTGATGACCATTCTGAAGTCGTCGGTTCTTGTGGGTTCTTGTGGTCTTGGGTTCTTAAGTTCACGAGGAACTTGGGTTCTTGGGGATCTTGGGTTCTTAAGTTCACGAGGAACTTGGGTTCTTGGGTTCTTGAGGGTCTTGGGTTCTTGAGGTTTTCTTTCGCTTGCAAACCGCGTTTGAGAAGGATCTTCTCTTCACCCGAGTTCTACTCCTTTCTGTGGGCGCACCCCTTTGCGGCCTTGCGCTCACACCAAGGTTGCTTTTTCCCACCTCACGTCGATTGGCCGGCCGCTAAGTGCACGGTCCGCTCTCAATGAGTGAAAAGAGGCACAAGGGGAGGCTGGACAAGCCCTTCTTTCCTGGATTCCTGTCACCCTTAAAAAACACGATTAGGAATCGACACGTCCAAGCGAACTTGGGTTCGTGCGATCGCAACAAGCAAAAAAAATTCTTGTGATTCTTGTGGTTCTTTCCTTGAGTTATTCAGAACACTACCAAAGCTCTGATACCAATGTTAGGTGCAGCGGAATGAATGTTTGCGCTTTGCTCAAGATGAGTACTCCGAACTGTGCTCAAGGTTCCTTTTGTTCTTATGGAAGAGAGAGCCTTCCGTTCTTAATGAGAGAATGCTATGATCACAAACAAAGTCAATGGACACTGTGCGTGCAAGTGTATGAGATTGAGAGATACGACACCAGAGACGTAAAACCCTCCTCCGAAGGCCCCACTCTCGTCGGCGAGAGTGGTCTACTTATGATTGCACAACCTGGAACAAATGGAATGCATGGAACCGATGCAAGTTTAGGCTATATCGACGATGACAACGGGGATGACAAAGTCGACCTAATGGCTGAAATCTGCAATCTTCTTACTACTATCCAAAAACGCTATGGGCTGAAATCTGCGACTGAGCCAAAAACGTTGTTTTTGGGGCTGTTTTCTGTGGGTCTTTGACGCTGAAAATCCAAGCAGTAAAAGGGTGTCCAGGCTCAGTTCAAAGTTATTTAGGCCCCCGCTACACTTGTCAATGGGTACTAGGAAACTAACTCAAAAGAAGCATAAGGGACACATGGGGCTCCAGATGCATCTGCCAAAAGTATCAACAAGAGGGGTGCCCATTTCAAGAGAGGGGGCTTATTTGACTTGATTTTTGTGCTACAGTGTGCGTGAGTAGTGGGTGCAGGTGCTCACAACTTTAATGAAAAGCTTGGCTTCTCCCTTTCTCTATGTAGCGCGACAATTTGCTCTTGCGCATCTCTCTCTCTCCACTTTGCACATATGGTAATGCCCCTCTAGTTGGGCTTCTCAGATGAACATGTACAATTATGGGGGTTTTGTGCGTGTTTGCCAAGGCAAGAGCCTTCTGTACAAGAACCGGATGAGCTAATTGCTAATCCCCTTCAGGTACGCACATTTCCATTGCCAAGGAATGAGAAAACAGAGAATTTTCTCACGTGAAAACTTGTCCGATTTACAGGGGAACTGTCCCATTGCGTGCGCGAGCAACTGAGACACGTGTAAGCGTGCTCACTCCGCTCGAAACGGTCCAAAACAGAGAATTACAGCCTGCTATGTTTTTCTACAGGTGTAGGGTTTCACACCTAAACTGCAGGGAATCGCCTGGGGAGCCTCGGAAAGGCCTTGGGATGCGTGTATAAGGCAGTAGGCACCTAACAATGGCAAAACAGAAAATCACAAGATGCTGAAATTGACCTGCAGCTCACTAGAAAGCTTCCCATAGGGGAAAGTGTCCTTGACGTGTACTTTTGACCTACACGGATTTTTGCGCCGTTATGCTGGCGAAATCGGATCAAAAACCTGCAATTATAACCATGGACAGGTTTGGACAGCTTGGTGAGGGTTAGATAAATGCGTTTGGATCGTTTATTTGCCAGGAGAGCCTCTGGAAAGCATTGGGTGCCTGTACAAGAAAATTTAGAGAGATTTCGCGCAAGGAATTCGTTTAATTCAAGGGGCAAGTGACCCTACAAGTGCGAGAGCTCGAGGGCTATCCACAGAAGTGATCGGCATGCAGATCGGAGCGCAAAACAGAGAATTCAGAGAGCTGTAATTTCTCGACAGGTTTTGTAAAGTGCTCTAAAGTGTGTGGAAAGTCACAGTGGACTTGGGATTTTGTCCGTGGAGACTTCTATTGTGGTTATGCTGCCGAAATCGGGTTAGAGTAGAGCAATTTCAGCCCGATAAAAGTGGGACAGCTTGTAGAAGTTTACAGGTTTTTCTCAAGTATAATAAGAATAAAGAAATACCGAAAGGGGCACCAATATTTGGGGCAAACAGGGTGTCGTTGTCTACTTGGTAGAGCTCTAGCTACCAAGCCGTGGTTTGTCTTGAAGTGTTGAATTCCAGTGAGAAGCTTATTCGTGAAGTTCCTTTGTGTCGTAAAGTCTAAAGTAAAGTTACGGGTGAAAGCCAAAGTCTACCGCCCTACGGGCCGGTTTCAGTTGGTGAAAACTTCTTCTGCTTCTTCTTAGGGTTTAGGCCCCTCCACTTAGATCTGCAAGTTGGCTCCGTTCTTCAGTGGCTTGACACATCAACAGTTTGTAACATCCCCCCTTCTTGAAAGAAGAGTCATCGTTCGCAGTTACAATATATCTGCAAAACAACTCAAGTTAGCTCAAAAATTTCCGAGAGACGATCAATTTTCTCATTCCAGAACAGAGCACTTGATATCCTGGGTCATTGGCTTCCCTGAAAAATCTCATCCAATAAGGAGTATGTTCTCATTCCAGATTGGAGCTCTTGATATTCTCGCATAGCAAAATTAGCCATCACACCCAATCTCAAACAGGTGTGTCGATGCACTAAAATTACATAGCTAGGCAATCTCACCCAATTAGGAATATTCAATGGTTGGTAAATCACAATGCAACACAAATGCTCACATATGCATGTTACAAGATTTTGAATAACACCCCCCGAGACAAACGGTCTACGATATGAAGCTACTCAATGACTACCTCATCAATCCCCCCCCAAATAACATAAAAAGGTCCGGGCCATGAGCTCAAAGGATTGATACAACCAAACGCTCCCCAGAACGTAGCTTGTATAATCGACCTGTACAACGTAGAGGACGGTACTATTTCAAATACCTGTTAACATAGAACACAATTGCGTCCAGCAACTAGAATGTCACTGTGCACACGAGACCAACACCTTTTAGGCCCCAAAATTGGTGCCCCTTCTTTATTAATCAACAGTTGACAATCCGTACACTTAGGCCAAACTCTCACAAAGCTGTCCAAACCTGGCAAGGGCTGAAAACATAGGTTTTTGACTTGATTTTCGCAACACAACGGCCCAAAAACCCTTGTAGGTCAAAAAACACCTGTCTAGGACGGATTCCCTCGCAATTTAGGAGCTTTTTTGTGAGCTCACAAAAATTCAGTGTGCTGTAATTCTCTCCTTTTCTGCTGTCGGGTGCCCAAAACCCTGTATACGCATCCCAAGGCTCTCACAAAGCTCCCCTGGTGTTCCCTTGCAATGTAGGTGCGAAACCCTAAACCTGCAGAAAAACAAGCAGGCTGTAATTCTCTATTTTGGATCATTTTTAGCGGAGCGGCCTACACGTATCCCAAGGGCTCCCGCACACAATGGGACAATTCCCCTGTGAATTGGACGAGTTTTCACGCGAGAGAACTCTCCAAACTCGCAATCTTCGCGATGGAACTGTGCATACCTGTGGGGGATTACTAGTTAGCTAATCCGGTTCCTGTTCAAAAGGCTCTTGCCTTGGCAAACGCGCATAAACCCCCAGAACTACACATATTCATCTGAGTAGCCCAACTAGTGAGGCATTACCATATGTGCCAAAGGGGGGAGAGAGATGCACGAGAGCAAATCATCGCGCTACATGAGACAGAGGAGAAGGCAAGCTTTCCATTAAAGCTGTCAACCTGCACCCACTACTCACACACACACTTTAGGTCACTGAATGAACAAAAATCAGCCCCCTCTCTCTCTTGGGCGCCCCCTCCAGCTGAGGTGCCCTGCAGGTTGCTCTACAACTGCCAAGTGTCCAATTTGCCCCTTTGAGTTAATTCCTTAGTTCCCACTCACTTATAAAGTTGTAGGTGACTTTCCGAGTGGCCCAGATTTCATTTGGGGCACACAGAGTTCCATACTCATCAGAATTCAGTGCTAACAGATCCGACCAGTCCCAGACTAACCGACCTAGACTCCCGATGTGAGAAACCTGTTCGGCCGCAATCGTTTCACACTGGCCATGCAATGTCCACTTGCACCTTTTCAAGGGTTTCGGGAAAAACAGGTAAAAATATAAATAAATAAAAAATAAGTAGCACATATTTAAAGAAGGAAATAGGAAAAATACACCTCCTGTTGACAGCCTGTGTCGCTTGGAGGTTTCAGCATACAACCAAAAGCTCCCCAGACATCCCGTCTTCGTCATTTCGAGGTTATCAAGCATACAACGAAACGCTCCCCAAACATCCCCTTTGCGTCGTTCCAAGGTTTAGACAATACCAAAACAACATTTTTCACTACTCCAATTGGGAGTAAATCACCAAGCACTGAACAATTGAAATCATCACCAAGACACGTTTAAATAGATACCATTTATTTCAAACAAATTCCAAACAAAATCACCAAATAAGTTCTCAAACAAAATTCAAAAAACTACTAAATCAAAATGAAAACGCATTCTCAATGCCAGTCGAACTCGAAAAGACGACTGGCTTTCCATTTTGAGACTTGCACCAAAAATTAGAGCTAGGTTTGTTAGGTGCAGCAGAATGAATGTTTGAACTTTGCTCAAGATGAGTGCTCCGAACTGTGCTCAAGGATTCCTTTTACTTACGGAAGGGAGAGCCTTCCGTTCCTTTAGTGAGAGAGTGCAATGATCACAAACAAAGTGAATGGACACTGTGCATGAAAGTGTATGAGACTGAGAGATAGAGAGAGAAGAGAAATACGACACCAGGGACGTTGTAAAACCCTCCTCCAAAGGCCCCACTCTCTATGGCGAGAGCGGTCTACTTATGATTGCACAAATCTCTACAATGCTTTGACTTGCTGATGATGTCGACGACGATGACGACGACGACGAGACAGGCTGAAATCTGAAAACGCTAAGGGCTGAAATCTGCAAATCTTCTATCTGCTGAATTCTGACTCTGTGTTGGTGACGATGTCGATGGGCGACGATGCAACGACCAAGCCCTGAAAACGAAGATGCTAAAATCTGCATTTCCGGGCTGAAACTGACCGTGCAGCGAGTGTCACGTGACACATCCCAACCCTATGTGTCCGTGGACAAGCTACACCATAACAGGGTTTCCGTCAAAGTCCAGTCAAGTTAGATTAGAAGTGATCTGGCACTTTTGTGAGTCTATTCGTAGACGGTGCATGCCGAGTCACTTAGAGTAGATACATATCCTCTGGTTGCATAAGCATAAGCATAAGCATTTCCATCAGATTCCATCAAAGTCAGTTTGGGGATTTTTCAGATGACTTTAGCTTATTTTTTCCCTATATTTAACATTTTTCACTTATTTATTAAGTGACTTTTGTTGGGTACTCAGTAGGGCAAATTGGGTAAGTTAATTTATAAGCAAACCCAAGTTAGCACAAATCGACAGATGAGCCAAGGAGCACAGCATGCTACCAAGCAACACGTGTTCACTCCCTCTCTCAGCAAGACCCTCTCCAAGCATCTTGGTGAGGCCCATTTCCCCCGCATCATCCTCAACTTGGGATCGCCCATTTCTCTGGTTGCCTTAGCGTTTTTCCTCCCATGCAGAGATCGCCAGCAAGCAGTGAGAGCTAGCGTTTTCGCCTTGGTCAGATCAGCGTTTTTAGCAACTACTAACGCCATACAAACCTCAGCCAATTCAGCGTTTTCATCAAGCAATTTGCAGCAGATCACCATAGCCGGTAAGGAGTTATTAAGCACTTGAAAACCTGCAAATTTCAGCAAGAAAAACTCTGCTGTCCCAGCGTTTTTCAGCAAGGAACTTTCCCCCAAAAACGCAGCTAAAGAGCAGATGACAGCAGCGTTTTTCATCATCTTTTCAACCCCGACAAAACAGTCATTTTTTCAGCCATTAAAACAGCGAGAAACAGTCATTTTCAGCCACCAAGAAAGTCACAGATTTCAGCCTAAGTCGCCGTCGTCGTCATCGACATAGTCCCATTGCATCAATCCATTGCATTCGCATTGTACGTTTTTGTGCAATCAAGTAGACCACTCTCGCCGACGAGAGTGGGGCCTTCGGAGGAGGGTTTTACAACCTCTCCGTGTCGTATCTCTTCTCTCTCCTTCTCTCAGTCTCATTCACTTGCATGCACAATATCCACTCACTTTGTTCGTGATCATAGCACTCTCCATAAGACAGAAAGCTCTCTCTTTCCCTAAGAACTAAAAGGAACCTTGAGCAATAAAGATCACTAATCTTGAGAAAATACAACATTCATTCCGCTGCACCTTACATTGGTATGAGAGCTTTGGAAGTGTTCTGCATTACTCAAGGAAAAGAACCACAATAATTTTTTTGCTTGTTGCGATCGCACGAACCCAAGTTTACTTGGGCATGGCGATTCCTAATCGTGTTTTGTTGAAGAGTGACAGGAATCCCAAGAAAGAAGGGCTTGTCCAACCTCCCCTTGTGTCTCTTTTCACTCATTGAGAGCGGACCGTGCACTTAGCGGCCGGCCAATCGACGTGAGGTGGGAAAAATCAACCTTGGCGTGAGCGCAAGGCCGCCAAGGGGTGCGCCCGCAGAAAAGGGTAGAACTTGGGTGAAGAGAAGATCCTTCTCAACACGATTTGCAAGCTCAAGAACCTCAAGATCCTCAAGAACCCAAGATTCTCCCGAATCAAGGACCTCAAGAACCTCAAGACCCTCAAGAACCAAGTTCCTCGAGAGCTTAAGACCCCAAGATCATAGTGCATGGTCATCACCCGAAGCGGCATGGATACTTCGCATTCAGGTGATGAGTACGAGAGAGGCGACGAAGGATTCTCCCCACCAGGAGATTTTTCCAACCCTCCCCCTTCGCCATCTACACCAGACCCTATGGAGGCAATGGTCAAGCAGATGCTGGCCATGATGGATAGACAGGAAGACAAGCGCCTTGCCTTAGAACGCGAGCGCCTTGCTCAGGACCGTGAGCGCGATGACAAAATTGCAAGAATGACCACAGATCAAGCAGCCAAGGACCGCGAGCGCGACGAAAGAAACGCAAGATTTTCCGCACAACAAGAAGAAAATCGGCTTGCTCTCAAACGAGAGCGCGCTGAAACGAAATGAACGAAAAGCAGAAAAGGAGGCCGAGCGTAAAGCTCAAAGGGAGCTTCGCAATCAAGAATTTATTGCCCAACTCCTCGCCTCGAAGACCGAACCACCCAAAGATCGTGGGAGTTCGTCAAGTGGCGCAAGCCACGATGCAGATTCACACAATCCAGTCACAGAGAAGTTGACTTTCAGTAAGTATGACGGTAAGATGGATGCTACTGTTATTCATTCTTGGTTGCATCAATTTAATGCTTATTTTGCGACAACTAAGAAAACAGGCAATAGCAAAGTTTTGACGGCAGCTATGTACCTTGCCGGTGATGCCATAAATTGGTACCAGGCATGGCAAGAGGCACAGCTAGCCGCGCACCTAGAGGCAGCCGACGATCTCACGCCCCTCTCTTTTAGTTGGGCTGATTTCCAAGACAAGCTCAAAGCGCGGTTTATGCCACCTCAGTATCTTGCACGATTGAAGGACGATTGGCGAGCTCTCAAGCAAAATGGTATGCCGGTTATGTCTTTCTCTAATCGTGTTTTGCAGCTTGGCACTCAATTATGCAAATCGGATGCGAAACGCAAGGAGGCATTTCTTTACGGATTGGACAAGTATCAAGTATGATGTCGAGGTACTCGATCCCATCGATCTCAACAAAGCGGTAGCAATTGCTCTCGCCCACGAGATGAAGCACAACAAAGGAAAGCCTAAGGAAAACAAGACTTCTCAAGGAACCCCGCAGAAGTCTCAGAACACATAGAATGGTAAGAACGGAAAGAACGGTAAGAATGGTAATTCTTCTAGCCCTTCTTCCTCTAATTCCTCGGAAAAGAACTTTAACAATGAATCTAAGGGAAAGAACCAAAGGCACCCGCAACTACCACAAACTCTATCACAACACAACCTGCATCTTCTCATGACTCTGACACACACATTGATGAATCTCTCATGAAGTGTTATGGTCATGTAAAAGGACAGCGTTTTACCATATTGTTTGATCCAGGCAGTATGCATGATGTCCCCCTCTTGTTGAGAGATCCCGCCTAGAGGTTAGTCAGAAATCTCCTATCGAGGTTTCTGGCTTCGCTCCTGGTATGGACTCTCTCATCACGAAGGAGTGCCTTGATGTGATGTTTACCGTTCAACAAGCTTCTTTTCGTAGGAAATTTCTTGTGTCTCCTCTCTCAGGATGTGATATGATTTTAGGCATGAAATGGTTTCGTGAACTGAACCCTCTCGTTGATTGGGAGGCTCTAACTCTCACTTTGCATGCCAAAACAGATTCCCCCCTCATCATTCGTGCTGAGGAGGGCTTGCATTCTTTGCCTCTCATCTCGCATGTGCAGGTAAAGCGTGAATTACGACGAGGAGCACAAGCGGCATTCATATATGCCGCCCCAGTTTCCCAGAGCATTCAAGCTCCAGGTAAGTATTCGGAGTTGTTTACGAAATTTAAACATCTCTTTTTGCAAGATGATCTTCCACCTCGTCTCCCACCGAAGCGGCCGGAGGACCACCGCATCGAGCTTATGGAGGGAGCGTAGCCGGTCAGTAAGACTCCCTACCGTTTGAACAAGTCACAGGAGGAAGAGTTAGAGCGACAACTCACAAGTTGGTGGCTAGAGGATTCATACGTCCTAGTGTAAGTCCTTTTGCTGCCCCTATTTTGTTCGTTCGCAAGAAGGAAGGTTCGTCTCGTTTGTGTGTTGATTACAGCGCATTAAACAAGATGACCGTCAAGAACAAGTTTCCGATGCCTCGCATTGAGTATATCTTGGATAGGCTCAATGGGGCAAAGGTTTTCAGCAAGGTCGATCTCAAAAGTGGGTACCATCAGGTACGGGTATTCACATTCGCATGATTGGTCAACATGCATTGTTCGAGTGTTTCATTCGCGATCGTTCCTGTATTTTCGTCTGCATCTTTATGTGATCCCTTTTCCTAGGCATGACATATTGTATGTTGAGCACGTTTCACTCATGGATGAGCAAGGATGTATGCAGATTTTTCATGAAAAGCTGAAACGTATGTATGTAAGGAAGTCACATTCCATGTCTCTTCCTTGGCATGACACATTCATAGAAAGAGCACATGAAAGTATGAGCACCAAGCATGGGCATTTCCGTTGTGAATTGCCACAGTTGATTTCTTTAGATCAAAAGAGACAGATTCGATCTCATTGTTTGCGTGTGTGTGGTGAACGGTTTGGCACTCCGTCTATTTGTTCATCTACATTGCATGCACAGTCTTTGAGGAAGACAAGATTTTTTCCACTCACTGTACATGGAATAGGTATGTTATGGTTTTGTGTTGGAAATGGGTTCAAGAATTTTCAGCCATGGAGATTCTTGAAGAAGAAAGAAGCATGACACTCGACGAAGTTGAAGCATCGAAGGAGCCACAAAAGACTGTCGCTTTCGGCGCGGCCCAAAGAAGCAAGCGTTGCAGACCTTTATGAAGTTCAAGTACCGCATGACCCACACATCAGAGTGGGCCTGCGAAGAGTCTCTTCCAGGATTCCGGATACTATTGGCAATCTCCCTCGACGCCATACAGTTCGGTACCAGTACCTCACTTTGAAAAGGAGGGGATGTCACGTGACACATCCAACCCTATGTGTCCGTGGACAAGCTACAACATAGCAAGAGTTCAGTTCAGTCCAGTCAGTCGAGATTAGCAAGTGATCTGACACTTTTGTGAGTTTGTTCGCAGACCGTGCATGTCCAGTCACTTAGTGTAGATGCATATCCTCTGGTTGCACACAGCATGATCACAAGCATTCCCATCAGAATCCATCAGGGGAAGTGATTTTAGCCTATTTTACCTATTTTTGACATTTTTCACTTATTATTTTTAAGTGACTTTTGTTGGAAGTAGGTAGGGAAAATCGAGTAAGTTTGTATATAAGCAAACCTAGACTAGCACTTTTTGGCAGAAGAGGCAGCATGAGCACACGCTCAATAGGCAGCTTCTCAGCAGAACCCCAAGCCTAGCGTTTTTGCTCCACAGCAACCACCTAGCGTTTTGGACCAGATCAGCCAGCGTTTTTGCACTTGCAGATCCCTGGCGACAGAAGACTCAACAAAAGACCTAGCGTTTTGCAGTTGCAGGCCATCCGGCGACAACAGAGCCATTTTCAGCCCTAGCGTTTTTTATTTGCAGATCAGTCCTAGCGTTTTGCAGATTTACCGCGACGGAACATCAAGAACCATAAGCATTTTCAGTTTTTAGCCCTTAGACACCGCGATCAAGTCCCGAACCTCGTAGACCTCACCTTCCCGCAGTAGTTCCTCGCTGTAAGGTGCAGCGGAATGAATGTTGTATTTTCTCAAGATTAGTGATCTTTATTGCTCAAGGTTCCTTTTAGTTCTTAGGGAAAGAGAGAGCTTTCTGGCTTATGGAGAGTGCTATGATCACGAACAAAGTGAGTGGATATTGTGCGTGCAAGTGAATGAGACTGAGAGAAGGAGAGAGAAGAGATACGACACAGAGAGGTTGTAAAACCCTCCTCCGAAGGCCCCACTCTCGTCGGCGAGAGTGGTCTACTTGATTGCACAAAAATGTACAATGCGAATGCAATGGACTGATGCAATGGGACTATGCCGATGACGACGACGGTGATGACGACGGCGACTTAGGCTGAAATGTGTGACTTTCTTGGTGGCTAAAAATGACTGTTTCTCGCTGTTTTAATGGCTGAAAAAATGACTGTTTTGTCGGGGTCGAAAAGATGATGAAAAACGTTGCTGTCATCTGCTCTTTGGCTGCGTTTTTGGGAAAAATTCCTTGCTGAAAAACGCTGGGACAGCAGAGTTTTTCTTGCTGAAATTTGCAGGTTTTCAAGTGCTTAATAACTCCTTACCCGGCTATGGTGATCTGCTGCAAATTGCTTGATGAAAACGCTGAATTGGCTGAGGTTTGTATGGCGTTAGTAGTTGCTAAAAACGTTGATTTGACCAAGGCGAAAACGCTAGCTCTCACTGCTTGCTGGCGATCTCTGCATGGGAGGAAAAACGCTAAGGCAACCAGAGAAATGGGCAATCGATGATGCGGGGGAAATGGGCCTCACCAAGATGCTTGGAGAGGGTCTTGCTGAGAGAGGGAGGGAACACATGTTGCTTGGTAGCCTGCTGTGCTCCTTGGCTCATCTGCCAATTTGTGCTAACTTGGGTTTGCTTATAAATTAACTTACCCAATTTGCCCTACTGAGTACCCAACAAAAGTCACTTAATAAATAAGTGAAAAATGTTAAATATAGGGAAAAAAAAAGGCTAAAGTCATCTGAAAAATCCCCAAACCGACTCTGATGGAAATGCTTATGCTTATGCTTATGCAACGAGAGGATATGCATCTACTCTAAGTGACTGGGCATGCACGGTCTACGAATAGACTCACAAAAGTGCCAGATCACTTCTATCTAACTTGACTGGACTTTGACGGAAACCCTGTTATGGTGTAGCTTGTCCACGGACACATAGGGTTGGGATGTGTCACGTGAAATCCCCTCCTTTTTAAAGTGAGGTACTGGTACCGAGCTGCATGGCTTCCTTGTAGTCTGCCAACAACTCTGGATAATCCTTGAAGAACTCTTCGTCTACCCACACCGCTTCATGGGTTCCTCGATCTTTGAACTTCAAAAAATATTGTCGTACTTGTTTCTTCGAACCATGAGAAACCGATGCAACAAGACTTGCTCCGGCTCCATGACTTCTACTTCATCGATGATCTCCGGTTCTTCTTCTTCCGAAACGTCCTTTGGAGGTGTTCCGTGAAACACTTTCAACCAAGAAACATGAAAAACGTTGTGCATTGACCATGAGTTAGGCAACTTCAATTTCATTGAACCTCATTAATCTTTTTGATGACTGGAAATGGACTATACATACGAAAAGATAACTTAGGACATTTCTTTCCAACTTGCTTGAGACGCTGTTTCATAATTCGTAGATACATCCAATCTCCTTCCTTGATCGAGACCTCCTGAGGATGCTTGTTAGCCTATCGAGAATAAGATTCTTGAGCCTTGCTTAGCCGAAGCTTCACTCTCTCAGAAATCTCATCCAATGACTGACTCTCAGCATTGGCATCAGGCATTTGACTGACGATCGAGTCAACAATGACTGGAATCGGCGGCCAAAAGCTGCCTCATACGGAGTTCGACCAATAGCAGAAGAGAATGAATCATTGAGAATAGCCTGTACCAATGGGAGAAAGAGCTCCCATTGAGACTGCTGATCATGAACATAAGACTTCAACACATCAAAAGCCAAATGATTATAAATTTTCGTTTGACCATCTGACTGTGGATGAAAAGCGGATGAAAAATTTAACTCTGTGCCAAAATTTTCAAAGAGTGCACGCCAAAAGTTGGACGTAAACTTAACATCCCTATCTGAAACAATGGACTTTGGCAAACCCCAGAGGGGGTACCAATGCTTTATGAACAATCGTGCAACATCTTGTGCAGTAACTGTGGCCTTACAAGGAATCAACATGCAGAATTTGCTGAAACGATCAACAATAGTTAAACATTGAGTGTTCCTTGAATGCTGACTTGGTGGTAAGTTAGTCACAAAATCCATAGAGATATCTTGAAAAGGTCACTTGGGAATAAGCAGCGGAAGCAAGAGGCCTTGCTGCTTCCCGAGGAGCTTTTACTTTTTGACATATAGTGCAATGTGTGACATAACTAAACACATCTTTTCGCATTTTAGGCCAATAGAAAAATCGTTCAATCTTTTCCAATGTGTTCATACCCCTGTGCCCACCCGTGAGAGAGTCATGTGCATCATGCAATATGACTGGCCTGAGAGAGGGCAACACAGATAGATGCTGACGAAAAAATAACAATCCATCACGAATGAGATTGTTGCTGGGCCCTTAGGAAGCAAGAGCTTGCAACCAATACTTATCAAACTCCGAATCTGCATACTGATTCTTCATGCTGTCAAAAGACTCACCCTGTATACAAAATATGGTTCTTGACTCAAGAGACAAAATCTGTCCTTTGCGACTCAACGCATCTGCAACAGGGTTAGCTTTTCCAGGCACATACTAAATCAAACCGCCAAATTGCTCAAAAAATTGTGTGACCACCACGCTTGGCGATCACTCCAATGTGCACTAGGCATAGACTGTAGCCACTTGAGGGCTTGATGATCTGTGCGCACTGTAAACTCTCTACCATACAAAAAATGCTTCCAATGCTTAAGAGAGTGAATGACAGACAAAAGTTCTTTATCATAAACTGAATAATTCTTTTCCGCACTATTGAGCTTCCCGCTAAGGAAAGCTACAGGACGACCATGCTGCTGGAGCACAGCGCCTATGGCGACATTGCTCGCATCCGTCCATACCTCAAAGGGATCATCCAAGAGGCTAAGATAAGACACGGTGCTTCTGTCACCATAACCTTGAGAGTTGCGAAAGCCTCAATGGCTGCCTCGGGCAAGTCGACGCGCTGACGACGAGTCTTTACCCCTTTCAAAACATCAGTCGTAGGTGCAGCAATGCGTGCAAAATTCTCTATGTGCGAACTATATGCTTGACATAAACCATGAAAAGAACGCACATCATATGCAGTTTTGGGCAAATCCCAATTACGAACCTGTTCCACCTTCGCGGGGTCTAGCTTGACGCCTTCTGTAGAAATGATATAACCCAGATAAGTGACTTCAGTAAGAAAAAATTCAGACTTCTTAGCTACAATGTACAACTGACACTCATCCAAACGAGTTAATACCCTTTCAACATCCATTTCATGTTGTTCCCACGATGCAGAAAAAATGAGAATATCATCTAAAAAGATGAACACACATACACCTACCATGTCGCCGAAACGACCTACCATGAGACGATTGAATGTACCACGGCTCTTGTCAATCAAAAAGGCATAACAATATACTCCCATTGCCCTCGCTCGGTGCGAAAGGCAGTCTTGAAAATGTCGCCTTTGAATACCCGTACCTGATGGTACCCACTTTTGAGATCGACCTTGCTGAAAACCTTTGCCCCATTGAGCCTATCCAAGATATACTCAATGCGAGGCATCGGAAACTTGTTCTTGACGGTCATCTTGTTTAATGCGCTGTAATCAACACACAAACGAGACGAACCTTCCTTCTTGCGAACGAACAAAATAGGGGCAGCAAAAGGACTTACACTAGGACGTATGAATCCTCTAGCCACCAACTCTGTGAGTTGTCGCTCTAACTCTTCCTCCTGTGACTTGTTCAAACGGTAGGGAGTCTTACTGACCGGCTACGCTCCCTCCATAAGCTCGATGCGGTGGTCCTCCGGCCGCTTCGGTGGGAGACGAGGTGGAAGATCATCTTGCAAAAAGAGATGTTTAAATTTCGTAAACAACTCCGAATACTTACCTGGAGCTTGAATGCTCTGGGAAACTGGGGCGGCATATATGAATGCCGCTTGTGCTCCTCGTCGTAATTCACGCTTTACCTGCACATGCGAGATGAGAGGCAAAGAATGCAAGCCCTCCTCAGCACGAATGATGAGGGGGGAATCTGTTTTGGCATGCAAAGTGAGAGTTAGAGCCTCCCAATCAACGAGAGGGTTCAGTTCACGAAACCATTTCATGCCTAAAATCATATCACATCCTGAGAGAGGAGACACAAGAAATTTCCTACGAAAAGAAGCTTGTTGAACGGTAAACATCACATCAAGGCACTCCTTCGTGATGAGAGAGTCCATACCAGGAGCGAAGCCAGAAACCTCGATAGGAGATTTCTGACTAACCTCTAGGCGGGCTCTCTCAACAAGAGGGGGACATCATGCATACTGCCTGGATCAAACAATATGGTAAAACGCTGTCCTTTTACATGACCATAACACTTCATGAGAGATTCATCAATGTGTGTGTCAGAGTCATGAGAAGATGCAGGTTGTGTTGTGATAGAGTTTGTGGTAGTTGCGGGTGCCTTTGGTTCTTTAGGTGGGACTGTCTTAGGATAGTTTTTCTTATGTGACCCTTAATGTGACATTGAAAACATCTACCTTCTTTAGCATAAATCACTTGTTCTTCAGCTGTGATGTATCCTCCTATAATTCCTTGTGAAGCTTTTTCATCATGGGTTAGCTTAGGTTTTGCAGGTGCTTTAGCTTTACCCTTAGATTCATTGTTAAAGTTCTTTTCCGAGGAATTAGAGGAAGAAGGGCTAGAAGAATTACCATTCTTACCGTTCTTTCCGTTCTTACCATTCTATGTGTTCTGAGACTTCTGCGGGGTTCCTTGAGAAGTCTTGTTTTCCTTAGGCTTTCCTTTGTTGTGCTTCATCTCGTGGGCGAGAGCAATTGCTACCGCTTTGTTGAGATCGATGGGATCGAGTACCTCGACATCATACTTGATACTTGTCCAATCCGTAAAGAAATGCCTCCTTGCGTTTCGCATCCGATTTGCATAATTGAGTGCCAAGCTGCAAAACACGATTAGAGAAAGACATAACCGGCATACCATTTTGCTTGAGAGCTCGCCAATCGTCCTTCAATCGTGCAAGATACTGAGGTGGCATAAACCGCGCTTTGAGCTTGTCTTGGAAATCAGCCCAACTAAAAGAGAGGGGCGTGAGATCGTCGGCTGCCTCTAGGTGCGCGGCTAGCTGTGCCTCTTGCCATGCCTGGTACCAATTTATGGCATCACCGGCAAGGTACATAGCTGCCGTCAAAACTTTGCTATTGCCTGTTTTCTTAGTTGTCGCAAAATAAGCATTAAATTGATGCAACCAAGAATGAATAACAGTAGCATCCATCTTACCGTCATACTTACTGAAAGTCAACTTCTCTGTGACTGGATTGTGTGAATCCGCATCGTGGCTTGCGCCACTTGACGAACTCCCACGATCTTTGGGTGGTTCGGTCTTCGAGGCGAGGAGTTGGGCAATAAATTCTTGATTGCGAAGCTCCCTTTGAGCTTTACGCTCGGCCTCCTTTTCTGCTTTTCGTTCATTTCGTTCAGCGCGCTCTCGTTTGAGAGCAAGCCGATTTTCTTCTTGTTGTGCGGAAAATCTTGCGTTTCTTTCGTCGCGCTCGCGGTCCTTGGCTGCTTGATCTGTGGTCATTCTTGCAATTTTGTCATCGCGCTCACGGTCCTGAGCAAGGCGCTCGCGTTCTAAGGCAAGGCGCTTGTCTTCCTGTCTATCCATCATGGCCAGCATCTGCTTGACCATTGCCTCCATAGGGTCTGGTGTAGATGGCGAAGGGGGAGGGTTGGAAAAATCTCCTGGTGGGGAGAATCCTTCGTCGCCTCTCTCGTACTCATCACCTGAATGCGAAGTATCCATGCCGCTTCGGGTGATGACCATGCACTATGATCTTGGGGTCTTAAGCTCTCGAGGAACTTGGTTCTTGAGGGTCTTGAGGTTCTTGAGGTCCTTGATTCGGGAGAATCTTGGGTTCTTGAGGATCTTGAGGTTCTTGAGCTTGCAAATCGTGTTGAGAAGGATCTTCTCTTCACCCAAGTTCTACCCTTTTCTGCGGGCGCACCCCTTGGCGGCCTTGCGCTCACGCCAAGGTTGATTTTTCCCACCTCACGTCGATTGGCCGGCCGCTAAGTGCACGGTCCGCTCTCAATGAGTGAAAAGAGACACAAGGGGAGGTTGGACAAGCCCTTCTTTCTTGGGATTCCTGTCACTCTTCAACAAAACACGATTAGGAATCGCCATGCCCAAGTAAACTTGGGTTCGTGCGATCGCAACAAGCAAAAAAATTATTGTGGTTCTTTTCCTTGAGTAATGCAGAACACTTCCAAAGCTCTCATACCAATGTAAGGTGCAGCGGAATGAATGTTGTATTTTCTCAAGATTAGTGATCTTTATTGCTCAAGGTTCCTTTTAGTTCTTAGGGAAAGAGAGAGCTTTCTGTCTTATGGAGAGTGCTATGATCACGAACAAAGTGAGTGGATATTGTGCATGCAAGTGAATGAGACTGAGAGAAGGAGAGAGAAGAGATACGACACGGAGAGGTTGTAAAACCCTCCTCCGAAGGCCCCACTCTCGTCGGCGAGAGTGGTCTACTTGATTGCACAAAAACGTACAATGCGAATGCAATGGATTGATGCAATGGGACTATGTCGATGACGACGACGGCGACTTAGGCTGAAATCTGTGACTTTCTTGGTGGCTGAAAATGACTGTTTCTCGCTGTTTTAATGGCTGAAAAAATGACTGTTTTGTCGGGGTTGAAAAGATGATGAAAAACGCTGCTGTCATCTGCTCTTTAGCTGCGTTTTTGGGGGAAAGTTCCTTGCTGAAAAACGCTGGGACAGCAGAGTTTTTCTTGCTGAAATTTGCAGGTTTTCAAGTGCTTAATAACTCCTTACCCGGCTATGGTGATCTGCTGCAAATTGCTTGATGAAAACGCTGAATTGGCTGAGGTTTGTATGGCGTTAGTAGTTGCTAAAAACGCTGATCTGACCAAGGCGAAAACGCTAGCTCTCACTGCTTGCTGGCGATCTCTGCATGGGAGGAAAAACGCTAAGGCAACCAGAGAAATGGGCGATCCCAAGTTGAGGATGATGCGGGGGAAATGGGCCTCACCAAGATGCTTGGAGAGGGTCTTGCTGAGAGAGGGAGTGAACACGTGTTGCTTGGTAGCATGCTGTGCTCCTTGGCTCATCTGTCGATTTGTGCTAACTTGGGTTTGCTTATAAATTAACTTACCCAATTTGCCCTACTGAGTACCCAACAAAAGTCACTTAATAAATAAGTGAAAAATGTTAAATATAGGGAAAAAATAAGCTAAAGTCATCTGAAAAATCCCCAAACTGACTTTGATGGAATCTGATGGAAATGCTTATGCTTATGCTTATGCAACCAGAGGATATGTATCTACTCTAAGTGACTCGGCATGCACCGTCTACGAATAGACTCACAAAAGTGCCAGATCACTTCTAATCTAACTTGACTGGACTTTGACGGAAACCCTGTTATGGTGTAGCTTGTCCACGGACACATAGGGTTGGGATGTGTCACGTGACACTCGCTGCACGGTCAGTTTCAGCCCGGAAATGCAGATTTTAGCATCTTCGTTTTCAGGGCTTGGTCGTTGCATCGTCGCCCATCGACATCGTCACCAACACAGAGTCAGAATTCAGCAGATAGAAGATTTGCAGATTTCAGCCCTTAGCGTTTTCAGATTTCAGCCTGTCTCGTCGTCGTCGTCATCGTCGTCGACATCATCAGCAAGTCAAAGCATTGTAGAGATTTGTGCAATCATAAGTAGACCGCTCTCGCCATAGAGAGTGGGGCCTTTGGAGGAGGGTTTTACAACGTCCCTGGTGTCGTATTTCTCTTCTCTCTCTATCTCTCAGTCTCATACACTTTCATGCACAGTGTCCATTCACTTTGTTTGTGATCATTGCACTCTCTCACTAAAGGAACGGAAGGCTCTCCCTTCCGTAAGTAAAAGGAATCCTTGAGCACAGTTCGGAGCACTCATCTTGAGCAAAGTTCAAACATTCATTCTGCTGCACCTAACAAACCTAGCTCTAATTTTTGGTGCAAGTCTCAAAATGGAAAGCCAGTCGTCTTTTCGAGTTCGACTGGCATTGAGAATGCGTTTTCATTTTGATTTAGTAGTTTTTTGAATTTTGTTTGAGAACTTATTTGGTGATTTTGTTTGGAATTTGTTTGAAATAAATGGTATCTATTTTAAACGTGTCTTGGTGATGATTTCAATTGTTCAGTGCTTGGTGATTTACTCCCAATTGGAGTAGTGAAAAATGTTGTTTTGGTATTGTCTAAACCTTGGAACGACGCAAAGGGGATGTTTGGGGAGCGTTTCGTTGTATGCTTGATAACCTCGAAATGACGAAGACGGGATGTCTGGGGAGCTTTTGGTTGTATGCTGAAACCTCCAAGCGACACAGGCTGTCAACAGGAGGTGTATTTTTCCTATTTCCTTCTTTAAATATGTGCTACTTATTTTTTATTTATTTATATTTTTACCTGTTTTTCCCGAAACCCTTGAAAAGGTGCAAGTGGACATTGCATGGCCAGTGTGAAACGATTGCGGCCGAACAGGTTTCTCACATCGGGAGTCTAGGTCGGTTAGTCTGGGACTGGTCGGATCTGTTAGCACTGAATTCTGATGAGTATGGAACTCTGTGTGCCCCAAATGAAATCTGGGCCACTCGGAAAGTCACCTACAACTTTATAAGTGAGTGGGAACTAAGGAATTAACTCAAAGGGGCAAATTGGACACTTGGCAGTTGTAGAGCAACCTGCAGGGCACCTCAGCTGGAGGGGGCGCCCAAGAGAGAGAGGGGGCTGATTTTTGTTCATTCAGTGACCTAAAGTTTGTGTGTGAGTAGTGGGTGCAGGTTGACAGCTTTAATGGAAAGCTTGCCTTCTCCTCTGTCTCATGTAGCGCGATGATTTGCTCTCGTGCATCTCTCTCCCCCATTTGGCACATATGGTAATGCCTCACTAGTTGGGCTACTCAGATGAATATGTGTAGTTCTGGGGGTTTATGCGCGTTTGCCAAGGCAAGAGCCTTTTGAACAGGAACCGGATTAGCTAACTAGTAATCCCCCACAGGTATGCACAGTTCCATCGCGAAGATTGCGAGTTTGGAGAGTTCTCTCGCGTGAAAACTCGTCCAATTCACAGGGGAATTGTCCCATTGTGTGCGGGAGCCCTTGGGATACGTGTAGGCCGCTCCGCTAAAAATGATCCAAAATAGAGAATTACAGCCTGCTTGTTTTTCTGCAGGTTTAGGGTTTCGCACCTACATTGCAAGGGAACACCAGGGGAGCTTTGTGAGAGCCTTGGGATGCGTATACAGGGTTTTGGGCACCCGACAGCAGAAAAGGAGAGAATTACAGCACACTGAATTTTTGTGAGCTCACAAAAAAGCTCCTAAATTGCGAGGGAATCCGTCCTAGACAGGTGTTTTTTGACCTACAAGGGTTTTTGGGCCGTTGTGTTGCGAAAATCAAGTCAAAAACCTATGTTTTCAGCCCTTGCCAGGTTTGGACAGCTTTGTGAGAGTTTGGCCTAAGTGTACGGATTGTCAACTGTTGATTAATAAAGAAGGGGCACCAATTTTGGGGCCTAAAAGGTGTTGGTCTCGTGTGCACAGTGACATTCTAGTTGCTGGACGCAATTGTGTTCTATGTTAACAGGTATTTGAAATAGTACCGTCCTCTACGTTGTACAGGTCGATTATACAAGCTACGTTCTGGGGAGCGTTTGGTTGTATCAATCCTTTGAGCTCATGGCCCGGACCTTTTTATGTTATTTGGGGGGGGATTGATGAGGTAGTCATTGAGTAGCTTCATATCGTAGACCGTTTGTCTCGGGGGTGTTATTCAAAATCTTGTAACATGCATATGTGAGCATTTGTGTTGCATTGTGATTTACCAACCATTGAATATTCCTAATTGGGTGAGATTGCCTAGCTATGTAATTTTAGTGCATCGACACACCTGTTTGAGATTGGGTGTGATGGCTAATTTTGCTATGCGAGAATATCAAGAGCTCCAATCTGGAATGAGAACATACTCCTTATTGGATGAGATTTTTCAGGGAAGCCAATGACCCAGGATATCAAATGCTCTGTTCTGGAATGAGAAAATTGATCGTCTCTCGGAAATTTTTGAGCTAACTTGAGTTGTTTTGCAGATATATTGTAACTGCGAACGATGACTCTTCTTTCAAGAAGGGGGGATGTTACAAACTGTTGATGTGTCAAGCCACTGAAGAACGGAGCCAACTTGCAGATCTAAGTGGAGGGGCCTAAACCCTAAGAAGAAGCAGAAGAAGTTTTCACCAACTGAAACCGGCCCGTAGGGCGGTAGACTTTGGCTTTCACCCGTAACTTTACTTTAGACTTTACGACACAAAGGAACTTCACGAATAAGCTTCTCACTGGAATTCAACACTTCAAGACAAACCACGGCTTGGTAGCTAGAGCTCTACCAAGTAGACAACGACACCCTGTTTGCCCCAAATATTGGTGCCCCTTTCGGTATTTCTTTATTCTTATTATACTTGAGAAAAACCTGTAAACTTCTACAAGCTGTCCCACTTTTATCGGGCTGAAATTGCTCTACTCTAACCCGATTTCGGCAGCATAACCACAATAGAAGTCTCCACGGACAAAATCCCAAGTCCACTGTGACTTTCCACACACTTTAGAGCACTTTACAAAACCTGTCGAGAAAATACAGCTCTCTGAATTCTCTGTTTTGCGCTCCGATCTGCATGCCGATCACTTCTGTGGATAGCCCTCGAGCTCTCGCACTTGTAGGGTCACTTGCCCCTTGAATTAAACGAATTCCTTGCGCGAAATCTCTCTAAATTTTCTTGTACAGGCACCCAATGCTTTCTAGAGGCTCTCTTGGCAAATAAACGATCCAAACGCATTTATCTAACCCTCACCAAGCTGTCCAAACCTGTCCATGGTTATAATTGCAGGTTTTTGATCCGATTTCGCCAGCATAACGGCGCAAAAATCCGTGTAGGTCAAAAGTACACGTCAAGGACACTTTCCCCTATGGGAAGCTTTCTAGTGAGCTGCAGGTCAATTTCAGCATCTTGTGATTTTCTGTTTTGCCATTGTTAGGTGCCTACTGCCTTATACACGCATCCCAAGGCCTTTCCGAGGCTCCCCAGGCGATTCCCTGCAGTTTAGGTGTGAAACCCTACACCTGTAGAAAAACATAGCAAGCTGTAATTCTCTGTTTTGGACCGTTTCGAGCGGAGTGAGCACGCTTACACGTGTCTCAGTTGCTCGCGCACGCAATGGGACAGTTCCCTTGTAAATCGGACAAGTTTTCACGTGAGAAAATTCTCTGTTTTCTCATTCCTTGGCAATGGAAATGTGCGTACCTGAAGGGGATTAGCAATTAGCTCATCCGGTTCTTGTACAGAAGGCTCTTGCCTTGGCAAACACGCACAAAACCCCCATAATTGTACATGTTCATCTGAGAAGCCCAACTAGAGGGGCATTACCATATGTGCAAAGTGGAGAGAGAGAGATGCGCAAGAGCAAATTGTCGCGCTACATAGAGAAAGGGAGAAGCCAAGCTTTTCATTAAAGCTGTGAGCACCTGCACCCACTACTCACGCACACTGTAGCACAAAAATCAAGTCAAATAAGCCCCCTCTCTTGAAATGGGCACCCCCTCTTGTTGATACTTTTGGCAGATGCATCTGGAGCCCCATGTGTCCCTTATGCTTCTTTTGAGTTAGTTTCCTAGTACCCATTGACAAGTGTAGCGGGGGCCTAAATAACTTTGAACTGAGCCTGGACACCCTTTTACTGCTTGGATTTTCAGCGTCAAAGACCCACAGAAAACAGCCCCAAAAACAACGTTTTTGGCTCAGTCGCAGATTTCAGCCCATAGCGTTTTTGGATAGTAGTAAGAAGATTGCAGATTTCAGCCATTAGGTCGACTTTGTCATCCCCGTTGTCATCGTCGATATAGCCTAAACTTGCATCGGTTCCATGCATTCCATTTGTTCCAGGTTGTGCAATCATAAGTAGACCACTCTCGCCGACGAGAGTGGGGCCTTCGGAGGAGGGTTTTACGTCTCTGGTGTCGTATCTCTCTTCTTTCTCTATCTCTCAATCTCATACACTTGCACGCACAGTGTCCATTGACTTTGTTTGTGATCATAGCATTCTCTCATTAAGAACGGAAGGCTCTCTCTTCCATAAGAACAAAAGGAACCTTGAGCACAGTTCGGAGTACTCATCTTGAGCAAAGCGCAAACATTCATTCCGCTGCACCTAACATTGGTATCAGAGCTTTGGTAGTGTTCTGAATAACTCAAGGAAAGAACCACAAGAATCACAAGAATTTTTTTTGCTTGTTGCGATCGCACGAACCCAAGTTCGCTTGGACGTGTCGATTCCTAATCGTGTTTTTTAAGGGTGACAGGAATCCAGGAAAGAAGGGCTTGTCCAGCCTCCCCTTGTGCCTCTTTTCACTCATTGAGAGCGGACCGTGCACTTAGCGGCCGGCCAATCGACGTGAGGTGGGAAAAAGCAACCTTGGTGTGAGCGCAAGGCCGCAAAGGGGTGCGCCCACAGAAAGGAGTAGAACTCGGGTGAAGAGAAGATCCTTCTCAAACGCGGTTTGCAAGCGAAAGAAAACCTCAAGAACCCAAGACCCTCAAGAACCCAAGAACCCAAGTTCCTCGTGAACTTAAGAACCCAAGATCCCCAAGAACCCAAGTTCCTCGTGAACTTAAGAACCCAAGACCACAAGAACCCACAAGAACCGACGACTTCAGAATGGTCATCACTCGAAGCGGAATAGATACTTTGCTTGAAGGTGATGAGCATGAGAGAGGCAAAGAAGAATTTTCCCCACCAGGAGGTTTTTCTGACCTTCCCCATCTATGTCAAGGATTGCACTAACTCCTATGGAGGCTTTCCACAAGATGTTTATGGAAAGGAAGTTAGAACGTGAAGCAAGAAATGCAGAAAGAATGGCAGAAATGGAACGCAGACATGCAGAAAGAAGAGCAGAAATAGAGCGCAGACACCAAGAAAGAATTGCAGCCGCCGTCAAAGGAAAGAGCAACCAATACAGGGAAGAGTTCTTGCGACTCGTTTCTCAAGCTCAGGCACAGATGCAAGAGATTCAAGAAAAGGAGACTCTCTCAGTCTCTTCTTCTCCAAAGCATGACACACAGGATTTGCATGATTGTGAGAAGCATGATGATTTGAATGACAATGATTTGCATGATGATGATTTGATTGACAATGATAAGCATGATGATTTGCATGATCAAGTTGTGATTTCTCACAAGCATGATGATTTGCATGATCAAGATGTGATTTCTCACAAGCATGATGAGTTGCATGAAGCTGATGTGATTGTTCACAAGGATGATGTGTTAGTGGATGCTTTTTCTAGCGAAGCTAACCTCGTTGTAGATTCGATCAATCACGAAGAACCGATCTTGGCTTTCGAGTCGAGGTCCAAAGAACCCCCACAGGACTATTCAATCATTCAGGAAGAACCGATCTTGGCTCTCGAGCTTAGGTCCAAAGAACCCTCACAGGAAGTATTATGTATTCGCATGATTGATACGCACGCATTGTTCGAGTGTTTCATTCGTGATCGTTTCCTATATTTTAGTCAGCGTCTTTATGTGATCCCTTTTCCTAGGCATGACATATTGTACGTTGAGCACGTTGACTCATGAATGAGCACGAATGTATGCGGATTGTTCATGAAAAGCTGAAAAGTATGCATTCAAGGAAGTCACATTCCATGTCTCTTCCTTGGCATGACACATTCGTAGAACGAGCACATGAAAGTATGAGCACGAAGCATGGGCATTTCCGTTGTGAATTGGCACCGTTGATTGCTCTAGATCAAAAGAGAAAGATTCGATCTCATTGTTTGCATGTGTTTGATGAACGGTTTGTCACTCCATCTATTTGTTTATCTACATTGCATGCACAGTCTTTGAGGAAGACACGATTTTTTCCACTCACTTTACATGGAATAGATATGTTCATGGTTGTGTGTTGGAAATGGTTTCAGGGATTTTCAGCCACGGAGATTCTTGAAGAAGAAAGAAGCATGACTCTCGACGAAGTTGAAGCATCGAAGGAAACTCAAAAAACTTTGTGTCGCTTTCGGCGCGGCCCAAAGAAGCAAGCGTTGCAGACCTTTATGAAGTTCAAGTACCGCACGACCCACACATCAGAGTGGGCCGGTGAAGAGTCCCTTCCAGGATTCCGGATGTTGTTGGCGATCTCCCTCGACGACATACAGTTCGGTACCAGTACCTCACTTTGAAAAGGAGGGGATGTCATGTGACACATCCAGCCCTATGTGTCCGTGGACAAGCTACAGCATGATCAGGGTTCAATCAGTCTAGATTAGAAGTGATCTGGTACTTTTGTGAGTCTATTCGTAGACCGTGCATGCCCCGTCACTTAGTATAGATGCATATCCGTTGGTTGCACACAGCATGATCATCAGTATTCCCATTAGAATCTATCAGATTCCATCAGGGAAATTTTCCAGTGCATTTACCCTATTTTATCTATTTTTTGCATTTTTCGCTTATTAATTTAAGTGACTTTCCAACAAAAGTAGGTAGGGCAAATTGGGTAAGAAAATATATAAGCAAACCAAAGTTGACACTAAATGGTAGAAGAGGTAGCAGGAGCTCCACCGCTCAACAGGCAACTTCTCAAGCAAGAACCCTTGGGGGCGACTCCCTCAAGCAAGATCCCCCGGGCTCCATTGTCCTAGCGTTTTTCAACAAGGAACATCGCCATCCTCAGTCACTAGTGCTTGCATCAGCATCGTCTTTCATTGCCGGAGGTCACAGAGAAGCTAGTGTTTTTAGAAAAACCAGCATCACTAGCGTTTTTGGTTTACAACAGCCCAACGTTTTTGGTTTCAGCCTCAGCCTTGCAGATCCGGCACATGCAGTGATTGCAGCCCTAAAAGACCATCAAGATCAGCCCCGAAAGGTAGCAGATTCAGCCCATGAAGAAGTAGCAGATTCAGCCCAAGAAAGACCTCAATTTTCAGCCTTGAAGATCATCAGTTTTCAACCCTAAACCTGCAGATTTTCAGCGTCAAAGACCCACAGAAAACAGCCCCAAAAACAGCGTTTTTGCCTCAGTCGCAGATTTCAGCCCATAGCGTTTTGGATCAGAAGTATCAGTAGGAAGATTACAGAATTCAGCCATTAGCGTTGGACTTCGTCATCCCCATCGTTCATTCGTCGACATAGCCTAAAACTTGCATCAGTCCCATGCATTCCATTTGTATTCAGATTGTGGGAATCATAAGTAGAACCACTCTCAGCCGACGAGAGTGGAGAGCCTTCGGAGGAGGGTTTTACAAGGTCTCTGGTGTTGTATCTCTCTTCTCTCTCTATCTCTCGTCTCATACACTTGCACGCACAGTGCCCATTCACTTTGTTTATGATCATAGCATTTCCTCATTAAGAATGGAAGGCTCTCCCTTCCATAAGAACAAAAGGAACCTGAGCACAGTTCGGAGCACTCATCTTGAGCAAAGCGCAAAACATTCATTCCGCTGCACCTAACAACGGGGCAAATAAATAAAAGTCAACCAACTTATGGGAACCCCGTCTGATGGGGCCCAATCGACCCAAAGACAGTTAAAATTAAGCCAAACCCACCCCACACACACACAAAGTCAATTGCGTATGAAGCCAATGATGTGGCAGACTTGTACGGATAGCCCGCAATTTGCGTTGACATGCTGACTAACACTGTACGGATTGTTGCAATTCGTGCTAACATGGTGACGCAGCACTGTATGGACTGCCACAATTCTCGCTGACAGGCTACTGACGTGGCGGTATATGGATTTATGTGAAACGTTGCTGACAGTTTTTTGGACTCCACCCTTTTGAGACCAGATGCTTTTAGAATTTGAATGCTTTTCGCTTTTGGGCTAGGGCCTTTAAATAAGACCCATGGGTTCTCACTCTAGCAGTCTACCCGCGGGAGATGCAGAGCAGAGCCATGGGAGTTGTACCATGTTGAAGAAATATAAAGAAACACTTGTAATGTGCAGTGGAAATGTTAAGATATAGCTCGGATCTAGTACTCCACACAAACACAAGGTTACTTTACTTCACTTGGAAAGAGAAACTGAACCGAACACAATGAAGGAGAGAGAGAGAGAGAGAGAGAGAGAGAGAGAGGAGAGAGAGAGAGGAGGGACGGCACGGATGTCGGGTCCCAACCATCCTCAGGGCCCCCTTGCTCTGTTGCCAGAGTGTGAGGATAGTGGTGCTAATCCTATATTTAAGACTAAAACTTCATACTTAAAGATCGAACTGAGACTCAAGAGACTGAATGTGTATTGATTGATTGATTGAATGCTTGAATGAATGAATAAAAACTGAGCACAATAGGCTCCTTATATAGGAGACGAAGAGACACAAATGAAAAGACAGGTCTCATGGTGAAGAGACATGACTTTAGACGTAAAGACACATCCTTTCGGCAAAGAGCTGCAATCATTGGACGAAGAGTCGCAACAGTAGAGCGAAGGGTTGTGACAAGTCGTCGAAGGAGTGTGGCTTTTGGCGAAGGAGTGTGGCTTTTGGCGAAGAGGCATGTCTCTTGAGCGAAGGTCGTGGACCATCAAGCGTAGGGTTCTCCTTGGCATAGCACTTTGTGTATCTGCAAACTAGGAGTAGATGTAATACTGTAACATAGTCACAATCATGACATTCCCTCTCATTTAAAATGAGAGCCTCGGTTAAAGGAATGACTTTTGATGTTGATAGAACTCTGGAAAAGCATTGAATCTTCGAAAATCTTCAGTCTTTGACTGCTAGTGCAATTCAAACCGCATGCAGTTTTAGGAGTTGGGGGGACTCAATGGCCGCTATAGTTCTTAAACGAAGCGTTTTCTGAGCCCTTGATGGGCTAGCCCACCCAATGATGGAGCATCAATAGAGCTAGTCGGCTGCAATTCCAAATTCTCTTCGGGGTGACCTGTGGTCTTGTATGATAGAGCTGATCCAAGCCTGTGTTATCATTGTCTGCTTCACAAATGACCTCCTCCATCGTTGAGGATCACAAGCCAAAGACTTCTGATACCATGTCAGAATAGCGTGCGGAAGCATAGATGTGACACACATTCGGCCCCGGACATGCACGGAGAGAGAGAGAGAGGGAGAGGAGAGAGAGAGAGAGAGAGAGAGAGAAGAGAGAGAGAGAGAGAGAGAGAGAGAGCTCCAATCAACTTGATCAGTTAGATACAAAGTAAGAGGCCCAAGGCCCTTATATATTTCCCACAGAAAGTTGCCCTATGCAACTCAAATAAATTATGTCAAATACATTGAGGCTC
Source organism: Adiantum capillus-veneris (assembly GCF_014529385.1). Taxonomy (NCBI): domain Eukaryota; kingdom Viridiplantae; phylum Streptophyta; class Polypodiopsida; order Polypodiales; family Pteridaceae; genus Adiantum; species Adiantum capillus-veneris. The sequence continues at coordinate 4,299,649 of NW_028221436.1, forward strand.
CCTTTAACAAGTTCTCCCCTTTTTTTCTTTTGTACTGTTTACCTTCTTGCTAGGGGAGATGTAGCACATTAGACAATTTCAAAACTCATAGAAGGATCTTTTCAACACAAAAAATAATAAAAATAAATAATATGAATTATTGCTGATGACTTTATTTGTTATTAAGTGGCAAAGACTATCATGTGAATCTCAAAGCTGCTCATAGGATGCAAATACTAGAGTTGTTCTATGTCTCAACTTAAAATTGTTTCATTGCGTGTGTGTTGCCATTATTCTTGCAGTCTGAGGGTTTCTACTGTGTTCTCTTCCTCTCTGGGTTAGTGATTTACAAAAGGTACATGGTGAACCATGCAGGTGACTCTAAGGTGTGCCAATGAAAATCGAGATGACTGTCACTTCAGCTACATAACATTATTACCCTTACTAATCAAGGACTTGCATCTGCTCTTACGCTCACTAATAAGGACAGAAGACCTTTGAGGTTTACTGCTTCTGTCTCAACAGCATTCGCAATCAGGTCTTCGCAAGCAGTTTGTTGTGTCGGATTGGATGGTTTCGAGTATTTTAGTCCAAGTGAAGCTGCTCTAAAGGCTGCTCAAGGCAATCAAAATGGGTCTTTCTTTGAGAAGCTGAAAAGGTTTGTGGTCCCATTTCAGCAGGATAAATCTAAACAGTCCGAGACACCGAACGGCATAAGTGAGGTGCAAAAACACAGTGAAGGCAACTCAAATGAAGATCAGATGCACTGGTTTACGGAGAAACCTGGGGAAATTATTTCTGTCACCAATGGAGTACATAAAGTCTACTCCAATCCTCCAAATAAGATGCGAATAACAGATGAGGTAAGAGTTTGATGTTTGTGGTACTGTCAAGGCTTCAGTACGGATTGACTCATGTACCTTTTGTTGGATGTATTGCAAATTCTTATGCTTTGTCTTTAGATTGGGCAAAGCAAAAGAGTTGCTTATTAGATAGTGTATCCATGTTACATATGAAAATCCTGAACAGATATATTATTGCATTGTTTTATTGAATCAAAGCATTGAAAAATTTGTTTTCACTCAACGTAGATAACTCTCGTCAATATCAGTGATCTCCATTTGCTTGAAGTGTATGTTTAATTATCAAAGCTTGTGTGTTTTGTTTATGATGGTCAGAAATAGAGCTCAAGCTTTCATAAGCTATGATATGTACAAAGTTTAGGCTTTTTAGACCAGTGTGAGTTTGTGCAAGGTACACAATGCAGATCAGGCAGCTATTATAACGATATCTGTTTAGTGTATCAGTTATGCCATTTGGGGCATACCATTGGATGTAAGAACACCTTGAAGAGACAGAATTGTTGTATAAGTGATTTTACTCATGGCAATGTGGTGTGCTAGTGTTCTAGGGTCCTGTTTCTTGTGGGTGTATCGCCCATCCCCTAGAAATGGAGTTAGAATAGTAGTGTAATTCATTGCTAGCCACCTTATCTGTGTTTCCATCACCCCTATTGGGGCATTTTCTCTTGGACTTCATTGCTCTTTGACATCTTGGCTCGGCTTTATAGGCAAAATAGTATTTTAAAGATGCTTAGTCTGCCTTTTGCTGAATTGTGGGGCACAAGTAAGGCTCTAGGGATGGAACTCCGATGTTCCATGTGGACTCTCCTCTTCTGTCTCTCTCTATCCAAGTTCTGTTATTTGCAATTTTTATTTGTGTGTTGCGATTGATTTCTCGCTTGGAGTGTCCAAGCCTGTAACAGTGATATCAAAGCTCAGACGATTCTTCTTCTCTGAAGGATCCGATCCTTTTCTGCAGCACATGGGTTCTTGCAATGAATCCGATAGAGACAACACTCCTCTAACTCTTAGTCTACAGGGAGATGAAGAAAAGCAAAGTCCCAGCACGGGATTTCACGAGATTGTGACAAACACTAACTTATATGTTGGTTTCCTTCCTTTGATTTTTATTTAATTTTTGGGACTCTTTTTGAAATCACTATACCCGAACATTGCATGGCCAGTGTGAAACGATTGATGGCCGAGAGTTTCACCCGCAAGAGTCAAGGCTAGGCAGCCACGAGACGACTGAGCCGATCAACACTGAAATCTGACTAGTAAAAGGGAGGCTAGGCTCAGTTAGTCATTGGGGCCCTTGGCGAGACTTCGTAAGTTGGTGGGTACTAGGAATTTAAACCAAATGGACAAAATGGACACTTGGCAGTCTGTGAGCCATTTTCACGGACACCTCAGCAAGGGGAGCGGCCAAAATCGATTTCAACAAGAGAAGAGGTTGATTTAAGTTCATTGTGAGCTATTGTGTATGTGTGAGTAGAGTGTGCAGGTGATCACAACTTTAATGGAAAGCTTGGCTTCTCCTCTGTCTTATGTAGCACAACGATTCCGCTCTCGTGCACCTCTCTCCCGTTTTGAATACAGAATCGTGATGCCGAGCTCAAGGGCTATTCATCTGGCGAAATTTATGCTTGATTACCGAGGCAAGAGCCTCTTGCACAGGTATCGGATTAGCTAACTGCTAATCTAGAGCAAGTACAGGTTGATTTAGAGAGATTTCTCGCAAGAAATCTCATTTAAATCAAAGAGCAAGTATCCCTACACCTGCAAGATCTCAATGGCTACCTACAGGTGCGTTCGGCACGCAAAACGTAGCTCAAAACAGAGAATTATAGGTTGCTGTAATTTTTGCAGGCTTAGGGTTTTGACCCTTTTTTATGCCTAAAAGTCCAAGGAGCTTCGGGGAAGCTAGGGAACTGCTAAATAGGTGTTCTAGTGCATTTCAAAGGCTAAAAACAGAGAATTTAGCGTGCTGTATTTTCTCGCCAGGTTTGTAAAAGCGCTCTAATGTGCGTAGAAAGGCATTTGCTACATGGCGATTTTGTCTCTGAAGCCTTCTATTGTCGTTATGCTGCCGAAATTTGACTAGAGTAGGAAATTTGCAGCCCAATAAAAGTGGGACAGCTTGTAGAAGATTACAGGTTTTCCTCCAAGTTCAATTGGAATAAAGAAATACCAAAAGGGGCGCCAAGCTTTGGGGCCAACAAGGTGTCATTGTCTACTTAGGAGCACTATAGCTACCAAGTTGTGGATTCCAGTCACGCTATTCGTGAAATTACTTTGTGTCAAAGTACAGGTAAAGTGAAACACGTATAGATTGGGTGAAAGCCTAATTTTACCGCCCTTTAGTAAGGTTACAGGCCGGTTTCATGGTTCCCATCACGTTCCCCAGGCACCAACCTGCGTGGTTCGAAGGTTTTCTAGCATACAACGGAACGCTGCCCCAGACAACGGCCTACGTTGTTCCGAGGTTTTCAAACATAGAACGAAACGCTCCCCAAGCATCGGCCTACGTCGTTCCGAGGTTCAAACAATACCAAAACAGTATTTCACTTCTCCACCCGGAGTAAAATCATGAATCAATGGTAGTAAAACCAAAGTCAAACATTTCAAATTGGTACCAAAACATGTTCAAAACCGATACCATCCATTTCAAACAAATTCCAACAAGATTACCAAACAAGTTCTCAAACATTTTTCAAACTTAAAAAGCATTCTCAACATCAATCGAGCTCAAAAAGTCGAATGACTTTCCATCCTAAAACCTGCACCAAAAATTAGGGTTAGGTTCATTCCATAAGGTCGTAGCCGAGCACAGCATGGTCCATCAGCTCTTGGACAGACAGTGTTTTCTTTGGCGGCGATGGTAGTCCCAAGATAGCAATCACACTGGACCTCCAAGGTCATCTGCTCGTGAGAAGACATCTACAAAGAGATGTGGAGGAATTTTAAGTTATAATCTGCTAGGGTTTCCATGGCAAGCATTTCAGGATATCCCACTCTGCCAGAAGTTGCACTCCAAAGGAAGATGTCAGAAACCATATAACTTTGGGCAAAGTTTTTCTTGAAAGCTTGCCAAGTCCTTGGAAGTGTGCATCTTGGTAGCCATAGACATCAACATCTGCTTGGCACTGCTTTGAGAAAAATAGTGACTCGAAACAAATCTTAAGTCCTCTTGCAAGTGATGATGTTTTTGGCTTATGCCCTGTAAGACATGAGCGGTGAAGACGGAAGCGCGCCTGATGTGCGATTTATGAAGGGTGGGAGTGGCGAATAAGTGCGGGGGTCGAGGGCCGAAGATACTTCAAATAAATATAAGCCCGGGGTCGGGGGCCGAAGATACTTAAAATAAAATTCCATCAGTCTTTGGTTTTCTTTGTCTCCTCTTTGGTAGGACCGGGATGCTTTCAGAGAAGCACATGACTGATGCTCTAATACCGTTGTCACAAGACGGGCACCGTGTGCCAATAGAAAAGAACAGATTGAACAACTTTAAGCACTACAAATAACAACTGAACTGAAAAAGAGAGACGACACGCGACATGGAGTGGCGGAATTCCACCCCAGAGAGTATTGGCCCCAAACCTTGGCGCCCCTTTCAGTATTTCTTTATATCGCATCAACTCAGTACAAGCCGGTACTCCAGACTTTGCACCTTCTCTAGGAGGCATGCCAAGAATGAGCCCTTAGCACATATTTAAAGGCCTTTGGCCTATGAAAAGCAGTTTACATGAAAAGCCTTCAAACTCAAAAAGCTTCTGGTTCAAAAGCAATGCCAAAAGGCTGCCATCGTAAATCACGGAAATCCGTACATTTGCCACGTCAAGAGTCAGCGCAAAACGTGGAGATCCGTACAGTCTGCCACGTCATCAACCATCAAAAAATCTGCAGTGTTCGTACAACTGCCACGTCATCAGCTCATGCGCAAGCCTTTGTGTTAGGTCCTGCTTTATTTTAATCCGTTATGTCACTTGGGGCCCCCTCGGACGGGGTCCCCATAAGTTGGTAGGACTTCTTCTTCTGTTACTTGTTTTTCTTAGGGTATAGGCCCCTTGGCCGGCATCTGCAAGTTGGCTCCATTCTTCAAGGCTTTGACACGTCAGCAGTTCGGGACAGCTTCTTGATCTTTCACTTTGCCCCAAGCTCGGCAAAGTTCTTTACTTTCATCAATCGTGCTTGGGTGAGTATCCATGCAATTTGGAACCAGTCCTGCTTTCATCTTGCCTTTTCTACCATGTTCCTCAGTTGCTCTTGAACTCTCTGACCTGTCTTCATTCTGTTCTTGCTGTGCCTTTTTAGGGCACTTCGTGGAGACGTGCCCATGTTCCCCGCATCCAAAACACTTCCCCTCTTTGATGTAGTTGGCCCTCTCTCAAAGAGTGAGTCGGGGTCGTGAATCCTTGTCTTTCTTTTCTTGGGAACTCTTCCTCTTTCTACTTACATTATTAGAAGTCTGTTGGGTTCTCCGATCTCATCAGTGGGGTAAGTCAGATTGCTCGAATGTGTGGCAAAACCCCGTTTCGGATGACCCATCAATTCTTGAATAGAATTTGACTTTTGTTCCAAGCAGTAGTCTCGGATCTGTGTAGGAAGTTCGCAGCAAAACCGCTCAATCTGTTCTTTGAACGAGACCTTCTTAAATGAAGAGGCTGGTAGAAAAGAGCTCCGAAATCTATCGCAATAAGCGTCCAAAGAATCTCCCTTGGTCATTCGAAGATGATTTCAAGCAGTTCGTATATCTCGTTCATACTCCCGAGTCAGCCAAGAAGAAATTAAAAGCCTCTTAAACTTCAACCATTTAACTGGAGCTTCCTTTCTCAATAGAAGGGTGGACCACCATGTTCGAGCATTTCCCTTGAAGAAAGATGTAGCCCTCCGAATCTTGGAGTGCTTTGAGTAATGCCCTCTAGAGAAAGCTATATCAAACTGCTGTATGAAGGCCAAAGCCCTTGGGAGCATCTCGAAATCCAGAAAAAGAGTCAAACTTAATTGATTGTCCACCTTCTTTGAATTCTCTTACTTTCTTGCTTTTATCTTCGAGGAAGTCATATTGGTTGGCTTTATGGAAATGCTTCTTCTTTGCATAAAACATGTGATCGTCGGAGTCCAAATTGTCTGAGGAGGAGTCCCCTATAGGACTGTCAAAAACTGGGCGAAATTTACGCTTCTTCGCCTTTTCTTGCCCTTTTCAAAGCTTTGCTTTTTGCTTCGCTTTTTGCCTTTTCTGTCTTCTTCGCTCAAGTCAGGAGAGCTAGGACTGTCAGAAGAAGAAGAACCTGGGTAGTCCTTCAAATCGTACATGCTTCTTCTGCTTTCTCGCCGATGCAAAAGAAGATTGATGACCCAAACAACCCGGAAGTCCATTCCTTTCTTATGCTTTTTATCGTGCTTTTTGGATTTTTTGTTTGCGTCCAAAAGTCGGTAATCTGTGTGTGAACCACCTCTTCTAATTCTTGCTTTGTAAACATCCTTGGAGAAGGAGGTTTCTTGAGTGCCTGTTTGATGGGTGGCTTTGTGGCCTTCTGCCACCACTGGGTGTGTACTTCTGCGAGGATTGTTGGGGCAAAATTTTGCAAATTTTGGATCCTTCGCAATTTTAATCATCTGCTTTGTTGCCTCGTCAACCAATTGTCGATGTCCCATCTTTTCAATCTCGAACTGAGTAGGCCGTACTCTTCCTCTGATTGCTCATAGAATCTTCTCCGTGATCTTCTCCCGCATTCGCAGATGCAGAAGAAGTCGATTGATTTCTGTTGGAATCCACAAGTGCCGCAAGTAAAGGATCGGATTTTCCGGTAGAAGAGAAATTGGCCGCGCTTTGATACCACTGTAACAAACTTGGACACATCAAGTCAAGATTCTACCGCGACATAACAGAGATCACTTCGAGACAATTTACAATCCACAATTAGGTCGACACGGCCAGGCGTAGTTCCGTGCCAAGAGGTATTGGTCCCAAAGACCCCCTTTCCATATTTCTTTTTGTATTAATCTGTGTTCAAAGTACAAGAGAGTGGGTAGGTGCTCACTCTCAGACTCTGCGTCCAAATGCTCTGAGAAGTGAGGCCTTGCCCACTTATTTGAAGGTAAGGGATGCCCAAAAGCAAAGCCCCAAAAGCATGTTGGAATTAGGGTTGAAGAGAAACACACACAGCTTGGAGAAGACGAAGGAAGCTCAAGGCACACAATAGAGAGTATGTTACTTAGTGTGCAATGGAAAGATAGATAGCCCTAGAGTGATGGGCGTATATACAATGCACGGGGGAAAAAAACCTCCTAAAGAGGGAAAAAATGCCCCGGCGGTCCTAGTGTGTTCACACACATCACTACCACATGTATATGGTAACAAATCCCCCCTGGAGTGATGCGGTGAACGAGAGCTGGCACATGAGTAAAGGGAAGTGCCATGCCCTGAGGACAGGATCAGTCCACAAAGGGGAGTAAGCCCAAAGCTTTGCGGAAAGCTTCAAGCTTCTCACGAGACAATGCCTTTGTGAAAAGATTTGCAAGGTTGTCCTGTGTTGGCACATAAGCCAAGCTGATCTCTCCTGCTGAGAGCCTCTCCCTGACATAGTGGTAATGCACCTCAATGTGCTTTGTGCGAGCATGAAAAACTGGGTTCCTCGCAACTGCCAATGCGCTCTGACTGTCAGTGTAGATAGTGTTGGCAGTGTCCTGTCCAACACCAAGTCAGCCATAAGGCGTCTGAGCCATACACACTCAACCGTAGCTGTGAAGACTGCCCTGTACTCAGCCTCACAACTCGAAGTGGCCACAGTAGGTTGCTTCTTGCTCAACCATGATATACATGAACTGCCAAGCATGAAACAAAAACCACTTGTGGACACTCGCGTGTCAAAACAACCAGCCCAATCTGAGTCCGAAAAAGCATGTAAGTCTGGCGGCAATGATCCCCCTTGGGATAAAACAAGCCAAGATGTAAAGTGCCACTAAGGTAGCGGAAAATCCTCTTGACAGCCTGCCAATGCTTAGACCCTGGGCTATGCATAAATCTGCTGACCTGCGAGACTGCAAACTGAATATCTGGCCTCGTGTTGCATACATAAATGAGGCAGCCAACAGCAGTTTGGTAAAGAGTGACATCAGCAGGATCGCCAGCATCATGTAGACTCAACTTCAAACCTGTTTCCATGGGAGTGGCAATAGGTTTGCAATCCTCAAGTCCAAACTTACATAGCAATGTCTCTATGTAACTTTTCTGACACAAGGCAATACCACCATCACATGCTTAACTGTATACCCAAGTAATGATGCAACAGCCCCAAATCTTTCATCTTGAAAGTAGCATTCAAATCAGCCTTAAATTCAGCAATATGTCTCTCATTTGGTCCAGTGATCAGCAAATCATCAACATAAAGAACCACAATGAGAAATACATCATCCTCACGCTTTACATACAATGTGCTTTCTGTTGGACTGTTACGAAAGCCTCGTTTAACCAAATGAGTGTCAGCTTTCTCATACCAAGCACGAGGAGATTGCTTCAACCCATACAAAGCCTTCTTACATTTGCACACTTTGTCCTCTTGTCCTTTTATGACAAAACGCGAGGCTGCGTTACATAAACTTCCTCAAATATGTCACCATTCAAGAAAGCAGTAACAATGTCTGATTGATGTACATCCCAACCAAAATGAGCTGCCAATGCACATAGAAAACGCACAGTAGTCATACGACAAGTGGGAGCAAAAGTCTCTTCATAATCTATGCTTTTTGTTGTGCATAACCCTTGCAACAAGTCGAGCCTTATGGCGATCGATCTCACATCCGGCTTGCGTTTCAACTTGTAAACCCACTTCGTACCAATGGCCTTTTTGCCAGGAGGCAAATCACATAAAGTCCATGTGTCATTCTCTATAAGTGCATCATATTCTGATTTCATGGCAGCAATCCAATTTTCTGAATTCTGTGCTTCATCAAAAGACAGAGGCTCCTCAACATCATGTAAACTAGACACAGCCAAAGCATAACAATCTGATGCATAAGATGCATGGCGAGAGCCTGAACGAGTACGACTAGATAAAGGTGCATCCAATTTACTGTCACGCAAAGTGTGCACAGCCATTTTGGCATACTCTAGCCTGCTCATTTTCAGCCCTTTCCTCATCAAGTACATCATGTACATCTGCATCAGTAATAGGCTGTTCTAAAACATTTCAGAAACCCCCATAGGCTGTACATTTGCCTCATTGGAACTTACATTCGTATTTCCACCACTGAAAAGAGGCAACAAAGTGTCATAAATGTCCTGTGAGCTTACATTACTGTCTCTAGTACATGACAGCAAGGGTTGAACAGAATCTTCACAAACACTACATCCCGTGAAACCAAAATACGTTTTGTTTGCGGATGATACAACCTGTAACCTTTGCTTTCAGCACTATAACCAACAAAAATACATTTGACAGCCTTATCATCCAATTCTGCGCTGCACTTGTGGCACCAAAGCATATGCCAAACAGCCAAAAACACGCATGTGCTCAATAGAAGGTTTTCTATCATGCCATGCTTCATATGGAGTAATAGACTGCAAAGCTTTCGTAGGACACCTGTTAAGTACATAAGTGGCACACATGATGGCCTCAAGCCAAAAAGAATGCGGCAAAGCTTGACTTTTGACCATACATCGTGCCATTTCCGTTAGTGACCTGTTTTTCCTCTCAGCAACACCATTTTGCTGAGGTGTATAAGGCACTGTACATTGGTGTTTTATCCCACGACTAGCCAGAAATGCATTAAATTCATGAGACATATACTCCCCCCCTCGATCGGAACGGAGGGTGCCCATAGTACATTTTGAGACATTTTCAGCCATAGCCAAAAATTGTTTGAAGCACATAAAAACTTCGGACTTCGCTTTAAGCGGAAATACCCACGCATGCCTGGAGTAATCATCAATGAAAGTCACGAAGTACAGGTAATTGCCCAAGGACGGAGTTTGCATGGGCCACAAACGTCACTATGCACAAGCTGCAACCTGCATGTGGGCCCTAACTGAACCATCCTTTGGAAACTTAGAACGCTGCATTTTACCCAGAATACAGCCTTCACAAACATGTTTGATAGGTGCTTCAAGAGGAGGCAAAGAAGCAACCATATCAGATTTCTGCAAACGCAGCAAACTGGCAAAATTCAGATGACCAAAACGTGCATGCCAAAGTTTTGCATCTGAAAATAGCCCTTGAATCTGCAACAGCATTTGCAAAATTTTGTCCACATTGTCATACAAAGTGAGCTTATACAGCCCACGGCACAAAAGCCCAGATGCAACAATTTCATCACCAAAACTGAGATCATGAACTGTACATCTGTCATCCACAAATTTGACTACAAGTCCAAGTCTAGCAAGTGCGGATACAGACAATAGATTCTTCTTGATCCCAGGTACATAAAGTGCATCAACAAGTGTGAAGGACTGCCATTAGTAGCAGTGGCACAATCTTTCCAACTCCCTGAACTGGATAAGAGGCGTTGTTGGCACAAGTGACTGAATTCCCATGAGGGACAGACTCGAGAGAGGTAAACAATTCATGATGTGAGGTAATGTGCTTTGTAGCACCACTGTCGAAATACCACACATGTGAATCTGCAGCAACTGACAAGCATGCATCATGGACAGCAGGATTGTAAGTGCACTCTGCGCTAAAAGCCCATTCTGCATCAACATCAGCATCACAATCTCCTTTCACAGAAGACTCAACAATGGCTGCATTTGTAGTGGAACCAGCATTTGCAGTGGAACCACCCTCTTTCTTCTTAGCCTCTTTGGCCTTCAATTTAGGACACGACTTGATCAAGTGATCATTGGCTTTACAATAATGGCAACGCATTTTCTTTTTGCCTTATCACCAGAATTGCCAGACGAAGTGCTGCCAGCAGAAGCATTAGGAACAGAAATTTTGCCACTCGCAGCAGAACCATAAGAAGTGGCTGCATTACTGTTACCACCCTTTCTTTGAGAAGCAATAAAAGCCTGTTACTGCACGCTGCCTAGTCCTGTTTTTTCTAGAAAGTGACTCTTGCAACAGCAATGTGCATAATGCATCAAACTTGACAACTTCAGGATTTCCTTGGGTCATCAGTCTCCAAGTACTAGCAAAAGTCTGGTAGGAATCTGGTAAGGCATCAAGAACAGTCTGCACAAGGGAACTGTCAGAAATGACTTCACCTGCAGAAATGAGTTGCTCATTGATATCCTTGACACTAGCAAGGAAAGTGTCCATATCATCTTCCTCATGCATAATCTTCGACTCTAGCTCTTTACGCAGCAAAGCAATTTTAGCCTCATTGCGGCTTGCATAAAGACCTGCTAGAATATCCCAAGCCTGTTTTGCAGATTTTGCTGAACGGATGTGAGGAATAATGGTGCGCTTCACAGACAACGCAATCAATGCATGAGCCTGCGCATCCTTAACATCCCAACGAGCTTGTTCTGCTGTAGGCAAAACAACTCTAACAGCTGCAATCCTTGCAGCAAGACCTGCAACATCCTCAATATCGCCTACATCTTCAGAACCAGGACGTACATCAATGCCCTGCACAATGTTCCAGACACTTTTGACACAAGAACGTGTTGCATCATATAAGCCCACATAGGGTAGTTGTCCCCATCCAACCTGTCCTCAGCAGCAAACATCTTGAACACATCTGTGTTGTTGTTGTCAGCCATGGTAAATGCTGCACCTGATGTGAAAACTGCCCGAAAATAGGAGAAATGGAGCGGGAACAACTTGTGCTATATAGCACAAACCGTAGAAGACTATAAGGCACCTGTTATGCAGAAAACGGCATTGACAGAAAATCTGCACAAAATGACGAAATAGCCTGTGCAGTACTGCCCGTAGTGGAAACGGAGGCCGAAATGAGCCCAAATCAAAATTCTGAGCAGACCAAGCTCTTCGAGCTCCCCCAAAATATTTGTCGACCTGCGAACGCTCGCCAAAGCTCACTGAAATCGGAGAAAGTGAGCAGGCGTGTGCTGGAGCAGCTGGCGACTAAGCCCGGGAGGACGTGACCTGCTCTGATACCAATTGTTGGAATTAGGGTTGAAGAGAAACACACACAGCTTGGAGAAGACGAAGGAAGCTCAAGGCACACAATAGAGAGTATGTTACTTAGTGTGCAATGGAAAGATAGATAGCCCTAGAGTGATGGGCGTATATACAATGCACGGGGGAAAAAAACCTCCTAAAGAGGGAAAAAATGCCCCGGCGGTCCTAGTGTGTTCACACACATCACTACCACATGTAGATGGTAACAAAGCACTAACTCAAAAGGAGTTAGTGTTCAAAAGCAACTTGGCGTCAAAGTCTGCAAAAAGCTGTCAGTGCAATTTCCGGCAGGCCGTACGAACAGTCAGCGCGAATTGCGGAGATCCATACAGTCAGCGCTATATGTGGGATTCTGTACGCCAGCCATTTGCTTTAAGTTCCTTGTGTCCTTAGGGGTCCCCTCGTCACTTAGCCATAAGTTAGGACAACTTAGGGAGGTACCACGTCACCAGTTTGTGACAACTCGCCTGCTTGATCACTTAGAATACCTTTCCTAGTGATATGACTTCAAATTTGGCCATGACTTGATCGCTTCAACTTTTGCAGGATCCATTCTGACACCATCCTTTGAGACAATGTGTCCCAGAAAGTGAATCTCTTCCAGAAAAAACTCACTTTTCTTTGCATTGATGAACAACCTATGACTACGTAGCTCTTTGAACACAATGGCCAAGTGATGCCTATGCTCCTCTTCATTCTTTGAGTAGACTATCATGTCATCAAAGAATGTACCAACAAACTGCTGGTGTGGACGGAAAATTCTGTCCATCATCCTATTGAACGTAGCAGGAGCATTTGTGAGACCAAAGGGCATCACTAAAAATTTGTAAAGGCCAAACGTTGTTCTAAAAGCAGTCTTGTGCACATCCTCTGATCTAATGCGGATCTGATGGTACCCACTCTTTAGATCTATCCTGCTAAACATAGCTGCTCCTTCTAATTTGTCCATAATATCATCAATTCTAGGTATAGGGAACCTATTCTTGATGGTATTCTTGTTCAGTGCACGGTAGTCGATGCACATACGCCATGAGCCATCCTTTTTCTGCACCAACAACACTGGAGAACAGAATGGAGATGAACTGGGCTGAATCAGCCCCTTTTCTAACAACTCCTGTACTTGGCCCATTATCTCTTTCTGCTGAGCCGCACTAACCCTGTACGGAGGCTTATTTGGTGGGCTACTGCCTAGCACCAAATCTATCGCATGGTCCTCGGGTCTCTCTGGCGGTAATTGAGACGGTAATGAATCGGAAAAAACAGTCACTATACTGTTGTAAAAACATTGACCTTTCTTTATCTAGCACAGATAAATTTGATTCATCACAATCTGACACTTCACGTGCAAAAACCAAGTACGCAGAAAGATGCTTTTTCATTACAGAAGTAATAGCAGAAGCTGATACAGTAGGAATAGACTCCCCTTTAAGCTTTATATCCAGAATGTGAGTCTTTCCCCTGCTCTATACAGTGATCTTTTTGTTGTAGGCATCCATGATTCCCTGTACACGAAACAACCAAGGAATACCTAACAACACATCACATCCGTCCAGTGGCATGATGTAAAATTCTTCAGCATCTACATAGGACTGGATATGTAGACGCAACTTTCCAATGATGGGTGTCACAGCCTCTGTATGGCCAGGACATGCCAAACTTGCCTCTGCTGTATACCCCATCTCTTCAGGTCTGATTCCCAACTTTGAAGCCAATTCTGGGGAAATAAAGTTGGCTTTGGCACCTGGATCAAAGAAGATAAGCACTGTTTGATCCCTGACCTTTCCCCATGCTCTGCAAAGCTCACTTGCATCTGAATTTGGCTTGTCGCCCACCATATCTGGCACTAGACCGGCCATGGGCTTCTTTCCTTTCCTGTCTTCCTTGTCATCAGAATCAGCTGGCCTTTTCTTTGTAGGACAATAGTAAGCAATGTGGCCAGGCTGCTCACATATAAAGCATTTGTTCTCTGTCCTCAGGACCTTCTTTTGCTCTTCAGACTTGCGAGGAAAACGTCTTTTCCATTTCTTCGCTGGTCCCTTTTCTGATTCAGCCGAAGCTTTATCTTTCCTGCGTTGGCTGACTCCTGAGTCCCTTTAGGAGCCTCATTGGGAACGTGCTTCTTGGCTGAATTTTTCTTGCCTGATCCTGCCTTGACGCCAGTGTTAAATTCACAATCTTCTCCCTTGAGCAAACCATTGCCAGTGTTTGCTACCTCGATGAGCTGCGTCAAAGTAGTGACTTTTGTCTTCGTGCAGTATTTTCTAAATCCTTTGGGTAGGCCACAACAGTATTTTTCAATCTGTTCTGTCAATGGCACAAACCTATAGGAAGTTACTGGAAGTAGAGCTTTCCAAAACTTCCGATTGTAATCATCCAGATTTCTGCAAGTGGCAGCATTTAGCTGGTGCCATTCTGTCATGACATCTGCTTCGAAATCATCAGATAACCATGCTGCTGCAAAAATCTGCTTGAAGTAAATCCATGTGGACGGAGCTTGCCCTTGAAGCAATAAAGTTGTCCACCATTGTCCCGCATTCCCTGTCAAGAAAGTGGCTGCCTTGCGGACCTTTGAAGCCTCTGTAAAGTTTCCCCCTGCATAGGCCTTGTCAAACTGCTGGAGGAATGAAAGAGCCTTCTTCCTGTCATCAAACCCTGTAAAGGTCGTGAATGTCACACCTTTGCCACCTTCTTTGTACGGAGTTGGCCTCTCCAGCGGCGTTAAATTGTCATATGGAAGTGACTGAAACATGGGAACACTATTAGGGTTCATCTGTGTTCCTTGGCCGCTATTAACTTGACCTGGAAATGCCATATTTGGCTGCTGATTTGTAATTCCAGCCATACCAAAATTTGCTTGTGGCATCCCAAATTGGCCTTGAGTGCTCTCAAAACCCTGGTTGCATACCCATGACACTGTACATGGGGTTAGGCATCATCGTTTGAGCACCCCCAAACACTGTTCCTGGCGTGTAAAATTGATTTCCAGGTGCATGACCAGCCATGCTCTGGAATACCGATCCACCTCCAAAATAGCCAGGGTGTACTGAAGGTGGTGGGAAGACCTGTTGCATAGCCTGTAGGTTGCTTCCCTGCCCATTAGAACCAGCTATAGGCTGCTGAAAAGTGGCGGGCTGAACTGGTACAGCTTGAAAGACTGGCATCTCAGCCACCTGTTCTTGCACCTTAGGCATAGGTTGTGGAGACTGCATGTTCTCTGTCAAGTGTACAGGTGTTTCCATTGACTCTGCGGTATGAATCACCTGTGCTCGAGCCTTAACAGGCTTTTGAATATGATCCAGTGACCCAACTTGCTGAGACGGAACAGGAGGTTGTAGAAAGGCTAAAAACCTCGGATTCTGCATTACTTGTGTGAACATAGCCACAGCAGTAGCCAACTGGGTCCTGAATATATCGTCATCTGTCTGTGGTGGTCTTGAGGACTCACCCACTTCATGTGTCTGTTGACCCTGTGAAGAGGAAACCTCTTCACTCACATCATCTGGTCTGTCAGCCATAATTGCAATTCCCTGTGTCTGGTCTATGATCCCCTGTGTCTTGAGGCCCAAAACTGACCAAGGCTCACTTCTATGGGAAAAAGTGATTGCTTCACCTTTACATGCTCTTCAAAAGAAGGCAGTCACCTTTAGATGGACACAAAAAGAGATTTCAGCTTTTAATCTCTTAAAGGAAAAGATGCCTTCGGATCTAGTCATTGTGTTGCCAGATCTTAGGAAGTCATTTGTGGTCCAGTGTGATGCCTGCGGTAGTAGCATTGGTGCAGTGCTAATGCAAGATGGCAGGGTAGTAGCCTATGAGAGCAGAATTTTGCAAGGGCCAGAGATGACCATGCAGGTCTATGAGAAAGAGTTACTGGCTGTGATTCATGCGCTCTTAAGTTGGAAACACTACCTGCTAGGTGCAGATTTCGTTGTCCAAACGGATCATCAGACCTTGCGATACTTCTTGACACAGACAAAGTTATCTGAGAAGCATATGTGATGGGCAAATATTTTGTCCATGTTCCATTTTCAGATTGTGCATGTGGAAGGCAAGAAGAACGTTGTGGCTGATGCCTTGTCAAGGAAGCCACAAATTTCAGCTGTGTCGATTCCTTATCATCATGAACTTGATGATATGAGAGAACAGTATGCAAATGATGAAGATTTTGCAAGGGTCTTCGAGCAACTAATGGATGGACAACGTCATGAACACTATCTTCTCAAAGATGGGTCATGATGATGCATGGCAGATTGTGTGTCACAAAGCCATTGCGACGCAAAGTTATGGAAGAGAGTCATGTCCCACCGTATGCAGGGCATCGTGGTATTGATGCTACAGTTAAAGCGGTTGAGACATTCTTCTACTGGCCTACATTGAGAAGAGATGTGGATGCCTTTGTGCGAGAATGCCTAATATGCCAAAAGGTCAAGTTTGACAGGCAAAAGGCACCAGGGTTATTGCAACCACTACCTATTCCAGATAAACCATGGGAAAGTATTGCTATGGATTTTATCTTTGATCTTCCGAGAACGCAGACAGGAAACGATGGTATTTGGACCATTATTTGCAGATTCAGCAAACAGGCTCATTTTATTCCTGTCAGGAAGAAGATAAAGCCAGATCAGATGGCACGCTTGTTTATGAGCAATATTTTCAAGTATCATGGCATGCCACAGTCGATTGTTAGCGACCGTGATCCACGCATGACAAGTTTGTTCTGGAGAGGCTTGTTTGAGAATATGGGCACCACGCTCAAATTCTCTTCGTCATTTCATCCTCAAACAGATGGGCAGTCAAAAGAGGCAAATTCTACTGTCCTAGATCTGCTGAAGTGTTATGTGTCAGAGCATAAAGGAAAGTGGGAGCAGTATTTGCCATTGGTGGAGTATGCATACAATAATACAGTGCATTCATCAACTGGCAAGGCACCCTTTGAGATAGTTGAAGGTGGCAAGAAAGTTCCTCCCATACTGCATACAAAGGACAAGATATTTGAAGCAGATAAGTATGTTCAAGACATGGATGAAATGTACAAGAAGGTCAAAGTGGCCTTAGAAAGGACTCAGGCAAAGCAAAAGAAAGCAGCTGATCGTCACCGTCGTGAAGTGGTATATTCACTTGGTGATTGGGTGCTTTTACGCTTTGAAAAGGCAAGGTTAAAGAAGATGAAGGGCAAGGAAAGACTGTTTCCAAAGCTCAGCATGCGTTACTATGGGCCTTTTCAAGTGTGCGACATAATCAGTGATGTTGCATATAGGCTGAAATTGCTTGACAGTTGGAAGATTCACAATGCGTTTCATGTGAGTCTTCTCAGACCCTATGTGGGTGATGTGCCAGAAGATATACCAGCTGAAGATCAGCCGGAAGTCAAGGAACTTGACGAGATCTTGGTCCCTGAACAGATTTTGGCACACAAAGAAAGGAAAGTGAAAGGCAAGGTTGCTAGGCGTTACTTGGTAAAGTTCAGAAACTATCCACCAATGGATGCTAAGTGGATGGAAGAAGGTGAACTTGCAGAGTCACCAACTGTGTTATCACTTTACCTTGAAGCCTTCGATTTGCAACCTACCTTGATCCCATGAGTTTCAAGGCTAAATGGATTGTCAGTGTGACAATGGCTTCTGAAACAAATGATGTACATGGTATTTAAAGTGAGCTCAAATGAAATACCTGTTACATGAATGTTAGAGCTGTACAGATTGTCAGTTTGGCAATTGCTCTTATGGAATGTCCAAAAGTTTGGTTAGTGCTATAGAAGTGAGTATTTCTTGTCAGTTTGTCAAGGATACAGTGATTGCTTCTATTGAAGAGTACATGTGTAACTGCATTCTTAAACTGTCGGTTTGGGTATGCTCGAAAGTGTTACGGGATCCAACGGTGTACTATAAGACAGTGGCAAAATGTGCAGCTACCATTTTGTCATTGGAAAGTTAGTGACTCAAAGCAATGGCAGAGTGCGAAGCTACCACTATGTCATTGGGACAGGGTTCACACGCAGGCAATACATGAGTCGACGAGGTGTTGAATACACTAGGGTTGACAGTAAGCATGTATGTGTCGTATATGTGTCGATAGGTGTTGAATACATCAGTGTTGACAATAAGCATGTACGACATAGATGCAAACGAGGACGTTTGAGATTTCAAGAGGGGGTATGCCACCAGCGTGTGACTACTATCTATCCTTTTTGTTGATTTCTTTCTTATTATCTATTTACTTTCACTTTTTGGAAACACCCCTCGAGAAATCTAACTGCCCTGCATTGCATAGCTAGTGTGGAACTGTCCAGAGGGAGTCCAGGCCTAAGGGCAAGAGAGCACTAAGGTTGGACAAGGACTATGGTTAGCCAAAGTGGGGTCATTGACTAGCCAAAGTGGAATCCTTTGCTACAGAGGCTACATTTCAGTTCTGGATGTGGCCGCAGTGTACAAAGAGGGTCGGATGACCGAGAAAGATACAATGGAAGCATCTCCTAAAATTTAGGGAAAAAGCTATTTTGGGACATGAAAATGTGTTGACGTCATTACCTCCGGAATGACAAGGGGAACATTTTCTTACTCTGCCGTGAAGTCAACTGGGCAACCGGTTGGGATATTTTTAGACGGCAACCCCGAAACGGGAAAATGCTTATAAATGTGCCAAGTGGCACCTTCTGGTGCACTTTCCTCATGCAAGAGAAGGGGGCGCTGAATTTGAAGAGAAAAGAGCCTCATTTTCAGTTTTGTCACAGGTTAAGAGCTATGGAGTGCTTGCTTTCCCTCTTATGCACAGTGCGGTGCCAGGAGTGATGCCCTGCACGCCACGCACTGCCCTCTCTCTCCCCTTTGGCAGTATGTTATGCCCCTCTAGTGGGCTCTTCATTTGACCAATGTACAGTTGTGTGGGTTCATGCGCGATTGCCGAGGCAAGAGCCTCTTGCACAGGTACTGGATTAGCTAGCGGCTAATCCCCCCGCAGGTACAGGTGAATTCGGAGAGGTTTCATGCCAGAAATCTCGTCCGATTCAAAGGGCAAGTAGCCCTACAGGTGCGGGAGCTCGAGGACTTGCTATGGATGCGACCGGCACGCGAAACGGAGCCCAAAACAGTAAATTACAGCCTGCTGTGTATTTTTGCAGGTTTAGGGTTTTGGCCCTAAACGGACCCTAATACCCCCAGGAGGTTCGGGGATGCAAGGGGACCGTTGTACAGGTGATCTGGCGCATTTTCAGGGCTGAAAACAGAGAATTCAGCGTGCTGCAGATTCTCGCCAGGTTTTGCAAAGTGCCCGTATGCGTCGGGAAAGTCAGTCAATGCGTGGGAATACTGACTGACTGTGAAGGGTTTCTAGTACAGTTATGCTGCCGAAATCAGGCTGGAACAGTGGAAATTCAGCCGAGTTTGTGCGGGGCAGCTTGTAGGGAACCACAACGTTTATTCCCTCTTTTGAACAATAAAGAAATATCGAAAGGGGCACCTAAGTTAGGGGCCAATCTGGTGTCCGTCTACTCATACAGGTGCAATCTAGCAGCCTGTATCCTCTCCCCTTTGTTGTGTCTTGAAAAAGTACAGGTAAAATAGACGACTAATAATGGGTGAAAGCTAAATCAAGGTTTAAAGTAAAGTCTACCGCCCTTTTTGTCACCAGCGTGTGACTACTATCTATCTTTTTTGTTGATTTCTTTCTTATTATCTATTTACTTTCACTTTTTGGAAACACCCCTCGGGAAATCTAACTGCCCTGCATTGCATAGCTAGTGTGGAACTGTCCAGAGGGAGTCCAGGCCTAAGGGCAAGAGAGCACTAAGGTTGGACAAGGACTATGGTTAGCCAAAGTGGGGTCATTGACTAGCCAAAGTGGAATCCTTTGCTACAGAGGCTACATTTCAGTTCTGGATGTGGCCGCAGTGTACAAAGAGGGTCGGATGACCTAGAAATATACAATGGCAGCATCTCCTAAAATTTAGGGAACTGCTATTTGGGACCTGAAAATGTGTTGACGTCATTACCTCCGGAATGACAAGGGGAACATTTTCTTACTCTGCCGAGAAGTCAATTGGGCAACCGGTTGGGATATTTTTAGACGGCAACCCCGAAACGGGAAAATGCTTATAAATGTGCCAAGTGGCACCTTCTGGTGCACTTTCCTCATGCAAGAGAAGGGGGCGCTGAATTTGAAGAGAAAAGAGCCTCATTTTCAGTTTTGTCACAGGTTAAGAGCTATGGAGTGCTTGCTTTCCCTCTTATGCACAGTGCGGTGCTAGGAGTGATGCCCTGCACGCTACGCACTGCCCTCTCTCTCCCCTTTGGCAGTATGTTATGCCCCTCTAGTGGGCTCTTCATTTGACCAATGTACAGTTGTGTGGGTTCATGCGCGATTGCCGAGGCAAGAGCCTCTTGCACAGGTACTGTATTAGCTAGCGGCTAATCCCCCAGGAGGTTCGGGGATGCAAGGGGACAGCTGTACAGGTGATCTGGCGCATTTTCAGGGCTGAAACCAGAGAATTCAGCATGCTGCAGATTCTCGCCAGGTTTTGCAAAGTGTCCGTATGCGTCGGGAAAGTCAGTCAATGCGTGGGAATACTGACTGTGAAGGGTTCTAGTACAGTTATGCTGCCGAAATCAGGCTGGAACAGTGGAAATTCAGCCGAGTTTGTGCGGGGCAGCTTGTAGGGAACCACAACGTTTATTCCCTCTTTTGAACAATAAAGAAATACCGAAAGGGGCGCCTAAGTTAGGGGCCAATCTGGTGTCCGTCTACTCATACAGGTGCAATCTAGCAGCCTGTATCCCTCTCCCCTTTGTTTTGTCTTGAAAAAGTACAGGTAAAATAGACGACTAATAATGGGTGAAAGCTAAATCAAGGTTTAGAGTAAAGTCTACCGCCCTTTTTGGATTGAATAGGCCGGTTTCATGGTTCCATCGACGGGATAAAATCATTTTTTCCCATAGAAGTGAGCCTTGGTCAGTTTTGGGCTTCAGGACACAGGGGATCATAGACCAGACACAGGGAATTGCAATTATGGCTGACAGACCAGATGATGTGAGTGAAGAGGTTTCCTCTTCACATGGTCAACAGACACATGAAGTGGGTGAGTCCTCAAGACCACCACAGACAGATGACGATATATTCAGGACCCAGTTGGCTACTGCTGTGGCTATGTTCACACAAGTAATGCAGAATCCGAGGTTTTTAGCCTTTCTGCAACCTCCTGTTCCGTCTCAGCAAGTTGGGTCACTGGATCATATTCAAAAGCCTGTTAAGGCTCGAGCACAGGTGATTCATACCGCAGAGTCAATGGAAACACCTGTACACTTGACGGAGAACATGCAGTCTCCACAACCTATGCCTAAGGTGCAAGAATAGGTGGCTGAGATGCCAATCTTTCAAGCTGTACCAATTCAGCCCGCCACTTTTCAGCAGCCTATAGCTGGTTCTAATGGGCAGGGAAGCAACCTACAGGCTATGCAACAGGTCTTCCCACCACCTTCAGTACACCCTGGCTATTTTGGAGGTGGATCGGTATTCCAGAGCATGGCTGGTCATGCACCTGGAAATCAATTTTACACGCCAGGAACAGTGTTTGGGGGTGCTCAAACGATGATGCCTAACCCCATGTACAGTGTCATGGGTATGCAACCAGGGTTTTGAGAGCACTCAAGGCCAATTTGGGATGCCACAAGCAAATTTTGGTATGGCTGAAATTACAAATCAGCAGCCAAATATGGCATTTCCAGGTCAAGTTAATAGCGGCCAAGGAACACAGATGAACCCTAATAGTGTTCCCATGTTTCAGTCACTTCCATATAACAATTTAACGCCGCTGGAGAGGCCAACTCCGTACAAAGAAGGTGGCAAAGGTGTGACATTCACGACCTTTACAGGGTTTGATGACAGGAAGAAGGCTCTTTCATTCCTCCAGCAGTTTGACAAGGCCTATGCAGGGGGAAACTTTACAGAGGCTTCAAAGGTCCGCAAGGCAGCCACTTTCTTGACAGGGAATGCGGGACAATGGTGGACAACTTTATTGCTTCAAGGGCAAGCTCCGTCCACATGGATTTACTTCAAGCAGATTTTTGCAGCAGCATGGTTATCTGATGATTTCGAAGCAGATGTCATGACAGAATGGCACCAGCTAAATGCTGCCACTTGCAGAAATCTGGATGATTACAATCGGAAGTTTTGGAAAGCTCTACTTCCAGTAACTTCCTATAGGTTTGTGCCATTGACAGAACAGATTGAAAAATACTGTTGTGGCCTACCCAAAGGATGAGAAAATACTGCACGAAGACAAAAGTCACTACTTTGACGCAGCTCATCGAGGTAGCAAACACTGGCAATGGTTTGCTCAAGGGAGAAGATTGTGAATTTAACACTGGCGTCAAGGCAGGATCAGGCAAGAAAAATTCAGCCAAGAAGCACGTTCCCAATGAGGCTCCTAAAGGGACTCAGGAGTCAGCCAACGCAGGGAAAGATAAAGCTTCGGCTGAATCAGAAAAGGGACCATCGAAGAAATGGAAAAGACGTTTTCCTCGCAAGTCTGAAGAGCAAAAGAAGGTCCTGAGGACAGAGAACAAATGCTTTATATGTGAGCAGCCTGGCCACATTGCTTACTATTGTCCTACAAAGAAAAGGCCAGCTGATTCTGATGACAAGGAAGACAGGAAAGGAAAGAAGCCCATGGCCGGTCTAGTGCCAGATATGGTGGGCGACAAGCCAAATTCAGATGCAAGTGAGCTTTGCAGAGCATGGGGAAAGGTCAGGGATCAAACAGTGCTTATCTTCTTTGATCCAGGTGCCAAAGCCAACTTTATTTCCCCAGAATTGGCTTCAAAGTTGGGAATCAGACCTGAAGAGATGGGGTATACAGCAGAGGCAGGTTTGGCATGTCCTGGCCATACAGAGGCTGTGACACCCATCATTGGAAAGTTGCGTCTACATATGTAAAATTCTTCAGCATCTACATAGGACTGGATATGTAGACGCAACTTTCCAATGATGGGTGTCACAGCCTCTGTATGGCCAAGACATGCCAAACCTGCCTCTGCTGTATACCCCATCTCTTCAGGTCTGATTCCCAACTTTGAAGCCAATTCTGGGGAAATAAAGTTGGCTTTGGCACCTGGATCAAAGAAGATAAGCACTGTTTGATCCCTGACCTTTCCCCATGCTCTGCAAAGCTCACTTGCATCTGAATTTGGCTTGTCGCCCACCATATCTGGCACTAGACCGGCCATGGGCTTCTTTCCTTTCCTGTCTTCCTTGTCATCAGAATCAGCTGGCCTTTTCTTTGTAGGACAATTGTAAGCAATGTGGCCAGGCTGCTCACATATAAAGCATCTGTTCTTTGTTCTTAGGACCTTCTTTTGCTCTTCAGACTTGCGAGGAAAACGTCTTTTCCATTTCTTTGCTGGTCCCTTTTCTGATTCAGCCGAAGCTTTATCTTTCCCTGCGTTGGCTGACTCCTGAGTCCCTTTAGGAGCCTCATTGGGAACGTGCTTCTTGGCTGAATTTTTCTTGTCTGATCCTGCCTTGACGCCAGTGTTAAATTCACAATCTTCTCCCTTGAGCAAACCATTGCCAGTGTTTGCTACCTCGATGAGCTGCGTCAAAGTAGTGACTTTTGTCTGCGTGCAGTATTTTCTAAATCCTTTGGGTAGGCCACAACAATATTTTTCAATCTGTTCTGTCAATGGCACAAACCTATAGGAAGTTACTGGAAGTAGAGCTTTCCAAAACTTCCGATTGTAATCATCCAGATTTCTGCAAGTGGCAGCATTTAGCTGGTGCCATTCTGTCATGACATCTGCTTCGAAATCATCAGATAACCATGCTGCTGCAAAAATCTGCTTGAAGTAAATCCATGTGGACGGAGCTTGCCCTTGAAGCAATAAAGTTGTCCACCATTGTCCCGCATTCCCTGTCAAGAAAGTGGCTGCCTTGCGGACCTTTGAAGCCTCTGTAAAGTTTCCCCCTGCATAGGCCTTGTCAAATTGCTGGAGGAATGAAAGAGCCTTCTTCCTGTCATCAAACCCTGTAAAGGTCGTGAATGTCACACCTTTGCCACCTTCTTTGTACGGAGTTGGCCTCTCCAGCGGGGTTAAATTGTCATATGGAAGTGACTGAAACATGGGAACACTATTAGGGTTCATCTGTGTTCCTTGGCCGCTATTAACTTGACCTGGAAATGCCATATTTGGCTGCTGATTTGTAATTCCAGCCATACCAAAATTTGCTTGTGGCATCCCAAATTGGCCTTGAGTGCTCTCAAAACCCTGGTTGCATACCCATGACACTGTACATGGGGTTAGGCATCATCGTTTGAGCACCCCCAAACACTGTTCCTGGCGTGTAAAATTGATTTCAAGGTGCATGACCAGCCATGCTCTGGAATACCGATCCACCTCCAAAATAGCCAGGGTGTACTGAAGGTGGTGGGAAGACCTGTTGCATAGCCTGTAGGTTGCTTCCCTGCCCATTAGAACCAGCTATAGGCTGCTGAAAAGTGGCGGGCTGAACTGGTACAGCTTGAAAGATTGGCATCTCAGCCACCTATTCTTGCACCTTAGGCATAGGTTGTGGAGACTGCATGTTCTCCGTCAAGTGTACAGGTGTTTCCATTGACTCTGCGGTATGAATCACCTGTGCTCGAGCCTTAACAGGCTTTTGAATATGATCCAGTGACCCAACTTGCTGAGACGGAACAGGAGGTTGCAGAAAGGCTAAAAACCTCGGATTCTGCATTACTTGTGTGAACATAGCCACAGCAGTAGCCAACTGGGTCCTGAATATATCGTCATCTGTCTGTGGTGGTCTTGAGGACTCACCCACTTCATGTGTCTGTTGACCCTGTGAAGAGGAAACCTCTTCACTCACATCATCTGGTCTGTCAGCCATAATTGCAATTCCCTGTGTCTGGTCTATGATCCCCTGTGTCTTGAAGCCCAAAACTGACCAAGGCTCACTTCTATGGGAAAAAGTGATTTAATCCCGTCGATGGAACCATGAAACTGGCCTATTCAATCCAAAAAGGGCGGTAGACTTTACTCTAAACCTTGATTTAGCTTTCACCCATTATTAGTCGTCTATTTTACCTGTATTTTTTCAAGACACAACAAAGGGGAGAGGGATACAGGCTGCTAGATTGCACCTGTATGAGTAGACGGACACCAGATTGGCCCCTAACTTAGGCGCCCCTTTCGGTATTTCTTTATTGTTCAAAAGAGGGAATAAACGTTGTGGTTCCCTACAAGCTGCCCCGCACAAACTCGGCTGAATTTCCACTGTTCCAGCCTGATTTCGGCAGCATAACTGTACTAGAACCCTTCACAGTCAGTATTCCCACGCATTGACTGACTTTCCCGAAGCATACGGGCACTTTACGGGCACTTTGCAAAACCTGGCGAGAATCTGCAGCCGCTGAATTCTCTGGTTTCAGCCCTGAAAATGCGCCAGATCACCTGTACAGCGGTCCCCTTGCATCCCCGAACCTCCTGGGGGTATTAGGGTCAGTTTAGGGCCAAAACCCTAAACCTGCAAAAATACACAGCAGGCTGTAATTTACTGTTTCGGGCTCCGTTTCGCGTGCCGGTCGCATCCGTAGCAAGTCCTCGAGCTCCCGCACCTGTAGGGCTACTTGCCCTTTGAATCGGACGAGATTTCTGGCGTGAAACCTCTCCGAATTCACCTGTACTTGCGGGGGGATTAGCCGCTAGCTAATCTAGTACCTGTGCAAGAGGCTCTTGCCTCGGCAATCGCGCATGAACCCACACAACTGTACATTGATCAAATGAAGAGCCCACTAGAGGGGCATAACATACTGCCAAAGGGGAGAGAGAGGGCAGTGCGTAGCGTGCAGGGCATCACTCCTGGCACCACACTGTGCATAATAGGGAAAGCAAGCACTCCATAGCTCTTAACCTGTGACAAAACTGAAAATGAGGCTCTTTTCTCTTCAAATTCAGCGCCCCCTTCTCTTGCATGAGGAAAGTGCACCAGAAGGTGCCACTTGGCACATTTATAAGCATTTTCCCGTTTCGGGGTTGCCGTCTAAAAATATCCCAACCGGTTGCCCAGTTGACTTCACGGCAGAGTAAGAAAATGTTCCCTTGTCATTCCGGAGGTAATGACGTCAACACATTTTCAGGTCCAAAATAGCAGTTCCCTAAATTTTAGGAGATGCTTCCATTGTATCTTTCTCGGTCATCCGACCCTCTTTGTACACTGCGGCCACATCCAGAACTGAAATGTAGCCTCTGTAGCAAAGGATTCCACTTTGGCTAGTCAATGACCCCACTTTGGCTAACCATAGTCCTTGTCCAACCTTAGTGCTCTCTTGCCCTTAGGCCTGGACTCCCTCTGGACAGTTCCACACTAGCTATGCAATGCAGGGCAGTTAGATTTCCCGAGGGGTGTTTCCAAAAAGTGAAAGTAAATAGATAATAAGAAAGAAATCAACAAAAAGGATAGATAGTAGTCACACGCTGGTGACATATGCCTTGTATCCCTCCTCTCTAGCTGCTCTGATCTTTGCTCATTCTCTGGGTGAAAGAAGATTGAGATCTGTCTGTGGATGTGTCTCCTGGTGTGTAGGCCTCTCTCTCTCTCTAGTAACCGTGCTCGATGCCACTAAATCTCTAGTACATAGAGTCATATACATCTCTGATCAGCTACTTTTTCGTGTTGCACGAGAGAGAGAGAGAGAGAGAGAGAGAGAGAGAGAGAGAGAGAGAGAGAGAGAGAGAGAGAGAGAGAGAGGTGTGAAGTCGGCAACTCGATAACTCAAGAGACAGATTGATACAATATGTCCAAATAGTGGAACCTCTTTAGATTACCTAACAGAGAAAATCCACAAAACAGTGAAAAAGGTATTAAATGGGCAAAATGCTTGATGCAGACCCTAAATGTGCATAGAATCCCTACCAAGAGAGTGAAAGGGTGGCCAAGCCACAACCTAGCGATCATTGCATGACTCGAGGTAAAGACCCATGAACCAACTATAGTTGAGCTTCAGTGCCGTATCCCCTTGAGGAGCTTTGCCTAGTAGAAAAACTTTGTAATGTGCCGCTACATGGAACAAGAACGTAAATGAACCAAGGGATTGAGGGCACATAAGAAAAGCCCCAAGCAAGAGTGAGAGCATCTGGAAGGTGAACATAAAATTCTAACACCCCTCTTCAACAACATGCTGAGAGAAGTTACTGAAAAAGGTATTAGAGTCCTAACAAAAAAAATACCCCGGTATTTGGGTGCTCTGCATAGGTGGATGGGGAGATAATGCTCCCCTTTCTATGCTGTTATTTTGAATCCGATCCCTTTCGGGGGAAATGACGTAATTCTCCCCAAGCGAAGCCAAATGAGTTACAAGAGCGCCGAAGTGCCATTCCCCCCCGGGGGGGTCAACTTCACCTAAAAAGGGTTGGGAGGTGCAAAAGAAAGACACCACCAACCTCAGCGGACGCCACCTGTGAGCCGACGCCCTTCCAAGCGGGTGTCACGTGACACATCCAACCCTATGTGTCCGTGGACAAGCTATAGCATGATCAGGGTTCAGTCAGTCCAGTCAGTCTAGATTAGAAGTGATCTGGTATTTTTGTGAGTCTATTCGTAGACCGTGCATGCCCAGTCACTTAGTATAGATGTATATCCTCTGGTTGCACACAGCATGATCATCATTATTCCCTTCAGAATCCATCAGATTCAATCAGGGGAATTTTCCAGTGCATTTAGCCTATTTTCCCTATTTTTGGTATTTTTCACTTTTTATTTTTAAGTGACTTTCCAACAAAAGTAGGTAGGGCAATTTTGCTAAGTTAATATATAAGCAAACCCAAGTTAGCACTAAATGGCAGAAGAGGCAGCAGGAGCACCGCTCAACAGGCACGTTCTCAGCAGGACCCCAAAGGCTTCTAGCATTTTTGCTCCACAGCATCTTGGCTAGCGTTTTTGGACAAGACACCGCAGATCAGCCAGCGTTTTGCATTTGCAGAGCCACGGCGACAAGACCACAGCAGATCATCCTAGCGTTTTTGCATCTGCAGAATCCCTGCGACAGAAACTCCATTTTCAGCCCTAGCGTTTTTGCATCTACCAGCAACCTTAGCGTTTTGCAGATCTATCGCGACATAGAGTCAGAATTCAGCAGATAGAAGATTTGCAGATTTCAGCCCATAGCGTTTTTGGACAGCAGTAGAAAGATTGCAGATTTCAGCCCTTAGGTCGACTTTGTCATCACCGTCGTCATCGTCGACATAGCCTAGACTTGCATCAGTCACATGCATACCATTTGTACCAGATTGTGCAATCAATAAGTAGACCAGACCACTCTCGCCGATGAGAGTGGGGCCTTCGGAGGAGGGTTTTACAACGTCTCTTGTGTCGTATCTCTTTTCTCTCTCTATCTCTCAGTCTCATACACTTGCACGCACAGTGTCCATTCACTTTGTTGTGATCATAGCATTCTCTCACTAAGAACGGAAAGCTCTACCTTCCATAAGAACAAAAGGAATCTTGAGCACAGTTCGGAGCACTCATCTTGAGCAAAGCGCAAACAATCATTCCGCTGCACCTAACATTGGTATCAGAGCTTTGGCAGTGTTCTGTATCACTCAAGGAAAGAACCACAAGAACCACATAATTTATTTTTTTTTTTTTTGCTTGTTGAGGTCGCACGAACCCAGGTTCGCTTGGGCGTGTCGATTCCTAATCGTGTTTTGTTGAAGAGTGACAGGAATCCCAAGAAAGAAGGGCTTGTCCAGCCTCCCCTTGTGTTTCTTTTCACTCATTGAGAGCGGACCGTGCACTTAGCGGCCGGCCAATCGACGTGAGGTGGGAAAAAGAAACCTTGGTGTGAGCGCAAGGCCGCCAAGGGGTGCGCCCGCAGAAAGGAGTAGAACTCGGGTGAAGAGAAGATCCTTCTCAAACGTGATTTTCAAGCGAAAGAAAACCTCAAGAATCCCAAGAACCCAAGTTCCTCGTGAACTTAAGAACCTCAAGACCCCAAGAACCCACGACTTCAGAATGATTGTCACTCGAAGCGGAATGGATACTTCGCTTGGAGGTGATGAGCATGAGAGAGGCGAAGAAGAATTTTCCCCACCAAGAGGTTTTTTTGACCCTTCCCCATCTACGACACCGATTGCACTAACTCCAATGGAGGAGTTGGAGCTGTTGTTTATGGAACGGAATTTACAATGCAAAGCAAGAAATGCCGCAAGAAATGCCGCAAGAATGGCAGCCATAGAGCGTGAGCGCGAGCAAGCACGCTTGGAAGCCAAAGAACGACAAGCCAAATTTGATCATGAAGGCAAAGAAAGAAAAGCAGAAATGGAACGCAGACACGCAGAAAGAAAAGCAGAAATGGAACGTAGACACGCAGAAGACGAAGCAGAAAGACAAGCAGCGAACAAAGCAAAACAAGCAGAATTTGATCGCGTGATCAAAGCAAGGAGGGAAGAGTTCTTGCGACTCTTTTCTCAAGTTTAGGCACAGATGCAAGAGAATCAGGAAAAGGAGACTCTCTCAGTCTCTTCTTCTCCAAAGCATGATAGACATGATTTGCATGATGATTTGAATGCCCATGATTTGCATGATGATTTGAATGATAAAGATGTGATTTCTCACAAGCATGATGTTGTTGCATGAAGATGATGTGATTGTTCACAAGGATGATGTGTTTGTGGATGCTTTTTCTAGCGAAGCTAACCTCGTTGTAGATTTGATCAATCACGAAGAACCGATCTTGGCTTTCGAGTCGAGGTGCAAAGAACCCCCACAGGAGGATTCGATCATTCAGGAAGAACTGATCTTGGCTCCCGAGCCTAGGTCCAAAGAACCATCATAGGAAGTATTTTGTGTTCGCATGATTGATACGCACGCATTGTTCGAATGTTTCATTCATGATCGTTTCCTGTATTTTAGTCAACGTCCTTATGTGATCCCTTTTCCTAGGCATGACATATTGTATGTTGAGCACGTTTCGCTCATGAATGAGCACGAATGTATGCGGATTTTTCATGAAAAGCTGACTTCATTTTAAGCCCTAGCGTTTTTGCATCTGCCAGCAACCTCAGCGTTTTGCAGATCTATCGCGACAGAATCAGCCCTAGGATCAGCGTTTTCATTTTTCAGCGCGTCGTCGTCGCATCGTCGCCATCAACATTGTCACCGACATAGAGTCAGAATTCAGCAAATAGAAGATTTGCAGATTTCAGCCCATAGCGTTTTTGGACAGTAGTAGAAAGATTGCAGATTTCAGCCCTTAGGTCGATTTTGTCATCACCGTCGTCATCGTCGACATAGCCTAGACTTGCATCAGTCACATGCATACCATTTGTACCAGATTGTGCAATCAATAAGTAGACCACTCTCGCCGACGAGAGTGGGGCCTTGGAGGAGGGTTTTACGTCTTTGGTGTCATATCTCTCTTCTCTCTCTATCTCTCAGTCTCATACATTTGTATGCACAGTGTCCATTCACTTTGTTGTGATCATAGCATTCTCTCACTAAGAACGGAAGGCTCTACCTTCCATAAGAACAAAAGGAACCTTGAGCACAATTCGGAGCACTCATCTTGAGCAAAGCGCAAACAATCATTCCGCTGCACCTAACAACGGGTATGGCATTTCCTAGGGGAAAACCGTCGGGTTTCAAAAGCAGTTTAGTGAGGTGAGCGATAAGTTACCTGGAGGAGGCAACTCCAAAGGGAAGACCAAAGCAAGTCTCGCAGTACCTGGGCCTCTGAACAGAGGTACTTGGTTGTTGTCACGCCCAAATCAAGTTGGCGAAATGGGTCTCTCAAGGGATTAGTCATGGCCCTAAGAGTGTAGATAATTCTGGCCTCTCGTAGTCCAGAGGAAACTAGTGACAAAAGTGTCTACCTTTGGTTTCCGGGTGCATAGTCCTGGTCGTTCTTCTTCTATATTTTTTTGGTGTATGAGGGGAGCGGTCGGGCATGCCCTACCCGACTCCGAAAACAAAACAAAAAAGTCCTAACAAATCTAGAGAACCAAAATGAGCGCCAAGCTAGAAAGGACCCGGTGCTCAAAAACGACCGACCGTCCAACACCAAGTGAAGATGACCGTAGTGGAGGTTGAAGCTGAAAATAACGGCCAAATAGCAAAATAAATTGCGGAAGTAGATAATGGAAGTGCAAAAGATGAGCGTATCATACCCATTGGCTACTTATGAAGCCGGCGGAGAGAGGTGGAGAAGAGCTACCACCCTTTGAAGCATAACACTCCAACCAAATGAGAAAGGTTGCCTAGGTTGAGAAGAAACCGGCAACACTCCAAGTCAAAAGGAACTGACATAGGAGGTGCTAAAGGGGCAAATGAAGAGGCTAAAGGGCAGTGCTAGCGCTAAGATCTCGGCCTAGGCATTGGGAGCGGCAAGGTTAGAAGTTATCCTAGTTCGAGGTGAGCCATCACAATCTGCTTCTTTTGACGACCATGCCATCTCCAATAACATCTACCACTTTATGTCCATGTCTTCTACAATAGCTAATGTACCATTAGGTCGATTTTCATGGGTAGTAGTTTGGGGTGTCGTTTTTATTGGCAATGGAGAGGATTCGTAAACCCCAAGTCATAGACCAAGATGAAGGTAAAAGCATCCAAGTATTCCAGCAATAAGAAGGGATCCAACTCAATTGTTAGTTAGAGGAAGATACATGAGGAGATTCAGCAACAAATGCAACAGCAGATGATGCATATGTGCACATGCAAACATGCAGGCTTTGTGGACAGGAATACAACGTTTTTTGATATGGCGATCAAGAGTTACCTTGCGACATCTCCCTGTGCTTCTGGGCCTTACGGTGCAGGTAGAGGTGCATATGGACCATATGACACTGGTGTTGGTGCTCTTTGGACCATATGGCATGGGTAGAGTGGTTCTGGGCCTTACAACACAGGGATGTTTGGTGCCGATGGAGCAGGGATGCCAAGACCCATGGGAGGGATGTATGGAGGTATGTCAAGATGCATGGATACCCTTATGGATATCCCACATGAGGGATTAGGGAGTACTAGGATGCATAAGGAGTTATGTCTCCAACCTTTGGGGCTACTTTTGCCACTGAACCTTGAAGTCGACCTTCTTTTGAGACCGAACATGTACAATTAGTTGACGGTTTGGGGGACAGAAAGATTTCAAGGAAGGAGGCCAGAACGTAAAGTTGGATACTTTTTTAGGACTTTTGAGATGAAACGAAAGCTTTGGCACAGCTTTCTCAGGAGGCAACTTCAGGGAAGCTTCCAAAATCAGAAACGCTACCTCTTTCCGAAGGGGAATGGGCGGCAGTGGTGGCTGACTTTATTGCTTCATGGACATGCACCAGGTACTTGGGTGGGATTCAAACAGTTGTTTGCGTCAGCCTGCCCTATGGTTGGCACCTGCTTATGAGGCACATACTCTCACAGTTTGGAAGCGCCCAGGGATGAGAAGACCGACGCTCTTTTATTGTACAACCAGAGGTTTTGGAGTTCTTTTCTTCCCCTCGCTTCATTTTAGATGGTCTCTCTCGAGATGGAGCTATACTGTTGCGGTCTGCTTCTGGAGTCGGAAAGGTATTGCTTGAAGTAGAAGGTCGCGAGCATACAAGGGATGATGGCCCATGCA
This sequence comes from Adiantum capillus-veneris, assembly GCF_014529385.1. NCBI lineage: Eukaryota > Viridiplantae > Streptophyta > Polypodiopsida > Polypodiales > Pteridaceae > Adiantum > Adiantum capillus-veneris. The sequence continues at coordinate 4,332,156 of NW_028221436.1, forward strand.
CAGGACGGCTATGCTTTGCTCATGGGATCATTGGCTTTTGTAGATGAGGAGTAAGGAGAAGCCGTTGGATAGAGTTGAGGAAGTGTAGGAAGAAGGTGAAGAAGTTCCTTGTTTGACATCAGAAGAGAAGGCAGAGTGGGATCAGTAAGTGGTGAAAGTGCTACACTTGTAGAGAGACCAATCATATTGCAGCGAAGTGCTTGATAAAGGAAGAAAGTCCAGTGGACAAGGTGGAGACAGAAGCGAAGGCAGATAGAGGAGTAGACAAGATGAAGAGAAGGGTTAGACTAAAGGAGGATTGATCTCAGATTTTAAGGGGATACCACAGGATAAAGAGGACGAGAGTACTGAGCTCTTCCAAGCGTAGGGCAAAGTACGAGATCAAGAGGCTCTGATTTTCTTTGACAACAGGGCCAAGGCTTCATCAGAAACGGGACAGAGGCTAACTTCATTTCATCAGTGATAATAATGTATGTGTTTGTGGGCGTTTGCATGCTCCTTTATATAATATATACATCTGAGGCTTACATGGCAGAAACCTTAGTAAAAGTCTGTGTCATGATGATGGCATATAAAAACCCCTTTTATGCTGTGGTTCTAAAGTTGTGTCTAGCTGATAAGGAAAGAGACAACAGCTTGCAATGCAAAGCAAGGCAATCATTGGTTGCTGCAGCTTGTGAAGGGGTAGCAAAAATTTTCTCTCTTAACAAAAGCCTCAGGCAGGCCAGCAAGTAGTGTCTCTGGAGAATTGAAAGATATCAATATGGAGAGCTGTCTCTGAGCTGCTTTGCTTTAAGGTTTCTTTCCTTTGTTTGGTTCTGCGTTTCTAAAGAAATGCCTGTTATGAATGAATAAGGCCCATGTCCCAGCTGTTTACAATTTTGCAGGGTTTGCGAAGGTCCTTACTCTTTGAAAATCGTGGGTTTGAGAACCTGGTGGTGTCCAGTCCAGTCACGGATGGAGACAAGCCCTTCATATCAGTCGCTTACAGCACAGTTCTTTCTCCAATAACATTTGATATAGTTTCTAACATTGTCATGTTGATGCAGGTTTCTTCACATGTATAGTGTCGTATCGATCCAGATTTAAGGCTGTGATACCATGACGACGCCCCATTATCATGCACCTGCCGCATTTTCATAAAAAAAGCAGCCCTTTCTCTCAGCAGTCCTATGAGCACTTAATATCAGTCTACTCTTGTAAGTAATCAAAGTGAGAGTATGCGGGAAAAGAGCTGATTGTAGAGAAACCGATGAGAATTTCTCTTATCTCAACAATGCACCTTGTTGTTTGTGCAATCAATCAATCTCTCTCTCTCTCTCTCTCTCTCCCCCCCCATCGCCTACAGTACTTGTGCAAGCCCTGCATCTTATTGTTTACAATAGATGGCTTCTAAGTTTCATATCTGCTACATTGAAGGACAAAATACGTTAATGTCTTCCAAAGTTCTCGGCCTAATAGCGCTACTGGCACATGCCAATAAACCATTCAGCTCAGCTATGGAAAATGTAGCTTGCAGTGCCAATTCGTTTCAAAGAATTACAGCTTTGTGTCACAACTATGCTTACTTTTGTGAGAGCAATCAGCTAAGGGAGCGTGCTTGCTTCGAGTGGTGAATGCAAGGCTCAAGCGCTCTGATAAATTTGTGTGTGTGTGTGTGTGTGTGTACATTTCTCCTCTTGGCCCTTAAAGAAATTGTACCTAAAGGAGTGCGGATGGTGAAAAACTGGCTTGAATGTGTGTGTGTGTGAGAGAGAGAGAGACTTTCCTTGTACATCTTTTTGGTGGGTTTTCCTCTCTTTGTGGTTTCCCACAGAAAGTTAAATCAAATTGATTTACAAAAAAGTGTGTGTGTGTGTGTGTGTGTGTGTGTGTGAGAGAGAGAGAGAGAGAGAGAGAGAGAGAGAGACTGACACATGTATTGCCATGAGCACTTACTAAAGATTACCATAGTTTGATTCGCCATAGGTGTCCAGTTTGGATGCAAATAATGGGATCTTCACGCACATGGAAACACTTCCTACCTCTTTGGTTGTTCATTTAGGATAAGTGATATGTCCCCCCAACTTGGGCACTAATTCCAATAGATTTTGTGTGCTTTGGGATGCAAATAAGTCCACATCTACAAGAATCACGGTCAATTCTAGTGATCCAGTGGTAGGAAGAGACTCACGGTCAATTCTAGTGATCCAGTGGTAGGAAGAGACTCCTTGAATCATTAAATTATCCTCCAATTACTAAACAAGGAAACTCTTTTGAGCAAGATTGGCACTCTCTCTTGTAGATGACAAGGATAGTTCCGTGACATCCAAGGTAAAGCTCAGACGGTGATTCATACATATGTAAATTGTCTTTCAAAGAAAGTGTAGAGGGCATCGTCATTCTTACATTGCTTGGAAGAGAGCTCGTCATCTAAAGAATTTCAAGGATGGAGGAAGGCAAATACCCTTTTTCTCCCATGATAGGACCTTTGGTGACATTGGCAAGGTCCTCAATTTTATGCCACTTTAATTATGCTTTTGAAGATGAAGACTTTTGAGAGACCATAAAGCTTCAATGTGTCTCTGCGTGCCTCCAAAAGTTGTATCATCAATGGCTAGCCTTCGGTCTAAAGAAGCTTCAAAAACATGGAAAACGAGAACCCAGCATGCAAAGTTCCCGCATTAGTGTGGTAATGTCCTCATCCACCTTGAGAGAGATGCTTCCCAATTGAGTCATCAAACTCTAAATATAATTAGTATGAGATGCTAGAGGAATTTGATGCTCTTTCAAGCTTGGAGAACTCAATTCTAGTCTTATATAGAAGAGTCATAAATATAGTTTCTTTTGGAGGGGTAGCCCTCAATTGGTGTTAGGTCCTCTCTCTCTCTCTCTCTCTCTCTCTCTCACACACACACACACACACACACACACACACACACACACACAAATTTTGACTCATGAACCATCAAATAAATAAATGATAAGTTATTGAATACTAAAGAAAATGTGAATGAAGTAAACACGCTAGAAACAAAAATTGAATCTAGGAAAATTAAATTTTTGAATGACATGTGGCTCTATCAAAATGGTTTCACTGTTGCTCTAAACAAAGTTAAAGCATAAATAAACTTGACATTTGATTCTCTTTTTCTCCCACAATTGAGATCGTCAAGTTGACTTGCTTGTAGTATTTTAAAGTAATTAATTTCTTGGATTTTAAGCACTGTACATTTCAAAATTTGTTACCTTTTCTATTTTCAAGTTAATGATAAGAAAATTTTATTTTAGTAAGAGTTTATTTTTTTCTAAGTTTCCATGCTACGTTATTTTGCATTTTTTGAGATATGTTTCTTTTTTTGGTTTGATAAACTACCATTCCAAGCTAATTCAACCACATGATTCCTATGACTATGAATGTAAATTGTAGTTATCTTCGATACTATGAATTGTGGCTTTTTTAGTCATCTTAGTGCTTCTAATTGTTCATTGTACACCATGCAATTTATAAGTTACTATTCTAGAATCAAAGCATCCATGAAAGATTCAATCTGATCTCCCCTTTATATCAGATAAGAATCAAAATTGAAAATTGGTATTTTTATACGATACTTTTTAGGACTTGTAATTATTTAAAATGGGTGAATAGATATATTTATTAATTAAATTTTGAAGATAGAATATACCTTAAAATTTATCTTTGGGTAAGCCTTAAATTATCAAGCTATGACTTCATTGTAATCTTTCTGAAAGAGGAAGACTCTATAAGATATAGTTGTTTTTCATCATGTAGAGCTTTAATATCAGGGTATCATTTCCACAAATTTGTACTAGATCAAGTGGGTTAATGGGAAAGGATTGTATCTATTTTATTTGTGTATGTATCAAATTGGGTAAGGTTTCTTGAAAGAGTGCACCCATCGTGTAAATTAAGCATGATTCAAAGGTATTAATAATCTCTTGAACATATGTGATATAGGCTAATTTAAGGAGTGATTTTTATGTTGAGAGAATTTACAAGGTAGCCTTCATACCTAATGCTTAATTAAACTAGGCCATCTCCATTGTCTCCTTTGTCTCAACCCTTTCCTAGATCCCTTGGTGAATCAAAGTCACCTTAAAAGCATACTTACATTTGGTATGTCTACACCTAGCTCTAATGTGGCTATGGCGTTATCTCCGGAGGTTCATCATTCAATACCCCTTATATAATGTGCGTTCACGGGGTATTAAAATAATCTCTCTTTTAATATGTTTGAATGAATAAAATGATTTTTTATTTTAGATTTTTTTTTTAAAATTGAATAAAAACCCATTATTTTAATGTATCTCTGTTAAATTACCTGAATTTTTTACATTTCAAAGCCCCTCCTTTCAAACTCACATTATACATTAACATGATTACATAAAACCTCCCCTCCAGGACGTTATTTTCTTTGTTGAAGAAAATATTTATGGATAACTATCAAGTACTTTCTTGGGATGAACTTGGATAGAAGCTTTGTATGGTCTTGCGGTTTCACTTAACAATAGGTTCTCTATAGACATTATGTATATATGCTAATCTTGGTAACACAACATATACTTTGACACATGTAAAAAAGAGAGTGCGTTTGTGAATTCTACCAAAAACTTTCAAGCCAACATTATGATATTCTACTCCCATATACAATTCATTCACATGACTATTTGGGTTAATGTCCAAAGTTATTATTATTAAAATAGTTTGTATGGAACATCACCAAATTATCTTCTCTAATACTATAGGAGTATGACCATATCTAAGAGAAAATTTTGGTCTTTCATGGTCTTGAATGTCTTTGATGCACAAGAGTATTCGTATCATTGGATACTAAATTTTTGTATGATAATGCCCACATATGCTTTAGTCCCGTATGATCATATCCAAGAGAAAATTTTGGTCTTGAATGTCTTTGATGCACAAGAGTATTCGTATCATTCGATACTAAATTTTTGTATGATAATGTCACATATGCTTTAGTCCTTAGGGATTGGCGATACTATTGGTGCGAAGGAGGTTGCTCACTCTCTCTTGTAACGTCATGACTCCACATTGATGATTGTTGAGTTGAGTGCAAGCATGGTGACAGCAGGGCATCATCTTCTTCTTTAACTTGAAGCAAATGTCATGTCTATGCAATTTGCCTTCAAGTAAGATAAGGAAGCGAGCACCATGGACACCCTTTCCAAGTTCACGTGTATGGGTGTGCATGCGAGAGGGAAGCCATGGGATCAGCTTCCCTCTATTGGGATGTAAAAGAAGCTCCCTTTTTGGACCTATTGTTAGAGTGCATGGACCTTACCAAGTTTTTATAGAATTTGAAAAACCTAACTAAATTTTGCAGATACTAGGGTGAGAAAGTCTTAAGAGTAGGTTGATAATTAGGATTCTATCTGGGACGGGAACAAGAGTGGCACTAGCGAAGCAGGAGAGGTCGTGCATGGGAACCGACGCAAATTCGGAGGCAGAAACTGTGGCTTTAGTTTGAGAAGAGTGGGAGTAGGGATTGAGCGTATAATTAATTAATGAACGCTCGGGTAGACCCAGTATGTTCTTGCAATACATGATACATCATTGTAGTTTCCTCACCTAGTATACTGAATTGGCTCAAGACTCAAGTGGACAACCTTGACACTAAGTGGGACCGTGCATTTATTAGGGGGGGTTAAGGGATCGACAAGCGGAAAGTGAAGGACGACCTCGAGGCACACTAAACCTGGCGAGCGCAAAAATCAAGGCGGCATGGAAACTCCACTACCCTCTCACGACCCAAATTTGAACCATGACGTCGCGCATCGGGTTTTGTGTCACAAGGCTGACCAACTCACCCACGTGCACGTTGTGTAACCCCTCACGTTTTTATGAGGTTATATTGTGAGTTAACGCAGGCTACCAAGGTTTTTGAGGTTTAATTCGTGTCCGAGTTTAGATTTTAAATAGTTTGTGTGGTTGCAATCACCTTGGCTTTCGTGCGTGAACTTCCCCATTGTGGATCCCTTTACCGCTCCTTAATAAATGTGGGTGTTACTTAGTGCTGACGGCATGACAATAAACATGCTAGCTTGAATGTACTCTTTGATTTTTGTGCAAATTAATCATTTATGCACAATAGCTTTCATAACTGCATTTAATGTAATGTAATTTGGAGAGTGTTTGAATATAACCACAAACCCACTTAGGGGTGAGGTTGTTTCCTAAAACTTGTAAAGATATCCTCACATAATTATTAATTTGTGTTATGTTCTATACCAAAATAAAAAACTTGCACTAATATATAATTAATTTGTGGATTTAAGTTTTCACAGATTTGAAATGTTGTAAACACACTAAAAATAGTAAATACATGTGAATGAATATAGTAAAAATAATAAATACATTAGAATAAAATTCCCAAGCAAAGATTTTCTCATGGCCAAGGTCTAATGTATGTGATTTGATAGATTTAGTTGGTAGGGTGCCTCATGTGCTCGGGCAATTAAACTCAGAGTATTAACCTATTTAATGCCGTTAAATTTAGAGTTGTCAAACTCAGAGTATTAACCTATTTAATGCCGTTAAATTTTTTTGCATGCTTTATGCTTGTGCATGGTTGAAAAACTAATTGTCCACCAACTAGCATAAAAAAGCATTGATCTTGACATCCTCATTGTATAATGCCTCGATGCAGTGTTCGGGAAAAATGTGTCTCAGCTTAATATCGTGCCATTTTCAATTTCAATAATGCCGGTTGATGGCAAGGGGAAAAGGAAAAATTCTGGCCCAAAATAGAGAAAAATAGTGTAAAACCCCAAAAAATACCACTAATTTTCTAAAACTTCATCTTGGCAAACTCAAGGAAAGGAAATTTGTATGTTTGGAAAAATGATTTTTCCCGAACACTGCTTCAATATGGATTGAATGCTACAACTTACACATTCAACATTGCACACGATGCTTCTGACTACAATCAAACATGAAAATGCCTCTGTACAAAGAGGCAAAGGCATCTAGTAAAACATTGTAGTCTTGTCTCTAATGTAGATTGAACTCTGCAACTTGGCACCCTCATTGTACACGTTGTACATGATGCCTTGACTCCAATTAAACTCAGTTTAGCTTCACATAAGCCTTTTCTGTTTGTGGACTAGAAGCTAAAAAAATGTTATGTCTTTGCTTCCTAATAAATTTGAGAACGTCCTAGTAGTATTTGTGAGCGATCAATTAATAAGTTTCAACTACAACTAGATAAATTAGTGAGCTTCAATTACATCCATGATGGCCAGTAAATGTCTAGGCGATGGCACTAGAGATTTGGGGCGTGTGACCCTCATGAGAAGTTTTGGACAAATTCTCGCAATAATTCCTACAATGTGACTTACCTCAACATCATGAGCTTCGGTGAGGGATCGAGGCACTGCATACCTAGCTTAATACGATTGGGGACAGGGGACAGGGGACCGTTGGCCTGTTTTGGGGGGGGGGGGTCCCCGACCTCCCTACCCCCAATCGTACCTAGCTAGGTATGCAGTGCCTCTCGAGCAGAAGCTCATGACGTTGTGCATTGTATGAAAAACATTGTAAAAGACTCCGTTTTCCTACATATGAAAATTTATGAATCTTCTTGTGCCTTGGTTTGGGAAGGTTGTCATACATCATTTAACTAATCATTGTCCCCTAATACCCTAATTGGTCATACCCACAGCTAGGAAACAACTGAAGTAGGAGAGTTGTTCTTCCGTAATTATATCACAAGAAGATTTAAATATTTTCTCATGTAGGAAAACGGTCTTTCTCACTGTTTTTCATACAATGCATAACATCATGAGCTTTTGCTCAAGAGGCACCGCATACATACCCTCGTCACTATATGGCACGGTTCTAGGCCAGAGGGGATCTAGGGCCCAAGTTTGAGGACGTGAGGTGGCTTTAATCTCGGCCGTCGGATCACGCAGTGAACTGGGGGTGAACTAGGGGTGAACTCGGGGCAAAAATGGCGCCCCAAGTTCACTCCTAGTTCACCCCCGCCTAGTTCACCCCTAGTTCACCTGCCTCGCGGGGCGTGGGTCGAACCTCGAACGTCTCGGTTGTCACACAAATGCTCTATCACCACGCTAGCGCGCGTCGATGTCCATGTTGGCATGACACATGATCACACCCTAGTTTAAGCACCCCTAGTTCACCCACCCCTAGCTTATCCGCCCCTAGTTCACCCTCAGTTCACCCCTAGTTCACTCATCCCCAGTTCACCCCTAGTTTACTTTATGATCAGACGGCGGAGATTAAAGCTGCCTCGCGCCTTCAAATTTGAGCCCTAGATCATAAAGCTTCAATGTGTCTCTGCGTGCCTCCAAAAGTTGTATCATCAATGGCTAGCCTTCGGTCTAAAGAAGCTTCAAAAACATGGAAAACGAGAACCCAGCATGCAAAGTTCCCGCATTAGTGTGGTAATGTCCTCATCCACCTTGAGAGAGATACTTCCCAATTGAGTCATCAAACTCTAAATATAATTAGTATGAGATGCTAGAGGAATTTGATGCTCTTTCAAGCTTGGAGAACTCAATTCTAGTCTTATATAGAAGAGTCATAAATATAGTTTCTTTTGGAGGGGTAGCCCTCAATTGGTGTTCTCTCTCTCTCTCTCTCTCTCTCTCTCTCTCTCTCTTATCAATACATGCATGCAGATGTGATTCATCTAGAAATTGTTATGTAAATCTTGCATGTCGCTAGATCGTGAATGGGTGCCACAAGAGTTCACCAAAGGTGCTTGGGTATACATGCAACCATTTATGATAGTCCCTACCATGTCAACTAGTGGAAATTTAAACCACCATTAGAGGGGAGGCTTCATGGTTCCAAGAATTTCAAGGACAAGGGGATTGTAGCTATTGTTTTCTCAATCTCAAAAGGATGCATTGCAACAACCTACTCGAAAGGCATTTCCACCACATTGAATACCTTCCTGGCAATGAGGGGTTTCTTTTGGTGTCACAAGGGTCTTTCATACCTACAATTGTGTTTCTACTTGCTTGTGTAGTCATTTTTTTCATCTAGATTGGTGGTGAAAGAGCAACCACTTCATAGCCTTGAGAACATTCAAAGCACTACATACAGATTTTAGAGCGATAGTTTTCTTTCACTCACCCGCATATGTCATCCCCACTACTACATATAATTATGGTAGACTTGAACCTATCCAAGTCTTGTCTTTGTTAAGTGTGGAGTGGCATGAGCCAGAATTGCAGTCGGTAGCATCTTTGAAGCAAAAGATGGTATGAGATGTCCAAAGCTCCTTGAAATATGATAAGAGCTTCTTGATTTGTAACCTTGACTTGGTGCTTTCCTATTCATTGTTTTGTGCATGTGCTAAAAAAAACTTGCTTCTTTTGAAACTACCACAACGTTTATGTGCAAGAATGTGCACTACAAGGACTCAAGGAGGCTATGAGACTACAAGGACTCAAGGAGGCTATGAGGAGAGAAGAGGCTAGCCCTTTTTTGGAAAGAGGGACGTTATAAAAGGTAGCCACCTACCTCTTTTTCACCTACACTTCTTTTGAGCTCATTTAGTGCTTGCTTTTACACACTCTGAACATGGCCACATCCGTAGCCTTTGCAAGCGTCTCTCCACTCACACCCACCCCTCTATCACAATGCACCCTCTTCCTAAACACATTGAGAATGGTGTGTGTGTGTGTGTGTGTGGGGGGGGGGGGGGGGGGGGGGGGGTTTTAGTGTATGGGTGGTAATGCTTTCTTCACTTGTGTCCCTGAACTTGGCTCTATCATTGACCTCAAGAGCAACAAATTTCTCAAAATTGTGGCATGCACGGAGGAGCACATCTTCAAGTATGTGGTAGCTATTCCACCACACACAAGGATTTGGGTGTCATAGAATTTTTAAGTTTTATTCACCAAGGATATTGCCCATATTCAAAGAGAATAACTTGCTTTCAAGAAATTTCTGGTGAGATGGGTACTTCTTTGATGAGCGGATTCAAGTGGTGGTAGCATTGAAGAAGCATGAAGACATATTGGGGCCATGAAGAACCTCTTACAACATGTCTGGCCGAGAGATTTTGGTGTTAAGCCATCATGTCCCCCCCCCCCCCCCCCCAAAAAAAAAAAAACCATCTCACACCAAGACTAACATGAATGCCTAACTGTGTGAGTTTTGGAAAATGAAATTGCACTATAAACGGGCACTAATCGTTTACATCATGTAAGGGTACAAAACATAGGGCGGTCAATCACAAAGAAGATGCAACTTATAATTGCTCAAACCCTTGCCTCGATCTACATGCCATATTTGTCCCCTCAGGCTGGATAGTCACTCTCTTGGCATGGATGGACAAAAATTTAGTATCCTCTAGTAGACCTATAGGTGTGCGTTAGTAGGTTACTATGCAGCATCTAAATTAATGGCTTGTATGCAATCTTCTATGTCATAGCTATGCAACAAATGGAGCTTGATGCCTCTCCATGATCCAATGTTCTTACTTCCTTCGCAATGTTAGACAATCACGCACTCTCCATGGCGAACTAACAAGCAAACCCCATGTGGTATCTAGTTGAATGCCTCCTTTAAAATATTTGGACTACACAACACCCCCATCATGATGGGTATTTTTAAAATGCACCCTGTAGCTCGGCAATGGGAGTTCTCCATGCCCTAGGTGCTGAAATTTTTGAGTGATCCATATTTTTCAATAAAAAATGCTCGATGCACAAATAAGATACAATGTGACCATAATCAAGAAATGAATAATACTTTTAAAGCATGTAATGTGTGTTGTTACTCACCATGTAAAGTGTGATGTTGCTCTCCTCCCAAGATAGAGTGAATGCCTTTCTGAACTCCATGAGCACTGGAAATATTGTTTATAATGCTCCTTTGTGGTGCTAATAAGAAAGCCATCTTTTTGTCAAGGGTTGGCCATAATTGCTTGTGTTGGTTTGCAAGCTTGGCATTTGCAAAGCTTCCTAAGCACTTCATTAAAAGTTTGCTCACTAGCATTTATGTTGTTCTTCCTCCTAAAAGCTAAAAGTAAGCATTCAGATTCAGCCTTCTTTGGGCTTTCTGACCCTCGTGACAGAGGGAGGATCAAACATTTGTAAAACGAGCTTGGAGCATGAGGCTAAGATGAAAGAAGAGGAACAACACAGAAGTAGTGGTGATGGTAGACATGATAGCAAAAGTGAATGTGATAGTCAACACGATGGCAAAAATCACAGAAGAGATAATGATGAAGATTACAGTAGACATGATCAACATGAAAATGGAGATCGCGATGGACATGATCTAGATGAGATAAGGTACGAAAGACAAAGAGACCATGATAGAGAGGATGAATAAAGAAGGGATCATAGCCACCAGGATGGTGATCGAAGGACTCAAGAGATCATGATGATCGCAAGGATAGATACAAGCAATGACAATGATGATAAACGCAGCGACCGGATCATGAGGGATCAAGATGATAGAAACCCTAGCTCTTCAAAAGGGCATCAACCACAAGAACTTAAGCTATGCAATGTTTACTGAGGTAGGGTTTCAAATGTCATGGAATACGGCTACTTTATGTAGCTTCTAGGCTTTTGTGATCAAAAGGAATGGATTGTGCATGTGTTGCAAATTACCACAAATATGATCAAGAGGTATGGGTTAAGGTTGTTTCCATGATGGGAATAAAATTAGCCCTTCCATGAGGGAGGTGCACCAAAAGATAGGGCAAGATATTCTAATGATGAAAAGAAGCTCTTTGGATGAGGAATCTAATCCCTCTTGTATGATTCAGCCTTCAACATGATCAAAGGGCTTTTTGGGATTATCATCACAGATTAGAATGAAAATGGCCCTTCTAGGCAACCACTAAAGAGAACGAGTTTTGCTTGAGAGATGAGAAGCTAAGCAACTACTAGTGTCAGGGGTCTTGGATGTGAGGTATTACCCCAGTTGGAGCAGTCCATGAGAACCAGGTTTAAGTTGTGATTGGAGAAACCAATTCAAAGAAAACAATAGAGACTACACAATATCTAGCAAAAGCAGGGGTGCACAACAAAACGAAAGATTGGCTGCACACAATCTCAAAGAGTGGCCACAATGTCTGTGGTCAAGAGGGTTTCAAAAGAATTTGGGTGCATCCTTGTTCAAGAACGGGCCCCGAGACAGTAATCAAGTATATGACAGATGGAATACTTCTCAGAATATTGCTCGTGGATAGCCAACTCTTCGCGCATTTTGTCATCATGCTTGATGAAGCACATGAAAGGACAATACACACTGATGGACTCTATGGGCTGCCGAAGGACCTAGTAACATGGCATAAAGGTTTGCGTCCTTTAGTCACCTCAGCTACACTTGGATGCTGAGAAGATTTCTGGGCACTTTTCTAGATGTTGCACCTATTACTATTACGCGGATACATTTAATTGAGCCAGAAGGTGATATCCTTCTCTTTTCAACTGAAGAGGACAAGAAGAAGTATAGTGTACCAGATTTTGTATGAGAGAATAAAGGGGTTGGGTCCCAATGTTCCAGAGTTGCTTATACTCCCAGTTTATAGTGCCTTTCCTAGTGAAATATAGACGAGAACTTTTTGATCGAGCACCAACAAGGAAAGTGTGGCTCCAACCAACATTGGAAAGGCATTTTTAATCATCAATGGAATCTAATGTCCCTTTTAGATCCAGGTTTTGCTAAGCCAAATGTCTATAATCCCAAGCTTGGGTTAGATTCACTTCTCATTATACCCATTTCTCAAGCCTCTACAAAGCAAAGCCCCAAGCAGGCAGAACAAGTCCAGGAAAGTGTTGTCTCTTGTACGCTGAGAGCATGCACAAGAATGAAATAAGATGTTACAACGAACTGTGCCTGAAATTCAAAGAATAAATCTGGCAATACAACTTTGCATCTGAAGGCTGTGTATTACTGATTCATTGACTTTCAATTTTTTTGGATCTACGGCCTCCACAGTCTACATGCTCTAATATCGGCTATGGAACAACTCTATACTTTAGGTGCCTATGTGTCATCGCAGATTGGTCCACAACAGATGTGCCGACCTCTTGCCCTTTGTGCTACAACATGCTTCAACTCTATTCATGATAAAATTTGTAAATCGACAATGGGAGCTTCTACAAATTGACAGACAAAACCCTATGTCAACAAGTTGTAAAGGTTCGTTATTTGGATTCATATGCATTTGCTTGGATCACACAACCAAACTACGGGGCAAAGGCACAACTTGTGTTTCTTGTAATTTCCAAGGAGACACAGTGCCGACCCTCCACCATAGTTATGTATGGCCACTTCTGTTTTGCATGACTTCACTATATGGTCTTTAGTTTGCGTCATTTCCTCATTGCATGCATGAAGAGACGTTTAACTAGTCACAAGGTTTTTTGTAGTTTGAAAAACAATGTTCTTTGCCTTGCACTGTCGTACAGGATGCCTACTCAATTACCAAGTCAATATTTCAATTAAGTTTTCTCCATTTCTCTAAGCAAGACTAGTTTTTCCTAATGTATTGCTATAATGGATTTGGAGAAGATATTGTCAAAGTGGATGCTACTATTGTGGAAGTGTAAATTGAGAGAAGTCTTTTCCAAGTTGTGGAGCTTCTTCGAAAAGGAGGGGAAGGCTATCGTTTTGATATGATCATAGGTGTAGGCGCTTTTATGTTGAGCTTTTGGGCTATGTTTATGAGTGAAGTGGGCTTGTCAAATTGCTTTTGAAGCGACGACTGCCCTCCAATCTTTGAGGGACTCTATATTAGTGTTTGGTTTTCATGAAGTTTCTTGATGCTATTGTTAAATGCTCTACTTCTTAGTTGTGTGCAAGACATGAAGAAGATTGCATTCAAGCTGTTGTTGAGGTGGAGCCTCGAGAGGATCTCATGAAACTGTCAAATAGGAATTTCAGCATTTGTCTCCTAAATGTATCAGCATGGGAATAATCCTGAATCACCCAAATCATTAGGGCTCACAATAGTTGATATCCTAAGAATAAAAAAGTAATCTAGGCAAGACTTCACTAGCTTGATCCCGAGATATGAATATAAATCAACACATGACCACTAGCTTGATCCGCAGATATGACAAACGTTACATGAATAATCTTAACCTTCTTGCTCAGATGAGAGGCATGGGGAGGACTTCTGACTTCTTACAAACTTACACTTCGGTGGTAATGTAGGCTCTCCTCTTCCCTCCTTGAAGGTGTCTCTTGGTTATTGCAAGTCCTCTTCTCCACCCTCTTCTTCTTGACACATTTTTGAAAGATTGCACAAACTCGTACTATGGCTGCTCATAATTTCACAAGCCCAATTATGATTTATGTTCACCGCTATCATTAGTTCAAAAAACAGAAGTTGGCTTACCCTACTTCGGCTCTATGCGAAGGAATTATAGCAAAACAAGCTTCTGTTCACCTTCTTCTTGAGCTCAACTTCGCAATTCCTTCTTCAGTATGTGTCCTTTCTTGCTCTATAAAGCAAACAAAGGATATGCACACAAAGCAAGTCCAACTACTTGGCACACACCTTCTCTTGACTATTCAATTTATTATGAGCAGAGACTAAGAGAGTTGGGTGCTTAAGAGACTAGAGAAGCGAAGCGAGCTTCTACATGTGAACTAGTAGTAGTAGTAGGAAAGCACACAGATGCCTTGAGCAGTAGATAACATTGTTCGTCTGTGCTGGGTGATTCCCTTTTCTCCTATCAATGGTAATGCCTTACTGCTTCAGGAAAAACGTGGTTCTCAATGGTGGCACTCGCACTATGTTCCGTTGTTACTCGGACGCTTATGTTTCAGGCATAGTAGTCCTTCAGCGCATGTTCGCTCTGGTATGATTTCAATAAAGTGTTGATATTGAGAGAGAGGAGAGAGAGAGAGAGAGAGAGAGAGGAGAGAAGAGAGAGAGAGAGAGAGAGAGAGAGAGAGAGAGAGAGAGAGAGAGAGAGAGGAGAAGAGAGAGAGAGAGAGAGAGAGAGAGAGAGAGAGAGAGAGAGAGAGAATGAAATGAAATGTAATATTAACGTCTTCAAAAGGCCAAAATGACCTATGAGACCAAAAGGTTACATATGGTGAATCTAATCACAAAAAGTACAAAGAATTGAAAAGAAAATAGTGGGTAGGGGTGGGGTGAAAGCTTGATACAAAGGGAATAGAAAGGGTGAGCTGATACAATGGAGTTCTCTGACAGTCGAAGCATCATATAAATATACATCAGTATCCAAAAGGCTATAGAGATTCAATGTCCTCCAACGTAGGCACTCTGTCTTCAAATGAAATAAAATGAAATGAAATGATATATTAACGTCTTCAAAAGGCCAAAATGACCTATGAGACAAGATCGTTTCAATGTAATGTGGATCTGATACAAAGTCAGAATAACAAAATGAAATGACAAAATGATGAAATATAAATACTATGAAAAAGAGAGTCTTAACGTCGTAGGAAACTATTCCGAGAGACCTTGAAGATCTAAGGGGACAAGTCTGACAGCATTCCAACAAAATACAAAAATCACGATCTATCATTAACCAAATCATTAAGATTGCAACAGAACTATCTAAACTGGTCTAATAACACTTTTCTCTAGTCAAAATGACATAAAGTGAAGCTTTAAGCACTCAAAATTGAAGATATAGCTCGTAGACACTTAGTCATGAATCATCAAAGAACTTGCAATGCTTACACACACAGAGAGAGAGCGCAATACATAGTTTTGTCTGGCTAGCAGAGAAATGATCTACAGAGGAACATGGTCAGAAGGTTTCACAGTAAGGATTACATGATACTAAATCAAATTGTAAAGCTTCAAAACTTGACATTGCGCACCCTAAGTTCATTCCAAAAAAGGCTGAAGATACTGACTTTACACTCAATGAGTACAGGCAAGATATTACGAGCAAAAATTGACTGACGGTTGAGAGAATCGACCACTGGTCCTTCCTAGTCATACAAATGATACTGGAAGAGGCCAGCAACGGGAAGTCTGTGTTTGCACTAATATATGCAACAGCCCACTCCAGGCACTAATATATACAACAGCCCACTCCAGGTTAAATTAGCTGGCTCGATCATAATATTCCTCAGCCCCTTCACAACTATCAGCCATGCTATTAAGGCCATAATCATACGCCTCATGTTCTGGAGGTCTGAAAGGCCTCTATGACAGCTTGTGCTCTTTCTTCTATCTCCTTCAGATACTCTAACACAACCCGTTGTTGGTATGATCCACTCTCCTGCATAACAAACATAAAATGCACAAGAAATGGGTTTACTGCCAAGTGATGAATGTATTCAACTGAGTAAACATTTTACGCATCATCACAATAGGATGGAATCATGTTCAAGTCTCTGGGATGCACAACCCGTGCTGTGTGAATCCATTCAAAAATATGTCTTGATTTCTTATGAAACGTAGAGAAAACTCACCGTGCGCATGTCAACTCGCTCCACCCTCTTTTTCATGACCTTGAACAGCTCTTCTAGCTCAATCTGGCCACCTCCATAGACAAGGCCACTCCTTATCAAACCTTCCCAGCTCTCCTCATCAGCTGAAAAAGAGACAGTTTATTACTCTTTGAACATCAATATGAAATTCTAGAACGTCTTCTATTTTGGTTCACTGATACTACTAATCCTTGACCAGAAACAATACTAAAATGAACCCCTGCAGAGGGGAGAGTTCAAGAGACAGGGTGCCTTCAAACTAGAGCACTAGGCAAGTCGAGTTAAAAGGGCCCGAGGTTATGCCAAGGTGACAACCTCTGGCCTCTCTACTTTGTGTTTGGTAAAAATCCCTGCGATGTGCAACAGAGGGCCATAAGCTATACGGAGAGAAAATAGGAACCCACCCACACCCCATTCCATGACAGCCAGCCTTAGAGAGAGGACTGTTGTTAGAGGCTTGGACACTCCAAGCGAGAAATCAATAGCAGCACACGATTAGAAATTGCAAAATCGTTGAACTTTGAGAGAGAGAGAGAGAGAGAGAGAGAGAGAGAGAGAGAGAGAGAGAGAGAGAGAGAGAGAGAGAGAGAGAGAGAGAGAGAGAGAGAGAGAGAGAGAGAGAGAGAGAGAGAGAGAGAGAGAGAGAGAGAGAGAGAGAGAGAGAGAGAGAGAGAGAGAGAGAGAGAGAGAGAGAGAGTCGAGACAACACGGCGGAGTTCTGCACCCAAATGCACTAGCCCCAAAGGTTGGCACCCAGAGATATTTCTTTATTATTATGCATGCAAAGTACAACTCTCTGAGGGTTCTTTGCTCTCAGACTCTACGTCGAAAAGCTTTGCAGAGTGAGGCCCCAAGGTCTATTATAAGTAGTAAAAGGGTTGCCCAAAAGCATCAGATCCAAAAGCACTTTCCCCAAAAGCGTCTGCTACCAAAAGCTCATGCAAAATTGCCATCCATACAGATGTGCCATGTGGCAGCCAGTGCGATTTACAGAAATCAGCCTAGAGTGCAAGCTTTTGATACTTTTGGGTTTAGGCCTCACGGCCGGTGCTCCATAAGTTCTTGTTGTCGAAGGTGGCAGCGAAAGATGCAATGAAGAACAGAACAGGCTCATGAACCGGTGGGTACCTCGACTCCGATCTAGAACGCCTGCACTGCCAAACACATGAACAAGGCACACCTGTGGAGAAGAGAGATCACTGAGGTAGAGAGAGACAAGAAAATTGAGAATGAGAGAGAAATGAAATGAAATGTTATATTAACGTCTTCAAAAGGCCAAAATGATCTATGAGACCAAACTGTTACAAAATTGTGAATCTGATACCATGTCTGGGTACAAAAAGAAGAGGAAGAGAGAGAGAGAGAGAGAGAGAGAGAGAGAGAGAGAGAGAGAGAGAGAGAGAGAGAGAGAGGAGAGAGAGAGAGAGAGAGGAGAGAGAGAGAGAGAGAGAGAGAGAGAGAGAGAGAGAGAGAGATCTGGGAAAGGCTCTCCATGTTGATAACAATCTGCTCATACAAGTGACCAAGGGGGGTAGAACTGACATGCAGAATGGATAGACCCGAGAGGACACACAACTGCGACTGCGACTACGACTGCTACTGCACACAAGACCACTGCCACGGTCTCAACATGTGCATCACCTCTGACATGCTCTAAGATCATAGATTTGGTGCATCTCCTCCTGGCTAGATCAAGATAAGGATCTAGATCTCGGACGAAATCCCTTCACTGCATGATCACAAGGCCTGCGGAAGGCCGCGGTGAGAAACCACTACACCGTAGAGGTGATAGCCAAGCAATGCATCTGCTGCACATCATCATGGTAGCTGCCCTTTGCATAGGCCAAAAACACTGACCTGCTGCATGCCAAAAAATGCTAGGCTGCACCTGCTGAAAACGCAAGCAAATGAACCTCCTCCAGGCTGGTTGCACAAGGGAAGGGGCTGCCCTCAGGGGCGCCCGCCTAGGATGGACCCTCTGCCAAAAACGCTGGGCTGCCCCTCTGGGACACCCAAATGGAGGGTCTGTACTGCATGACCAAAGGGTGTCCCCCCCTGCCCACATATATAGGACCAGCCCAAGGGCTGCCGACCCAGGGATCAGCCCTCCACGACCTGCCATAAAAAGGCCTCATGCTGGGTTAAATAGCAAAGGAGGGACTGAATGCCTCTAGGGTCCTGGGAAGTCAATGGACTGCAAAGGGGGTGAATACTCTCCGGCAGAAGGAGCCTACTTGGCTATGGAACTGAGCCAAAACCCGAGCTAAACATGGCTAGACACGACCCGACATCAGAGACCTACCTCACACTGGCGGGCACAGCCACAAAGCAGCCCCCACTCCCTAATCTTCTCCTGGGAGATACCAGAGCTACCACGAGACAGGAAAATGAACTCTAACAACCCCTCTCAGATCCTGGACAGGAACGAGTCCAAGGGGCTAGAGTGAGCAATCTCCAATTGTAAAGAGAGGGTTTCGTGGACGAGGATATCTGCTATAAGAACTCTAAGGTCGAACCAATACACGACCGTTGTATCATCCAACCACTACCCCCAAAAGACATCCAAGAAAAATAATGTTGTCCGCTAAAAGTAAATCTAGCTCTATCAAGAATCTCCTCAAGCCAACCGACTCACAAGTCGCACAACCAGCATTTGCAGAAGGTACTGCTGTTGACCGCTCCAAGAGTATGCATCCGAACTGAGGGTAAAAGGTATAAAAAGACTAGTTCTTCACCCTTTTGCGCCCCAATGCTCCTAGTGGAGAAAAGGATGGCTCATGGCGCATGTGTATTGATTACCGTGGGTTGAATAAGAATACCATCAAGAATAGGTTTCCTATTCCTCGAATTGATGATATTCTCGATTGTTTAGAGGGTGCTGCAATTTTCAGCAGGATAGACCTTAAGAGTGGGTACCATCAGATTCCTATAAGGCCAGAGGATATGCACAAGACTGCGTTTAGAACGACATTTGGTCTTTATGAGTTCCTAGTGATGCTGTTTGGGCTAAGAAATGCGCCTGTCACGTTCAACAGAATGATGGACCGGATTTTCCGCTCGCATCAACAGTTTGTTGGGACGTTCTTCGATGACATGATAGTCTATTTGAAGAATGAAGAGGAGCATAGGCATCACTTGACCATTGTGTTCAAAGAGCTGTGCAGTTACAGGCTACTTGTCAATCCTAAGAAAAGTGAATTCTTCTTAGAAGAGATCCACTATCTTGGCCACATAGTCTCAAAGGATGGTGTCAGAATGGATCCCGCAAAGGTTGAAGCTATTAAGACATGGCGAGACTTGAAGACTGTGCACGACGTTAGAAGCTTCTTGGGATTGTGTTCCTACTATAGAAGGTTTATCAGGAATTTTGCAAAGAAAGCATCAGCTCTTCACGCTTTGCAAAAGAAAGAGGTCACTTTCAGATGGACCGAAAAAGAGATTTCAGCTTTTAGTCTCTTAAGGGAGAAGTTAACTTCATATCCAGTAATTGTTTTGCCAGATCTCAGGAAGTCATTTGTGGCCCAGTGTGACGCGTGTGGCAGTAGCATTGGTGCAATGCTAATGCAAGATGGATGAGTAGTAGCTTATGAAAGCCGAATTTAGCAAGGTCCAGAGAAGACTATGCAAGTCTATGAGAAAGAGCTCTTGGCGGTAGTTCATGCTCTCTCTAGCTGCAAGCACTATCTCTTAGGTGGTGATTTTGTTGTCCAAAGAGACCATCAGACCTTGCGATAGTTCTTGACGCAGTCAAAGTTATCTGAAAAGCATATGAGTTGGGCAAACATTCTTTCTATGTTCCACTTCCAGATTATGCACGTGGAAGGCAAGAAGAATGTTGTGGCTGATGCATTATCAAGGAAGCCACAAATTTCAGCTGTGTCAATTTCTTATCATCATGAGCTTGATGACATAAAGGAACAGTATGCTACAGATTAAGATTTTGCAAGGATTTTTGAACAGTTGCAAGGAGGGCAACATCTTGAGCACTACCTCCTCAGAGATGATTTTATGATGATGCATGGCAAACTTTGTGTCACTAGGCCATTTCGACATAAAGTCATGGAAGAGAGTCATGTCCCACCATATGTAGGGCTCGTGGTATTGATGTGACAGTTAAAGAGGTAGACATTCTTCTATTGGCCTACCTTGAGGAGAGATGTGGATGCCTTCTCGAGAGGATTGTTTGAGAACATGGGCACTACGTTCACGTTCTTGTCTTCGTTTCATCCACAAACTGATGGACAATCAGAAGAGGTTGATTCTACTAAGCAAAAGGTTACCTATAAAGTTGTGCAATTTGCTGGATCAATTTCCCCCTCAGATGGATTCAAATTCTGGTGGAATTTGGTATGGAGATAGGGAAAGCTGTGATTTACAAGCACAAATCATCTAGAATCGAGGCAATAACAGATATCAGTCAAAGGATGTGCCCAAAAGTGGTTCAAAAAAACCAATATGGTCAAGACGGAAAAAACATGGCTATAAACTAGGAAATTGAGTAAACTAAGGAAAAACATGTACAAATCTGAAAATATTTCACCAGTGTGCTAGGAAGACCTATAGGAGCATGTGTGCACAAGGCTATATCAAAATCCTTCCCAACATGGACCGCAATCCATATACCTTTTTGCCCAACCAAAGGAAAATTTATACCATTTGGCCCAGTATGTTCAAAAAAGTCAAGCCATGAAGTTTCAAGCCATTTGGATTCCAAAATCCATATCAAAATGCCAAATTTCTCTAAGTCTGAAGAATATTTCCAAAAATTAGCCTACTTAACAAATCAATGATCCAAATCCCAAAATTCTTGGACTAAGGCACCATCTTGATGAACCCTACTAGATGGTATCATCAGATCTTCAATATGTTGCGATCCATGTTCCTCAAACCCTAAAACCAAAGGAATTTGCACAGTAGCACTTCATATGCCCAGGAATAACCTCCCCTAGTTGGATTTTGGAAATGCTTCCCAACATGGATTGCGATCCATGTACCTTTTTGCCAAAATTTATATTTTACCCTACGCCCTTGTGCCTATAGTAATCCTAGATGCACTGGTGAAATTTAGTCAAATTTGGGGTAGTTTTGACCAAGTTATGCTCATTTTTAATTTATGGCCAAAGTTTGCATTTTCTTCAACTTTTCAACAGTTTTGATCAACTGCTAAACCCTGTTTCCAAATTAAAACTGACCACAAGATGCCTCAAAAGAAAGCATAAAGGGAGTGGGAAACAACACCATATGAGATAGCCGATATATCCTCGAATGAGAAGACCCATATCACAGAATAGGTGCTCAAAGCAATACCGGCTAACATATTCGTCGGAAGATTTCAAGCCGCGGACGGAGAGATAGTGAAGACCACCATCTTCCCAAGGGAAATGTGGACACTACACCAAAAGCCACAAGTGCAAGCAGGGGGAAGGTGCCTATAGTTGGGGAACGGACTTCAGAAGAACTCATGAACTCATAAGCTCGATTCAGTACAATGGGGAAACCACCCTGATTGACAAACATCGAGCAACAGTCAAGGTTAAGATCACAATAGAAACAATCAATGAAGCCCTCCATCTGCAGCAAGGGATGCAAAATCTATTGCAAAAAACAAAAGCAATAGACAACAACAAAGACTTCCTGAAGCAAAGAGGACACAAGCTAGCATATCAAGGATCTACTCAAAAACCAAATTGATGTTGCCCCTCATATCGCAACACTTCAAAGTACAGAAGCCACCAAGATACTTGGAACCACTATTGTACATGGCAGTGGTAATGGCAATGGGCTTCACAGAAGGAAGAGTGGTCAGCTGCGACTTTGGAAATTACCTCCTCAACAACATCGTTGAAGCAAATCTTAAGGGGAGCCAAAAGAGAAAAACCTACATGAACGCTGGACCAGTGCTGACACAAATAGCCTACCAGGCATTGGGGATAATTAATGATTTACCACTTGCAGAAGAGTATATAGATTGGATACACAATGTAAAAGAGCAATAAAAACGGTGGCCGGATCATCCACAAGGCCAAAACCAGAAGTTAAACAAACAAGGCAAAGCGCCACAAGAACGGACACTGAGAGTGAAAAGACAAAGTCGCATGCTCCAAGTAGCGGGGAAGCTGGGTCTCAACAAAGAGTTACCCCTTCGGAATACCAGTCTTCAGAAGAGGAGCATGGGAGTGAGTTCTCCCTCAGTTATACAAGATTGAAGAAGAGAACAGGCCATATGGCGGAGGCCATCCCAATTACCCAAGCCAAGAGAAAAATGGAGGAAGCGCATGCGTTGAGAAAAAGAATCTGTCAGCAGAAGCACGAAGAGAAACTAAGTAAAGGAACAGAAGCGGACGATAAAAAGGAGGAAGAAGAAAAAGAAGAAGATGTTCCATTACTACGTAGGCAAAGATCAGCTTTGGAAAGGATGAAACAACAAAATAGATAGGAAGCGGAAAAGAATCTAAATATTGCCAATACCATGTGGCAACGGATTCAGAATGAGCTCAAACGAAAGATGGAGCAAAGAGAAAGAGAAGAGGCAAATCGGACATGCATCGATGATCTTGAACCATCTGACGAATCGAGTAAGACCAAGGAAAAATATGATAACCAATAAGAGAAGAGAGAGCAGGACACGCTCGACCAGTAGGGTCAGAGATTTGAATCTCCAAAGGACAAAGATATACCTTTGAAGGATGGAGCAACAAAAGGAGAAGAAGCTATAGACCTCCCTGAATAAGGACCAGAGAAGGTGTTATTGAAAGAAAAGACAGATCAAGCAACAAAGACAGCACAACCAAAGACTACTACAATTTCATTGCTATTGAAGTACTGAAAATGAAAGAAAAAATGACTGAAGAGGCTGGGACATCAAAAAAGGGCCAAGGAAGCCAACAAAAACCAAGATCACCTCGTTCACAAGTGGTAGTAGAGAAGGGAACAGAAATGATCAAATCATTCGACATTGATGCTTATTTAGAGCAAATCAAGCTCCAGTTCCAATGCCAAAGAGCTCTCTACAACTTGCGCAAGCTAGAGCTAGAAGATACCAAAAAGGAGGCTTCTAAAGTAGCTAAAAACACTCTGCAGTTAAAAGACAAAATAGAGGAGCTGCAAAAAGTTCAGCTACAACTCCAAGCAGAGTTGCAAAGAGAACAGGAAAATGCTACCTATTACTACAAAGAAGTCCAATAATTTAATGAGGCCAACTCTACTCAGCAAATTGAGCAGCAACGACTAGAGGAGGAGCTATCCAGAGAAAGAGAGCAGAGTGAAAAGCTACAAGAGTCTTATGTGGTGGTGAGCAAGACGCTGAGCCAGCTTTTAGCCCTACAAGAAACTCCAACCTACTCAACCATGATTGCTAAATCAACCTCGCTAAACAAAGAGGTTCAAGATCTAAAAGAGGTCCTTGCCCAAGAAAAGTATGACAGACAAATCATGGCAGCAGGACATAAAGCACTCCAAAAAGCCAAATACCAGGAAATTGAGGAAGCAGTTGGCAGAGGCACGGGGGGACTTGGAGACTCCAAGAGAAACACAAGCAAAGCCTCAACAAATAGCCCCAGTGGAAATTGAGCAAACAGGAGGATTTGAGCGATCCACTCTTGAAGCTCACCACATAGATGTGCCAACGACAAGCACATGCAAAACAACGTAGGAATGTGAAGATCCAGACAACATCCATCTCGGATTCGGCCAAGGAAGAAATTCAACGCTGGATCTCAGAAGTCAAAGACCCCTCGCACAAAGAATATCTGCAGTATGGATTGAAAGTACTTGAATTGGCTGCCCTGCTCATGATCACTCCAGATGAGGTGATAAAAAACCTCGGGCATGAGATAATTGGCCTGTCACTGATGCAGTAGGAGGCTAGATTATGGAAACAAAGAATGCTACCTAACCTTGAACCAAACAGTAGAGGGGATTATAGAGATGTTCTTCTCACAACAATAGCAATACAAATTCAGACTATCATTGACAATCCACTCCTCTGGCAAAAGAAATGGTTTGAGCAGCGACCAATAGACGAAACATACTACAAGAATGCTTCGCAACACCTCAGGATTGACCCAACTTATTGTCCCATCAACAGACAACGATCTTGGGACAGTTTTTACTCTTGGCAAAGCGGTATTGAACTACCCAGCTATAACAAAGCCAATCAATAACAACTCCCCCATCAGAGAAGTATATGGTTCAGACGCTCAGAGGGGTCATAAACATGATGAAGGAGATCCCCAATCTCGCATGCCAAATGCTCATGAAAATTTCCAAGATGCTAATCACCTGCATAATAGCTTTCAATGATATAGAGGCAGTAGAGCATCCCTGGCAGATTTTTGTGGAAGGCACAAGAGGGCTCTGTTGGAATATGGAGACGAAAATCCCAAGCAAAAACATCATCATGGGATTCTATACAAGAGTCACGTTCTGGCCCTCCCACTACATGTAGACTTTTGAGGAGGTGTTCACGATCGGGTTCTTTGAGGTAGACTCCTCCATATTCAATCCCATGACCAAAGATCTGCCAGCCCGACATGTAGCATATCAGAGCACTCTCAGCAATTATCCTTTCAAAGAGCTGGCAGCAAAAGTGGAGATCAAGGCAAGAGCGCAAAAGTTCAGACACTCACTGCAATGCTAGAGAAAAGACGGTAGAGGACACTCAGAGACAGATTGCATGAGGACGTGCAATAAATAGGAAGGGGGGAATGTTTGGTGGACACAGTGGACTAACACATAAAAAGCGGATGTACACCAAACCTTGTAGTACTCACTCATTTTTTCAAAACAAGTGATGTAATTCAGCTAATGAGGATTCGTAATTGTAATATATTTTGTCATGCCCTCTTAGCCTCTTTGAGTCTACACCCCTTGTAAGTGGACGAATGGCCGCGGAAAATTCCCTTAGCTCTTAAGTCAAAACCCTTAGTTTTGAGAAAACACAGGACCATTAGGTGGGAAGAGTTTGAACGTTCACTGTGAGAAGCCTCTTGCTACTACAAATTATAATCCATTTTTCTCCTGGACTCGTAATCAGAATTCATTTCCAAATACACATTGTGTTCCTTGTCTCTTGCTCTACAATTTGAGTGAACCATTCTCAATTCTGATGGGGCTCACGATGCATTGTTTGTGAGCTAAATGCATTGATTTGAGGTCTTAAATGGTTGTTTTTTGATGTTTTGACCACGGATAAGTGTTTCTATGCTTAGGGGGGACCTTTTCGTATATTTTGTTTTAGTTTTTTGCACATTTTTTGTGATGGACCGTGATTTATGTGCCTTCCCAGATGGTTGTAGAACTTGGTAAGATTGTGTCCCTAGGCGTTGTAATACCTCTCCTTAAGTTTCGTTGCATTTCGAATTCGTTTGGATGTCGAAAAGGCGTGATGACCTAGAGCGGTGAGATTGGACGCAGAATGATTCTCTGACTATGAAGAGGTTGATTTCCTTTTGTCGTAGTATGAGTAGCCCTCTGAGTTCACTTTGGTGAGATTAACACTCTCATCAAGTCTCCGTCCCCATCCCTAGTCACTTCCTTGCATATTGACATTATGTTAGTACAAAAAAGCTATGTTGCCGTCGACGTTCATCGCGGTGACCCGCTAACAAATGCTCATCTTTGTTGACAAGATCCTCCACAATCAACATAGAGACCTCACAAAAAGGCAACTCCAAAGGAACATAACTAATCAAAGGCCTTACCCTAGCAAACTCCACACTTTGCACACTTGGCACCATCCTTACTGGTCTACAGAACACCCTACTGCTACAACATGCATACAATCTATAGGCTTGAACAAGCCTAACTCCAGCTTTATTTTCACTTTCTTGCTCTTCACCCTGACAACTTTGATAGCCTTGGCATAGCTTCTTAGTTCTTCTCATAACCAACCTTCTCTTGAACACAAGGATGCATGCAAACTAGGAATTTTCTAGCTTGAAACAATCTGCATTGACCACTTGGGTAACATACACCATATCCTTCTAGCTTGTTTCAAACTTACCCACAAAAGCATCAAAATTTTCACTTACTTCTTGTCATAGCCCTTTGATCTTTGCATCCACTTCAGCAGTCAATACCACTTTGCAAAAGTTGTGTAGAAATTGATCTCAAAAAAGCAATCCAATATTGCTTATCTGTACCTTCTAGACCATCAAAACATGCCTTTGCTTTACCTTGCAATACCAATGGCACCGTTTTCACCTTCTCTTCATCAATTCTTCATCACTCACATTTGCAGTGACATCATGAACAACTTGAAAGTCTATCGCCATTGTCCACATCTTCAACACCGTTGAAAATTGGACCAACACTTTGCCACATCTTTGATCACAAACTCAACACCGGGGATCAATCAACGTGCTCCTCCATGGGGGACACTAGAAGATGGAAAGGAAGAAAGGGGTACACATACAACACACAACATATTGTCTCTCTATAGCCCATGATACACACAAACCCCCAAATCCACTGGGATTCACCTTCAAAATCCTCACAATCTCAGCTACACACACCCTTCTCGGTGTACCAATGCATACAGAAGACTTTTTAAAAAGTTGAAGCACATTCCACACCCACACAACCCTTGTTCCACACCACCTAGCACACATAATCCTCTCTTTCTCTCTCAGTTTGCATACACGGACCTCAGTTTGGGGTTGCACCCAACCACGTCGCAACTGGCAACAAAAGAAAAGAAACAACAAAAACGGGAAAGGGGAACGGGGAACCAACGCAAGAAATGGGGCAATGACAAGCTTTACATTTCACAAAACCTCTATACAATAGCACCATCATGCTGAGAAGGGCACAATCCTCCTGTGCCACTTCTTCTTCACCTTCAAAAGGCTCCCCAAGCCTTGGATTTGAAATGGCAGCTTCCCAAAAGACCCGACTTCAAAAAGCCTCCTTTAATTTTACAAAAAAATCTCTTATATGGAGTCCTCTCTTCAAAAAAAAAAGAAAAGGGTTTTGATTGGCTCCTGTAGCTCGTTTTTGACATTTGACCCACATTACATGCACTCGTCCTTGCATTTTCAGTATGCTTGATAGGATGGTGACACCTCATCAAGTCTCTAGCTCCCACTCGCATGTGAAGCACCTCAAAGGACCCACTTTGGTTGTAACGGTGCCATGAAAACCCTAAGGGAGCCTCTTATATCTCAATAAAAGGACTGGGCTGTGTGTGAGCGCCCCCCCTGCATTCTCGCAAGAACACCACCTATTAGCATGCCACATCATCATCACCCTCATGCGAGCGGCATCGCCAACCATTGGCCACGACCTCCCATCACCGTAGGTTCTCAATCATCACCAAAATCCCTTTTTTGAATCAAGTTACTAAATTGGGGAATTAACTGGGGTTTGCCAGGCTTTAATTAAGTCATGTATGAACTAGAAGTAGTATAATGATTTACAAAATGCACAAAAGATAACAGTGGCAAGTTGCAACTTTGATCACCTTGATACAGGAAAGAGTCACCAACAAAGAAGAGCACACACAAGTGGTAGACAAACCAACCTCCACAGGGTTACATATCTTGTCCTTGATAAAGCAAATCGAATGCTGGACATGGGTCTTGAACCTCAAATCAAAAAAATTATCTCCTAGATTCGGCTTGACAGACAAACTTTGCATTGGAGTGCAACTTGGCCTAAAGAAGTTGAAGGTTTATCCATACAATTTCTACAGAATCCTTACAAAGTTGTCATTGGTTCACAAGATCTAAAAGCTAATCATTCAATTCTACAAATTGTAAAGGTTGTTTCTGACAATGAGAAAGACACAAAATTGACATACATTTGTCATAACTTATGATTTTCTTGAATCATGTGAAGAATATGTACGTCGGATTGGACAAACAAGACGAGCTCATGCAAAGGCTATAGCCTATACTTTCTTTACATCAGCAAAACAACAACAAAGACCGCACTGACATCGACAACTAGGTCATGTCAGGGATGACATGAAATTGGAGGGGGGGAGTGTTGACCATTGGGTCAACAACACAACATAGCTCAACAAGGCCTTATTTTCTGAGAGTTATGGAATGCTGAGGATTATGGTTATAAACATCATTTGTAATAAGTAGCTAGTCTAGTTGTAGAAGCCGGGGTGGAAGGGCACTCCCAGATTGTAAATACAAAGCCATTTTACCCCTTGAACTCTATTTTAGGTTTAACCTATGGTAGCCTTAGTATATAAGGTATCTTGGTCATTTTGTATAGAGAACTTTTATCATAATCTAAGTTTTAAGCTGCTGTTGACAATGTGTGAGAGGGGAAGAGAGAGAGCTTGAGCTTCATCTTGGAGCTACTCCTGCTCATTCTTCACATTAGAGAATCGACAATACCATCATGCTAGGCTCCACGAGAGCTACACGACAATGCCAAGCATTCCTCACAGAATGGAGCGAACTTGCTCGCACATCTACGAGCTATTTGTGGTCGTAAGTATATCTAATGATGTTAGTTTTTTGCATGCAAGTAGTCATTAGAATCATGGAAACATAAGCTATGCATAGGTACTCACAGATTTTAGTTTTGGGCATTTCAGAATTCTGCTCTATCTTTATACGTATTTTTCACAGATGGGTTTAGAGTGAGGGGTTGAGTGTAGAGGCTTTGGGACAGGTGTATCCTAGTGAGGGGATGGTGTTCCTTAAGTTTTGTATGATTTTGGCATGGTTTGATGGGTTTCCTTCCGTTGTGTGTATATGGGTACGTGGTGTAGTTGGGAGCAGTGAGATTCTAGATTGTGGTTTAGTTGGCCTTTCATAGTGTTGTATGTGTAGGATGGTCTCAGCCTGATAAGATAAAGAGATTGCCTCCGTGCGCCTATCATGTCATCTGTGTCCTCAATTGACATTATGTTGATCTAGGTTGTGTTGCATGCACTTTATAGGTGGTGTGATTTGCTCCCGCAACATTGGCGCCATTGCCTGGGGACATAAGGACTTAGGTAAGTATTCCTACTAGCACTCGTGTGATGGTTGCTTGATTTAGTTTTGGCTAAAGAAAGAATCTTTCTTAAGTAGATCCGGAAGAGGTTATTCCAAAATCAAGTGGATAGCTAGGAAGCATGTGTCTTGCCGAGGGTATGCAACTAGGCAGATTTAGTTAGGATTTTTAGTATTAGTTGTAGATTAGAGTAGTTGTTGGTGGCTGAGTGACTTGTGAGGTGCTAAAAGTGTTTGCTAGTATGTGTGTGGCAGTGAAGCGTTTTTCTACCATAGATGCAAAATCCCATATAATGTGTAGGAGTAGCTTTAGGTAAATGATTAGATTCTAGAGTTATTCATCACTAATTTATTTGTTGAAGTGCTTGTTTGCATTTGGAATCACAAAAAAGTCTACTTTTGAAGGTAAAAATGCAATAAACAAGCTTTCGTGGATAATATTTCATGACTGATTGATGTTGAGCATATAAGAGGGCATGTGCAAGGGTTATGTGAGGAAAATATGAAATTCTGTAAACTTGGACATCATACACGTATGATGTCTCAAGGGGCATCTTGAGACCAAATTTGAAAAATTTGACTGCACTAGAGTGTGGGGTTTTACCCTAGGTACACATTGAGAGTAAAGTTTTGAGCAACTCTTGACACCCAAAAGACAAAAGACGGAGTGTCAAAAACAGGAAAAAGAGAAACTTGTGATTATGTGAGGTCCCCACCCCGATACCATAACCTTTTGGCAACAAGAGGGCACCTGACAGGTCGCTAGGCCCTATTCGATCGAGAAAACATAGTCAATATAGACAAGATTCTAATGGACAGACTCTCGTCACTGAGTAACTTGAGTCCGAATCATTAAAAAGGATTCCTAGCCCTGTCTCGTAGGAAAAGCGACGTGAACTGTTACAATACTATGACGTTCCTAATTCTCACCTTCCGAGAGAGAGAAACCCCAATTTCCTTTTTCCCCATACTTTTAGATGCACGTACAGTTGGAATTCTCAACTCTTGGCACAATGAGTCTCTAATTCACTCTTTTACAAGAGGGAAAGGAGAGTTTCTCGACTAATCGAGACCACCCATCCTTGACTAGCAACCTGAGGGAGTCCCCACTTTCCACCCCTACACTCACACTTTGTTCTAATTGTTTTCTAATTACTACCACATGATTGTTCATACACAAAGTTCCTTTTTTGGGTTTCCATCACAAGTTCATTAAGACAGCCCTTCAACCAATTTCAAATCGGCACCAAGAAAATCCTTCTAGAAGAAAAACAACATACGATCCTTCTTCATTAAAATATCCCAACCCCAAGAGTTCACTCCTCTTGGCGAGAGTTTATTGCTCTCGGTGTCTTTAGTTGCCCATACAACTAAATTGTCCTGCAATCTGGGCACCAACCCGCAGTGACTAACTTGCAATCTGGGCAACAACCCGCAAGTACCATCTTGCATTCTTGGCACTAACCCGCAAGATGTGTGCAACCATATGAACTGCTTTAGCGTTCACTCCGCTAAGCTCTCTTCCTTGGATATCAAAAGGGAGTTTTGACTATATCAGTATAGGATTTTGAATGAAGAAGGTTCGAGAGTTCTTCTACTAGGCAAAAATTTCTTTCCTACAAGCATACAGATTAATTTCCAAATAATCTTTCACTCTTCAAACAAAATTATACAAAACATATGCCGTAGTTTGTGATGGTTTTATGATCCATAGAGATTGTTTTCCCTTTTTCTACTCTATCGTCTATGCAATGAATGCAAATACTTAAAAATTAATTCCAACCTTCTCTAATGTAGGACCATTGCCTAGAGAGTTTGGTGGCACATCCTCCAAGGAAATTATTTTTCCTTTATTAGCTTCTCGGCTAGTGCCATCCTCATCATTGTGAGTCTCACTAACACAGATCCTTTTTGGGTCCATCTTGTCTCTAACTAACTTGAAAATGTGTAAGAACTAATTGTGCAAAAACCAATTTGATAATAAGGTTGATGGGATGTTAATTTCCTCTATTCTTACACTTCTATTCCAATGATTTATGCTTATGGTAGGCAATAAATTTTATGTAAGGTCTAATAGACAATACTCATTCACACTATCCATTTATGCACTAATCTCATGATTAATCACTTATATATACTTGCAAGAACAATCCATCATTTTAGTTGGACAATTCTTGAATATGCTTAGCTAGTTCATGAAAATATTTAGGTTACATTGATGAAGAATTTGTGCATCCAACACAATCAATTAAGTGATCGAGCGGTGAGACCTGCATTACTTTGTAGAGAATTACCATAAAATAGATGTAATGATTGTTGATTTCCAATTGAGGATAGGTAAATAAGAGTATAGCATTTGATATTAGAGTAGCAATTGGAAAGGATTCCAATTGAGAGAAGATATTGATAATAGCTTGATTAAACAATAGATTTACATTACCCAATGTGATTTGGAGGTATTGATCTCTCAAAGATTTGATGTAGAAACCACCAGGTTAATTGCCACAGCAGCAGAGCTCCCTTCTCCAAGTGTGTTCAAGTGTTTAAAATTGAGTGTGAATGGAATTTATATAGGGGTTTGGAGGTTGCTTGAGGTCCAAGGCATGCCCATAAATCCCTTGCTCGCCCCCTCTTGCCAAATGAAGGATTAGAGGTGTCACAAGCCTCTCACTTACCACTAGAGGCGTCCCCTTTTCCCAATTGAGTGATACACCTCATGTACTTACCCATGCTTAGGGTATACCATAAGAGATGGGCTATGGCCATGGGTCATTTATGGTCATACATACACATACCCATACATACACATGCACATACATGCTGATGCACATGCATACATATGCATACCTTAGGCTTAAGATTTAATTTATTAACATTAGGATGAAATTTAATTGTCTAAGTGAGCTTGGCTTGTCAGAATTCAATTTTGAAACTTGCTATTAAAAGACGAGCTTGAGGATGACAGACTAAGGGGTCAGATGCACACCTGCTATATTCAATAGTTTTCGAGATAGACAACTACTTTTATGGAAATTCAAGGCGGGATAGATTTAGACGAGACGGTCGTGTCTAGGTGGGTGTAAGCACCTCAAAACTTTCTATTTTTGGATAAACTGATAAACAATTAAAAATTTTGTTTTTGAAAATCTTACAATAATATATTTAACATTGGCTCATCAAAGCTGGAAAAACTGTTGGAATTAGGGTTGCAGAGAAACACACACAGCTTGGAGAAGACGAAGGAAGCTCAAGGCACACAATAGAGAGTGTGTTACTTAGTGTGCAATGGAAAGATTGATAGCCCTAGAGAGATGGGCGTATATACAATGCTCGGGGGAAAAAACCTCCTAAAGAGGGAAAAAATGCCCCGGCGGTCCTAGTGTGTTCACACACATCACTACCACATGTATATGGTAACAAATCCCCCCTGGAGTGATGCGGTGAACGAGAGCTGGCACATGAGTAAAGGGAAGTGCCATGCCCTGAGGACAGGATCATTCCACAAAGGGGAGTAAGCCCAAAGCTTTGCGGAAAGCTTCAAGCTTCTCATGAGACAATGCCTTTGTGAAAAGATCTGCAAGGTTTCCTGTTTTGGAACATAAGCCAAGCTGATCTCTCCTGCTGAGAGCCTCTCCCTGACATAGTGGTAATGCACCTCAATGTGCTTTGTGCGAGCATGAAAAACTGGGTTCCTCGCAACTGCCAATGCGATCTGACTGTCAATGTAGATAGTGTTGGCAATGTCCTGTCCAACACCCAAATCAGCCATAAGGCGTCTGAGCCATACACACTCAACCGTAGCTGTGAAGACTGCCCTGTACTCAGCCTCACAACTCGAAGTGGCCACAGTAGGTTGCTTCTTGCTCAACCATGATATACATGAACTGCCAAGCATGAAACAAAAACCACTTGTGGACACTCGCGTGTCAAAACAACCAGCCCAATCTGAGTCCGAAAACGCATGTAAGTCTGGCGGCAATGATCCCCCCTTGGGATAAAACAAGCCAAGATGTAAAGTGCCACTAAGGTAGCGGAAAATCCTCTTGACAGCCTGCCAATGCTTAGACCCTGGGCTATGCATAAATCTGCTGACCTGTGAGACTGCAAACTGAATATCTGGCCTCGTGCTGCATACATAAATGAGGTAGCCAACAGCAGTTTGGTAAAGAGTGACATCAGCAGGATCACAAGCATCATGTAGACTCAACTTCAAACTTGTTTTCATGGGAGTGGCAATAGGTTTGCAATCCTCAAGTCCAAACTTACATAGCAATGTCTCTATGTAACTTTTCTGACACAAGGCAATACCACCATCACACTGCTTAAACTGTATACCCAAATAATGATGCAACAGCCCCAAATCTTTCATCTTGAAAGTAGCATTCAAATCAGCCTTAAATTCATAAATATGTCTCTCATTTGGTCCAGTGATCAGCAAATCATCAACATAAAGAACCACAATGAGAAGTACATCACCCTCTCGCTTACATACAATGTGCTTTCTGTTGGACTGTTACGAAAGCGTTGTTTGACCAAATGAGTGTCAGATTTCTCATACCAAGCACGAGGAGATTGCTTCAACCCATACAAAGCCTTGTTACGTTTGCACACTTTGTCCTATTGTCCTTTTATGACAAAACCGCGAGGCTGTGTTACATAAACTTCCTCAAATATGTCACCATTCAAGAAAGCAGTAACAATGTCTGATTGATGTACATCCCAACCAAAATGAGCTACCGATGCACATAGAAAACGCACAGTAGTCATACGACAAGTGGGAGCAAAAGTCTCTTCATAATCTATGCCTTTTTGCTGTGCATAACCCTTTGCAACAAGTCGAGCCTTATGGCGATCGATCTCACCATCCGGCTTGCGTTTCAACTTGTAAACCCACTTGTACCAATGGCCTTTTTGCAGGAGGCAAATATACCATGTGTCACTATAAGTGCATCATTCTGATTGTCCATGGCGCCACAATCATCAGATCATGTGTCATTTTTTTAATGCATCATACTTTTTGCATGGCAGCCATCCAATTTTCTGAATTCTGTGCTTCATCAAAAGACAGAGGCTCCTCAACATCATGTAAGCTAGACACAACCAAAGCATAACAATCTGATGCATAAGATGCATGGCGAGAGCCTGAACGAGTACGACTAGACAAAGGTGCATCCAATTTACTGTCACGCAAAGTGTGCACCAACCATTTTGGCATACCTCTAGCCTGCTCATTTTCAGCCCTTTCCTCATCAAGTACATCATGTACATCTGCATTAGTAATAGGCTGATCTAAAACATTTTCAGAAACCCCCATAGGTTGTACATTTGCCTCATTGGAACTTACATTCGTATTTCCACGATTGAAAAGAGGCAACAAAGTGTCATAAATGTCTTGTGAGCTTACATTACTGTCTCTAGTACATGATAGCAAGGGCTGAACAGAATCTTCCACAAACACTACATCCCGTGAAACCAGAATACGTTTTGTTTGCGGATGATACAACCTGTAACCTTTGATTTCAACACTATAACCAACAAAAATACATTTGACAGCCTTATCATCCAATTTTCTGCGCTGCACTTGTGGCACCAAAGCATATGCAAAACAACCAAAAACACGCATGTGCTCAATAGAAGGTTTTCTATCATGCCATGCTTCATATGGAGTAATAGACTGCAAAGCTTTCGTAGGACACCTGTTAAGTACATAAGTGGCACACATAATGGCCTCAAGCCAAAAAGAATGCGGCAAAGCTTGACTTTTGACCATACATCGTGCCATTTCCGTCAGTGACCTGTTTTTCCTCTCAGCAACACCATTTTGCTGAGGTGTATAAGGCACTGTACATTGGCGTTTTATCCCACGACTAGCCAGAAATGCATTAAATTCATGAGACATATACTCCCCCCCTCGATCAGAACGGAGGGTGCCCATAGTACATTTCGAGACATTTTCAGCCATAGCCAGAAAAGGTTTGAAGCACATAAAAACTTCGGACTTCGCTTTAAGCGGAAATACCCATGCATGCCTGGAGTAATCATCAATGAAAGTCACGAAGTAGAGGTAATTGCCCAAGGACGGAGTTTGCATGGTCCCACAAACATCACTATGCACAAGCTGCAACCTTCTTGTGCCCACAAACATCACTATGCACAAGTTGCAACCAGCATTATGCATATTGCTGTTGCCAGACGAAGTGCTGCCAGCAGAAGCATTAGGAACAGAATTTTTGCCACTCGTAGTAGAACCATAAGAAGTGGCTGCATTGCTGTTACCACCCTTTCTTTGAGAAGCAATAAAATCCTGTTCAACTGCACTGCCTAGTCCTGTTTTTTCTAGAAAGTGACTCTTGCAACAGCAATGTGCATAATGCATCAAACTTGACAACTTCAGGATTTCCTTGGGTCATCAGTCTCCAATTACTAGCAAAAGTCTGGTAGGAATTTGGTAAGGCATCAAGAACAGTCTGCACAAGGGAACTGTCTGAAATGACTTCACCTGCAGAAATAAGCTGCTCATTGATATCCTTGACACTAGCAAGGAAAGTGTCCATATCATCTTCCTCATGCATAATATTTGACTCCAGCTCTTTACGAAGCAAAGCAATTTTAGCCTCATTGCGGCTTGTATAAAGACCTGCTAGAATATCCCAAGCCTGTTTTGAAGATTTTGCTGAACGGATGTGAGGAACAATGGTGCGCTTCACAGACAACGCAATCAATGCATGAGCCTGCGCATCCTTAACATCCCAACGAGCTTGTTCTGCCATAGGCAAAACAACTCTAACAGCTGCAATCCTTGCAGCAAGACCTGCAACATCCTCAACATCGCCTACATCCTCAGAACCAGGACGTACATCAATGCCCTGCACAATGTTCTAGACACCTTTTGACACAAGAACATGTTGCATCATATAAGCCCACATAGGGTAGTTGTCTCCATCCAACCTGTCCTCAACAACAAACATCTTGAACACATCTGTGTTGTTGTTGTCAGTCATGGTAAATGCTGCACCTGATGTGAAAACTGCCCAAAAATAGGAGAAACGGAGCGGGAACAACCTGTGCTATATAGCAAAAACCGTAGAAGACTATAAGGCACCTGTTATGTAGAAAACGACACTGATAGAAATTCTGCACAAATAAGAAATTGTGCACAAAAAATAGCCTGTGCAGTACTGCCTGTAGTGGAAACGGAGGCCGAAATGAGCCCAAATCAAAATTCTGAGCAGACCAAGCTCTTTGAGTTTTCCCAAAATTTTTGTCGACCTGCGAACGCTCGCCAAAGCTCACTGAAATCGGAGAAAGTGAACAGGTGTGTGCTGGAGTAGCTGGCGACTAAGCGGGGAGGACATGACCTGATCTGATACCAATTGTTGGAATTAGGGTTGCATAGAAACACACACAGGTTGGAGAAGACGAAGGAAGCTCAAGGCACACAATAGAGAGTGTGTTACTTAGTGTGCAATGGAAAGATTGATAGCCCTAGAGGGATGGGCGTATATACAATGCTCGGGGGAAAAAACCTCCTAAAGAGGGAAAAAATGCCCGGGCGGTCCTAGTGTGTTCACACACATCACTACCACATGTATATGGTAACAAAAACTGCCAAAAATAGTAACTTTTTGTTTATGACCAAAATGGCCTGATATGTATTCCATTACATGGGAATCCCCTTTCCAAGGGTGGTAGAGACCTTACAGATTCTGAGCACTTTTTTTGCATGAAAATTGGTAGAAGTGCTTGAAAACTAGTGCTAGAGACTTGGGGATGCCTGTGAATGAATTTTGTCCAAAAATTCATCAGCAGTCATACGCGTATGATAAACTTTTGACATTATACCCATCTTTTTCATGTTGTGTTGAGCACATACACCAAATTTCGTTTCATTTGGGCTTATAGATTGAGATTTAAGGGGATTTTACTGTTTCAGGGGATTCCCTTGTCAAAAAGTGATGATTTTGTGTATCTTTGATGTCCAAAAAT
This sequence comes from Adiantum capillus-veneris, assembly GCF_014529385.1. Lineage (NCBI taxonomy): Eukaryota > Viridiplantae > Streptophyta > Polypodiopsida > Polypodiales > Pteridaceae > Adiantum > Adiantum capillus-veneris. The sequence goes on from NW_028221436.1 coordinate 4,369,539, forward strand.
TGTTGTGAGTACATATTCTTGTTGTACACACCAAGGGGCACCTTTGGTAGAAACATAACTGAATTCTGACCACCTAGACATCTTACGCGTATGATGTCTTAGAGGCTAGATCTAAGGTCAAAAGTTACAACTGAGTACACCGTTGTGATCTACAACATGTAGGAAGCATATATGCCAAATTTCATCAAATTTGAAGCATTTTTGGGCTTGCAAAGGCCATAAGATGCATCTAGGCAAGTGATTGCTTGAATTGATCACAACTTGCACGAAAAATGTTCAAATAGAATTTTGAAACTTGCTGTGAGTTGCTAGTATGAAGAGGAACCTTTGGAGTGAAATTTGCTTCATCTGACCAGCTAGATATTATACACGTATAATGTCTAAAGGAAACTTTTAGAGACCAAAATTGAGATCTGAGCATACCAGGGTGTTAAGCACCACAAGACAAGCTCACAGACCAAATTTTGTCAAAATCTTAGCACATAGACATTATACGCGTATAATGTCTCATGCCAAGATCTGGAAGTCAAATTTCACTTTTGACCACATAAGAGGGTTGGAAATGATGTTTTGAGCATGTTTACAAAATTTCATGTCATTCTGAGCCAAAAGACATTATACGGTTTGCAATATAACTAGGGATTCGTTTAAGAAACCATACGTGAGTTACTGGACACGCGAGTTTGATGTATCCCATCCGATATCTACGAACTCGAGAGTCAGTAAACTCGACTCCGCAATGCTTGCAAAATCTGGAAGACTCTCCTTCGTCATTGACAGATCGGCAGTTTCCGCAAGCACAGACTCCACTTTTTGTAGGCCCAAATATTCTTTCGCAAGATGACCCATCTCTCTCTAGTTTGTGAGTCTTATAGTGCGATGTGTAAGGTTAATCGACTTGTCCAATGACATCTCCATTAGGTAACTCCCTTTCGGCCCAACTGCGAATCTGTTCGGGACCAGATCTTGGTCAAAACAAACATTTGGGCATACCTCAATGTCCTAGAGCATAAAAGAAGTCCTTAGTTAAAAATTTCATTGCATTTGGAGCTCATTTGAGCTTGTAAAGGCCAGAAGACAGATCTGGATAGATTCATGCTTGTATTGATCATAACTTGCCCAAAAGATTTCCAAATTGAATTCTGAAAGTTGTTGAGAGTTGCTTGAGTGATAAGGAATCATTGGGATAAAAGTCACCTCATTCTTCCACAAAAGACATTTTACACGTAGAATGTCTCAAATGTCAAAATAAAGGTCATAATCACAAACTGAGACTTGCAGCGGGTAGAAGACATCAAGGGGAGTCTACAATTTAAGTTTGGAGCAAATCTGAGTCAGAAGACATTATTCACGTAAAGTCTCCAGGCATAGGCTAAGTAAAAAAAATAAGATTTTGGCCATAGCTTGAGCTTTCGGTATCTCCAGGCATAGGCTGAGTAAAAAAGAAAATATTTTGGCCATATCTTGAGCTTCCGATATCGGATTCAAAAACTTTTTTTTAAAAATCAAAACGAAGCTTTAGAGTAGCTCCACAACTTTCTATGTAAACCCTAAGTAATAGCACCCGAAAAAACGTCGTTTAAGGCCTCAAAATTCATCCGAAAGTTAGGGGTGTCTACAACTGACAATTTGAGAGAATTGTGAGAAAATGGTCAAGGTTTTGGACATAGTTTCAACCTTTCCTTGACCAAAGCACTGAATTCAGTGGACTAAGTCTACTTACATCAAGATAGAGCACTTAAGCCTAGAAATAATGTACACTTTAGATTCAAACTCAACTCTTACACGAGCTTTGAGATCCCAACAATAGAGGAGCATCCGCCCTCAATGGATCTTCCAAAATTGCAGTGGATAAAGACCAATTTTGTTGAGAGATTTTGGATGATAGGCATTGATAGTGAAGGATTGTATAGACATATCTACAAGAATGATGTCAACCTTTATAGGTGCTCAGAGCCATACCCAAAAGAGCTGACATGTTACAAGATCTTATATGTCTATACATACGGAGTCGACTATCAATGGAACTCTATAGTTGTTGACAAGTATGGACAAGAATACAGAGTTGTAGAAATCACAAAGCAACACACTGCATTAAAAATGGGTGGACATTGGTCAATGAAGGACCACAGATACCCCCATCAAACACTAAAATTCCTACAAGAATTCCAAAAAGGGAGCCACCTAGATTCCCTTCTAGAGCGATAACGAGATATCAAGTGATCACAGAGATGGCAGACATGCTTTCTCAAGGACCAATTTCCAGAAGAATGAATAATCCCTTTGAAGAAGAACCTAGGAATAGTAGAAGACATGAAGCAAGAGAAGGACTGGGAGAGTCTATGGTTAGACTTGTAGACAATCGGCATATTTCTTTTTTACCCATTTCTGGATCTGGGATGGTCTAACTCCTATCAGTGGAAGTCTATAGTTGTTGACAAGTATGGATGAGAATATAGAGCTGTAGAAAGCACAAACCAACGCACTGCATTAAAAATGTGTGGAGATTTGGTCAATGAAGGACCACAGATTACCCCACCGAACACAAGAATTCCTACACAAATTCCAAAAAGGGAGCCATCTGGATTCCCTTCTAGAGCAATAACAAGAGATGAAGTGATCACAAAGATGGGAGGCATGCTTTCTCAAGGACCAATTTCCAAAAGAACAACTAATCCCTTCGAAGAAGAACCTAAGCATAGTAGAAGACCTGAAGCAATAATGAGAGATGAAGTGATCACAAAGATGACAGACATGCTTTCTCAAGGAAAATTTCTAGAAGAATGACTAATCCCTTTGAAGAAGAACCTAGGCATAGTAGGAGACCTGAAGCGAGAGAAGCATTGGTAGAGTCTATGGTTAGACTTGTAGACAATCGGCGAGTTAGACCATCCTAGATCCAGAAATGGGTAAACAAGAAATATGTCGGAGATAAAGATCTGAGAGATCACGTAGCGACTTTTAGAAGAGTAATTAGAGCAGAGGAAGTTTTAAATTTTGCGACACAGTTTGGGGGATTTGGATTGACTTTGGAAGAGGACGTAGGTACATGGTTCGACTCAGTGGAAAGACAGGATTTTGAGACTCTAGATGAGCTGTTTGAGGAATTCATCGAAGAATTCTTGCAGAAAGGCATAGCTCACAATACGGTCTCAAAAATCCACAGATTCAAACCAAAAGAGGGTGAATCAGTATGCAAAGCGGCATTATGGCTCAAGAGATATGTAGAGTTCTGTCAAGAGTGGAACTTCCTACGCAAGCACAGTTAATGTTGATCTTTATCTAGGGAATTAGACATGCGGATCTTTGGAAGGATCTACCTATGGTAAGGAGCAAGACGCTAAATAAATTGATCAAAGAAGCTCTTTATCTGGTGGATAACTGTGAGAAATATAAAGAAAAGGATTATAATAGTCAAGAGGATGACAGAGCCTCTCAGCACAATGATTCACATATGAGTGAGTCCATTGCAAAACAAGTAACACCTATTGATCAAGAAAATTTTATCAACAAAATGTTCGGTTTGTTTTGAATGTTCCATGTGCCATGTGGTTACCATCAATCCATGGAGGGTCACATACTTATATGACACAATCTGGTCTTACCTTGCTGCATTGTTCTTTATGGATCATAGCTATTTCAATTTCATTGGAGGTAGGAAATTGTATCTATAAAAATATTGTTCACATTTATTCAAGCACAAATTCTAATTGCATTGTGTCGTGCTGCATTGAAACTCAAAAACAAATGAAGAATTGAAGGATGCAGGAGCCAAGCTTGAGGTGAAATAAAAAATGAAGGCAAGGGATCTTTGAAGCTCTAGACCAAATTCTAGAAGCAGAGTAGACACAAATGAATGATCTCTCTCTCTCTCTCTCTCTCTCTCTCTCTCTCTCTCTCTCTCTCTCTCTCTCTCAAGTTTTGTGCCTTGGTGATAGGCTTTTGATGGAACTCACCCTCTAAACTCTTGAGGACTAGTAATAAACAAGCTTGAGGCCAAGTCCAACAATAATTCTCACATTATAACTTTCCACCACATCATTAGATTCTATAATGAAGGCACACCAATATACCTAGTTAAGTGTAGTTATTGGCAGGCTGGCAATCCCCCTGCATGAGACACATGGGGATCCCCCACCTCCAATCACACTAGCTAACTAGTATTTGGAGTTTCTCAGCAAAAAAATGCTTGGAGGGAAAAATGGCATACTACAATGTCTCAAAGTTCTTCTAACTCTCTCTCTCTCTCTCTCTCTCTCTCTCTCTCTCTCTCTCTCTCTCTCTCTCTCTCTCTCTCTCTCTCTCTCTCTCTCTCTCTCTCTCGAGATAGAGTCGTCTGTGTAACCCTGCGAGCGACAAAGTGCCCTGCGAGAATGTTCGTACATGTGACAACCTGGTTCGGCCCCTCGAAGAGGTTTAGCTAATTTCGATCTGTCGGCCTGGTTTGCTGCGTGAGATTCACCATCGCCTGACAGTCTGATTTCGGCCTGGTTCACTGCTTGAGATTCACCCGAGCGACTTCAAACAATTTCAAGAAGGTTGGCATTCCTAAGGTCTTGTCTCTGCACTGCGACCTCAAGAAGGCCGGATTTTTCAAGAAGTTCGGTCTTTACTACTCTGACCTAAGCAGCTCATTGCATTCATGGCTACCCGGGCTGCGTCTCGAAGTAAGCTTAGTTTTGCCGGAGTCGTGGAAACACCTCCGAAGGTAGAAAACATCACCCGCCTTCAAACGGAAGTCGAAAGCCTCCGCAAGGAGAATGACGAGTTGAAACAAAGGCTTGCAGCTTTCGAGGCTCGACTAGCCACAATAGAGAATCGCAAGGAGGAGGAGCTAAAACAGATCAAAATCAAACTCACAAAGGCAAAAGAAGAAGTAGAGACGACCGTCACAAAGGAGGTCAAAACTCAAGTTCAAGAGGTAATCTCTCGCAGGGTCGAAGATTGTGTGGCTTTCACACTACGTGAACGGCAATGACAGGAGGATATCGCCCTCAACGTTCGCATTGGTGGGCTTCCAAGCGATTGGAAAGGGGAGGGGGATCCCAAGTTTAGCGAGTCATTTGCCCGCATCCAATCCGCAATCCCTATGGTACAGTGTGATCCAACAACAATCACTTCTCTTGCACACGAGAATCGCACCAATCATGCAATCTACACTTTCAAAACCAAGAGGGACCGGATCAAATTTCTTGAGCAATCAAGACTTCTAAAGGACACCAAAGTGTGGTTTGCAGAAGATCTTACACCCGCTCAACTCAAGCAAAATAAGGCAGAACTACAGAAGATGCGAGAAGCGCGCATAGCAGGAAAATGGGCAGTCTACCAAGGAGGTAGAGCCATTATTCAAGAGTTTTGAACTCCCAAACCGGTTCCCTCCTCACCTCCTTCTGCATAGATTTTGTTCATCTTGTCTTATCTTAACTTTCTTTTTGGACCCTCAGTCCTCCTTAACTAAGATGTATCCCACAATCCCCTCACATTTGTAATGTTTTGTTTTTGGTCCCATAGGTCATATCTGACCTCCGTGGACGATAATACAATCTCTCTCTCTCTCTCTCTCTCTCTCTCTTCCCCCACCCCAATATATGAACCTACACCTTGAGTCAAGATCTTAATGGAGGTTATGGGCATGGAAAGGGTTGTAGAGTACATGATAAAGTTGTGTCAAAACCCCTTACATCGACTTCCTACAATTGCATGGGAAGCAAGCAAAAAGTTGAAAAGGCACATAAAAGCAAGATCTTGAGCATGAGATGGATGCAAGAAGTAAAGAAGTGGTTTCAGAGATGGGATGCATTACACCAAGTGAACGAAGCAATGTAATTCCGTTTGGGAGGAATCTGTTGGGCCGTGCTTCATACATTACACCACACATATCACCCTTGACTACAAAACTATGTTCTTTGCCAAAAGCGGAAATCGTACTTACCCTTATATGCTTGAGTCTATTTTCTTGTCGGTGCTATGTGCACTATCACATCCATTTGGCTTAGCTCCCACTTAGGCAATGAAGAAGAGTCAAATTGACTCTGCAAATTATGCTCATTTCAAGTTTGAGAGTCTGTGTACCACACACGATTAGAATGCTCAACTTTTGCTCACATCTGATTTCTTACATCCAAACTTGCTTCCCTCCCCATGACTTAGACCGACACAGTTTCCTCTCCCAACCATAGTGTGGGCTCTCAATTATGACTCTTATCACCACAATGATGGATTATCGAGAATCACTTATCAGTTCCATATAGAGTGTATCACATGTTTCTATGGAACATATTTGACCCCGTGAATACGACCCTAGGAAGACAATAATAAACCTATCTATCTATCTCTCACATAATTGGCCTACAATGGCGATTGGCTTTTCAAGGTACCAAGCAATTGAGACCTCTTCCCTTCACTCTCTACAACTCTCGTCCCTCACCAAGCATGACACATGTGTCTTTCGATTGAAACTTGAAGCTTGGAGTAAACACAATGCACAAGATGATGGGTTGGGGGGTTCACTATGCATAGATTGTGTTTATCACAGGCGTTCAAGGACTATTTTTAAAACTTCTTATCTGTGAATTTTTTACAAATGAAATACACCCTTTTTCTAATAAATCTATATTTTTTTTTCTCGAATCCATTTATGATACCCTTTAACATGTGAAAATGTGAGAAAAATTAAAATTTAATAACTCCTACTACACTCACGTGATATTCACATAATTATTAAGTGACCCCCTGAGGATGACGACCCCAATGCTCTGCTTTAACATGCTACCCAATAGTACCAGAGAGGGAATCAACTGTTGGATACTGGTAGCAATAATTGCATCTCTCTCTCTCTCTCTCTCCTCTCTCTCTCTCTCTCTCTCTCTCTCTCTCTCTCTCTCTCTCAATGTTTCCCCATTGTCATCATATACATGATGTTCTCTCCATCCCCACTAAATTTCTTAGGGGTGGACCTTTAAGAAACTACTCTAACGTGCGTTCAAAGGGTATTAAAAAAAATCCCTTTACTTACATGCTTAAGGTAGTAAAATGACCCCTTTTTCTTCCAAAACTTACGAGTTTTCTCTAAAATCAATTAAAAAACCCCTTTTGTTATTATGATCTTGCTAAAATTTTAAATTTTTTTGCAATTAAAAAACCCATTCATTTGAACTCACGTGGTAACTTACACTGTCTAGGAGGTGAACCCCCTGAGCTAAATTGTTCTCCCAAAATCTCAACTCATCTCTGTACCACTTTCCCTGTCTTTTAACATGGATGCTCACATGGTTGCACACAAGGTCATTTCTGAGCTTCCATTAAAGATTTGCTCTTCCTTTGGTCAGGAGTTTGTGATCACTGCTTGATATTTTGCCTCCAACAAGGGTCATCTTGAAATGAGTCTTGAAAGAGCAATAGCTAATAAGCAACCACAAGGTGGCAGGGAGAGAGAAATTGCCAACTGAGGATGGATAACGAACTTTGTTCCAAGACTCTTTTTTCCCCTGTTCAACGTTACTGCCTCTTTCATGCACCACACATCCCTCATGCAGATGATGGGCATGGTGACGTTTTCTTCTCATCGCTTGATGTGCCCACTTCATCCACTAGTGTGAAAGGCGCATGCCATGGGGTGTGATGGAGGATGACAAGTGCTTTAAATTTAGAATGGACCTGATTGGCATGAGTAAGAAAGATGTGAAGATAATGTTGGAAGATTGTGATTCGTGGTGAGAGCCGAGTATGAATCCAAGAAGGATGACGAGGTGTGTACCACATAAGGCCCTTAAGTTAGAAAAAAATGTCGATGTTAATGGAATCAAGGCAAAAATTAAGGACAATTTCTTGAAAATTCAAGCTTCAAAAGTGGAGGGTTCCAAGGAGAAATATGAAGTACAGATTGAGTGAGGTAGTTTGTGTGGTAGGTTTGAGAGACCTTATTGGCTAGTGGCAATCATAACCACAATAGAGGAGTAGTATCCTGCATGTGTTGGGGAATGTGTGAGGTTAGAAGTTTTAGAGTCAGTAACTTGTAAATCTAACGTAAGGTTTCAAATTAGCTCTCTCTCTCTCTCTCTCTCTCTCTCTCTCTCTCTCTCCACATGATTGAGCCTAGAAAAAATGTCTATGGTCTTTTAACTTTATGCCTTTCAATCCTCTAAGATTTTGGGAAGTGTGATTGGTCACCTAGTTCCATGATTGCATGTATGCAATGACTTATGTCCACTTAATCAATTTATGGTTAGTCATTTTGAAATGAAAGAGTGGTTTGTGAAAAAAAAAATGTTAGATCCTTTTGAAACAAATTATGACTAGAACTTGTACCAGCACGTTTTCATATCTAAGAAATTCACAAAAGTTTCATTATTTTCATGCCATCTAACACTGTACAATAACTTATGTCTTTACCCATGTTTCCTACTGTGACCCCCCCCCCCCCCCTATGTGTGTGTGTGTTCGCTCGGAATAGTTGCTTGCTCAAAAAGAGTCTCTCGTCTCATGGTAAGACTCCATGTATAGTGCATAGGAAGGAAAAGAAACACACTTTTATCACAAGAAACTTATGTTAAATGGAAGAGATTTCACATGCAAACACATTGGCATGTGCTGAATAACAATGCAATATTGTATGAGAGAGACACGAGGAATTGAAAAAATAGTAGAGTCACGTTGAGCTTCTTTAAAAAATGCTTACTTTCATACCAAAACCTAGGTTTATATTTACAAAAGTTTTCTTTTATACCTTAGCCAAGGTTTGAAGACTGGATTCCTAGCTATTTGGGCTCAATTCAAAGATTAAAAACTTCATACAATTACGAACTTGGAGGCCCTCAACCCCTTTAGACTCATTGGCAAAAATAAAAAAATATTACAATGGCTTTGGACTTTGCGGGATTTCTTAGTAAATACAAAGGGGTTTAATACAATCAATTGACTTTAAGAATGAGTAATATCTCTTTTGATGCTCTTTTTCTGGCTCTTGTTAGCTGAGCAACTAACATTCCCACCCTCCTTGCCTTGTGTCGTTCGCGACACAGCTACTTAGGGTGCTAAGTAGTGGTCGGGCTTCCTTGTTGCAATCCTTTGTGCATGCTGCTTGAGACCTTACTGGTACCTGAGGTGGAGTTCTTTGTCTTCAATTGACATAATCTACATGTTTATTTTGTTTCTTTGCTCAAATTGTGGAGTAACTGACAAATCTTGCCCACAGGTGGTGATGACAGGTCCAAAGATCTTGGATCTATAAGTGAAGAAGCGTGTGTAGAATGCTTCTTCAAATGTCTGCATATAGTAGGATGGTAGAAACATCATCCTTTCATAGAATCCATGGAGAAATTCCTTTGAAGGTTGGCCAGATAAATCATAGCATAAGCCCTTGGCGCCTTCAAGGAATGACATCCATGCTACATCTATTTTCTTTGCGTGGTGAAAGGTTTGCAAGCAGGTTAGGAGCATTTTAGCAATCTTTACCAAAATGAAGCATGCTAACTCCGGAATCCCTTGAAATAGATGAATGGTTGAGGATAATTTTTCCACCATATATGTTTCTATGGGTTGGTTATTTTGGGGTGGTCAAAACCTGCAGTAGTTAAGCCAAGTGGGCCTCTTTTGTTGGATGATAGAATGTTGCTGCCAGCTTTTGACTCTTAGTAACGGGTACTGCACAGGATCTTGTTTGATATGTAATGGTGAATTTTTATACAAAATAAGATACCTTGGGTGTTGGTTTATCCAGATCTCCCACCATTTTGGATGTATCAGTGTTGGGTAGGCTTGTAAGTCCTTGAGTAGTCTTTCTTTGATTTGGAGTACTTCAAAATTTATGAGCAGGAAGGGGAGAGCTTGCCGATGCCATGCCTCATTGATAGTGGACGGTGTGCGGAGGTTGACATTGATGGAGTGAAATATCCCCTCTTCCCATTTCATGGCTTCTTTCTAGATTGTCTCGGTCTCCGCTTCCGCTTGCTTCTTTAATGCCTTTTTTTCCTCAACAGTCAAGCTTTTCGGTAGAGTTGAGGGTCCCGCTTCATCATGAGAAAAATCCAGCTCTAGGATACTGGCCTCCTCGATGGTAGCTACTTCAAAAGCCATAAATTGCAGGGTGTCTTTATCTCCCATTGCAAAATCTATTGTTTCTTCCCCCAGTGTGGTTTTGCATGTGTCGTGGAAGCCTCTTGTGCTTTGCTCAATTCCGCTTTAAGTTGGTCAATGTCTTTTCGATATAGTTCCTCTTACTGCATAAACCGGATGTAGAGTTCTCTTCTTTGCATTTTCTCTAGCTTTAGCTCCATCTCAAGGTCTTAACCTTATGTTCCATTACTTTATATGCCTCATCTATGCCTTGTAGCATGGAGACTGTAGGGTTGTCTTTGAGCTAATTTAGCAATGTATTTTTCTCTTGGAATCAAGCTTCTGACTATGCCAAATGAGATTTTGCAATATTTAGCTGAATCTATAGTCGGCTTATTGTGAAATTTCACTCTTGTAAAGCAGAGATGGCCTCTTTGAACTGATGTTCTTGCTATTAATTCCTTGTTTGGAGAGCTTCCAAGTCTGGTGTGAAATTTGTAGTTAATTCAACCATTTCCTTGTCTTTGAATTTCATGCTTCTTTGTATGATTCATTACAAATGTTGGCCATGTTGATCCTTCTATTTGCGTGCCACAACCATTGATACACATTGTGGAGTTGTTGGCGGCGGCGAGCGTAGATCTTGTCTCTCATTCTGTTCACCACATCATGTGCATACTAGGCGTATTCATCTATGTCTTCCATAATCTCCAATCTTCTTGAGCTGCTCGCTTGAAGTTGATCCGTTGACGTGTCATGAGATTCGGTTGTGATTGGGTCATCTAGTTGGTTTGCTTGTGTGCTTGAAGTCTCTGTTGGGATGGTTGGTTCATCCACTTCCTCATTTGTAGCTTCTCTGGGTGTTTTGGATTCTTTTCCTATATTGCTAGCAATGGGAATTGTCTCCTCTAGTTGTTGTTGCCCTCTTAGAGGAGTGAAATGTGGAGCCCCTTCATCAGTGTTTGCTTGTTCTCTTGGTGAGTACTCCCTAGGTGATATATTCTCTTTTTCTTGTGCCTTGGACTGCTCTCGTTGACATTCTTCTTGTTGATAGAGATGATCTAAGCCCGCCATAGGATCGTCCTTCATGGTCGTACATGGGTTATTTGGTTTGAATTTTGACCCTCTTAGGAGATGGGTTCCATTTCTCCTCAAAGTCCCCTCTAAGTCCTCTCTCAAGCTCAAAAGACATTATCTCTCTTCCCACTCTCTTGTTGCTTTTTGGGCTGGTTCCTTTACTGCTATTATAGGTCTTGGCTGCTTTATAGGTTTTGCATCATCTACTTTATCTTTTCCTTTTTCTCTCTGTTGGGAGGCGTTGTAGCAACGATCTAATCATAACCCACACAAAATTATCAATCCGTGGATCGGCAACCCGGCTAGGGCTTTGAGGCACGAGCATCACATGATGCATCAAATAAAGGATTCAAGAGAATACGTCACCAATGCAAGTAGAGATTAGCCATGGCAAGAATAATCCTAATCATACTCTAATCACTAATCAATCAACTCCTACACACATCAACCCCACCAAAGTCCGACTTGACAATCTTATGGAGTGACAAGAACACAGTGAACACAAGCATCCATGATCAAAGCACACACTAATTGCATTGAAGTTGGCTTTCCAAATCATCACATGCCAACCGAGGTACTCTAATCACATCACACAAAAGTGGCATTGAGCTCAAGGCTCTTAAACCTTCACACACTTAAGCACACAATTAGGCACAAACTCTAATGACATGACCAAGAGTTCACACACACTACACTAATAAAGAGAATTAGAGAAGTCATTAACTAATTGAAATACTTATGGAAGAAGAGAGTTAAGATCAAAGCAAGAAGTAATTACCTCTCTCAAATCTAGAATTATGAGAGTATAAAACTACTTCATGACATAATGAAATGTAGAGAAGATACGACTAATGAGTAAAATAGGGATTAGATTAATCAAAGCTTCTCTAATTACAATGGATTAGCACTAGCCTCTTAAGCACGGGCATTAATCTCAAGGCTAGGCCATCCATAGAGTGAACACTCAAGAGAGAGAGAGAGCTCTCAAAAGTGGATCCTCAAGAGTGGATACTCAAGAATGAAGCCTCCTTGCATAAAGGATTTCACCACAATCCCTTCTAATATGGGTTTAAGTTTGAGCCCTCTAGCTAGCATATACAACTTTGGAACTCCCAATGAGCCCAAGACTTATAAAAAGTGAGTTGGAAATATTATGCACAACCATAGCATATCTTCGCTTGATGCATATTCGGTGTAGCCTGTGTTAGCCGCCGCTGCTAACATTCCCCCATTAGGAAATTTTGGAGGTCATTTGGAGGGCCTTCTAAGAAAAATAGAATTTTGACTTTCTCTCTCTAGAAAATAGGTGTGGTAAAAGAAATTGTAAACTTGGAATAACCATTCAAAAAGTGTACTTACAAGTAGATTCTTGCCACATCGCCATAATGTCCGTGATGATTGAAGAATAAATCATTTTCAATTGCATTTAATGAACGTCATAGAATTGGAGGGAGTTTCTTGTACGTGGAATGTATGACTAAAGAGAAAAAGACGCCGTCCTTCCAAACATGCTCTCTCCTTACTCTCTCACTGTTTGTGCATTGAACTCAAAGAAATCCTCCCTTTCTTTCATTGTTGCATACATGGATTCTTCTTCCACCCCCACAAATGTCCTCCTTAAAAGACCCCTCTATCATCTACATATTGACATGGATCCCCAATATAAGCCACTATGTAAGCAAGGCAAAACTAACATCAAAGTGACACCAATCATGACAGAGAGATGCAAAGCAGAGGGAGCAAAACACTTAGATATTTGGACAAAAGGCTCACTCTATCCATTGAAACCCATGACCAATGCTTTCCTTGCATTTTCAAATCCCACTAACCTGTTGACCTTTGCAGGTAATGGAGAGAAAGGATTGCTTGGCTATTGTAAAGCTCTAAACAGTCTATCAGAAAATTATAAAGACATCGTGAAGCACCAAGCAGATGAGATTGAGAGACTTTCTAACTTGCATTATGAGGACCAAAAGACTATAATAATATGCAGTGCACACAAGAATCCCAGGTCTCGCGAACAAAGGTAAGGACATTACAAAACAAAGAGACAATGTTAGGCACTCGTGTGCAAAAGAAGAAACTACAGAATCTTCAAACGTTGAAGGTAGGCTCTGGCGGCCTTAAGAAAAGAATCCAAGCATTGATGTGAATATTGTAAACTGTCTAATTAATTTAAACTAATCTCAGTTTTTGCTTATGTTAGTTATGATTTCTTTGTAGAGATCCTACATATCCAGACAAAGAAAACATAGAGCCGAAGGCCAATGTAGGAAAGCAATTAAAGCCTTTGATAACTAGTGGCCTTGCAAAGGATATAATGCATGAAAACAAGTTTAAGGTTTTGCAATGGGATGTTGTTGACAGATTCATTTCAAAGAATGCAGTGTCTCCCAAGAAAATACAGGGTACATTGGACTCCCTTGGCGTTAGTAAAAGAAGTTCCTCAGCTATTCAACAATCTATCTCTTCCATGTTTGTGAAGAAGGGAATAAAGTCTAAGATTTTACCAACAGTTGCAAGTGTTTGGAGGGAAATACTCCAACTCAATAATGAACAAACCGGCTCTATTGGACGTCCATTTCATATTCAAGATATTTATAGCTCACAGGGAACTACTGTCACTTATGATGAGTACAACAATATCTTCATAAACTTGACTTTGTTGAAAAATAGAATGGTAGAGTTCTACAAATCACATTTGAAGAGACAGGTGGCATTGTACATTTTGTTTTGAAGCTAGATGAGTGTGAAATTCTTAAAGAGAAGAAGCTAGAGCAAGTTACAATCACATTAATGAATAGGGATCTTTCCAAATGTCCCATTGATGATCCTTCATACTTCACTGTTCAATAAAAACAAACATATGGTAGCTTGGTGCATTTCAGGTAATCCACTTATTTCCAAATTTGCAGCTCTAGCAAGCCCTCTATTGTACCTAAATTTTAGATTTATTTTTTGCATCTCATAAGGATTAATCTTGCAGGTAAAGAAAGAAGACCATGACATTTTATTTTGGGTGTTCCATCAAACCCCTATTCCAGATATCATTGATAGGCAAATGAATGGAGGAGAGGTACTGGCTATAGATGGGAGATGAGACTTTCAAGTTCTATGGCATCTTGCAGGTGACCTCAAAACACTGAAGTGTCTGTATAATTGTGGAATGGGTGCCATGGCAAAGTCTCCATGCTTGTATTTCATGGAGCCTGCGAAGGTGATGGACCCAAAGTGGTGGAGAAAGGCTCCTACTCGTCACAATATAAACTCTAATTTCGGACTAGTTCTGGATATACCACTTGCTAACGTCCATATTTGTACAATGCATGGTCTTTGCCAAAGTGTAGAGAAGTTGGTATGTCTGTACATTGGGTTTGCTTGGAAAATCAAAAAGTCAACTGAACGACAGGTCACTCTAGAGGCTTTGGAACTAGTTTTGTCAGATATTGATCTACATGGGGGCATTGTGAAAATCCAGCGGGACGAAAAAAGGTCAAGCAATGAGAAAGATGTACCCTGTAAACCATCCATAGGTGGGGTCAAGGCACGCCGTTTTCTATCTAAACCTCAAGGTATGAAATATGTGAAGCTAACAAAGCGAGGGAGAGTATATCACTTACCTACATTAGCAAAGTTGAGTATATGCACTGGAAAAAACTTTATTTAAGCAGTGAAAGACCAAGAGCAAACAACTCACAATGCAAAGGGTGATGTGTGGCGTTCCATTGACACATTATTTCAAATGTGTGAGAATGATGACTGGTCGCAAGATAATCTCAGCAAAAGTTTAAATAGAACCTTCAACTACTGAAAAAATCCGTCAAGACAGCATGGACTGACACTCAATACATGGTAAATTCAAAGCATCTCAGATAGTCAAAGTACTAAGTTTGTGTTTAAATTTCTAAATAAATTTCTTGTTTTGTAGCACATTATTTTTAATCATTTGCC
Source organism: Adiantum capillus-veneris (assembly GCF_014529385.1). Lineage (NCBI taxonomy): Eukaryota > Viridiplantae > Streptophyta > Polypodiopsida > Polypodiales > Pteridaceae > Adiantum > Adiantum capillus-veneris. The sequence goes on from NW_028221436.1 coordinate 4,384,620, forward strand.
ATAGTTCATCCAAAAGTATGGGAATCCAGGTATGTGGAACACCCAGGGCTTGGGAAGTCTCATTATATGGCTAGAATTGGCTACTTTAGACCACATCATGGAGGCTCTCAAAATAAGGCAAACAATTTGAAGGAGTTGACGGGAGCAAAGTGAACCCCGAACCCCGACGGCCTCTAAGAAACCGGGGACCGAATGGCGCGCCCCGAGCCTGTCATGGTAAAGCAAACAGAGGGCACCACCTAGCTTTAGCAGCTAGGACGCAAACAACACACCACCATAACAAAGTTTTCATCCAAGAGAGATGGATGCTTAGGAGTAATGATGAAGAGGAAAGGGAATGAGATCAAGTGAGAGAGAGAGAGAGAGAGAGAGAGAGAGAGAGAGAGAGAGAGAGAGAGAGAGAGAGAGTGAGGGAGGGGGTATAGCGGCTTAGTACTTAGGCACCACAAAAGGATGGCGAATCCGCACACCCTTCACACATACACAAGCTCACTCCAAACACAAGACTAGGTGGCGATTCCGCACACCTCACATGGGCAAAACATTGCAACAAAACATACTCACAAAACCTCAAGCTTTATTTAGAGAATAAGGCGATGAAATGGGGAGCATAGGGTAGGGGAATGAGAAGGGAGAGCGTGGTAGAGCACATGGCGGATAGGTGGGAGTTGATGGCGAAGACTCGCACGAGGGTTATGGCCATCATCCTTCATTTAGTTTCCCTTCATCTTCCATAGCCCAAGGGTGTACAGGTCATGCTCAAGACGAGCATGGTGATTGCGGTGATGGTGATGGTGTGGGTGTGTGTGTGTGCACTAGGCACACACAGTGCATAGTGTACTCTTTGGTGATGGTGTGTGTGTCTTTAGTGTGATGGTGACCCCTCTTTATATAGGGGAGGAGGGGGGAGGAATTCAAGAATTTAGAAATAAAGAAATCATTATCTACATAGGCCATGTGACTGTGGGCCCCACTTGTCTGGCTGTGTGTATATGTGCCATAACAGCAGTCTCATGAGAGAGAGACTAAGAGAGAGAGATGGGTTGAAAAAAAAGTGAGAGGTGACATGGAGAATAAAGTAATTACAAGAGGGGAGTGTGTTCAGAGGTGAATTTGTGTGCAGATGTGTGTGGACACAAGAGAAATCAGGTAACCATCGGGTGGGGATGGGTCTGTGGGCACCTTTTTCAGTGAAATTGAGTGTGTGTGAGTGTGGGGGAGGTTATTTAGCTACAAGACAAGAGACATGGCGCCCTTTAGAGAGAGAGGGGGGTATTTGGGTCATGGGATATGATAGAAGAGAGAAAGGGGGGGTGGGGTATACTATTTTGGAAGATAGCATAAGTTGCATGTGAGTTAGGGTGCATTATTGGTGAGTTAGAATGCATTATTGGTGAGAGGTGGGGTAGCTTGAGGGGAGAGAGAAAGGAGAAAGGACAAGGGGAAGAGAGAGGGGGTTGTTCTTTTGAGTGGAGGAGAGGAAAAGGGACACACGGCGGGGAAACAATGAAGAAAAAGGAGGCAAGGTGGGGATGGGCTGCCCCGCAGGCGTGAGGTGGCCAATTTGACCTTTCTCATATATTTACATAATCATAATTTATTTTTTCTTACTTTTTCCAATGCCTTTTATCACTCCCTCCCTAAGAGGGGGTTTTCATGGGGTGGGGACGAGAGAAGAGGGGTATGGGAGCTTGGCTTGTGAAAAGCCCCCATCATTAGCCCTCCCCTTTTGGCTAGAGGCATTCATGTCTCTAGCTCATCTTCTTCTTCCGCTTAGCTGTAGGATCCGATATCTAGTTGCCTTTTGAACTAGCCATTCCATTTGTCCATTGGTGAGATTTCTGGGATATTCATGAATCTGTAACAAGTCCGGGTGATAGCTTGTTCCTTGGAATAGTGTCGGTTGATTAAAGGGGAAGCCCATGGCTTCCAGAACTTTGTGCCAGTGTCCTCCTGGATCCCAAGTGAAAAATAGGATCATTGTCTGCAGTGTCCGAACAATAAAATTTGCATGCCAAATTGGACCAAATTTGTAACCACCAGTAGCGAGAGGGGAAATGAGCATCGTGGCTCCTGCAAAGACAGAACCGAAAATTATGATTCCCAAGAGTGTACCAAGAATCCACCATATATGGCTGCCTTGTTGGTGTGGTGAGCTCAAGTTGTCTTCAGAGTCCTGCTTACTGCCATGACTAGAAAAACTGCAAGCATATCATGCTTCTTTTGGGTGTGCTCAAACATGTCAGCTTCCTTTACTGATGCTAATAGCAAGCCACCTACCTTGAGGCTTAAATACAAGCGTAATCCACTTACCTTTCTCCAAAGAGAGGATGCACTATTTGTAAAAAATTGTACCAAATTGCGAAGGAGGTCTTCATTCTTACATTCTATCAGGCTTTTGTCTATCCCATGGCTCCTTTGCTCTTATCTCCATGCTGATCTTCTCTCTATATGTTAGAGCAGCTAGCCATAGCCATAGGTCTGATGCATCCCATGCAAACACAATGCTATGTTGTGGAGGATTTTGGAACATCCTTAAAAGGTTGGCAACATGTTGAACATCAAACTTACTCTGAACACCCTCACATAGACTGGAGGCATTACCCATCTCCAAGTTTATAACACCCTTCAGTAGACTAGAGGCATTACCCATCTCTAAGTCTATAACACTACACAATAAAGTCTTGCTCGATTGCCAAGCCTCTGGAGCAATATCCAACTCCAAACCTTCAGTCATACTTACCTCTTCGTTATGGTCCTCTAGTGAAACTGCCTTGATGCAAGATTCCTTTAGCTTGCTACACTGTCCTGGGTCCATGGTGGTGCACAGGCTTCCGTTCTCAAAGCCCTCCCCTTTTCTTGATATGTTGCCCACCTTCTACAAAGCCTTGCTAGCAGGCTGGTCTTCCTCTTCTCTTGTATCTTTCATGCCCTTTGCATTCCTCTTACTCTGACGAGGCCTAATCAACACTTTACACCTTCTTACGCTTACTACCCAATGCTGTCGATTGATCGCTTTGGTGCCTATTTCATTCAAGGTTAAAGATGTACTCACATTTGTAACACAATTTTCTTGACTTACCTCCCCCACCTGGGTAGCATCTTTTGATTCTTTAACCTCTTGTTCCACTGCTTCAGTTCTTTGAATAAACTTCTCGCTTGATCCTTCTTCGGTTACCTTCATCTTGACCTCTTCTGCAAGACCAATGATACTTGGTGTGCGGGTACCAATTGATGGTGGGAGTAGGATGATTTTAAGTGGTGATTGTGGCGGTGGTTGCATTGGTGACTGGCGTTGAACTGGTGTGGCTAGCTGTGGTTGCACCGCTGGTGGTGGGATTTGAACAGGTGGGATTGGTTGCCTGAGTGGCGGTGGTGTTCTTGGTGGAGAGATCTGATTTTGTCTCCCCCCTCTATTGAAATTCTGCCTCCTCGGGTGTGGGCAGTAGTACGTTCCATGGCCATCTTCCCCGTAGTTGTAACAATGGTACTCTAGGTTGTGCCTTCGTTGTCCTCTTCCTTGTTTTGGGTTCCTTCCAGGTGTATGCCCTTGCTGCACCAGATGCACATATAAACTCTCTAGTTGGGTGGTGATGCGACTCAGCAGGTCTTGCTCTTCTGATGCCTCCTGTGGTTGGAATCTATGATTGGCTGTTGCAGTCACTGGGGTTGGTTGGGCCGAGCTTGTTTCCTCTGACTCGTTTACTCTTGCTTGCATGCGTAGCTTCTTGTCTTTAAGGCGGGCTACTTCGACTGCCAACTCATATGTTGCAGGAAACCTTCCCTTCACCTTCTCTCTAAGCGGCGACCATAGACTGGCAATGAAACGGTCCTTCTTTAGGAAACTAGGCGCTCCTTCACCTTCCTCCAGCGAGGCAACCCATCTCTCCCATAAGTCCACAAATTTAGACTCGTAGGTGGCATACTCCAGCAGGCCTCCCTGCTTTAATTCTGTTAGTAACTGCCATAGCCTCTCCAAGGTTGTGCCTCCACCAAACCTCTTTACAAAAGTAGCCATTAACACATCCCATGCATTCTTGGTGGCCTGGGGCAATGCATTATACCAGGACTTGGCCTCTACTTTCATCAGTAGAGGAAAAATTCTAAGTCGTGAAGCGTCGTCATCTTTGTTGGAGACGATACAAGCAACGTCGAAATCATCCAAAAAGTCGGTGGTGAGATCCTCTCCCTTCTTTCCACTGAACATGGGGAAAGAAACACTTGCCATGGTAGTGACTCAGGAAATTACAAACCTCTTTTTTTTTCTTTTTTTTTAACATTACATTAACAGTAGTGGCTCATAACAGCTTTTTACAGGGGTGGGTGGATAGGTTAAAACAAGATAAAGATAGAAACATTAAAGGATTGATGGTAATCTAATATGGGGAGAATGATAGGGTTCGGGTAATTGAGGATTTCTCCTAGTACCGTCACACCGAATAGGTGTACGATCTTCTGTTGGTAGAAGACTTTCCTATCTACATAGATATTCACATGCATATGCTGCAAGAATCTGAACGGGAATGCCGTTGGCCCGTTTTCCATCATGCACAGAGGATGAAATACTTACTTATACTCTTATCGTGCCAGTGTTGATGAGTCGGCACATCCACAAGAGGTCGTCGCCTTTCATGGGCTCTACCTTTCCTTTGTTGCTCAGCACGTACGCGGTGATGGCGACGCGTCTGACCACTCCCAGCCTCTTGGCTAACAACAATTGCAGGTAATTTCCGTAGTCGGCGTGTTGCATGAATTCTACTCCATTCAGTTGCAACTCGTTCCCAGCCCACTGGGTTTCTCCCGTGGTAGAGAGCTTCTTCAGGATAAGTTGTACAGGGAGAGGAGGAAGATCCTCCACTCTCTTTCCAAAACAGCGAGAGCAGTAGCCGAACCACTCTTCTCTAGGACATGGGAATCTTCTTACCACTTCTTCTTCCGGATTGTCGAAGTGGATTGGTAGCACTCGCATGCGTCGTGCAAATCCGTAGGCGACCTTTCGCCGCTTAGCTTCGGATGACTTCCTCTTTGGCAAACTGGGTACAACCCGGCTTTTTGAGCTTGAAGTACTTGCTTGGCTAGATGCTTCTCCCTTCGGGGTCATGTGTTTCCAGACTGGATTATCTTCTCCTTGCCTTTGTCTCGAGCAGCCCCTTTAGGCCACTTTGGAGTTATAACTTTGACTGTAGTTTCTTTAGGGAAAAGAGGTCTCACCGTTTGCTTCCCTTCCTTGATGTGAATGACTTCTTTGCGATGAATGTCAATGTAGATGACTTCAGCCCTTTCCCTGCCTTCATTGCTGGCACTCATTGACATTGTGCCTTGGTTGACAACAGTGATGGCACTTCACCGACCTCCCACCTGATGCTCTCAATTTATAGTTAGAACGAGCGACACGAGATGGAGAATTTACCTCTTGAATGCTGATGACACTGCAGTCTGGCAGTAGCACCTCAATGAAGGCGGCTAGTGCCTCCTTTGTCTCCTCTTCTTCCGTCCTCCAGTTAAAAAATTCCTTCAGCCATTCGTCCATGATTCATAGTGGGCGTCACTTTCAGCATTGTAAACTGAAGGGTCTTAGAAAGCCCTCCTCTGTGGGGGCACCAAATGACGGGAGCAAAGCGAACCCCGAACCTCAAAGGCCTCTAAAACACCAGAGACCGAATGGCGCGCCCCGAGCCTGTCATGGTAAAGCAAACAGAGGGCACCACCTAGCTTCAGCAGCTAGGACGCAAACAACACACCACCATAACAAAGTTTTCATCCAAGAGAGATGGATGCTTGGGAGTAATGATGAAGAGGAAAGGGAATGAGATCAAGTGAGAGAGAGACACAGAGAGAGAGAGAGAGAGAGAGAGAGAGAGAGAGAGAGAGAGAGAGAGGGAGAGAGAGAGGGAGGGGGTATAGCGGCTTAGTACTTAGGCACCACAAAAGGATGGCGAATCCGCACACCCTTCACACATACACAAGCTCACTCCAAACACAAGACTAGGTGGCGATTCCGCACACCTCACATTTAAAAAAAATTGCAAGAAAACATACTCACAAAACCTCAAGCTTTATTTAGAGAATAAGGCGATGAAATGGGGAGCATAGGGTAGGGGAATGAGAAGGGAGAGCGTGGTAGAGCACATGGCGGATAGGTGGGAGTTGATGGCGAAGACTCGCAAGAATGTTATGGCCATCATCCTTCATTTAGTTTCCCTTCATCTTCCATAGCCCAAGGGTGTACAAGTCATGCTCAAGACGAGCATGGTGATTGCGGTGATGGTGATGGTGTGGGTGTGTGTGTGTGTGCACTAGGCACACACAGTGCATAGTGTACTCTTTGGTGATGGTGTGTGTGTCTTTAGTGTGATGGTGACCCCTCTTTATATAGGGGAGGACGGGGGAGGAATTCAAGAATTTAGAAATAAAGAAATCATTATCTACATAGGCCATGTGACTGTGGGCCCCACTTGTCTGGCTGTGTGTATATGTGCCATAACAGCAGTCTCATGAGAGAGAGACTAAGAGAGAGAGATGGGTTGAAAAAAAAGTGAGAGGTGACATGGAGAATAAAGTAATTACAAGAGGGGAGAGAGGGGAGTGTGTTCAGAGGTGAATCTGTGTGCAGATGTGTGTGGACACAAGAAAAATCAGGTAACCATCGGGTGGGGATGGGTCTGTGGGCACCTTTTTCAGTGAAACTGAGTGTGTGTGAGTGTGAGGGAGGTTATTTAGCTACAAGACAAGAGACATGGCGCCCTTTAGAGAGAGAGGGGATATTTGGGTCATGGGATATGATAGGAGAGAGAAAGGGGGGGTGGGGTATACTATTTTGGAAGATAGCATAAGTTGCATGTGAGTTAGGGTGCATTATTGGTGAGTTAGAATGCATTATTGGTGAGAGGTGGGGTAGCTTGAGGGGAGAGAGAAAGGAGAGAGGACAAGGGGAAGAGAGAGGGGGTTGACCTTTTGAGTGGAGGAGAGGAAAAGGGACACACAGCGGGGCAACAATGAAGAAAAGGAGGCAAGGTGGGGATGGGCTGCCCCGTAGGCGTGAGGTGGCCAATTTGACCTTTCTCATATATTTACATAATGATACTTTATTTTTTCTTACTTTTTCCAATGCCTTTTATCACTCCCTCCCTAAGAAGGGGTTTTCATGGGGTGGGGACGAGAGAAGAGGGGTATGGGAGCTTGGCTTGTGAAAAGCCCCCATCAGAGTTATTTCCGTGGTTTTATTGCAGAATCATTCACCGCATGAAACAAAAGCAAGTATTGGCCTCTTCAGCAACCGTACAGGCAATCGGACATTTGCAAATTCAAAAAAGAAAGCAAGCAGACGCATTCAACAACTCAAGTGCTCTTGAAAGTCCAACGAGGTGGAGGGAGACAATGCAATATGCCAATCATCGGTGGAACAAGAGAATTACAGTTTAGATGATCGGATGTACCACAAATGCGTGTAGAATTAAATTCAATATGTACCACAATTATTTGAAACTTTTGATGGTTTGCAAATATCATCTGGAACCTCACCCTTGTATCTGATCATTAAATGTTGACCATACTCTAAGAGCTCAATAGGGTTTTCTTTCCCTAAAGATAATGCCATTGCTATGTATGTGTAGTTATATGCTGCACAACCTCCAATATATCTTGGCAAGTAACCAAAGAGGAATCCCAAACTCTGAGCAAGCCATTCCGAGCGAACACAAAATTGAGAAATATCTGGAAAATCACCTTAATAATATCCATGTTGTAGAATTGATGTAGGTCATGATTAAGTAAGACAGCATCCTCTCCATCATCTATTTATATGCCTCCAACTTCACCTGTGCATTCTCTCCATTATCTATGTTTTTAGCCTCCAAACTTCACGTGTGCTTCCAAAACGTCAATGGATGCAAAGATGTATGGTCTGCAATGGGATCAAAATGTTTTTTGTAAGAATAACCTTGATCTCAAGTATTCTACAATGTCTAACATCAATGCACAACTATAGCCAAGAAGAGGACCAAGGATAGAGATATGTCTATCCATGGGACGCTATTCTCTAGCAAAAGTTGGAAAGGGAAGGGTAGTACTTGCAATTGTTACATAGTAGCTAAGGGAGTGAGGTATTCAACACTGAAAGTGAGACTTTTTTAGGGAGAAGTAGATAACTCTTAGAGTGGTAGTTCTAACGACATTAGATAGTAGCACATTGTGATGCAATTGGAGAATTTCTTCCCACAAATGAGGATGAAACCTTACCAAGGTTGTAAACATGACTTTCATTTTCTTTAGATTTCTAGTAGTCTTGTATAATGCTTTTTGCTTACAATAGCCTGCTACTAATAGCATGCCTTCATAATGGTTCATGAAAAACCTGTGTCCCAAACATACACAGATCCCTTCAAGGGAGTATATAAGTGGAAATATCTGGCACTCCTGGTAGCATTAAGGTGGCTTGCCACTCATTGAAACCTGACGAATCTAGAGGTAGCTTGATATCTGAGGTTTTCCCAGAGAGAAGTTTGCTTCGTTCCACCTCTTTTGCTTCTTCTTCAAGGTCAATGGACTCCTCTATCTCTGCCACTTCAATGTATTCCTCATCCTTTCCCTCTGTTTCATCTGCTGGTAAGTCGTGTTCCTCCATGACCTCCTTAGGATCTTTTATAAGACTTGTAATTAATCCATTTAGAAATATTTGAAATCCAAAGGATTCTTGAACCAGTGAGGCAAGCTTTTCCATGCATGGGAACCCCCCCATATATCTTTGCCCTTTTACCAAAATATTTCCTATTATATAAGTTACTTTTGATTTTTTCTTCCTTTTTCACAAACGTTTTAGCCTTTATTAAATAAATAAGACTTATGCTAATCAATCACGATGTAGCATAAATAAGTAAGCTTTCTTTGTTGATCTCTCTTTTGACCTTAAATATTAAATATATATATTCTAAATTACATTATATATTTTAGTATTTTCTAATATATTTTTCATGTATGTATATTATTCCACCCTACCAAATATTTTATTCACTAGTTTTCATTTTCAAACCTCAACCCCACTTTAAAATTTCAATAACACCTCCATCTAGATGATTGCCAATCTTTTCAAAACTCTAGGTCATGTTTTCATACACATGAAGGAGCTTACACTTGAAGGAAAGACAGAAGTCCACTCAAAGGGGACCACCAAAAGACTTTTGCAGCCACAAATAATACATTATTTGGCTGAATTTTTTAAGTAAAGAAGAACCCCGAATCTCAAGGAGCGTTCAACATAAAAGATGTAGCTCATGATCTCAAATTTTAGCTCAATTTTTTTCAGAATTTTTAGAGTTATGAACACGGCGATATGATTTTTGTAGTGGACCCCAATTTTCTCGTGTAATGGTGACACAAGCCATCCCCAATTTTCTTCCCTCTAGAATGGCTATGGTTCTACAAGTCTTCAAGCATGATTACAAGAGACAAGGCTCTTTTAATGAGGTCTTGGTAAGTCTAGAGTGATTCTATCACCATTTTTGGAGGATCCATCCTCATCAACAACTATCCACCTTCGACAACCTCTCTTGTGAATTTCTTACCTCTCTCTTTTCTCCCTAATAAGCTTATGTCTAGCCAAAGCTAGACTATTGTAAATATCTCCTATCCTCTACATCCTACCCACATTCTCTCTTCTTCTCTCTCTATTGACTCTGGTATTTTAAATAATGAGGAGACAAGATGGGAGCCACAGTCACATGCACCCCATTTTCCTAGTCACCAGAGTGGGACACTCACCTCAATTAGAAATATTGCTAAAACCTTCCCTCCTTCCCTATATAAGGAGGCCATGAGAGCTCTCTCTCTCTCTCTCTCTCACACACACACACACACACACCTATCCATACACACTCTTGTGCTACATGCTTGTAGCATGAACCCTAATCACATAATCACAACACCATCATCATCACCATCACCATGCAAAAAAGATGAGCACCACACCTCCACACCACTTGTAATTAAGGGTTGAAGGCACAATTTCAAGAAGAAGAAGGGTGGACACACTCATGATATTCCTCGCCATCAACTCCCATCTCTCCATTATGCCTCCTACGATCTTGTCCCCTTCTCATTTTCCTGCCATACGCTACCTATTGTATTCATCTTTTGCAAGCAATCAACACACTCCATCTTGGTGTCATACTTTGTGTCGCTTTGGATACATCTCATTGTGAGTATGGTATATGCTTGTTCCTTGCCTTTTTTTTTCTGCCTATGTAAAGGTGTGCGGATTCGACACCATACACACACACTCTCTCTCTCTCCCTCTCATATTCCTATCATCTTGCTACTTCCATCTTGAGGTGTGCGGATTCGCCACCTCTTGTATGATAAGTGAGCATAGTCGCAAGTTTCCCCTACCTCATTATCTTCCTTACTAACATGCACGAGTAGCAAGCCCATTCTCACTCATTCACCACTCCTCTCATCTTATTCTCCGACCACCCCATTCCACATTTGGGCGTGGATCTTGAAATTGTTTTCCATGGCATGCTTCATTGTGTATATGTATGCGTCCTAGCCGCATATCTTGCTAGGTGGTGTCCCTATTGTGTATCCCCCATGATGAGGCCATTGTGCATAGTTTTGGTGTAGAGGCCACCGGGTCTATTTTTCACTTCCACCTCTCATTTGGTGCCCCCACGGAGGAGGGCTCTTGAAACCTTCAGCTTACAAGGCTGACATGTTTACTTCTCTTCATGGACGAGTGGCTTCTTGAATTCTCTAATTGGACCACCGAAGAGGAGGAGCTTCAAGCAGGTTTGACACAAGTCATCAAGACACTCTTGCCAGGGTGTTGTATTGTTAGCATAGAAGAAGTGGTAAGACCCTCTTTCCCTACTTAGATTGTTTACATTTCTCATCATCTCCGCAAGAGTAAAAGCAAGGCACAAGCTGCATCATGCTCACATTGTAGCCAAAAACCACACCTTCGACATGAGTGCAACCCAAAGTGAAGAAAAGTCCATCATTTTCTCCCTCGACATCCGCACAGGCGTTCTCACATCACTAGGCTTTCAAGTAGCACCAGGCTTCTCTACATCTACGTCCACATCTTTGCCACCTATTCCACCTACGCCCACAACAAGCCTTCACAACTTGAGGAAGCTACTACGAATGCGTGGTCCCTCCCTCTCCCTTGCACCAAAAGATTCAAGGGTTTTCCAGCGCCGACAATCACCCCGTCTCCAAAACAAAAGGGTAAATCCTCCAAAGCCTTTCTATACCTCACTCTCATCTCATGAGCCAGGAACTAGAAATAGTAGCATGGATTCTACGTCGTCTACCGAGTGAAGTGGCGGAGCTTGTCATCGAAAAAGTCTTTGACACTGGTTTTGCTTGGCGGAAAGACAAGACCCTCCACCTTCAAGGGGTGTTGCTTGTAAATCAAGGCTATGATGACGACTTTACAGCTTGCTATGTATCCATCCAACTTGGATTAATACAAGTGGTAAGACTCACCACCTACCTCATCACACCTGTGTATACACTAGATGGCACTCTATCTTGCAGGAAAGTGAAGTTGCTCGAAGAGAGAGAGTTCAAGCTTTTCCAAGAGCTTGCTAGAGGGGCAGTCCTAGAGCTAGAAGACGAAGACAACCTTGTCCTGTGGTACTATAAATTTGACCTCGACTACCAAGAGCTCTACACCTCCGACTATAACCTTCCACCACAAAGGAGAGAGCCTTTCCGAATTATCATGTGATGGACCCAGCACATCAACCTTTTGCAAGGAACCAAACTTATGCACCACAACGAATTCAATCAATCAAAGTAATCTTGGACCACAAGATGTTTTATCAGCAGATCATTACAACCATGTTTGGTAGAGAACGACTGCAAGAGATAAACACCTCTTCTCTACCCTTTATCCTCCCTATGATTAATCATGAAGTGTCTTTTGATGTAGTTATTTTCATCCTTGTATAGTATGTTTTCCATCTACCGAGCACCCATGTATTGAATCTCTATTTTTTTTTAAAAAAAATATTTCTAAGTCAAGTTAATTTTCTCACTCTCACAATGGCAAGTGTAGCATTTCCAACCTTTACTGGTAAGGTGGGTGAGGATGCTGTAGACTTTCTAGACAACTTGGAAATAGCATGTGTCATCTCTACGAGAGATGATGATGCTTCGCGCTTGCGCATCTTCCCACTTCTAACGAAGGTGGAGGCAAGATCATGGTACAATGCCTTGGCACAAGCAACCAAGGAATGGTGGGACTTATTAAGAGCAGCCTTTGTCAAGCGTTTTGGAGAGGGCACAACATCAGAGAAGCTATGGCAATTGTTGAAAGAGTTGAAGCAGGGCAGTATGCTAGAATATGCATCATATGAGTCAAAGTTTGTAGATTTATGGGGGCGATGGGTTGCATCGCTAAGAGAGGATGAGGGGGCACCTGATTTCCTAAAGAAGGAGCAGTTTGTGGCTGGGTTATGGCCAACTCTTAAAGAGAAGGTGAAGGGAAGGTGTCCTGCTACGTATGAGATAGCAGTTGAAGTGGCCCACCTTAAAGACAAGAAGTTGTGCCTACAAGCCAGGAATATCGATGAAGAGGAAGCCTTCAGGACCCGATCGCCTCTAGCACCACCTACAATAGCCACCCAGAGGATTCAACCACAAGAACCAATTGAAGATCAGCAAGACCTGCTCAATCGAATCACCAATCAACTTGAGAATCTCTGAGTCCATTTGATACAACAAGGGCATGCACACAATTGCAACCAAGAGCAAGGAAGAGGACAACAAAGGCAAAACCAAGAATACCACTGCTACAATTGTGGGGAGGATGGTCATGGCATGTACTACTGTCCACACCCAAGGAGGCAAAATTTCAACAGAGGAGCCAGGCAAAACCAGGTTTCACCATCGAGAGCAAGACCACCACCACCGAGGGCACCACAACAAACACCACCCGTGCAAATCCTACAACCACCCATTCAACCACAACCACCACCACCACCACAACCTCTCATTCCACCCTTACCCCCACCACCAGTTGGCAATCAAACAGTAAGCGTAATCAGTCTTGAAGGTAAAGGAAAGGAGAAAGTGGAGGAGGATATCAAGGGAGTGGCAAAAGGTAATACCAAGTTTAAAGGAGTAGATTCCATAGGGGTAAAATGCGCTAGGCATGGTGAATCTTCCCAAAAGGAAGAAAAGATGAAGACTAAAGGGGAATCTAGCAAAAATCCGTGATGTAAAATTGACATTGTAGATTTCTCTTTGGGTGAATGTTCTAAACCATATGATTTGGTTCAAGATGTTTCTGTGCAGGGCCCAAAAATCACCTGGCCCCAGTTACTCCACCTAGCACCTAGGGTGAGGAGACAATGGACAAAGATGGTTAGCACGAGACGATCAAAGCCAAAGATAGCTGGGGCTATCTTTGGGAGGAATCTAGATGACATACTACCAGTGATGGATGCTTACATCAAAGGTCAACACATCTCCAATATCTACATCAATGGTGGCGCACAAATATGCGTCATGAGTGAAAAAATGATGCACCATGTGGGTTTAGAGGTGAGTCGGCCGGCACCATGCCGAGCCAAAATGGCAAATAATTTAAAATTTCAATGTGTTGGTGTCATAAATGCAGTTAGGATAAAGGCATTCAACACCGAGGTAGATGTGGACATCTTTGTCATGCCACACAAAGGGGAGGGCTATCCTATCATTCTAGGGAGGCCTTGGCTTATGGCTATGAGAGCTAAGCAGGACTGGGACACCGGCATAATCCAGATGAAGGATGCAAAAAGGAAGCCAATACTTTATGACATGAAGACAGGTCGCCAATACGACATGGATCTAGAAACCTCTATGAATGAGTTTTCTAGTGGTGACTCTTCAACCACTTTAGAGGAGTCAACAGGGAGTGAAGGAAGTGATAGCTCCATTGAGGTAATGGGCCTCACATTCAACCACAACAAGGTGGACCCTTCAAATTTGCAACCACATGTGAAAGTGGTGAAGACACTTCAACTACCCCTATGGCACGAGATTGGTGAAAGACTAATGCAGAGAAATGCAATTGAGGTCTACTGGCACTTTAGGTTTTCCTTTCTAACTGTGAACATTGTGTGTAACATTAATTTGGGAAGCTCTTTAAGTTGGGTTGCGACAAGAGTGGAAGGATTGATATCAACAACCACTGGAATCAATCTAGGACACACCAATCAAGGAAGAATGGTTTTGCATACTGGTGGTAACATGGAGTCATTTTTCAAAATGTGGTTTGAAGTTTATCTTTTGTACATGGTGGGCTCTCTTGTGCAATAGGCATCAACCATGCAATCTATCCATGTGGGCAATAGGTCTCTATCAATTTGGCATGAAGAAGGAAAACAAGCAAGATATGAGGATTATGGTTTCTTACTCCCTTTTGGCTATGTGTCTGGACGAGGAAGCCATGCATGGTCCCGCTTTGGAATACCTTCAAGGACTGATCAAGTTCTTTCCATACCTTCTATCACTTATGCAAGAGTTCTTGTGCAGCTTGTGGACTCAAGAATCATTATAAGTGTGATCTTCTGAAGAGGACATTATTGCATACAACGGATTTACGCTTAGTGTGGGACCCAGGTGGACACCGAAAAGAACTTTGGGGAGCCTCATGCTTCAAAGGGATCCATTATTCCCTACAAGGATCTACCAGCCACCAAGGAGAAATCTTACTCTATTTCAACATGCTCAAGTATAGAGCTAGAGGCATGAATACCTCTAGCCTCCGGGGGAGGGCTAATGAGGCAAGCTTTTCCATGCATGGGAAACCCCCCAGATATCTTTGCCCTTTTACCAAAATATTTCCTATTATATAAGTTACTTTTGATTTTTTCTTCCTTTTTCACAAACGTTTTAGCCTTTATTGAATAAATAAGACTTATGCTAATCAATCACGATGTAGCATAAATAAGTAAGCTTTCTTTGTTGATCTCTCTTTTGACCTTAAATATTAAATATATATATTCTAAATTACATTATATATTTTAGTATTTTCTAATATATTTTTCATGTATGTATATTATTCCACCCTACCAAATATTTTATTCACTAGTTTTCATTTTCAAACCTCAACCCCACTTTCAAATTTCAATAATACCTCCATCTAGATGATTGCCAATCTTTTCAAAACTCTAGGTCATGTTTTCATACACATGAAGGAGCTTACACTTGAAGGAAAGAGAGAAGTCCACTCAAAGGGGACCACCAAAAGACTTTTGCAGCCACAAATAATACATTATTTGGCTGAATTTTTTAAGTAAAGAAGAACCCCGAATCTCAAGGAGCGTTCAACATAAAAGATGTAGCTCATGATCTCAACTTTTAGCTCAATTTTTTTCAGAATTTTTAGAGTTATGAACACGGCGATATGATTTTTGTAGTGGACCCCAGTTTTCTCGTGTAATGGTGACACAAGCCATCCCCAATTTTCTTCCCTCTAGAATGGCTATGGTTCTACAAGTCTTCAAGCATGATTACAAGAGACAAGGCTCTTTTAATGAGGTCTTGGTAAGTCTAGAGTGATTCTATCACCATTTTTGGAGGATCCATCCTCATCAACAACTATCCACCTTCGACAACCTCTCTTGTAAATTTCTTACCTCTCTCTTTTCTACCTAATAAGCTTATGTCTAGCCAAAGCTAGACTATTGTAAATATCTCCTATCCTCTACATACTACCCACATTCTCTCTTCTTCTCTCTCTATTGACTCTGGTATTTTAAATAATGAGGAGACAAGATGGGAGCCACAGTCACATGCACCCCATTTTCCTAGTCACCAGAGTGGGACACTCACCTATATTAGAAATATTGCTAAAACCTTCCCTCCTTCCCTATATAAGGAGGCCATGAGAGCTCTCTCTCTCTCTCTCTCACACACACACACACACACACACACACACACACCTATCCATACACACTCTTGTGCTACATGCTTGTAGCATGAACCCTAATCACATAATCACAACACCATCATCATCACCATCACCATGCAAAAAAGATGAGCACCACACCTCCACACCACTTGTAATTAAGGGTTGAAGGCACAATTTCAAGAAGAAGAAGGGTGGACACACTCATGATATTCCTCACCATCAACTCCCATCTCTCCATTATGCCTCCTATGATCTTGTCCCCTTCTCATTTTCTTGCAATATTGTACCTATTGTATTCATCTTTTGCAAGCAATCAACACACTCCATCTTGGTGTCATAGTTTGTGTCGCTTTGGATACATCTCATTGTGAGTATGGTATATGCTTGTTCCTTGCCTTTTTTTTTCTGCTTATGTAAAGGTGTACGGATTCACCACCATACACACACACTCTCTCTCTCCCTCTCATATTCCTATCATCTTGCTACTTCCATCTTGAGGTGTGCGGATTCGCCACCTCTTGTATGATAAGTGAGCATAGTCGCAAGTTTCCTCTACCTCATTATCTTCCTTACTAACATGCACGAGTAGCAAGCCCATTCTCACTCATTCACCACTCCTCTCACCTTATTCTCCGACCACCCCATTCCATATTTGGGCGTGGATCTTGAAATTGTTTTCCATGGCATGCTTCATTGTGTATATGTATGCGTCCTAGCCGCATATCTTGCTAGGTGGTGCCCCTATTGTGTATCCCCCATGATGAGGCCATTGTGCATAGTCTTGGTGTAGAGGCCACTGGGTCTATTTTTCACTTCCGCCTCTCACCAGCTTGCACTCCCGTTCATGTAAGCTGCACCAATGGGGTCTGTACATAAGAGGCAGTTGATTATACTTCTTGTAAGGCTGTCATTTAGGATCACAATCTTTTAAATGGACTACCACCATTCACCAACATTAACCCTGTCCTTTTGAGTATGAAGCTCAAACTTCTCTCGTTCCAGATTCAAGTGCTCATTGTGTTCAACTATAAACACATCAAGATTAAATGGAGCATTAAAAATGCAGGAGACCAAGTCAAACTTATCACCATTCCCAAAAGAAACTCCAAAATCTAAAATCCTTTCATCAATCACTGTAGGGTGTTCCTAAATAATTGTCTCCTTTTCCTTTGGGATTGTTGCAACACATTCGGCACTCTCCAAAGTAGGTGTTGAAAAATCCACCTCTCTCTTAAGTGAGTTCAATAAAGTAAATTTGGATTAGAAGGGGACTCCATTTTGACAAATGGATGAGTATCAGGCTCCTCCAGGCTCTGCACCAGATCTATCAATGGGTTATGTGAAGTCTACATTCCTCTTCATTGAAGTTTTTAACAGCTCTGGAAGTCTTCTCGGAACGTTTCCTTGGACAACGATGCGCTCAAGATCTATTTTCTGCCTCTTCCTCCTAAGAGATCTTAATCCTTCCATTTATTTCATACCGAGAAATATAAGTTTCTTCAAAAATAAATAAAAAGAAGAGCACCACATGATCATATAAGTTTTCAACACAAACAATAGCTAGGTATCTCACAATTATTTCCTACTGATCATATAGACAATAACACAAGATGATTAGCATATGTGCACCTTTTGATGGTTGTGTGAAGGGACACCAAACTTTTTCCCTGCATAATGATTGATCAAATGCAAAATTTCTCTATAGTTGTGAATAACAAAAGCCAATCAAGTGGATCACGATGCGCAGAGTACATAAAAAAAACTCCACAAAACTGCTGGCATGCTGTGATTAGCATATGTGCATCTTTTGATGGTTTGTGTGAAGGGCCCCTAAACTTTTGACCTGCATAATGATTGATCAAATGAAAAATTGCTCTATAGTTGTAAAGATCAAAAGCCAATCATTCAGGCAAGGTAAGGTCTCCTGCAATTTTCATGCCTGATCTAGAAACATCAATTGAAGGAAAGCACCAAAAGCAAGCAGTAATTAATAATCATATACATATTTATAATACAATACCTACTTTTTACATAGTAATAGCTACCAAAACATCAAAGAATTTTATACTCTAGAAAAAAAAACCTTGTACACTTTAAAAAGTGGATCACGGCGCGCAGAGTACATAAACGAAACTCGATAAAACTAATGGCACGCCGTGATCCAATTTTGTTAGGTTCAATATTAAATTGCCTTTCACATTTTGTAGCACAAATCCTAGACACAACTAAGCTATTGACCAAATAGGTGTAAAGAGATTGCATTTACCTTTGCCAAGACGAGACATTGCTCTTGGAATAGAGATTCAGGGCTGGGAATGTTGCTCTTGGTCTTCACGCTTTTGATTCTTGCACTTTGAAGGAGGCAATGTCCTTTTTAACTCTCTCTCTCTCTCTCTCTCTCTCTCTCTAGCCTCTAAATCTCTCTCGATAGCTGTATTTGGTCGTTGGTCCAGGAACGGGCTGAGGTAGTAGCTCTCCCCCCCCCCCCCCCCCCCCCCCCCCCCCCCCCCCCCCCCCCCTCTCTCTCTCTCTCTCTCTCCTTTTCATACAATAATAGACATTACTTTTAGCGGTATTCATGAAGCACACCGAATAATATCCTACACGTGTTAGCAAGACATGCAATAAATGGATGGTACGACCACAATAATGATTTTTCTACAACCAACAAAAAGGGGTACTATTTATGGTAACAAATGCACACTTGGATTCATGATGAGAGAGAGAGAGAGAGAGAGAGAGAGAGAGAGAGAGAGAGAGAGAGAGAGAGAGAGAGAGACCTAACCAAAGAGATTTGCATCATTCGAGACGATCTTTGCAACCAAGGCGCACAATTGATATTGACGAAGACACAGAGTGAAGACCTACAAAGGTAAAAAAAACTCCTTCAAGCGTTTTCAACCCATTGAAGGCATCACTTAGGGGAATCCGCCTCGTATACTCATTTCAAACCGCTTCTATCCACCAAGAGAGGTATTCCCAGAGTGTGATTTAGGGGAGAGAGAGAGAGAGAGAGAGAGAGAGAGAGAGAGAGAGAGAGAGAGAGAGAGAGAGAGAGAGAGAGAGAGAGAGAGAGAGAGAGAGAGAGAGAGACACCAATTGGAACACAACGCACGATAGGCTATGTTCACTTCTCAAATTTGACCCCGCGCGTCGTGATCCACCCAGAGAGAGAGAGAGAGAGAGAGAGAGAGAGAGAGAGAGAGAGAGAGAGAGAGAGAGAGAGAGAGAGAGAGAGAGAGAGCACAAATTGGAACACGGTGCACGATAGGCTATGTTCCCTTCTCAATTTTGACCCCGCACGCCGTGATCCACACACACACACACACACACACACACACACACACACACACACACACACACACACACACACACACACACACACACACAGAGAGAGAGAGAGAGAGAGAGAGAGAGAGAGAGAGAGAGAGAGAGAGAGAGAGAGAGAGAGAGAGAGAGAGAGAGAGAGATCCCTTACATTTCTCTCTTATAGTGGACTGGCAAGAACAAAGGCAACAGCAAGGAAGGCAGGGAAAGGACCAGGGCTTGCAAAGAAAGCATGTGAAGGTCTGCTAGTAAGAAGAAAAGACCAGGTAAACCAATGAAGATATTGAAGGGACCAAGAATGAAGAATATTTAGAGAAACATGGGTTTATTTAGAGAGATCAGAAAAGCTCAGAAATGTATTGAGCTTTGTGTCCCTAAATTTCCTTTTTAAAGAGCAGTAAGGCAAATTTGCGAGGAAGCATGTGCTGGTACAATGAGATGGAAGGTTGTTGCCCTACTCTGTCTTCAAGAAGTGATAGAAGATTTTTTACTATAGTACTTTAATGATATCACCATTGTTGCTGCTCATGCTCATCGGGTCACAATAATGGACAAGGACAATGAGACGCTCAAGAGAGTACGTTGGAGATACGATAAGCTCCTCATCCCTAATGAGTTTCTTGACGGTAAAATGAAGGATATATTGCTAATACCCCCAGGCCAACGGGAGCATGGGGTTAAGATTCATGAGGTTACTCATGATGTGAACACTAGAGCTAGAGCTGAGTAAGAAGAAAGACGTTACCTGAAAGCAGAGAAATTAAAGAAGATATAGACTGCTGCTTGATGAAGAGGCACAGAGGAGAAATTATGGGCTAGTTACCACAGATCTAAATAAAAGAAACACCGATATTTTACTTTCCATGAAAGAAGGACTGCTAGCAACCATTCCCCTTGCTGATGATACTCGGCAATTAGCTTTGGATTCTGTTGATATTGGGATTTTGAAAGATCCCAATTCACAAATTACAGACTCTATTGTTTATTTATGCCTAAAGTAAGTGCCCTTCTCTACCTTTAAGATCCTTTACTTTTGTATTTGGTCACTAATGAAATCCTTGTTACTAATTGTAGCTTAATAAAGAGCCAACTCCCTCAACAAACCCATACTGAAAGACATGTTTTAGATCCACAGTTGTCTGTGCCACTCCAAATAAAAAACACCCCACATGGCACATTGGAGAGATGGTTTGTCCAATGTCCAATGCTTTAGGTCACAACTCTGGTGTTTCCATACGAACCAAATAATCATTGGAACCTTGTATGCATTGAACTGTACAAACAAGTGGTATGGACTATCAACTCCATACGAGGAACACATTCAAAGATAAGAGTGTGAGTGTTGATATAACCTTGAGTGTTTATTTGGGCTATGGATGATGACCTCAATATTGTTAATAACAAATAACTTTCATTGTTCATAGATGTGTAAAAAGATTACTTCAAGTCTATGGAAGGCTTTGTGGAAATCATGAACTCTACAAGGCAGCCTTTAAAGTTGTCGAAGTGCCTAATCAAACAGATCTAAATTCTTGTGGTTCGAGATGTCTTCTCTACGCAGAGTACATACTACAGATTTGTTTTGCTTTGAATCCATTTATGTCTAAGGTATTTCCATGCTATGGTTTAGACCAACTTGGTGCTATTATTAATTGAAGTATTGACCATAAGTTAACCTAGTTTTGCAGAATGCTAAGGAAGATTATACCTTGGAATATTTACAAAGGTACCGTGCATTAATTATTCAACATCTACTATCTATTTCAACTCCAAGAGTTTTAGATGCAGAAGATAGTTTTGTCGACAACCATAAAATAACTTTGACAATGACCGGTGATGAGGAAGTCATGCCAGTTTCCACCACTGGAAACCAAATCCCTAAAACTGACCCAATATTAGAGGACCAAACACCGGTTTTCTTTGCAGTTGGAGCGGTTGAAATGGAAGTTGGAGTTGATCAATGTGAAGTAGACCAAGCTCTTGAAAATGATGATATTAAATGCTCTTCAGAGCCGGGGAATGCAACAGAGGGTCTAGGCCAAGTAGAGGAGGATAAGGGAGTGCGTATTATTGTGGCACAGGATGAGGCACATGATCAATATGAGGGAGTCCAATCTCTAGTAATTTATGATGTGAAGAGCTCTTCATAGCAAAGAGAAGATACAGAGTGTCTAGGCCATGTAGAGGAGGATGCCAACGTTGCAAATCAAAACCAAGAATAGACAACATAACAAGTAACCATTCGGCCATGGAAACACAATAGTCCTGTACTTCACAACCACAAGAGGTGGATACCTTTGGCAATAGAGAAGGGAACATTGACACTCAACAACAGAATGTCAACATTATACATGACCACTATGGACTCTTGTTTCAAGTAGATATGGTTGTTCCGGTAATATCCATTGTACTTAAATAATATAGTCTTTTTTGTTTCTAACTACTTATATGTATGCACACAATGATTGTAGAGACTAATTATTTTGGATCTCAATGGATTTTTGCTGCTACAACAGCCATACAATGTACCTACAGAGATCTCCGATTTACATTGTTTCCGTTTGGGAAATCTCACAGTAGTAATTCGACCAGGCACAAAAGAGTTTTTGAATTTTTTGATTCCACGGTTTAGGGTTCATATCTGGTCTTCAATACAGCCCCAAAACTTGAATCCCCTTGTTCTATACTTTACAGTTTGGCTAAACTTCAGAGATCGAATTTTTATTTTGTGTATAGTCAAAGAAATTGTAATACCATTACGGGACATTTCCACCGAACTAAAGCTCATGTACCACTTTTCTCCAAGCCCCTTGAACAGATCAAAGTGCCTTATGATGCTCTCAATACTTTGTTGATTGATGACACACCACATGAGGGTTTACTTAATCAACCCGACATTACTATTTTCCCACCTTCATTTGAAGGGCATCTTCACGATTTTTACCTAGAGGACATTTTGGTCCCATACCTGCAAGGAATGTACTTAAGCCCATTGAGCACATTGAAATTTGTACTTACAAATGTACTTATTAATTCATTGTTTATACATTAAATTGATACTGTCTACCTGTCTTCATGTTTCGAATACTGAGAGAGAGAGAGAGAGAGAGAGAGAGAGAGAGAGAGAGAGAGAGAGAGAGAGAGAGAGAGAGAGAGAGCTGTGAGCAAACACTTGATATGAAGATTAAACTAGTCAAAAAAGCTACATTTTGTTGAAGCCATTCAAGCTAGATTACAAGGGCACGATTTGTATACGGCCAGAAAGATCTCCACACAAAAAATGCTTCTCCCTTTGTTGCATTACTCTTCGTTTGCCCAACAAGAAATAAACGTTTACAGAGTCAATGTCGGAAGTATCCTTTACTATGTCATGCTGAAGTTGCAAAATATTGCATTGCTACCTTATTGTAATTACTGTCATAAGATTTAGGTCTTTGTCCACCACTTCCATGTCTATGACAACATTGTTTGCCAAACTTGCTGCCTCTTGATCCATAGGCACATAGCAACCTTCAACAAGGTGAGAATGCTTGTACCAAAAGAAGATTATTAGTGTCTATGTCGCAAGCATATACTTGACAATGAAAGTGTCAAGAGAAATCTCGCAACATATGCCACATACCACCCTCGATCAAGAAGCTTATCACACAAGAGGGAATCAAATGATTTGCAGAGCAGCATAGTTTTAGAAACATGTACATTGCAAGTATGAGATAACTCAACAAAGAGACCAACGGGATAGAAAATTGAAAGTTTCACCAGTTTAGTACAGAGTTTTGAAGAGACCTCTGAACATCCCTATAGAGCCTGGTCCTCAATGCCTCACTCATTGTTGTGTTGGGAACGAGCCAATCCACGGAGTTCCAGTTGGTCGGTAGTGAAACCGTCACCAAAACTCCTCTCTGTTTCCTTTGATTGAGTTGGTAGAAATGGTCATAGAAGAAAATACCCTCGTCTGCAAGGCTTTTGCTAGTTTTTCCCACATACTGTAAGACCCCAATATGAGCATGGGTCACAGACATGAAACCTATAATGCACTCCAATGGCTCCCATTCCTTGTATGAGGAAGGATAAACATCTATGAATGTAAAAGAATAGAAATAAATATCTGTAATAAGAGAAGAAAAAAATAGATTCACATTTGAAATGTAAGATAACATTTATAGAGGAGTGCTAAATAATTAACTCATAGTTGCACCGTGGATTATGCACCATGGAGACATCGCTACCATTAGCAATCACATTAGAGTGAGTGAAATATGTTGAACAAAGACCTCTTTCAGAGTCTTCTTACCAACCTCGACTTTGAAATCCATAACTCTTGCTTTCCATGCAGAACGAAACATATTTGTTTCCTTTGAGCTTTTTCTCCTTCTTAGCTGCATAAGAACCAAAGAACTTTGATTATCTCTGCTCTTGCCACCTATTATCTGTAGTGAGAGAGTTTGAGCTTGAGATAGTTCTTATGCTACTACATGGTCTTTTGGGGTACTAATGGTGAGGTTAGTTGGGGACAGTCTAGAGCAACCTCTAGAACTTCTTGGGCGGGAAGAAGACGAAGCCATAGCTATAATGGAGGGAGAATGAGTTTTGAAATCCTTTCATAAAGGGAGTGGATATCTTTTAATGAAGGGAGAGAGTTAGCTATCAATCAGTAGTCAGGTCTCAACAACTTGACGGCTACTGGCAGTGGGCCCTACTTTGTGAAACGAGGAAGTTATCTTACGAAAATGGGACAAATCTCAATATTTTAAAATGCTTTCTTTCATTTTTGTGATATTTTCCATGCATTTCTACGTTACGTAAGGTTGCTGCTCATTGGTTGCTCCTTCTTTTCTATCTCTTCAATAAGGCCCTCCAAATGACCTCCAAAATTTCCTAATAGGCTTCCTAATTTGGCACACGTCCTCGTGTGCCGGTGAAGCAAAACACAGAGACATGGTAGAAAGCAAGTCCATGGAAGAATGTTGAGCTCCAAAACATAAGAACAAGTAATGAGCATCAAAGGCCAACAAGGATAAAAACATGAAGTACAATGAACAATCATGCAAAGTGAATTTGTTGCTTCTAAAAAACGGGTGAATCATAGTAAAAAACTAGATTACATAAAGCAAAAAAGACACCTAGACTATCGTGAAGATTAAACCACTTGATATTTTAGTTTTATGCATGAAACACAAGCAATCAATTAAGACCCTAGGCTAATGCAAGGTCAGAAATCTACTAGCCTGAAAACTATGTGACCAATCTTAATAAATCATCCAAGCCTATCATGTCTATCGGCTATAAAAAAGCTCCTAATCTATTAGTACATTGTCACATATTTTTGAAGCTCATGAAGTTTTACTTTTGTCATTCATTGAAAAAAGTAAAGCACAATACAAGGCTACCACCCCAAGGCAATTCTAGGTACGAATCTCGGCTCCTTGAACCCTCAAGAAGGTGTTCCAAGAATCTACTAGCCTACCAAGGTGATCGCTAACCCCTATCAGCCCAGGGCATCGGTTTAGGGCCTTGACCAAGCAAGCCAAGGTCATTCCTTTAGGCTGTCAAGTGCCAATAAGGCGCTAGGACTCACAAGACACAACATAACATAAAAATTTTCTTTTCATGTGTCTAGTAGCACTTTTGCTACTTTTTCTTGACACTTTTTTGCTTCATTGTTTCATTTTTTAAAACTTTTTTATTGCTTCCATCATGAGAGTATTTACGAAAGTGGACTAAAGGACTAAAGCCTAATCATAGCCCTAGGTCATGTTAAAAATGAATGGAGTAAAGACTATCACTAAGAGTCTAGGACTAATGAGAAATGAACCTACATTAACCTAAGGTCAAGCCCAATTACCTATGATTAGCACACATAAAACCAAATTTTTTGATGAGTTAATATTCAGAAAGCAAAGTGTTGAAACTTTAGGATGCCTAACTTTTAAACATAAAAGAACCATATCTTAGAAGCAAAAATTACTTAAGCCAAGCATAGAGAATGGAGAGATGAACAAAAGAGCAAAATCATGGAAGGATTACACCTATTCATGCTCTTTTGAGCATCCTTGAGCAAGCATCCCCTTTGTGTAGAGAAGTCTCTTGATCTTTTTATTTACAATCCAAGCTTTTTGAAGACAAGTGTAAACACAAACTACAAAAGCCATTTATTTGTAATCCAAAAGCACACATAAACATTAATGAAATCCTAATGCTAGGGTCTTGCATACCCGAATTTGCCAAAGGAAAAAAACCCAAGGGAAAAAAGTGCCTTTGGTTATGCACATGGTGCTCTTTGTAGAAAATTTATGCATACACAACAAGCATGAGAGATAAAATGCTTCTAAGTAAGTAAATTTTGCAATTTTTACAACCTCTCATGCATGATTCAAAGTTGATACATTGATAGCTCAATTCAAATATGGAATTTAAAGCAAGTCAAGAGCTAGAAATAATGCAACTTTGATGAAATGAAGTGGCTCTTGAAAGCCGAATTTTACATTTCTAAAGCCCTCCCAAAAAGTTGGCTAACAACTAGCTCACATGCAATTTTACAATTTAAGAGCAATCAATGAGCTAGAGATGACTCCAACTCTTAATGGAATGAAAGTGAGTGGCTCTCAATAGCCAGATTTTGTACTTGAAAGCTCTCAAAAAAGTTGGGTAAACACTAGCTCAAATGAAAACATTTTCACTTTAGACCAAGCTATGAGCTAGCATGTATATATTTTTAATTCAAAGAATTGGAATGGCTCTAAATAGCCAAGCTTTGCAATATTTTGCAATGATGATCCCTTCTTGGATCAATGATATCACAACTTTTCCCACAACCCATCAAAAACAATTTGATCATTAGTTCTATTGAGCATATGGTCATTCAATACAAGCACTAAAATATCATGATCAATTAGAAACTCAAAATAATACTTCTCTCCCATGGTCATTCAAAGAATCTCAATTTTTAGCGCTATGTAAAGATTTTTCAATCAAATCAAGCACTTAAAATGCACAATCAATGCCAAACCCAAACTTTAGTGATCTCTTTTTGCTATCAAGAAGCTCAATTTTAGTGCTTTCCAAACATTTTTCATTCAATTTAAGCACTAAAATGTACAAGCAAACCAAGTCCAATCAAAACATGTCTCGATCAAGCATGAATGTATCATCAATGTAACTCTGAAGCTCACATTCAAGGAAAATTTTCATTTAGTGCAATGTGAAATTCAATCAAGCCAAGAACATAAGCAAAAAAAAAAATTAGTGTAGTAAGGTCATTGGTTGCTCAATCAAGGCACACATCAATTTTCTCTGAGGACGTGATCAATGAAATTTTGAGTTTGATGCAAGTTTAATGTCAATATCTCAATTCAGTCATCATGATAAAATTGATTGTTTTAGTTCTCATGTAGAAACATACAAATAATATGGCCAATGAATGCATTTAAAACGAATACCTCGACCTTCCATGCATCAATTTTATCCCCAAGATGAAGGGTCAAAAGTTGATTCACATCTCCGCATCTAAACAAAACACCATGGCCATTCCTCCCCTCCGAGTCAAGCCACAGGGTGGGAACCCATTTTTATTAAAGTCAATTTGGAAGTAATTTTTTGTTATTTTATTTTTTATTTTTCCTTTTTTGGCAATTTTCTGGACTGAACGTGTGATCAAATAGAAGCAAGGAGCACAACAAGGGTAAGGTAGCGAGTGTGTAGGAGCGAGGAGTGTGCATGCCACATGGGGTTAAAGATTTTGAGTATTATATGCCTGGCGGGTGCGAGAGAGATGGCGTAGAGTAGGGAAACACCTTTTGTGGCTCGAGAATCGGGATCATCCGAGTGCATCACTGCACGTGTGTTTGAGATTTTAGAGCATTAGAGAGCGACAAATAATGTGTGGGTGTGTTGTTTGTGTTTGACTTTTTGCAGCCATGAAGCCACAAAAGGGCAGCAGCCTGCGAGCACCATGTGTGTGTGAGTTTTGAGGACTTTGAAGGCCTCAGGAAGGCAAAAATCCGCGAGCCGGTGTGTGTGTGTGTGTGTGTGTGTGTGTGTGGAATTTGTGGCCTTTGAAGGCCTCAGAAGGCAACAATCTGCGAGCCAGCATTTGTGTGTGCGTGCAGTAGGATGGCGAGCAGATCCGCTTGAGCAAGCGTGGGGCCATGCATGCATCACAGGCAAATCACAACTTCAGGATGTCCAAAAGCAGCTTATATATATATATAATTTGAATGGTATTTTCAAGGAGAGGTTCTGACGAAACCAGGAGAAAGTGCAAGTTAAAACACGAATCATAATGGAAACACACTAAACTCCCTTATTTTGGCCTCAAACCAATTAGGATGTATATTAAGCCACACATTGTAGATGAAAGCACTGATCATACTATATGCGAGCTCAATTATTCAATTTCAAAGGTGATTCTGAGCCAAGCTTGTACACACTAAAAAGTTCAAACTTCCTTCCCCTTTTGCAAAACCATATCCAACTATCAATCATTGAAATTTTGATTTCCATATCCCATGTCAAAAAATTATCCACATCCAATTGGATTAGTCATTTTTTATCTACTCACACATGACTTTTGGGTATGATTGTGCACACACCTCAATGTAACATTTCCATGTTCATTTAATTGATCAATCATTAGATGGCAATACGCACTAAAATATCCACAATTGAGCATCAATTGAGCGATCAATCTCAATCTCAAAGCCAATTTGTGATCAAGTATTTGGCCAAATTAATCATCATAATTGGTAAAAATTACCAGTTATTCATTCACATATTGCCTTGCACATGCCATTGATTGGCATACAGACCCAAATTTAGGCCAAAACTTTATGCAACTATTCCATCAATTTCACATTGTAATGCTCAAATTGCAAACTCAATTAAGCATAAGTGAATGCATGCATGCTTAATTTCTTAAAAATTAGCACTATTTTTACCCAATCAAGCAATGCACACACTAAAAAATTAAGCAAAAATGATCAAATTTGGCTCAATTGGCAATGAATTTAGGTTTTTACCAAAATCATTTGGGTGCTCCCAATTGACCATCAATCATTGAAAATCAAGTGGTCTTGGATGGGCGCACACACTCAATTTTTTTCCCAAATTTTTGGCAATTAGGCTTATCCATTGATTGAATTAGCCTAACATACACATCAATTACCTGATTGCATACTCATATACCATCAATTCCATCAATTTCTATGCATGTACACACTCAAGATTAGGTGCACACACACTTGAAATTTTTGGTAGTTTTTTTCCTCTTTGGTGCATTACACACACAATGATTTTTATGCACACACATGAATTCTTGATGAGAATTAAGCATTATTTTGACACACACAAAGTTCATTAGTCAAAATTTGACCATCAATTTCATTCCAAGTGAATCAAATTAGGTGCAAAGTGTAGGTCAATTGACTTACACACCTTGTTTTAGCAAATAATTAGCAACATTGAACCACATTCATCAATCAAGAATTGACATGAGCAAGTAAGTGCACTTACATCATAATCACACTCCAAGCTATTCCTTTGCTCCACGCAAAGATGCATCATTGCACACACAAGTGTGTGCACCATCAAATCGGCTCCAAAATTAACCATTGTAGGCCAAAAAGCAAACACTCAAATAATCAAATTAGGCATAAATTAGCACATTTAACTTGATTAGAGTGATGAATACACATCTTACAAGGGGATTGAACATACATTACACTTCAAATGTTAGCGGTTAGGTTAGAAAAGTTAGTCAAAATTAGTAGAAATTCGAATGGAATTAGTACAATTAGCATGGAAATGAAGCAAAATTAGTAAGGGTTAGTATGAAAGTAGTGAATCTAGGGGTGGAATTGGGGGTTTGGGGTATTCATAACTCAACAATTAGCTTCAATTTATTGCACAACATCATCAAATAAAACCAAAATTGAGTACACACACTAGAAAACCAATGAAGTTAGTAGTGAAATTACTCTATTCTAAACATCCTTTACTCACTAGCTTAGGTTATCGATCCCTGGCAACGGTGCCAAATGTTGGGAGGCGTTATAGCAACAATCTAATCGCAACCCACACAAAATTATCAATCCGTGGATTGGAGGCACGAGCATCATAGGATGAATCAAAATAGAGGATTCAAGAGAATACCTCACCAATGCAAGTAGAGATTAGCCATGGCAAGACTAACTCTAATCATATTCTAATCACTAATCAATCAACTCCTACACACATGAAGCCCACCAAAGTCCGACTTGCCAATCTTATGGAGTCACAAGAACACATTCTCCTCCACCATTTCTTCTTCCTCTCTGTCATTTTTTGCAGCCTTTCCTACAATAGTGGTGTCCTTGCTGGGGACATTGGCTAATCTTGTCCTCAATCTTTTCACCACATTGGTTGAGCTCTTGTCTACACTTCTTCTCCATCAACAATGTTGTAGCTTGACAAATTGGCTCCATAGGGATAGGAGTAGATTGATTATACCACTCTCCTTCTATCCCCATTGTTACTGAACTCATTCAAGGTATGGAGTAACAAGTATTGGTGCCTCTTCATCTGCTTGTTCCTCAGACAACATATACTTGATTGGTATAGCTCTATTCCCTATTTGAAAAGGAAGCTCAAGGCACACAACAAAGAGTGTATTACTTAGTGTGCAATGGAGATATAGATAGCCCTAGAGTGCTGGGCGTATATACAATGCACGGGGGAAAAAAACTCCTAAAGAGGAAAAAAATTCCCCGACGGTCCTAAGTGTGTTTACATACATCACTACTACATGTATATGGTAACATATCCCCCCTGGAGTGATGCGGTGAACAAGAGCTAGCACATGAGTAAAGGGAAGTGCCATGCGCTGAGGACATGATCAATCCACAAAGGGGAGTAATCCCAAAGCTTTGTGGAAAGCTTCAAGCTTCTCACGATACAATGCATTTGTGAAAGGATCTGCAAGGTTGTCCTGTGTTGGCACATAAGCCAAGCTGACCTCTTTTGCTGAGAGCCTCTCCCTGACATAGTGGTAATGCACCTCAATGTGCTTTGTGCGAGCATAAAAAACTGGGTTTCTCGCAATTGCCAATGCACTTTGACTTAGTGTAGATAGTGTTGGCAGTATCTTGTCAAACACACACATCAGCCATAAGGCATTTGAGCCATACACACTCAACCGTAGCTGTGAAGACTTCCCTCTACTCGGCCTCACAACTCAAAGTGGCCACAGTAGGTTGCTTCTTGCTCGACCATGATATACATGAACTACCAAGCATGAAACAAAAACCACTTGTGGACACTCACGTGTCCAACCAACCTAATCTGAGTCTGAAAAAGCACGTAAGTCTGGCGGCAATGA
Source organism: Adiantum capillus-veneris (assembly GCF_014529385.1). Classification (NCBI taxonomy): domain Eukaryota; kingdom Viridiplantae; phylum Streptophyta; class Polypodiopsida; order Polypodiales; family Pteridaceae; genus Adiantum; species Adiantum capillus-veneris. Next base: position 4,415,201 of record NW_028221436.1, read on the forward strand.
ACCCCCCTTGGATAAAACAAGCCAAGATATAAAGTGCCACTCAAGTAGCATAAAACCTTCTTGATAGCCTGCCAATGCTTAGACCTTGGGCTATGCATAAATTTTCTGACCTATGAGACTGCAAACTGAGTATCTAGCCTCATGTTCCATACATAAATGAAGCAGTCACAACAACAGTTTGGTAAATAGTGACATCGGTAGGATCACCAACATCATGTAGACTCAACTTCAAACTTGTTTCCATGGGAGTGGCATAAGTTTTCAATCCTGAAGTCCAAAATTACATAATAGCAATGTCTCTATGTAACTTTTCTGACACAAGGCAATACCACCATCACACTGCTTAAACTGTATGCCCAAGTAACGATGTAACAGTCCCAAATATTTCCTCTTGCAAGTAGCATTCAAATCAGCAATATGTGCCTCATTGGGATTGGTAATCAGTAAATCATCCACATAAAGAACAACAATGAGAAGTATAATTTCCCTCACGCTTGACATATAATGTGCTTTCTGTTGGACTATTACAAAAGCCTTGTTTGACCAAATGAGTGTCACCTTTCTCATACCAAGCACGAGGAGATTGCTTCAACCCATACAAAGAATTCTTACATATGCACACTTTGTCCTCTTGTCCTTTGTTGACGAAACCGCGAGGCTGCGTTACATAGAATTCCAAAAAAATGTCACCATTCAAGAAAGTAGTAATAATATCGGATTGATGTACATCCCAACCAAAATGATCTGCCAATGCACATAGAAAACAAATAGTAGTCATACGGAAAGTGGGAGCAAAAGTTTCTTCATAATCTATGCCTTTTTGTTGCAGATAGCCTTTTACAACAAGTCAAGCCTTATGGCGATCAACTTTGCCATCCATCTTGCATTTCAACTTGTAAACCCACTTTGTACCAATAGCGTTTTTTCCAAGAGGCAAATCACATAAAGTCCATGTGTCATTTTCTATAAGTGCATCATATTTTGATTGCATGGTAGCCATCCAATTTTTTGAATTTTGTGCTTCATCAAAAGACAGAGGTTCCTCAACATCATGTAAGCTAGACACAACCAAAGCATAACAATTTGATGCATAAGAGGCATGGCAAGAACCTGAACGAGTACGACTAGACAAAGGTGCATCCAATTTATTGTCATGCAAAGTGTGCACAACCATTTTGGCATACCTCAAGCCTGCTCATTTTCAGCCCTTTCCTCATCAAGTACATCATGCACATCTAAATCAGTAATAGGCTGATCTGTAACATTTTTAGAAACCCCCTGGGTTGTACATTTTTTCCATTATCCGTACTTCCACCACTGAGAAGAGGCAACAAAGTGTGTGGGACGCATGTCTAACCTCACCATCATATCTTATTGCAGTATTAGCGATAACCACGATGAAATTGTCAATCCATGGGACGAAGCTGAGTCGACTAGTGCATAGAGGCTACAAGAGGTTGTCAATGTCTCAAAAAACAACTATCAACTCGCATCTAACTCAAGCTACACTCAAGTGACTGAAATCACCAAAAGCCAATTGCTCATCGGCAAACAAATCACATCCGTTACAATATCAAATGACATCCAAATGTAATGATACTTCTAGGACATGTTTATAAGACCTAAGCACACATGCTTATGGTCTTTAACCCCACTTTAGGTCAAGTTCCAAAATCGTGATTATTAACAACAATGGATTTTTGACCTAGTGGTTTTGGACCCATAATGTATCTAAATGCTTAGCAATGACGCCCCAATACCCCACGTATGCTTAGTTTTTTATTTGAAAGTATAAATTCCTAGTTATGATGAAATTAGGCCGCAAGTTGGCGATGCCAAAAGCTACGAATTACTATGAACTGCTTATATCAATGCGTAGAGCTCTTACCTGCGGTTGTAATACAACAAACACGACTGCAATGTGACAACCGTGGAGGGAGTAGGAAGCGTGAGAAGGACAGGAGTGAGCGTTGTTAGCTCACACTGTGTATTTTATTATCCAAAAACTTCTAAGAAACCTTACAAAAATTGGCTTTTATACCTTAGCCAAGTTTTTTGGTGGTCAAAATCAATAATTTGAGAGTTCTACCAAAGCTGGGTAATGACAGATTGATACAATCTGGAAGCTTGTAGCCCCGGCTCATTAGTTACAGAGTTTATCTGAGAAAATAGGAGTTATAATATTCTCGATTTATAAAAAATAATAAGTGTTTTACAATGAGAACTCTAAAAAATGGTATCTGTGGCATCCGTATTAGCTTGCTGCTAACATTCCCTCCCTCCTCGCTTGTGTTGTCCCTTGACACAGCTTTATGGGCTGAAATAGTCTTCGGGATGGCGGCTGGCAAGGCGGTCTTGTAGCGTATCCAATGTCTTTTGGTATCTGATTTTCCTTTATTTATCTAGCACTTACAAAACCTGCATGGTTACTCTGTTCTTCAACTCCACCGCGCTGAGTAGCCTACAAACCTGGATGTGAGGTTGTTGATCTCACTGGTGCAAATATCTTTGTTCGCCAAGTGAAGAATACCGTGTAGAACGCTTCCTCGAACACCAACATATTGTGTGAAGGTAAAAACATGCATATGGCGTAGAAGCCGTAGAGGACTTCTTCGAAAGGTTGGCCACTGAGATCATAGCACCAGCCTTTATTTCCCTTGAGGAACGACATCTATGGGGTGCCTGCTTGCTCTTGCTCATGAAAAACTTCAATACAAGTGAGCAGCATTCGGCATATTTTATATAACATTGCACAAGAGAGATCCGGTAGAATTTTGAAGAAAGACATGGCACCCGTTAGGATTTTCACCATGTATTTCTTTGTGGTTGTCCTTTTCCGGAGCTGGCAGTCTTGGGTAGTTCAGCCAGCTTGGCCGCTTCTTCGTTAGTGCCTCATGCTCTTGCCAAGTCCTTACTCTTGGTACAAGACAAAAAGTGGGATCTTTTTGTAGCACTGCAGGTGTTCTTGTGAACAAAATCAAGTACCTTGGGTTTTTGTTCAGCTAGCTCAGCCTCCACTTCGGGTGGTCTTTATCTGCACCATCTGCTTGCATGTCTACATAAAGCCTTTTTTTAACCTGTATTAACTCCACTTTTATGAAGGGGTATGGCATGGATTGCTGATGCCATGGAGCATTGATTTGATTGGGAGTGAGTTGTGTAACGTTGAGACGGAGTGAAGAACTCTCAACTCCCAATCCATCAATGCCTTCCACTGCTCATTCCCACCTCTTGTGTGATCTTTTCTTTTAGCGCATCTTCTTCAGCTTTTGAGAGCTGGACCATGGGCACTTTGTCTTTATCTGTAATGTTTACCTAAAAATAATCTTCACCACTCAGCTTTGCTGTGGAATGTGTCTCTAGTTCAGCAAATGACACTGAGGGTATATCTATTTGCGATGGCTCCGAAGTGCCTATCTCTTCTTGTATCTCCAGCTTTCCATCTCTCAGCAGCTTGTTAACTCTTTTAAGCTCATCTATCTCCTTCAGCAATTCTTCTTCTCTTTGGACCCACATCAAAGCCAGGTTCTTGCGCTGAGATTGCTCTAGCTTTAACTCCAGCTTGAGGTCTTTGTTCTTTTTCTCTAATGCCTTCTATACTTCATCTGTCCCTTTGATTGAGTCTACGACTGGATTCTCTCGTATTTGCCGCAAGAAAATTGCCTGACCATTTATTCTTTGTTCGAATTAGTGTAAAGAAGCATTTGCGAAATCCAACTGCACTTATCTAGCTTTAGCTTCCTCATGCATCTGGGTGAAAGAAATGAAAGATTACTACCACAATCTATAATAAAGTTAACTTGTTCACCTCTGAGAGATCCTGGCGTATGAATGACTGCGTATTTTTTGCAACCATTGGGATTGTCAATTGCAGCATGCAAGGTTTCTCTCTCCACTGCTTCATTACCCAGAGTTGGTTGTACTACTACGGCATTCACTCTGGCGGTGGCTCCATGCCCTTGCCCTCTGTTCATCCTTCCATGTCCTCCTCTTCCATTAGCTTGGCCACGCCCATGGGTATTCAAGGGTATGGCATTGGCATTGGTTTCCTGGGTGTTCTTGGGGCACTTGGATCTGTAATATCCATATTCACCACAACCATACCATCGAACATGAGGGAACTCCATGGTTGTGGTGGTAGCCACAATAGGGCACTGGTCATATGCTTGGTTGACTGGTCTATTATTCCAAGTAGTTGTCCTTGCCCTCTTTGCCCAATGATTCCTCCTGTCCTGATTAACCTTTTGTACTTCAAGAGCTAGAGGTTTGGCCCTCAACAAGGCATCCTCTAGTGTCGTTGGCCTGAGAGCTTCCAACCGAGTATTCATAGGATCGATTAGCCCTTGGCAGAACCTCGCTACCTGTTGTTCCAAGGTCATCTTAGGATCATATCTTCGAAGAGTGAAAAACTTTGCATAATATTCTTCGACAGATGAAGCCAACTGCCTAAGTGAAAAGAATTCATTCATCCTCAAGGTTCTATAGGCAGGTGGTAAATAACGCCCCATTATTGCAGCTTTAATGTCTTCCCAGGATTGGGAAGATCCCTTAATATCCAAGTCCCTGCAATGTTGCTTCCACCATATCTTGGCATCGCCAGTCAAGCGGAACATCGCAAGCATGGTCTGCTTTACGGGTTGGGTTCCTGCAGCTTCAAAGTAGTCGTCCATGGCTTCCATCCACACTTCCGCATCTCTCTCCACATTTGCCCCCTCGCCCTTAAATATCGGAGGTTGGGCTTGCTTAAGGAGGAGCTTCTTCTCTTGCCCTGCCGATTATAGAGCAACAGGCGGTGTCTACATGGGTTATACGAGATTCTTGATACCATTATTTGGATTTCAAAATAGACACAAGACTTTAAATAAAATTCAAGATTCACTTTATAAAGAGATAGAAATTATGAGACAAAAAGAACTTTATTGATGAAAATTTATTACAATCGAAACCCCTCAAGGTTTAGGATAACTGATGATCAACTTATTACATGGCTTTTTGGATTGTGTATAAGATACGCCTAGGAGATTGTGTTCACATGGTGCACTACTTTGTTCGTGAAGTGGTTCCTGTACTCATCCTTGAGTGGATAATAAACTAAGATATCAAGCCGGGATTCCTCTTTCGGTACTCCAAAAGTTCTGACTCTGTTCGCTGGGATCACCTCGGTGACCTTTTCCAAGAGCCAGTTGTTGATGGTTTGATTCTTCTCCCCAGCGTATCTTCTTCAAATCGGTAGCCAGGCATCCTAGCTTCCAAGTGTTGATGTAGTAAACCCCTCCTGCAAGTGTCCAATCAAGTCCCCATGCTATATCGATGTGAGTGGAGTGTGGCGTATGAGCCTTCATCAGTATCTCCATGACATCTCGCTTGAATTGGTAAACTGAGGATCATCGAGCTTGATCATAAATAAGCTCAAACACTTGGAACTTATGATATTCTAGCACGGGGTCTTCCTGCAACACCAATGCAAGGAATTCTGATCAGCTACCTATATACTTTCAGTTCCTTTTTAAATATTCAAACAATATGACTTTATTTCTCAGCCTAACCTAGGATCTGATACCCGATGTGAGGTCCCCACTCCGCCGTATCAAACGGCAGATCTGATGGTGAACCTGGTGGCCACTAGATCTATAGAGGAAGCAAACAAAGTGGTTCAGGGTTCAGCTAGCGGACGATCTCTCATCACAAAGTGAGTCGAGTTCGAGCCTACTAGCAGTGAGATCTAGTCCACCTCGTAGGGGAAGCGTACTTAAACTATCTAGCGATCCTAAGACCCACCTTCCAAGAGGAGAGAAACCTCGAGTGCCTTTTTTCCCATGTTTCAGAGGCACGTACACTTGAGACTTCGCCTCTCTAGGGGCAATGAGTATTACTAGTATTGATTTTAACACTATGGGGACAGAGAGTTCCCGACCAATGGGGACAACCCTTCTCATAGGCATTGGCAACCTGAGCCAAGCCCCCACTTTGCACCCCCACACTCACACTTCCTTGTGTGTCCTAATTACTACCACAATGATTGTTCAACATAAACATTCCTTGATTAAATTCCGAATCACAATGTTCGTTAAGACAGCCCTTCAATCAGTATTGCAAAGCGGCACCAAGACAGTATTCTAGTAAAAATTCTACTCAAACTTATTCAGTAAAATTCCAATGTTCTGGAGGTACAACATCCCCCCTCCAACAAGAGTTTACTCCTCTCGTTGTTGCTTAGCTGCCCATACAACTAGGTATATCCACCGCATAGAAAGCACGTCATGGACACTCCCACCGCATAGAAAGCAAGAAGTGGGTTCCCGCTGCATAGAAAGCAAGTCGTGGATTCAAGAGCCCTTAACGAGGAACTCTGTCCCCTATGATAATTAGGGGGATCATGATTCAACATTGGAAATAGAATGAACATGTCGAGCTAAATTTTTCCTAACAGACATTCTTTCCTATTGCAAACAGCATACCCATCAATCATTTCTTTCCAACTTTAGACTTTAATGTACAAATGAATTCAATGCCGAGGTTTCCGTTAGATTTCTCCAACCTATTTAGGGATATGTTCATTCCTAGCTAAACGTGTGCAATGTTAATTTAAACGACAAGAATAAAATTGTGATCTACCTCTTCCATTTCTTCGTCAATTGCCCGTGAGATGGCCGGTGCTTGTTCGTCCATGGGAGCTTTTCCCTTTCCATTCACATTGCTCGTTCCCGCCTCGCAGAATTTTACTAATTGATTTACAAGAGAGATGAAGTAAGCAAGCTCAATAACTTTCCTAGTGCGATTTGAAGATGCAGAATTACCGCATGCATGTGTGATAGAAAATTCTCTTCTTATTGGCCTAATGACGGTTTATTTCTAGCCTTAATCATATCTTAATGTGAGAGAAGATTGAGTCTAATTTAATTACAATACTATTGAAAGGTAAAAGAATGAATTTCATCAATTCTACATTATTACCGACCTGACAATTTATTAACTATACTGCCTAGAGAAAGAATCTTTCCTAATCATGTATTAATCATTGATTAAGAATGATGAATGGCTGCATAAATTAGCTAATTGAATGATGATTATGTAATGGAGTATAGCTATGTAACTTAGAGAGTAGCTATTGGGAATTATAGCTAAAAGTAGGCATAGTAGACGAAGAATTTAGGAGAATAATGATGAGAATTAAGAAGAGCCGGAATTTAAACCATAATTACCGTGATTAGGGGCTGAGAATCCTCTGATTTTTTTGATCCAATGAATCCTCAAGATGAGAATTTCGGCAGCACCTCCCTCCTTGCTTCTGCTTCAAAAATTGTGTGCGTACCGGCAGCACCTCCCCAAGGTGTGTGTAGGTGTGTGTGTGTGTGTGTGTGTGTGTGTGTGTGTGAGCACACCTTTAAATAGGCCTCCTCAAGCTGAAAATCGACCTTGCTTGCTATTTGCATATGGGAGCTACTCCAGTTAAGCATGGCAAGTCCAGTCTCCTACCCACCAAGTGTCCATTTGGCTTGGTTGACTGGCTCTCACACTTAGTTGCAAGCTTGGAAATTCTCCCAAGACTCCCACAAGGACAAAAGGAGCCCCCTAGCTGCTAAAGCTGACCCGGAGTGGCCTGGAGCCTGCTCCCACACAGCCTCGAGCTCCGGTGCCTCCCCGCTCAATTTTTGGAAAAGTCGATTTTTGGCTAAAACGGGTCATACGAGTCGGAATTTGATGCAGAAAATTGCTATACTAAGCTCTAACTAAGGTGTACTAGTCCGAGTACCTGCATATTTAGCATCCCCCGGGGTCCGAAAATGCATTTTTTTCAAATTCGGGGTACGAGTGCACTTTTTCGAGACGATCAAAACTGGATGGGTTGGTTGACCAAAAACTTACTATTTTTGGATTTTTTTACAAAAATTATTTTAATTCACATTTCGAAGCTTTAAAACATTCTAAACATCATGGAACTGACAGAATTTGGAAAACTGCTAAAAATATTAACTGTTTCCATTATGTTCATTTCATGGTACAAGGGTGCTCTTTTTGATCAGTGTTGGAGACCTTACAACCTCCCCAACGTGAAAAATTTGAGATGTCCTCATCTCAAGAATGTGTTTGGGTAATCCTTTATGAGCGTTGGTTCATCCTCCCAAGTTGCATCTTCTTCAGGATAATCCTTCCACTTTACTAGATGCTCAGTGATAGTTCTGTTGCGTAACTTCCTTTCCCTTGTTTCAAGTACATAGCCAGGTTGGAGCTCGAAAACTCCTTGTGCTGGCATGACTATCTGATCTGAGTCCAAGAATTGATCAGGATTAGGAATATAGGGTTTAAGTAAGCTGACGTGGAGCATATCATGAACCTTCAAGTTTGTAGGTAACTTTAGCTTGTAGGCCTAGTCACTTACAACCTTAACGATCTCGAATGGTCCACAATACCTTGGGCTTAGCTTCTTATATCTGCCTAGTGAAAAGTTGCTTTTCTTTGGTCGGACTCGCAGAAAAACCTTATCTCCTTCTTTGAAAGTTCTTTCCGAACGGTTCTTATTTGCATAGTGCTTTTGCCTATCCTGAGTTGCCTGAATGTCCTGGCGAATAGCTCTAGTCTGAGCTTCCATATCTTCTAACATCTTCCTAGAGGCTTCTACCCTGATGGTTGGATCTGAGAAGTTCAGTGGTGCTAAATAGTCCTGTCCATAAAGAGCTTTGAAAGGTGACATTCCAATGCTTCTCTGTTCGGAAGAATTATAAGCATACTCCACCAAAGGTAGATATTGTAACCACTTCTTTGGTTCTTGTGAACAATAGGCTCTGAGAATGTCCTCAATGACTTGATTAGCTCTTTTAGTTTGCCCATCTGTCTGTGGATGATACGCGGTACTGAAGGCTAATTGTGACCCAATAGATTGGAAAAGAGAAGTCCAAAATTTTGATGTAAACTTGGTATCTCTATCACTGCTGACGATACGCTTGGGTAGACCATGTAGCCTAAAAATCTCCTTGATGAATACCCGGCTAACATCTGAAGCAATAAAAGTTGTCTTTACGGGTATTAGATGAGCCACTTTTGTGAGCATATCAACAACTACGAAAACAGAATCATAACCTCCTGTAGAAGGTAACCCTGTAACAAAATCCATATTGATGCATTCCCATTTCATCTGGGGTATGTTAAGAGGTTGAAGTTGCCCTGGTAACTTGATCCTTTCGGCCTTTATCCGCTGACAAGAAAGACATTGCCTCACATAGCGAAGTATGTCTCCTTTCATTCCAAACCAAAAATAAAGCCTCCTGATAGCATGAAGAGTTTTAGCATAGCCCGGATGTCCAAATGTAGGGCTATCATGTGCTTCATACAGAATAGCCTTCTTTAGAGCTGGGTCTCTGGGTACACAGAGTCTATGTCTGTAGTAAAGACATCCTCCCATAAGAGAGTAATCTTTAGCTTTAGGCATCTTATTCTACTGAACTAATGATACTATACGTTGGTACTCTGGATCTAACAAGGATGCTTCTTTGATTCTATCCCAGATAGGGTTATTTGGAATAGAGATAGCTCCGAGAAAGGATTTTTGGCTAAGACCATCTACAATTGCATTTTTCTTCCCTGGTCTATAGTTATGTCAAGGTCATATTCCTGTAATAGCTCTATCCATCGCCGTTGTCGCATATTGAGAATAGGTTGCGTAAAAAGCTTTTGTGGTCTGTAACTAGTTGAAACTTGCGTCCGAGAAGATAATGTCTCCATAACTTCAACGCATGTATAACCACTAAAAGTTCCAAATCATGAGTAGGATAATTCTTCTCGTGATCCCTCAGCTTTCGTGAAGTATACGCCACTGGTCTTCCTTCTTGAGTAAGAACTCCGCCTAAAACAAATTTGCTAGCATCTGTCGCTACTTCAAATTCTTTACTGAACTCTGGAAGCTTTAAAATAGGAGCTCAGACCAAGAATTATTTTAGCTTAGCAAAGCTAGACTCGTGCTCGGTCCTCCATTCGATCCTCATTCCTTTCTTCAGGATTTCCGTCAAAGGTGCAGCGATACGTGCATAATCCTTGACAAAAATCCTATACCATCCCGTTATTCCAAGAAATCCTCTTACTTCGCTGACGGTGGATGGTTGAGGCGAGTCAATGATATCCTTGACTTTGTCTGGCTAGGTCCACTGAAATCCCTTCAGCCGATATGACAAATCCAAGATAATTGACCTTTGGTGAGCAAAAGGTGCACTTGTTCTCTTTAGCGTAAAGTTGGTGTTCCCGAAGAAGATCAAGTACGTTGCGAACATGTTCTCCGTGATCTGCCTCGTTCTTAGAATAGATCATAATGTCATCAAAGAAAACAAAGACAAAATCATCCAGGTAAGGTCTGAAAATATCCTGCATAAGTCGATTGAAGCTTACAGGAGCATTTGTTAGACCAAAAGACATTACTGTGAATTCGTAGTGTCCATACCTAGTGTTGAAAGCCATCTTTGGAATATTTGATTCCTTGATCTTGATTTGGTAATATCCTGACCTTAGATCAATCTTTGTAAACATTTTGGCATCGTGGAGCCTGTCCAAGAGTTCGTCAATCCTTGGAATTGGATACTTGTTCTTGACAGTTACTTGGTTTAGTCCACGGTAGTCTATGCATAACCTTAAGGTTCCATCCTTCGTCTTCTGAAAAAGAACTCGTGCACCCCAAGGAGAAGTACTGGGTCGAATGAATCCTTGCTCAATGAGTTGCCTAAGTTGTCCCTTGAGTTTGATGGCCTCTGGAACTGACATTTTATAAGGTCTTTTTGAGATAGGTTCACATCCAGGGATAGTCTCAATCTCATGATCTACCACTCTATGTGGCGAAATATTCATAAGGTCTTCAGGGAATACATCATCATACTCCCTCAACCAGTTTGATCAAAGTGAGGTATTTGATTGGTCCACCTTGTTGAGATTTACTGCATAAATTTGTTGTCCCTTTCTTAGTCCCTTCAAAAGTCTGCTGGTCTTAACTAGAGTAGCCCTAGGTCCCCCATTTTCCCCCTGGATTAAAGCTTCATTACCCAAGTTATCTGTAAAGGTAAAGTTCCCTTGTGCATAATGGATGTGGGCCTTGTTTTGCTTTAACCAGTCCATCCCTAGTATCCCATCAAAGAATCCTAAGGGTAGGGTTCGAAATTGAGTAGAAGTTGGGTGTCCCCCTAAATCAAAGTCGATTTTTCCTGCAGAGGGTTGAGATACTACTTCCTTGCCATTCGCTAACTCTACAACTAGCTTGCTTGTTGGATACTTATCTAGCTTTAGCTTCCTCATGCATCTGGGTGAAAGAAATGAAAGAGTACTACCACAATCTATAAGAAAGTTAACTTGTTCACCTCTGAGAGATCCTGGCATATGAATGACTGTGTATTGTTCGCATCGAACATCAGGGAACTCCATGGTTGTGGTGGTAGCCACAATAGGGCGCTGTTTATTTGCTTGGTTGGCTGGTCTGTTATCCCAAGCAGTTGTCCTTGCCCTCTTTGCCCAATGATTCCTCCTGTTCTGATTAACCTTTTGTACTTCAAGAGCTAGAGGTTTGGCCCTCAACAAGGCATCTTGTAGTGTCGTTGGCCTGAGAGCTTCCAACCAAGTATTCAAAGGATCGATTAGCCCTTGACAGAACCTCGTCAACTGTTGTTCCAAGGTCATCTTAGGAGCATATCTTCGAAGAGTGACAAACTTTGCATAATATTCTTCGACAGATGAAGCCAACTGCCTAAGTGAAAAGAATTCATTCATCCTCAAGGTTCTATAGGTAGGTGGTAAATAATGCCCCATTATCGCAGCTTTGATGTCTTCCCAGGATTGGGAAGATCCCTTAATATCCAGGTCCGTACAATGTTGCTTCCACCATATCTTGGCATCGCTAGTCAAGGAGAACATTGCAAGCATGGTTTGATTTACGGTGATGGGGGCTTTTCATAAGCCAAGCTCCCATACCCCTCTTCTCTCGTCCCCACCCCATGAAAACCCCCTCTTAGGGAGGTAGGGATAAAAGGCATTGGAAAAAGTAAGAAAAAAATAAAGTATGATTATGTAAATATATAAGAAAGGTAAAATAGGCCACCTCATGCCTGCGGGGTAGCCCATCCCCACCTTGCCTCCTTTTTCTTCATTGTTGCCCTGCCGGGTGTCCCTTTTCCTCTCCTCCACTCAAAAGGTCAACCCCCTCTCTCTTCCCCTTGTCCTTTCTCCTTTCTCTCTCCACTCAAGCTACCCCACCTTTCACCAATAATGCATTATAACTCACCAATAATGCACCCTAACTCACATGCAACTTACCCTATTTTCCAAAATAGTATACCCCACCCCCTCTTTCTCTCTCCTATCATATCCCATGACCCAAATACCCCCCTCTCTCTCTAAAGGATGCCATGTCTCTTGTCTTGTAGCTAAATAACCTCCCCCACACTCACACACACTCAGTTTCACTGAAAAAGGTGCCCACAGACCCATCCCCACCCGGTGGTTACCTGATTTTTCTTGTGTTCACACACATCTGCACACAGATTAACCTCTGAACACACTCCCCTCTCTCCCCTCTTGTAATTACTTTATTCTCCATGTCACCTCTCACTTTTTTTCATCAACCCATCTCTCTCTCTTAGTCTCTCTCTCATGAGACTGCTGTTCTGGCACATATACACACAGCCAGACAAGTGGGACCCACCGTCACATGGCCTATGTAGATAATGATTTCTTCATTTCTAAATTCTAGATTTCTCCCTCCTCCTCCCCTATATAAAGAGGGGTCACCATCACACTAAGGACACACACCATCACCAAAGAGTACACTATGCACTGTGTGTGCCTAGTGCACACACACACACCCACACCATCACCATCACCGCAATCACCATGCTCGTCTTGAGCATCACCTCTACACCCTTGGGATATGGAAGATGAATGGAAACTAAATGAAGGATGATGGCCATAAACCTCGTGCGAGTCTTCACCGTCAACTCCCACCTATCCGCCATGTGCTCTACCACGCTCTCCCTTCGCATTCCCCTACCCTATGCTCCCCATTTCATCGCCTTATTCTCTAAATAAAGCTTGAGGTTTTGTGAGTATGTTTTCTTGCAATGTTTTGCCCATGTGAGGTGTGCGGAATCGCCACCTAGTCTTGTGTTTGGAGTGAGCTTGTGTATGTGTGAAGGGTGTGCGGATTCACCATCCTTTTGTGGTGCCTAAGTACTAAGCCGCTATACCCCCTCCCTCACTCTCTCTCTCTCTCTCTCTCTCTCTCTCTCACTTGATCTCATTTCCTTTCCTCTTCATCATTACTCCCAAGCATCCATCTCTCTTGGATGAAAACTTTGTTATGGTGGTGTGTTGTTTGCGTCCTAGCCGCTGAAGCTAGGTGGTGCCCCCTGTTTGCTTTACCATGACAGGCTCAAGGCGCGCCATTTGGTCCTCGGTGTTTTAGAGGCCGTCGGGGTTCGGGGTTCGCTTTGCTCCCGTCATTTGGTGCCCCCACTAAGGATATTTTCATGAAACCCTTCAGTTTACAAGACTGAAACCCCTAAACTATTGTGAATGGATGAATGGCTAACAGGATTTGCTAATTGGACGACAGAAGAAGAAGAGCTCCAAGCACAACTAGACAAACTTCACATCTCCATTGAAGCTCAAGTGCCAGGCGTAACGGTAATCGATTTGCAGTGGGAGAGTCAACCAACACGCCAAACCCAGTGGATATACATAGGCCAAGTGCCAAGAAGAAGAAGGAGAAGGTCGAAACCATGTCCGCAACCTACAACCAACCCACAACAACAAAATGGAAGGAGCTCTACACAATAGAGAATCAACACTATTCTACTTTGATAATCGGGTAACTCAAGTCACCGAGGTAATTATCACAGTCAGTTTTCAAGTCGCACCTGATGCTGCAGCACAGATAACGGAATCATTGGCTCACACTCTCACTAGAGACACTAGGGATCTACTGAGTTTGTTTCAGGAAAGAACACCACCCTCTCCCACAAGCTTGGACAGTGACTAAGCACCTCTAAGCTTCACATGAATCAATACAACCTACCTCAAGACATATCACACATACCAACATGTGTACGCTCAATCAAGGTGATACTGGATTTGAAGGCTCACTACCAGCACGTCATTGACACCATGCTGGGTGGGGAGCGATTTTTTGAGGTTCTGGCATCAGATCAACCATTTGTCCTACCTTTGGTACAAGGCAATGTACCGTTTGAAGTTTTAATCTATGTCCTAGTATAAGAGGGTATACACGCCTCCTTGTAAAGAAGAAAAAAACTTTTGCAAGTTAAGCAGTGTGTCTTTCTAGCTCTCTCTCAGTAATCATGGAAAGTGTAGCATTTCCAACATTTAAAGGAAAGAAGGGGGAGGATTTGGTAACAGACTTCCTAGATGACTTTGAAGTAGCATGTGTAGTGAGCAACAAAGATACGGATGAATCCCGGGTTAGAATCTCTAAGCATCTCATGAAGCTAGAAGCTAAATCATGGTACAATGCACTTCCACAAGCAACCAAGGATGACTGGGAACCCTTAAAAACCGCTTTTAAGAGGCGCTTTGGGGGAGGTACCACTTCAAAAAAGTTGTGGGACAAGTTGAGAGACTTGAAGCACGAGGGTCTTTTAGAATATGCCACCTATGAGTCCAAATTTGTGGATTTGTGGGAACGGTAGGTTGAGTCACTGGTAAGGGGGGAAGCTGCACCCGATTTCCTAAAACAAGATCGGTTCACACATGGCTTATGGCCGCTTCTCAAGGAGAAGGTGAAAGGTAGATTCCCGGCTACGTACGAGTTAGCCGTTGAGATTGCTCGTCTTAAGGACAAGAAGCTGTGAATGAAAGACAAAGAAACCGAGTCAACAAAAACAACAACATCACGTCGACCAACAACTACGACAACCACCATTCCACCACCACGGCCGGCTCTTGGGGTAAGAGATGGCCAACAAGATATGTTGGCCCATATTACTGACCAACTGCAGAATTTGTCTGTCCACTTAATACAACAAGGGAGGAGTCAAGAAAGAGATCAAGACCCTGGAAGAGCACGACGACAAAACAGGGAGTATCATTGCTACAACTGCGGAGAAGACGGTCACGGTATGTACTACTGTCCCAAACCACGACAAAACTATAATAGAGGAGGTAGGAGGAACCAATTGTCACCCCCTAGAGAAAGAACACCCCCACCCCGAGCACCAACCCCACCAACACAAATTCTACATCCACCCCAAACACCACTACAAGCATCCATTCCACCTCTTCCACCAGCCCCACCACCTGATCGCCCTGTAAACATCATAAGGCTAGAAGAGAAAGGAAAAGCCGTAGTAGTGGATCCACCCAAAGCAAAGGAGAGGGACAAGGGTAAGGAGAAGGTAACCTTTTTTGAAACCACTTGAGACCATGACTGTGAAAAGAGCTAGGAGGGAGAAGGCTACACAATCAGATGATGAGAGAAGCATGAGAGGAGAAACTAGCAAGAGGCCATCCAGGCCACGACGGAAATTGGGCATCACCGACTTCCAGCTAGGGGAAATTTCTAAGCCCTATCATCTAACATTGGATGTGGTAGAGCAAGGACCGAAGATTACATGGCCACAACTGCTACATCTTGTACCTAAAGTAAGGCGACAATGGTCTAAAATGGTAAGTACAAGACGCTCCAAAACAAAGGTAGCCGGAGCAATTTCGGGATGCAACATGGATGACATCCTTCAAATTGTCGACGTAAACATAAAAGGAAAGAGGGTTGGAAACACCTACATTGATGGAGGTGCACAAATCTGTGTAATGAGCGAAGCTATGATGCTTCGATTAGGGCTCGAGGTTGACAGGCCTTCTCCATGCAAGGCAAAGATGGCAAACAACGCAAAAGTAAAGTGTGTGGGTGTGGTAAGTGCGGTGAAAATCAAAGCTTTCAACACTGAGGTAGAGGTAGATGTTTTTGTAATGCCTACTAAGGGGGAGGGCTATCCACTAATTTTGGGAAGGCCATGGTTGATGGCCATGAAGGCAAAACAAGACTGGGGTACTGGCCTTCTACGCATGACCGGTAAGAAAGGGGAGACAATCTACTACGACATGAGGATTGGCAAGCAGAAGCAAATGAATCTGGAAACATCGGCAGATGAAACAACTAGCGAATCTTCCAGTTCTGAGGAGGAGACCACATCCATCGACGAAAGTGACAGTTCCATTGATGTGATGGGTATCATTATGAAAGATCCACAAAGGGTAAGCACAACTGGTGATCCATCACCAAAAGGGCAACCCAATGAAGAGGAGAGCAAATCACCTGGCCTAGGAGGAAGTAGGTTGAAGGGTATGTTGTCTACGGAATTAACACTTGAGGAGAAAGATAGTTTTTTGCAAATGTTGATGGGATTTCCTAACCTGTTCATTGACAACTATGAAAGAATCACAGGCATTACAGTGGTGGAACATCATATTAAGCTGAAGGAAGGGGTAAAACCAGTTGTGCAAAAGCTACGATGACTGGGGGTCATACAAGAAAAGGCACTCTTAGCCGAGGTAAGGAAACTGCTGGAGGCGGGATTCATCTATCCTGTAGAAAACTCAGAATGGGTGTCACCCGTAGTGGTGACGCCTAAAAAGAATGGTAAGTGGAGGGTCTGTGTTGACTACAAACCACTAAATGCAGCTACAAAGAGAGACCACTTTCCTCTCCCTTTCTTGGATGAAATTCTGAATGAAGTAGCGGGTTTTGAATGCTATACCATTTTTGATGGTTATTCTGGATACTTTCAAATACGCATAGCTTTGGAAGATCAGCTAAAAACCACTTTTATCACGCCATGGGGTTGTTTTGCATACAGGGTTATGCCATTTGGTCTCACAAATGCACCTCCCACATTCCAAAGATATGTCACATATGTTTTTCAACCGTTCTTTGAAACATTCATAAGAGTGTTCATTGATGATTTTTGTATATATAGCTCCCGTATTTCACATTTAGAAAAGGTAACTGAAGGTTTGGCCAGGTTGCAGAGCCAAGGTGGGCAATAAAATGTGGATAAATGCCACATTGGGGAGAGTAAAGTCATTCTACTAGGCCATTGAAATCTCAGCAAAAGGTATCAACGCCGACCCAAGTAAGGTGTCTGCACTCATAGCCCTACCTTCACCAACGACCGCACGTCAATTGGTCTCTTTTCTACAGAAGGTGAGGTACTTAAGTAGATTCATACATCTACTATCATAACTTGTTCTACCACTGCAACAACTCACTCAAAGATCAACTTTCACTTGGGACGAGGAAAGCGAACATCACTACAACAAGGTAAAGGAGGTCTTAGCCACTCTGCCAACTATCTCACCACACCTAAGTGGGATGAAAAATTCTATGTCACCTCAAGTGTTGGTGATGACTCATTGGGGGCTGTGCTACTCCAAAAGGATACGGCGACATCTTTCATGAGGCCAATCTACTTCTCTAGTCGAATGATGAAAGCAGGAGAGATAGGTTTCACCCATGTGGAACACTTAGTCCTAGCTCTTAGATTTGCAACTACAAAGTTTAGGTCATATTTTCTGCCTAAGCAATTTGTGATTCTAACCACGGATGAAATATTTCCATATGTTGTACAACACATGGATGTGTCTGCTAGAATTACTAAATGGCTAGTTCGTCTGCAAGAGTTTGACTACACGGTACAGGTAGAAAGCACGACAAGGGTAAGTTTGGGGGACTCATGACCTACCAAGTCTTTGAAAGGAAGGAGAAGCAATCTAAGGAAGGAGAAGTCCGATTACCTCCAGTACCACCGATGGTAGAAGGAGCATACTCTCTCTACTTTGATGGAGCCTACAAGCGAGCGTCCGACAAAGCAACTGCAGGCATAGTGGTCTTTGATGACAAAGGAACAAAGGTATTTTCGTTGGGCCAATTGTTAGATTCACATTCTAACAATGAAGCTGAGTATGCAACACTAACCAAGGGTCTACAATGGTGCGTCTCGCAAGGTGTACAACGCCTTAATGTATTTGGGGATGCTCTACTTCTGGTAAGGCAAGTAAATGGAGCATTGACATGCAAGAATCCTAGTTTAAGGACTCACTTAAGTGGTGTAAAAACCTTGTTGGGTAAGTTTGAAGAAGTTCAAATACACCATATCCCAAGGGCTCAAAACCAAGAAGCAGAAGGCCGGCACTAAGTCACTTATGCCTGAACCACAGACACCTATTCTCTCATATGGCCCATTTGAAAAATGGGTATCGATGCAATTGGGCCATTACCTAGGGCCAACTCAGGAAAATTCTGCATTATCATGGGGGTCGACTACATGACTAGATGGGCAGAGGCTACAACCACCACTAGAATCACAGCGGTAGAGGTAGCTAAATTTATCTACGAGCACATATGCTGTAGGTTTGGCACACCTTTAGAGATCATCTTTGATAGAGGGCCAGGTTTCAGAGCAGACTTGGTAGGAGAATTAATGCAAAAACTGGGCATTACAAGGAGGCACTCTTCACCATATTACCCTCAATGTAATGGCCTAGTTGAAAAGGTAAATGGAATGGTTTCTAAAATTATTACCAAGCAGGTAAACAATCATCCCGGAGACTGGGATAAGTATCTACTACCAGCTTTATGGGCCTACAGAACTTCATTTCGTACATCCTTGGGATTCACACCGTATCATCTAGTATTTGGTAAGGAAGCAATCTTGCCCATTGAAGTGCAACTACAAAGTCTCAGAGTAATGGCAAAACAACTTCAACAACCCAACATGAATTTGAGAGATCACATCATCAACTTGGAAAGACTGCAGCTGGACAGAGAAGAAGCAATAAATTATTATGCAGCACAAGCAGAGCATAGATGGATTAGCTTTAACGAGTTGGTGCTCCGCTACGACAATCGCTTTGACACGCACAAGGATAAGAAACTCCTGCTCCGATGGGAAGGCCCTTTCATCATCAGGAAAAAGTATGCCAATGGAAGCTACTAGCTTATGGAGGCTGATGGAAAACTTCATAAAACCAGTGTAAATGGTTGGCGACTTAAACCTTATTTTCTTCGATTTGACCAGGCTCCACCATTTGACATTCCAGATGAGGACACACCATCAGCCGCCACCTCCGACGATAATGATCAAACAAATGAGCTAGAGACATGAATGCCTCTAGCCAAAAGGGGAGGGCTAATGATGGGGGCTTTTCACAAGCCAAGCTCCCATACCCCTCTTCTCTTGTCCCCAACCCATGAAAATCCCCTCTTAGGGAGGGAGTGATAAAAGGCATTGGAAAAATTAAGAAAAAAATAAAGTATGATTATGTAAATATATAAGAAAGGTAAAATAGGCCACCTCATGCCTGCGGGGTAGCCCATCCCCACCTTGCCTCCTTTTTCTTCACTGTTGCCCCGCCGGGTGTCCCTTTTCCTCTCCTCTACTCAAAAGGTCAACCCCCTCTCTCTTCCCCTTGTCCTTTCTCCTTTCGCTCTCCCCTCAAGCTACCCCACCTCTGGCCAATAATGCATTATAAATCACCAATAATGCACCCTAACTCACATGCAACTTACCCTATCTTCCAAAATAGTATACCCCACCCCCTCTTTCTCTCTCCTATCATATCCCATGACCCAAATACCCCCCTCTCTCTCTAAAGGGCGCCATGTCTCTTGTCTTGTAGCTAAATAACCTCCCCCACACTTACACACACTCAGTTTCACTGAAAAAGGTGCCCACAGACCCATCCCCACCCGGTGGTTACCTGATTTTTCTTGTGTTCACACACATCTGCACACAGATTCACCTCTGAACACACTCCCCTCTCTCCCCTCTTGTAATTACTTTATTCTCCATGTCACCTCTCACTTTTTTTCAGAGTAGATGCATGAAAACATGCAAGGAACAAAATTGTAAAGTCCAAACAAATTTTGGTAACCAAAGTAAATAATCGCAATTATTTACAACCGAGTAAATTTTTCAACCTTTTGCAAACTTGGCATCACAAGCTTGAAGTATATACCAAATACATGCTTTGAGCGAAACATGGGCTCATTTGGATGCATACGATGAAACTGGTGCCAGATTTTGGCTTTAGGTCTCTAAAACAATAGATATAGTGAAAATTTGAGATTTTGAGCTCAAAATTGGTTCAAACTTGGCTAGTGGTCTTAACACATCATGTACTTTGGATGTATGATGGCAAAATATCAAAACTCCCCCACTTTGGCTAATAATCGTAATTATTAACATTTCTACCAGTCTCAACATTTTTTGGTACAATTTGGTTCTAGGCATTGTATAGACCCTGTGTATGAGATATGAGGTGATTTGGATCAAGAAATGTTGTCCATAACCCAAAAATTGGCTTGCAAAGACTTCTTTGCATTTTCTGGCAATTTTCCAAGTATAGGTGCTCATTTTGGCTCATACTTTATTTTTGGCATGTAATAAGTGTGTACACATGATAGGTTAGATGATGATACAATTTCCAAGAAAAATTAGTGCAAAAGTAAATAATCACGATTATTTACAACATTGACAAATTTTTTGCAAAACTTACAAAATTTTGACCCAAACACATTCTATACACCTAAGACAAGTCCTAAATTGAATTTGGTCAAGTTTGGTCATGCCAGCATCACTTTGTGCTTTTGTCCACTCTAAAATCACCATTTTCTTTGTCTACACTGCCTGTTGAGTTGGTCAGCCAATTTTGAGGCTTTGCACTTGTCCACAACATAGTCATGAAGCAACTCATCCAATTCTGTCTCATTTGGAGTCAGTTTGACCCCGTATGTCGAATTTGACGCTTTGTAGTCTTCGAGCCTTTTTCTTCTTTTTGAGGGCTTTGCTTGATTGATTTTACTAAACCAATCATATACATTGTGAATGAACCTCGTAGGCAAGCTATCTGTGGAGTCAGATTGAAATTCTGGCATTTGCCAAAAATCTAGCTTTTCTACTAGGGACCCCGTCGACCCCTGCTGAATGGTCAACTAATGATATAGAAAGGTTTTATTATGTTAGGGCATGCTGCAATTCAAATCCCATGTGATTTGGTCAAGTTGACAGGCCGCTATGGTCAGTTTTTGGTCGTAGGTCTTCGTGCACTGCTTGGTTTCTAGGGTTTTGTCTGGGGGTTTGGACTAGCTACCGGCTGTACAAAATGGATCATTGATGAGTAAAGAACTTACCCCTCATGTCTCGTGTGAGACGGCGCTGAAAACGGGTAACTTTAGACTCCAAAAAAGACGCGCGAAAGAGGTCGAAAAGTTCTCTCTGCAAAGGCTGCAAGTGGAAATGAGGTGGTTTTAGCCTACATTGGATATTTATACCCAAACTTACAGAACCAATTTTCCTCAGATTCCCCCTTTAGTCCTACTAGGCCGTGAAATCTATGTTAGACTCAAAGATTTCCTTGATCGGATTCTTGTAGCTCATTCTACAAGAATTTTGCAAAAGTAGGCCTAGCTGCTTAATTTAGGCTTCTTGCTTCCATCTTATGATTTCATTGAAATTTTTTTAGCTTGTCCGCCTTGTCTTTTTTATCACCATCGTGTCTTCCGTTTTTCCATCTGAGCTTTCTTGCTATTAATGTTCAAAAAAGTAAAGTGAAAATCCAATAATTAAGAAAATCCATTGAAAAACACAGCTTTATTGTCTTTTGTTGGATTTTTCTATTTTTAAGTCTCATTATCAATAAAAAATGCTGAAAAATATCAAAAAGGACTATTTTTTGATGATTTTCTGATAGTATATACACTATTTACACTCATCGAAAATATATTATCGATGAATTTTTCCTTGATGATGAATTATAAGGGCATTATGTAATTTTGCAAAATATCACACATTAATATCAAACTTTTTCCTCCCTCTTCAAACATTGTCCTTAATTACTTAGTACTTAGTTCCCTTACACTCCTCTTGGATGGCGTACTCCGGGACGATTGTGTGCATGGGTTGAACAATCGTGTCTATGCATAGCCGTGGTTGGCTCTACCATGCTTTAAAGATCAATGCAATTCAAACCATTATGCTATGCAAGAGCTGGGTCTTTAGTAATTAACTCAAGGGTTTCTGATGTCGAGGTTCGCTGATGATATCTTCCGAAGAGAAAATGTTGTAGCTTGTGTGCTCTCTCTTTGATTGTACCATCAGGATGCTTCATCACGCTGATTGCTTGCGCTGTTGGTAGCACTTTTGTAGTGCTCGAGCTTTTTCTCACTATTGGTAGCTTGGTTTGCTTGGTGTTGTATGGTGTGATGGATTCTTTTGAGACTTAACTTGCCATTGCTTGATTGGTTTGACGGTTTGTGGAGAAGATAAGTGCTCGTTTTTCTTCCAAACCAATTTCATGTTAGGTTCCTTGCTCGGAGATGCTCGTCTCTTTGTTTTTACCCTTAAGACCTTCTTTTGTTTTGTCGATGAAGTATTAGGCACCCAAATTTGAACCAGCTTATCCTTAAGCTGTGCTTTTGGTACCCAAATTTTCCTGACTCCTTGAATGCTACTTGTAGCATTTGCTTGTCGAGGGGATGGAGAAGAATGATTACTTCGTGGTTTGGTCTGTTGATTTCTTCCTTTCCATTCCTCCTTGCTTGATGCAATTGGAATAATGAGTTGCTTGCCTTTAGGTGATAACTTGAGTTGATTTGTATCCCAATCTGGTACTGCTTTGTATGTCCGCATCCAGGG
This sequence comes from Adiantum capillus-veneris, assembly GCF_014529385.1. Taxonomy (NCBI): domain Eukaryota; kingdom Viridiplantae; phylum Streptophyta; class Polypodiopsida; order Polypodiales; family Pteridaceae; genus Adiantum; species Adiantum capillus-veneris. The sequence goes on from NW_028221436.1 coordinate 4,437,877, forward strand.
GATTCCAAGAATCATCGTCTCATTCATGTGTTCATCTGGTGCTATGATTGTTGAGCTCTACTTTGATGCGCAATTCCATTCCGTCTAACCAATCATCATCTGTTGAAACTGCATCTTTAGGTAATTCCCATTGCCTCTATTTACAGAGTGTTGATGGGAATCATTTTCGCTTTTGTGCATAGATGTGAGATACAACAATTAGCCTTTGCTCATCTAGGTTTTTCAAATCTTCAAGTCTTTCTAACAATTCATGTCCAATTCACTCAAGATTTGCTGCTACCCTTAATGTCAACAACATAAATTCTATTGGTAGAATGGCATCAAGACCATATACAAGGTTAAAGGGTGTAGCATTTAAAAGTTTTTTGATTGAAACTCGATAAGCCCATAGAGTAGCATGGAATTTCATTTCCCACTCTATCCTTCCTGAACTAACCACTTTAGTGATCACCGAGAGCTAAGAATTTTATTCGTATGCTCAGCTTGTCCGTTTGCTTGTGGGTGATAGGGATCTGATTTGTTATGGATGATCATAAACTCATTAAGCAAATACTTGATTACCTTATTGAGGAAATGAGTTCCCCAATCACTGACAATTTCTATTGGCAGTCCCTATCTCGAAAATACATACTCATAGAAGAATGCAGCGGTGGTTCTGGCATCATTCTTTTGAGTTTCTTTAGCCTCAGCCCACTTGGTCAAATAGTCCGTAGATACAATGATATATTGAGCTTGGGTTCTATAAACAGGTGGATGTATTGGCCCAACAAAATTTATACCCCATTTTGCGAAAGCTCTAGTCTCCATCATTGGTCTTAAGGGCATGCTATCTACATGTGTTGGCATTTTTGCTTGTTGAAAGCATCACACCTTCGAACATATTCTTTGGCATCTGCAAAAAGTGTTGGCCACCATATGCCTGCCATCAAGATTTCCCTTGTGGTGGTATCACTAGAAAAGTGACCTCCAGCTAATCCAGCATGTGCTTGTTCTATAATCGGAATATACTCGTCTTCATTTGCACAAAGACGCAAATGTTGATCTTTACCTCTTCGATAGATTGGTTCCCAATAAGAGCATAGTCTCTTGCTTCAGTTTCGATTGCTCTCTGATGGCGTTTACTCATATCCTTAGGAAATTTTTGGCGTGATAAGTAAGTAAACAAATAGTTACTCCACTTAGGAACAAGTGACATTTGAAACAATGTTACATTGAGGTATGGGTGTTTTTTTTTGACATTGAGGACAATCCTTTACAAAAGATCGAACATCAATCCTCATAGTCGGCCAAAATACTCCAAGTCTCAAGATTCATTGCATAGTTTGGTCTTCTGCAAAGTGAAGTCCTACTATGGTAACATGTGATTGACTTTGGTACTATTCTTTTTCTTCAGGATTAATGCATAAGAGCAATATCCCATCTCGATTTTTATTTGTATAGCCTACCAGCTAGTAATTGATACATAGCCGATTGCTCGATTAATTCGATCGTAATAGGAAGTGGTATTTGTGAATCCACTTGAGCTATTGTCATCAATGACACAATGTTTTCAGACTATTGAGGTATCATTTCTACGGAGAAAAAATAGGCATCTGGTAGATCATCGTCTACGCCTTTAGGTGATTCTCCTGAAACAATCCTTGACAAATGATCTACTTGTCATGTGTAGTGCCCTTTTTTACAACCACAATGAAATTAGATTCCAAAAGAATGATAACCATCTCACTATTCTTCCTGTGTTGCATGGCTTGTTGACCATGTACAACAAAGCTTGGTGGACTACAATGAACACAAACTTGTTGGTTAATAGGTAATGTCTATACTTTTTAGCGGCATATATTATTTCTAATCCTTCCCTTTCGGTGATGGTGTAATTGTTTTCCGCCATGTTCAACTGTTGGCTAGCATAAGAAATAGGAAAGTCAATTTTTCCGTCTCCTGGTTGAGCTTGTGTCATAATAATCAATATCTAATTCTCCTAAATGATTTTCTCATATTAAACTGATCATTTAATGTGGGGAAGTGCCAGGGGAGAAAAAGCTAGAATATTGGTTAAGCTAGCAGACCGGCCATAGTAGGGATCCAAAGGGGGGGCCATCTGCAAAAGAGCCATGTGCAACAATGGGCTAAAAAGACCCTGAGGTTCAGCTCATTAAGACTTCCAAAATGCTAAGGTTCCAAAATTCAAAGGTTGTGTCCAAAGGTCAACCCTAGGGAAATTGGATGCTTTGTGTGTGACCAAAAAGTCTTTTCAAATCCCTACATAGGAGGGGGCGAGCCTTGGGAGTAGGGGATGAGAGAGAAAGTCACACGCACACACACACACAGGCTCCCTTTACACAAAGGGAATTAGGGACACATGTCAGCTCCCTAGCCCAGATGCCCACAAGGTGTGCCCAATTCCTATTGGATGGCCTTGGAGGTGGACCAATGAGATTTAGGCTAGAGTAAATCTAGTTTAATTAATTTAAAAACACTTAATAAAAGAACCAATGAGAATTAAGTCCTCTAGAAGACTATTGGACAGTCTCCCAAGGGGTCCAATGAGCATTCAGCAGCCCAATGGCTTGCCTGATTCCTATTGGCCAGGAGGCAAAGGGGTCCAATGAGAGTTTAGTTTAATTATTAAATTACCTAAAGCTCTCACAAAAGGGGAAAGGGGGACACATGTCAATAGGCTATCACTTATGCTGCTTAATAATCATTGGCTTGACTTGGGGAGGGCCAATGGAAAAATAGCAAGAGCAAATAGCAAGAGGGCTCGCCCAAGAGAGAGAGAGGGGGATGATTTTTGCAAGGCATTATCACACACACACACTGTCACACAGCCTATGTGAGAAGTAAAGAAGACTATCTCTTCCCAAGCTTTAATGGAGAGCTCATCACCTACTCCAAGCTTGTGAGATAGAAGCCTGCATCGACACACTCTTGGCATGTGGATGAAAATCCAACCAAGAGCCAAGCTTAAATGCATGCTCATCTCCTCTACCATGCTAATTACTAAGCTAAGATATGCTAATATGAGTGATTATGTGAGGAGATGTACATCTTTCTCGTAAGATACTCCTTCTTCCTCTCAATCTACTCTCATACCCTACTAGCTCTCACCATCTTCGAAGGTGTGTGAGATCTTGGGTCTGAGACCGGGGATAATTAAAGTTGTGTTTGCTAAGTGTTTTTCTTGGTGCATGAAGCTTTCATCTTCATTGCACTAGCTAGTCTTGAAGGAACACAAAGAATTGTATTGTACAATGTCTCTCTTGATGGGAGAAACCATAATACAAAACCTTTTGGAGGGGGGACCGGCTCCATGCAAATCCGGTCCTCAACTATTGTCAATTGCTTAATTTCTCTCTCTTTTGAAAGTATTATTCATGCTATCTAACTAGGTGTTATGCTTTTTGTTGCTCTCTCCACCCAAGCACTCTTGTAATTCTCATTAGGAATCTATTCTAATGAAATGCCCACTATGTTCATGCTAATTTCTGCTACACACAAGTTTTTAGGCCATTAAATGTTACATTGGTATCAGAGCATAAGGTTTCTCTTTTCTTGCCCAAGAAGGGAGGTCTTCAAACTAGCTATAAATGGTTGGTATTATTAATTGCCTGTGAGTAAGTAGAATAGGGATTTTTTAGCCTTGCAGTGCGCCTACCTTTGTGCAGTTAATAGGGCATCAGCGTTGAGAGCTATGGTCTTAATAGTGGAGTCCTACGGGGCTTGCCTACGGCTTAACCACTATTGAGCTATTAGAGGCTTGACAGGAGCTGGTGCTGCTTTGGTTTTGAACGATCCTCTCTTCTATTCCTTGCAATTAATGGTATTCGAGCCACGGGTATAGTAGCTTGAGTGCTTTTTCTAAAGGGGTAAAGAGGAGTAGAAAATAGGGCTTGAAGTGCCAAAGTACACCTAAAAGTTGTTAGAATGGCTGACAATAGTAAAGAGAGTGAAATTAATGTTGATAACTTTGATTTTGCTCATGAGCAAGCTGCTAATGATGCTTCAATGCTTGTTAACTATCTTGTTTCTAGGCTTTAACAAGCCATGGGCAATCCATCTCTCCAAAGTGAAGTGCAACAGCAGCTCCGTGCTCACGGTATTCTCCAAGCTCATCACCATGACGAGAGAACACCTAGGAAGCCTCCTTGTGAGACTACCAAAAGAGGTCTCTCTCTGATTCGGGAAGAAGAAGAGAATCCGTAGGAAGGGTCAAGAATTTACTTCTTGATGATGCATCTCCTTCCCAAAGGAGAACTCAAGAGCCTCCACCGAAGGAACGAGAAATAAGTGAGTCTCCCGCCACCTCGGCGGAGATGGCTCCACGAAGACGGCCGGCTAAACGCTCTCCATCACCACCAAAGCGGAGAAGACCATCACACTCTTCTCCACGCCATAATTCAAAGAGGGATGATAAAAAGCAAGAGAAGAGGACACCCTCTTCTCCATGTTCTTCATCCTCTTCCTCTTATGAAAGTGATGGTGAAGACAACGAAGATCAAGACAAGAAAAAGGCGAGAAAGAGGACACCCTCTTCTCCATGTTCTTCATCCTCTTCCTCTTATGAAAGTGATGGTGAAGACAACGAAGATCAAGACAAGAAAAAGGCGAGAAAGAGGTCACCCTCTTCTCCACCTTCTTCAAATTCTTCACCTTCTGAAGAAAGTGATGGTGCAACCTTTGAACCATCAAAAAGAAGAGGCCTTAGGAAATCCTATGCCGCATGGAAGAGGTCATCCAAGTTGAAGAAATTCAAAGAGGGAGGGAAGAGCATCTCTTTCCTTACCTATGATGGTACCTTTGGTGCTACGGACAAAGTCGTGGCTTTTATCCATAAATTCGATGCGGCGTTTGGAGATGAGGGCTTCACGGAGTCCTCTAAGCTACGCCATGTAGCTATGCACTTTCAAAAGTCTGCCAGGCAATGGTGGTCTAGCCTACGAGCCAACGGTGAATCTCCACGAACATGGAAAGGTTTAAGAGCTTCCATTATGAAGCAATTTTTGTCCACCGATGCCAAAGACAAAGTACTCACCGAATGGCGAAGCTTAAAGCTCTCTCCCTATGAATCCATCCACAAATATGTAGACAAGTTTTGGGACCTACAACTCAAAGCCACTGTCTTCAAAAAGTTGGATTTTGGAGAGCAAAACCAACAATTTTGTGCGGGCTTAACCGAAGAAATGGCGGAGTATGTCAACTCCCAAACGCCACGTACCATATTGGCGGTAATACACCATACTATGGTGGCCTCTCGAATCAATTTCCAAACGGGGGCTAAAAGAAATAATAAGCCCACGGAAAACAAGGGTTCCAATGAGCCTAAGGGGAAGGAAAATATCCAAAAGTCTCCTAAGGGCAACTCCAACAAAGCTAAAGAGAAGGGAGTTTACAAAGGTAAGAACAAACTCTCTCCTGAAGAGCTTGAGTGTTATCGCAAGGATAACCGGTGTTTCAAGTGCGGCGAACAAGGTCATGCGTACCGCACTTGTCCCCACAAGAACAACTACCAAGATCCTCCTAGAGCTACCTTCGTTGAGATCCAAGACGAGGAGACTCACCAAACTCACCACAAAGGATCTCCTCTATGCCATGCTTGCGGAAAGGTAAGAGAACATGATGCTTTTATTCTCTTTGACCTTGGTTCTACTCACAATTTTATATTTATAGAGTTGGCCACTAAGCTAGGCATACAATCCTACGAGATGGGAGATGTCCTACTTGCAGACAGTGCCTTCAAGGGGTAAGAAGCTTCAGTCACTCCCTTAATCGGGAAATTGAGGCTTCATGTCCAAGGCTATGTGGACAAAGAGGACTTCTTTATCTCTCCTCTCAAGCATGAGGATGTAATCCTAGGGGCACCATGATTTGACCGCTTTGCTGTGCCGATGTTAAATTTCATGAAAGGAGAATCTCCTTTAAATTCAGGGAAAAATACATGTATATAGATGCTAAGGAAATGGGTAACACTATTCCCATTGTACATACACCAGCTTTAAACAAGTCAATAAAGAGCTCTATTTCTGTGTACATGATTTTTGTTAAAGATTCTCAAAATGAACCTAATGCTTCAGCAAAAGAAAATAAAAGCAACCAAAAGGAATTAGAGTTATCCAATTTTCTCAAGGGGTTTCAAGATGTTTTTATTAACGACATCCCTTGTGAGATACCTCCTAAACAAGGTAATGATGACCATGCAATTGAACTTCTTCCAGGAAGTTCACCGCCTAACAAACCTCCTTATAGAGTTTCTCAAGCTCAACAAGAGGAGATTATGCGGCAAGTGCATGAGTTAGTTGAGAAGGGCATGGTTAGGCCTAGCTCATCTCCATTTTGCTCACCTGTGCTATTAGTGCAAAAGAAAGACGGAACATATCGTATGTGTGTCGACTATAGAGCACTAAATAGGATCACTATCAAGAATAGGTTTCCCGTTCCACGGGTAGAAGACCTATTTGATAAGCTACAAGGATCGACCTACTTCAATAGGATTGACCTAAAAATTGGCTATCATCAAATAAGGATAGTTGATCAGGACATTGTAAAGACCGCATTTCGCACCACATTTGGTCTTTACGAATACATTGTCATGCCTTTCGGCTTGACCAATGCACCAGTCACATTCAACCGCTTGATGGAGAAGCTGTTCAGGCCTCATCGAACCTTCACTGGAGTGTTCTTTGATGATATTATCATCTACTCTAATTCATTAGACGAACACAAGCAACACCTCCAGGTAATATTTCAAGTTTTCAGAGAGAGAATAAAATTTATGTTAATCGAAAGAAAAGTGATTTTTTCTTGCAAGAGATTCAGTATTTAGGTCACATTATCTCTCAAGATGGCATCCAAATGGATCCATCAAAGTTAGAGGTAATAAAAGGATGGCCTAAACCAAGGAATCTTCATGAACTAAGAAGCTTTATAGGTATGTGTGCATACTATAGAAGCTTCATAGAAAAGTTCTCACAAATTGTGGGACCATTACATGACCTAACAAAGAAAAGCGTTAGGTATACATGGTCTGCTAAGGAGCACAATGCTTTCGAAAAGCTTATCTCTCAACCTGTGCTTACACTACCGGATCTCTCAAAACCATTTGAGGTCTAATGTGATGATTGTGGTGATTGCCTTGGAGCTATTTTGCTCCAAGAAGGGCACGCCATAGGCTATGTGTGAGGTCCCCACCCAGCCGTATCAAACGGCGGATCTGATGGTAAACCTGGTGGCCACTAGATCTATAGCGGAAGCAAACAAAGTGGTTCAGGCTTCAACTAGCGGACGATCTCTCATCACAAAGTGAGTTGAGTTCGAGCCTACTAGTAATGAGATCTAGCTCCACCTCGCAGGGGAAGCGTACTTAACCTATCTAGCAATCCTAAGACCCACCTTCCAAGAGGAAAGAAATCTCGAGTGCCTTTTTTCCCATGTTTCAGAGGCACATACACTTGAGACTTCGCCGCTCTAGGGGCAATGAGTATTACTAGTGTCGATTTAAACAGTATGGGGATAGAAAGTTCCCGACCAATCGAGACCACCCTTCTCATAGGCATTGGCAACCTGAGCCAAGCCCCCACTTTCCACCCCCACACTCACACTTCCTTGTGTGTCCTAATTACTACCACAATGATTGTTCAACATAAACATTCCTTGATTAGATTCCGAATAACAATGTTCGTTAAGACAGCCCTTCAATCAGTATTGCAAAGCGGCACCAAGACAGAGTTCTAGTAAAAATTCTACTCAAACTTATTCATTAAAATTCCAATGTTCTGGAGGTACAACATCCCCCCTCCAGCGAGAGTTTCCTCCTCTCGTTGTCGCCTAGATGCCCATACAACTAGGTATGTCCACCGCATAGAAAGCACGACATGGACATTCCCACCGCTTAACCATCAGACGTGGGTTCCCACCACTTAATCAGCAGACGTGGGTATCCACCGCTTAACCAGCAGACGTGGATTCAAGAGTCCTTAACCAGGAACTCTGCCCCCTGTGATCAGGAGGGGGTTCATGACTAATTCAACATTGGAAATAGAATGAACATGCTGAACTAAATTTTCCCTAGCAGACATTCTTTCCTATTGCAAATAGTATATCCGTTAATCATTTCTTTCCTACTTTAGACTTTAATATACAAATGAATTCAAATGCCGAGGTTTTCGTCGGATTTCTCCAACATGTTTGGAGATATGTTCTTTCCTAGCTAAACGTGTGTAATGTTAAATTAAACAACTTGAATAAAATTGTGACCTACCTCTTCCATTTCTTCATCGATGGCTCGTGAGATGGCCGGTGCTTGTTCGTCCATAGGAGCTTTTCCTTTTCCATTCACATTGCTAGTTCCCGCCTCGCGGTCGTGGGCACCACTGAAGCGAGTTCTCTTAACCGGGGCCATTTTATACTCACTTCTTTAAATGATAAACTTGAAGAAAAGAGCTAAGGTCCGAGAGCATCATAACAATCCAAATGGCAGATTAGAATCATTGAACAATCCTCCTTATGCAAGAGGGTTAGATTTTTCCTTCGAGACCTAGTAATTTTTATGGGTAATACTTTACTTGTCCTATGGGAACCGGCTCTAAGTTAATCACTTGGCTTAGATGATTAAGAATTTCAGAATTTTACTAATTAATTTACAAGAGAGATGAATTAAACAAGCTCAATCACTTTCCTAGTGCAATTAGAAAGACTCAGAGTTACCGCATGCATACGTGATAGAAAATTCTCTTCTTAGTGACCTAATGATGGATTAATTTTGCCTTAATGACATCTTAATGTGTGAGAAAATTGAATCTAACTTAATTAAATCTACATTATTACCCCGAATGACAATTTATTAACTATGCTGTCTAGAGAGAGAAATCTCTCCTAATCATGTATTATCATTGATTAAGAGTAATGAATGGCTGCATAAATTAGCTAATTGGATGATGATTATGTAATGGAGTATAGCTATGTAAAATTAGAGAGCATCTATTGGGAATTATAGCTAGGATTAAGCATAGTAGACGAGGAATTACGAGAATAATGAAGAGAATTACAGAAGAGCAGAAATTAAACCATGATTACTGTGATTAGGGGCTGAAAATCCTCTCTATTTTCTGATCCAAATGAGTTCTCAAGATGATGATTCGGCAGCACTTCCCTCCTTTGCTTCTCCTTCAAAAATTGTGTGTGCCGGCAGCACCTCCCCAAGGTGTGTGTGTAGGTGTGTGTGTGTGTGTGTGTGTGTGTGTGTGTGTGTGTGTGTGTGTGTGAGCACACCTTTAAATAGGCTCCTTCAAGCTGAAAATCGAACCTAGCTGCTATAAGCATCTGAGTGAGCACTCACTTCATGCATTGGCAAGTCTAGTTACCTTCCCACCAAGTGTCCAGTTAGCTAGTCTAACTGGCTCTCACACTCACTCTCAAGCTTGGAAAATCACCCACAACTCCCACAAGACAAGAGGGCGCCCCCTAGCTACTAAAGCTGGCTCAGAGTGGCCTGGAACCTGCTCCCGCATAGCCTCGAGCCCCGGTGCCTCTCCCCACAACTTTAGGAAACATTGGTTTTAGGCTAAAACGGCCCATACGAGTCGGAATTTAATGCCGTAAATTGCTATACTAAGCTCTAACTAAGGCGTACTGGTCCAAGTACCTGCCATATTTAGCAGCCCTCGGGGTCCGAAAATGCATTTTTTTCCAAATTCGGGGTACGAGTGTAGTTTTTCGAGACGGTCAAAACTAGACGGGTCGGGTGACCAAAAACTTACTATTTTTGGAATGTTTTTACAAAAATTATTTTAATTCACATTTCGAATCTTTAAAAAATTCTAAACATCATGGCACTGACAGAATTCGGAAAACTACTAAAAATAGTAACTTTTTTCATTATGTTCATTTCATGGTACAATGGTGCTCTTTTAGCTCGGGGTCGGAGACCTTACACTATGAGAGTCGAAGGCTCAACCATGTTGAGCAAGCTCTAGGCATATACAAAAAGGAACTCCTTGCAGTTCTACATGCCTTAGACTCATGGAAGCACTATTTATTGGGGACTCCTTTCATTCTGCGAACGGATCACCAAAGTCTTAAGTACTTCATGACGCAGACCAATCTCTCCGACAAACAAATGAGGTGGGCAAATTTCCTTTCGCAATTTCATTTTCATATTGCTCACATTGCTGGCAAGCATAATCAAGTAGCTCATGCACTCTCAAGACGGCCGAGAGTGAATGCGGTTTCCATAGCAACTCACAATGATCTATCTTTAATGATAGATGAGTACGCTATTGATCCCGATTTTAGAGATGTGATTTCAGCCCTTGCATTAGGGAAGAAAGAAGAACCATTTACTTTACAAGATGGTTATCTCCTCTACGTCAATAGACTATGTGTTACTAACTCACTACGTGAGAAAGTAATGTATGAATCTCATGCTCCACCTTATGAGGGGCATAGGGGGATTCAGTCTACCTTAAAGGGAATTGAAACATATTTCTATTGGCCTACCATGAAAGTGAACATACAAGAGTATGTTTCTAAATGTGTGGTATGCCAAAAGACAAAATTTGATAGAGGGAAGCAACTTGGATTGCTTCAACCTTTGCCAATCCCTAATTCACCATGGGAGAGCATATCCATGGATTTTATCTTTGGATTGCCTAAGTCTATCCATGGGACTACAGGAATATGGACGATAGTAGACAGGTTTAGTAAACAAGCTCATTTTATACCTGTCAAAAAGACTATCAAAGCCCATCAAATGGCAACCCTCTTCATTTCACAAATTTTCAAGTACCATGGCTTGCCAATGTCCATAGTGTCGGATAGAGATCCTAGAATGACCAGTAATTTCTTGAAGGGTCTCTTTGAGAATCTAGGAACAAGGCTAAACTTCTCTTCGGCCTATCATCCTCAAACGGATGGCCAAAGTGAAATAGCTAACCTAACCATTCTCGATCTACTAAAAGCCTATGTAACGGAAGTAGATCAAAGATCCCAATGGGAGAAGTACTTACCCTTGGTGGAGTATGCTTACAATAACATTGTACATACTTCCACGGGAAAAGCACCTTTCGAGTAATTGAGGGGAGATCAAAAAGTCCCTTGCTACTTAAGTTACATGGGAAGATCTTCGCTGCTGCAGATGAGTATAGCCAAGACCTACAAGAATCTTTTCAAAAGATTAAGGATGCTATCTCTATCTCACAGCAAAGGCAAAAGGCTGCTGCTGACAAGCAGAGAAGAGCCCAAGCCTTTAAAGAAAACGATTGGGTCTTGTTAAAGTTTCCCAAGGCTCGATTGAGGCACACGATGGGCAAAAATCCTACGAGCCACCAAAAGTACTATGCTCAGCTAGCAAAAAGGTACTATGGTCCCTTCCAGATTCTTAGGTCAATCAATGAGATGGCCTATCAACTCAAGTTGCCCAATCATTGGCTCATACACAATGCTTTCCATGTGAGCGTGTTCAAGCCTTACAATGGAGAGCCACCTCAAGAACTAACTATTGAAGACCCACCGGAGATCGAGGACCAAGAGGAGGTGCTGCAGCCCGAGTCCATTCTCCGACATGAAGACAAGGTACTAAGAGGCTGTAAGACTATCCGCCGACGATATCTTATTAAGTTTAAGAATTATCCTTTTGAAGATTCTAAATGGATGCAAGGCATACAATTAAAGGATAACATAAACCTTGTCAATGCTTACTCTTAAGTATGGAGCCTGATTTACCCTTGTAATTTTCTGTGGTAAAAGCGCACATTTGTAAGGCCCCCATTATGAGGAGAAGCCATCGTGCGTGAAGGAAAATCACTCACCGGAAACCAAAAATTTTCACGAACAAGAATCAGGGGCAACTTTAGAGGCCTCGGGGGCGGAGGCCCCTGAGACTTTTTTTCCCCGGAATATTCTTTTTCGCCGGAATATTATGGCCGGACGGCGGCCGGAAAGTGGTCGGAAAAAAACCGGTCGGTTGGCCGGTGGCCGGTAGTCAATGGCCGATGGCCGGTGGTCTGAAGTCAATGGCCGGTGGCCGGTGGTCGGAAGTCAATGGCGGGTGGCTGAATTCAATGGCTGGTGGCCAAATTCAAAAGCGGACTTGTCTTCTCAAGGGCGGCCACACATGGGCGGATTGGAGGGTCTGATTTGGACTTATTCGCACAAGGGCGGCTACACATGGCTGTCTCTCATAAGAGAGGGCAGCCCTTTTGGCCTATAAAAGGAGGCCATTTCTACACACATTTCATAGTGTGAAGTTGATGCAACAAGGTGAGTGTGAGGTGGTGAGAGTGAAGCAAGGCGGGAGCTCCATTAAGGGTATAATCCCTTTGTAAACTACTTCTTGTTTTGAAGTACTAAAGCCATTGACTGGCTGCTTTCCCGTGGACGTAGCCCACATTGGGTGAACCACGTATATCGTGTGTACTCTCTCTCTCTCTCTCTACTCTATAATCTCGTGTATATAAATTTGTCTCTCTCCATTAAGTAATCTACTCAATTATCTATTTAGCTACGTCTTATTTCCTAACACTTACAATGCTTCCCTAGAGTAAGCAAATGTATTGTGCACAAAAATGAAGTAGTATGCATGCTTAGATCAAGTTTGCGGAGACGACGTCTCCCAAACACCAAGTAGAGCTTGTCACTCTACTATGGAAGATTGATAGGACTAATGTGCAGACATGCTTGCGGAAGCCTCAGGCTCTCAAGCACCAAATGGACTAGTCATCCATTCTGGAATGATGTCGTAGGGTAACATAGGGATCCTCTACCCGCTAAGAAAAGGACTCATGAATATGCTTTATCTTCTCTACACCATAATCGAGGACGACTATGATTTCAAGAGAGAGGTAATGTCATAATAATCACTATCTAATTCTCCTAAATGATTTTCTCATATTAAACTGATCATTTAATGTGGAGAAGTGTCAGGGGAGAAAAAGCTAGAATATTGGTTAAGCTAGCAGACTGGCCACAGTAGGGATCCAAAGGAGGTAAAATAGGGATCCAAAGGGGGGGCCATCTGCAAAAGATCCATATTCAACAATGGGCTAAAAAGACCCTAAGGTTCAGCCCATTAAGACTTCCAAAATGCTAAGGTTCCAAAATTCAAAGGTTGTGTCCAAAGGTCAACCCTAGGGAAATTGGATGCTTTGTGTGTGACCAAAAAGTCTTTTCAAATCCCTACATAGGAGGGGGCAAGCCTTGGGAGTAGGGGATGAGAGAGAAAGTCACACACACACACACAGGCTCCCTTTACACAAAGGGAATCAGGGACACATGTCAGCTCCCTAGCCCAGATGCCTACAAGGTGTGCCCAATTCCTATTGGATGGCCTTGGAGGTGGACCAATGAGATTTAGGCTAGAGTAAATCTAGTTTAATTAATTTAAAAACACTTAATAAAAGAACCAATGAGAATTAAGTCCTCTAGAAGACTATTGGACAGTCTCCCAAGGGGTCCAATGAGCATTCAGCAGCCAAATGGCTTGCCTGATTCCTATTGGCCAGGAGGCAAAGGGGTCCAATGAGAGTTTAGTTTAATTATTAAATTACCTAAAGCTCTCACAAAAGGGGAAAGGGGGACACATGTCAATAGGCTATCACTTATGCTGCTTAATAATCATTGGCTTGACTTGGGGAGGGCCAATGGAAAAATAGCAAGAGGGCTCGCCCAAGAGAGAGAGGGGGGGATGATTTTTGCAAGGCATTATCACACACACACACTCTCACACAGCCTATGTGAGAAGTAAAGAAGACTATCTCTTCCCAAGATTTAATGGAGAGCTCATCACCTACTCCAAGCTTGTGAGATAGAAGCCTGCATCGACACACTCTTGGCATGTGCATGAAAATCCAACCAAGAGCCAGGCTTAAATGCATGCTCATCTCCTCTACCATGCTAATTACTAAGCTAAGGTATGCTAATATGAGTGATTATGTGAGGAGATGTACATCTTTCTCGTAAGATACTCCTTCTTCCTCTCAATCTACTCTCATACCCTACTAGCTCTCACCATCTTCGAAGGTGTGTGAGATCTTGGGTCTGAGACCGGGGATAATTAAAGTTGTGTTTGCTAAGTGTTTTTCTTGGTACATGAAGCTTTCATCTTCATTGCACTAGCTAGTCTTGAAGGAACACAAAGAATTGTATTGTACAATGTCTCTCTTGATGGGAGAAACCATAATACAAAACCTTTTGGAGGGGGGACCGGCTCCATGCAAATCCGGTCCTCAACTATTGTCAATTGCTTAATTTCTCTCTCTTTTGAAAGTATTATTCATGCTATCTAACTAGGTGTTATGCTTTTTGTTGCTCTCTCCACCCAAGCACTCTTGTAATTCTCATTAGGAATCTATTCTAATGAAATGCCCACTATGTTCATGCTAATTTCTGCTACACACAAGTTATTAGGCCATTAAATGTTACAACTAGTATACAACCGATAGCAAAATTGGAAGCATCTATATGTATGTGGAATATCTTATTCCAATCTAGTGCTTTCAATATTGGAGCTGGGGTGAGAGCTTGCTTAAGCTTCATAAAGGATTCTTCACATGCCTCGGTCCACTCAAAGTGTGTAATCAAGGTATACATGGGTGTTGCAATTATAGCGTACATGTAGATGAATCGTTCGTAATATCCACAATGCTCCATGAAGGCTTGTACCCCCTTGACTGTTGTTGGTCTAGGAAAATCAGCAATGACATGATTTTTTTCAATATCAGTAGCTATGATATTTTTAGACACTATATGTCCAAGAATTTTTCCTTGTCTACCCATGAATGTGCACTTTTCAAGATTTAAGCAAATTATATAAAGTCTACATTAAGGTGTTCAAAATGATCAGCCATATATACTTCTAAGAATTTCCTAAGATATTCTTTAAAAGCATGGATCATCAACCTTTGAAATGTGGCTCGAGCATTAGTTAATCCAAACGGCAAAACCTGATAGGTAAAAATACCCCATTCTGTTGCAAAAATAGTTTTATGCTGATCTTTTGGGTCAACCAAAAGTTGATTGTATCCCGAAAATCCATCTAAGAAGCTGTAAGCTTCTTTTCTTGTAACTCGTTCTAAAACATGCTCAGTGATTGGAAGAGGAAAGTTGTCTCTAATGGTAGCTGCATTTACTTTTTTCAGATTAACACATACTCATAATTTTCCATTCTTCTTGGGTACTACCACAATTGGAGACACCCAATCTGTGTGTTCAATGTCGTAAATGAATTTGGATTCCTTTAGTTTTTTATTCTCTTCTTTTATCTTCTTGGCAAATGTTTCATTATACTTGTATGGCCTTTGTCTACTTGGTTTCTCATCATCTCTCATGGGTATGGTATGTTGACTGATCTCTGGATCAACACCCTTGAGATCCTTGTAAGACCAAGCAAAGATATCTCGGTATTCCTTGAGCAAGTTTAGCAAAATCTCTTCTTATTTCTCTACTAGGTCATTCGCAATGTAAGCAGGTCTAGGCTCTTCTCCTGGTTCAGCCAGGTTTATCTTTTTAGCATTTTCAGGTCCTTCATAGGACTCGCCCTGCTTCCATAGTTCCCTAGCAGGTTGTTTGACTATGATTTTTCTATTTTGGAGAGTATAGTTTTTGTAATGGGATGTAACACTCATTACATCCTTACCATCCTCTTTTGTGGTTTCCATTTCGGTTGTATATCTCCTTTAGAGATTTTTTCAACTCTTGATATATCTTTTTCCGCTCGACACGTGTCATGAGTGGTTTCTTATCCTGTGGGTTTACTTTAGTATCCTTCCTTGATTTTCTCGATATTTTAGACATTTTTGAATTTTTGTTTGAAGGATATCTCCTAGTGATTTTTTCCTTGACACAATCATTTGCATCTATCTGTATCATGAATTGTGTTCTACTGGAGACTGATGGCATAGGTCGTGTTTTCATGTTTATGGTGTCTCTTTTCCATCTATACCATTTTTGTCTTCTCGATTTCTCGTTGGGAAAGTCAAAAAACTTTTCCTCCCCTCCTTTCAAGAGTAGCTTAGCTCTCACATGTTCTTTTTGTGACACCGAATCTTCTGGTGTAGCTGAGTGTTCATCTAACTCATCTGTTGCATCGTAGTAGAGGTCTGAAAAGACTTGTTGAGCTTTCATCAAATCCTTGGGTTCCTCATCTTCGTCTTCAATGTTGAGGATTGAAATCATTTGGATGGGAATTATGTCATAGCCATCCTCATTGCAAAATTGAGTAGGCATAGACGTATTCACACATACATCCATGGTCGCTAAATTTGAGTCCACTCAAATGGCTCAAACAAATGCTCTGGAAAGGGTTCAAGCACATAGGCTTCGTCTGTGCAGTCCCTTTCTAGAATACATTCTTCTCGTCTTAAACTTCCATTTTCTGATTCTCCACATATCCAAATATGAGTGTCTTTATTTAACCAGGATGGAAGCTTAGTTTCAGCCGAAGAGATTGAATCAAACTCATGTATGAATGTTTTCAAGACATCTCTATAAGTGTGATCTTTTAGATTTACTCTTCTTATAGATCCCACTTGCTTTAAGTATAGATAATTGTTTCCCCAATCTTGGATAAGATGTACCTATCGCATGAAAGGTCTTCTCAATATGATTTCATAATTGAGTTTTTTCCAAAGTCTACTATGGCAAAAGTGTGTTGATATTCAATTCTACAGGAATTGACTATCACCTTTTCAAGCAGCCCTAATGGTGTCTCAATGTGTCCGTCATCCAATTGCAATTTGATTTAAGTTTGTCTAATGGCTGGTTGTCCCCAGGATTCCCATACTGCTTTCGTGGCTATGGCTTTTCCTGCTCCACTATCTAGTATCGCCATGGTTCCAATGTCATTATATTTCACTGGAAGGGTGGTGTTTCCTTCTTTCCCTTCATAATATTCTCCGACTTTGCTCATGGGAATAGATCGAATCTCTTTGTTGTCCATTTCGTTTTTCAATTTTCCCAAATTTTTTGAGATTAGCCCCGTTATCCCCACCTTCTCTAGGGTTTTCTGTAGATCATTCCATAACTATGGTCTGAATTTTAGCAGTTCTCCCAAGGTAAGAGTGCATTGGATGGGTGTAGACATGATTGAATGAATGTTGTCTGCTTCTAGGGTCTGTTTAGCTCTCTTTACTTGAGTGTTCTTACACACTATGGATTCATCTTCGTTATCTCCCAAGTAAGAGGGGTAATGTTTTCAAGGTCAATGGTTACGATATTCCAAAAGCTTCAGATCCGCAATCCCCGTACAAGGATTGTACATCTATGTTCATATCAGTATGAAGGTTATCCAACCAGATTTCCTCTATAGGAGATGACTTTAGAGTTAGGCTCCCATCATTGATCTCTCTAACTTTTTCCATAAATGTCCTGGCCAATCTTCCTCTACGAATGGAATTCCGTCTAAGGCATCTTCGATGTCCGACACTATAAGTTTGATTCTTTTGTTTCAAGGTGAGGTTCTTCCGCCACATCGGGTTTTTCTTTAGTGTCTCTTGCCACAAGCTCCTCAGGTTTTGCAATACTTTCAAGCTTGGTTTTTGTGTTTCCAACATTTCTTGCGTGATTCTTACCAATTTTTTTGATAAGCTTCCAGCTTAACTGCTTCCATGTCTGGAGAAGGATAGTTTTTCCATTTGTTTTCCATGTTTTGGCCTGCTCTAAGTCTTGCTTGGTAGGCTTTTGAAGGCGGCGTTAAAAGGCTCAAAAATTTTATTGACCAGAATGGATCCTCCAGACTTCATGGTTGTTTCCTTGATTTCACTTCCAGTTTCTTTCAACTTTTCCTGGAATAGCTTTTTTGCTTTCTCCTCGATTTCAACCCGTTGTTTTTGTTTTCTCATCTCATATCTTTTGCTTCTCCTTCTTTTGATTCTTTGAGAGGAAACTTTCGTATTTTCTGAATCATCATCAGAGTTGTGTTTCTTTTTCTTGGCCTGGGCTCTAGTGATTACCTTGATTGGAATAATCGGTTCACTCTCTGATGAGCTACTAGGTATCACCTGGACTACGTTTAGTATTGTTTTACCCTTGTTTAAAGGATTTTTAGGACAATCTTTCAAAAATGTCCTCCATTTTTGCAACATTGTATGCAATAGGCTTCAACTGGCTTGAGGTTTTTGTCAAGCTTTGGACATTCATTTTTCCAATGGTGATCTGCACCACAACTATGATAGTTTCCTGTTCTTGGATTAATCATGGGTCTTACCATGGGAGGTCTGACACCTTGATTAGCTACATAATACATTGGTGCGAGCTCTAGTGGAGCATAAGTCGCAATTTCGTCCATTGGTGGTGGATGTGAATTATACCAATCTCCTTCTACCATTACTGTAGATAAACTAGGCTCCGCATAGGGTGTAACAGGCACTAATGCTTACTCATCTATGACTCCTTCTGAGTGCATGTACTTTACAGGCACTACATTATGTCCTGGGTACGGAGGTTGTTGTCCCAATACATGTTGAGGTCTTTCCATACCCCATTGGTGGTCTTTGAGCTTGGGCCATATTAGGCTGATATCAGTACATGGGTTGTCCTTGTGGCCTCATAGGCACATACTGAATATTGCCATCATACTTTGGTCTGAAGTAGCACTCGTGGGTCTCATGGTTGGTCCATTTACCCTCAATTGCACACCATTTTTGTGGCCTAATTGGTTGTCTCTATTGAGGTATCCCTTGTCCCGGTCCCCTCATAGGTGCTTTTTGCATGTTGTTCATCATGTCATTCATCCTTTTGAGCATGTCTTCTATGGCTAAAAGTGATGCTGCAATAGCCGTTCCCACTTGTGCTGGTTTAGTGGACACTGTTTTCTCACTTTGGTTATCCTTAGGGACATCTTCTTCGTTAAAAATATCGCAATTGTCTCCTTCTGACACACGCTCTTCTAGGGTTGTATGCTTCTTACTATAGAGTATAGCATGAAGTTCTTTGTTTAGCAGTCCCTCTAGAAACAAAGATACGAGGCATTCTTCTGCAGGTATCTCTAGCCCTAGGCAATGTATTGTTTCATTCGAGTTGCACAATCCCTAATAGACTCACCATGTTTCTGTTTAAAGTTGTAGATTTGAGTTACCGTATTATGTTTGATCCCCATTTTGGAACAAGCAGCTACAAATCCTTGAGCTAATGTGTTCAAGTCCATGATTGACCTTGGTGGCATGTTTTGGAACCACGTCAATGCTTTTCCTTCTAATGTCATTCCAAACCCCTCGAATTGAGTATGGAAATCGAATATACGTTTTGCTCTTAGCACTTGCTTAAAGCTTACTATGGTCGTATGGATCTCTTGATCACTGTATTTTCTGACCCATTTTTGAAATTCAGCTGGTTTGATATGTCTGTTTGGTTCAACTCTCGGTCTCCTGGCAGTTGGTCCTGTTCCGAGTCCTTTTAAACCAGTTTGTTGGAAAATAGTGACTCATGTAGCCTTTGGACTGGCCTTAGTGTCACCCGGTGTTTTCTACGTGATGAGGTGGTTTCTGGTTTCTTCACATTACTTCAGATAATCTCTCATGGTGTTCATCTCTTGGAAATTGTTTCTGGTCCTTGTCCTAATATCCAATCCCTTATGGAATACCCTTGGTATTTGGTTTGTTTCTACCTCCTCGGGAGTCACCATAACAAAGTTGTTGTTATAACAATCCTAAACATGTAGGTTGGTAGGTCTGTTGATTCCTTATCTTTGATCTTCAGATATAGATGATCTTCATGGCCATTAGTTGTCCTGGTTTGGCATGCAAAGTCCACAAAAGATCTTTTGTGTTTCTATCTTCCAACAATAGACTCTGATCCTAGGATTTTTCGTACTAAGCCGTTTCAAAGGTTTCAAAATCTACTTGATCGTATCCCTCGAATTCTAAAGTTGGTGGTCCTTCTTTTGATTGACATATCTGGGATTATGGTGTTTACTTCTAATCCCCATTTTGTCTACAACATCAGGGTTTTTGACTTGTACATACCGAGTTTCGTTTTTGTCCATGTATATTTTTCCTTGTTTGTTTTCCCTAATCTCTTCTTCGAACTCAATACCATGGTCATCAATGCGAATATCATACTCCTACTTATTAGGGTCTAAGTAAAACTGGGCTCCATGCGGTTAGTCTTGTAAAAAGAAAGTATATGCTTATAGCACATTGTCGTTCAATTTTCGAGTGAGTGAATAAGAAGGCATTTCAGATGTTGAATCTGAAAAAGTGTCGGAGACTTTCTTCAAGTATTGTTGTGCAAGGAATTTCCTTGATTCACGTTTGTCTTCGGTGGATACTTCTAGAGGTTTCTTGAGTATGCCCTGTTTTCCTAGTACATGACCAGATCTAAGTTCATATAGACTTATGAAGCCCTGGTTAGAGTACTTACCTTTGAATTGACTTGTCGTCAATTTCCACTTGATTCGATCAACTTTCTGTCAAGCCATTGATTCCTCGTCTACAACACGATTCCTAAACAAATTTGATTAAGTTAGCTATTCTTCTATAAAGACAGTAGAGTTTTTGCTAACTCTCGTGATTTACTTTCAGATTCGTTTTAGCGAAAAATCAAAGATTTAATTTGCAACCTAGAAACTGAGTGAATGTGTACCAATTCTAATCCGATTGAACCCAAAATCGCCCGGTGGCTTTGTATTATATTAGTCTAACACTGTATAAGTTCAAAAGTCAAGACTGATATCCCTGGGTAGCAGTAGTAAATAATCGAGACTATTTACTTTTACAAGTTTTTTGCACTTTTTGGATTGGGATTGCAAGTATACAACCTGTTAAAGTCCCGGACAAGTTTCATCAAGTTTGGACAAAATATGATCAAGTTTATCAACTGTTTTGTGTCCGCAGACTCTGATTTCAAGAATCTGGCTTAAGTCTCACTTTTGTGATCCAAATTTCACCAAAACTGATTTATGAGGTCTACTTGATATGATTGACCTTGTGGTATACTCAAATGTGCAAAATTTTCAAGCTTTTAAGCAGATGTAATAATTGCGATTATTTACTCCAGCTATATTTTTGCAAATTTTTGTCCCAACTTTGACACAGATCTGTTAAAGCACCTCAGTTAAGGTCACTAGCCAAGTTTTCATCAAGTTTGGACAATTTTTGGTCAAATGGTCATCAACTTTCTATTCGCAGACTAACTTTGCAAATTGGTCACGATTTTCAATTCCAGTGATTCAAATCTTACCAAATTTGGTTTGTGGGCTTATTACAACATGATTAAACTAGTGGTATGCTGACTTGGTAAAAAAATTTGAAAAATGGAGCAGATGGAAATAATCGTGATTATTTACAAATGGTAACTTTTTGCATCTTTTTGGTCAACTGAGCATGTACACATGTTTATCACATCAATATAAGCCTATGAATCAATTTCACAAGTTTGGACAAATTTTCCCCAATTTACACTCAAGATTCAAAAAGTCAGTACAAACTTTAGTTTTTTACCCAATTTTTGGCTAGTTTGGTGATTCAAATCTTTTGGGTCTTTACAAAAGTTGTTTGTACACATGCAATGAGTCAATGGTATGAACCTTGCTCAATTTGGAGCAGAAAGTTAATAATCATGATTATTAACTTTAGGCTTGAAATGAACACTTTTTTGAAATTTTTGTAGAGACAGTCTTTACGTGAGCTATTTTGAGCCTATGAATCAAGTCAAAACTTAATTTGGCCTAACATCTCAAGAAAAAGTAAATAATTTGAGTTTTGGCCAACTCTTGAAATTTTTACCTCGAAGTGTCCTTGAGCTTACCAACTGGTTCAGACAACTTTTAAGCTTACTCTCCAGTCGGATTGAGTGATTTCGAGTCTTTTCGTTCTGTTTCTAGCCGTAGACCTCAAATTCTACAACTTCCAATAACAACTCACACTTGATTATTTTAGAGAGAGCAATGTTCTGAAATGCACTCGGGTCCTACTTACCCTAGTTCCTAGATTCTCATGGAATGGGGTTGTGGAATGTGTCCACAAACACTCGTTTTCTGGTCTTTTATGGTTTTGTGAGCATTGATCTTAAGACTTGTCTCGTTTACCGATCATCCTCAAAATCCTAATCTATTTCTACAATCCTACAATCCTAAAGGCACTCAACAAGTACGATTACTTCCAAGCTACCTCTATATAGCAAAAGACGACAATCTTAAGCTATGCGGTTTTTAAAAGAAAGATTTGAACTCTAGGTGATTCTAGAGGAAGTTAAAGGATAACTTCAAAAGACGCTCGTGTTTTCCCTAGTTTAGGTCTCTTCGATCCCCGGCAATGGCGCCAAATGTGGGATGCATGTATAACCTCACCATCCTATCTTATTGCAGTATTAGCGAGAACCACGATTAAATTGTCAATCCATGGAACAAAGCTGACTAGACTAGTGCATAAAGGCTACAAGAGGTTGTCAATCTCTCAGAAAATAATTAACAACTCGCATCTAACTCAAGCTACACTCAAGTGACTGAAATCGCCAAAACCAATCGCTCATCGACAAACAAAACACATCCGTTACAGCATCAAATGAAATCCAAATGTGACGAAACTTCTAGGACATGTTTATAAGACCTAAGGACACGTGCTTATGGGATCAAATCCCACTTTAGGTCAAGTTCCAAAATTACGATTATGAACAACAGTGGATTTTTGACCTAGTCATTTTCGACCCACAATGTTTCTAAATGTTTAGCAATGATGGCCCAATACCCCGCCTATGCTTAGTTTTTGATTTGAAAGTGTAAATTCGTAGTTATGATAAAATTAGTCTGCGGGTCGAGTCTGCGGGTCGGCGACGCCAAAAGCTACGAATTACTGTGAATTGCTTACGTCAATGCGTAGAGCTCTTACATGTGGTTGCAATGCAATAAATGCGACTGCAATGTGACAACTGGGGAGGGAGTGGGAAGCGCGAGAATGAGAGAAGTGAGCGCTGTTAGCTCACGTTGTGTATTTCATTATCCAAAAACTTCTAAAAAACTGACAAAAAATGGCTTTTTTACCTTAGCCAAGGTTTTTGGTGGTCAAAACTAATAATCTGGGAGTTCTACCAAAGCTGGGTAATGACAGGTTGATACAATCTGGAAGCTTGTAGTCCCAGCTCATTAATTATAGAGTTTATCCGAGAAATAAGAGTTACAATATTCTCGATTTATAAAAAATAATAAGTGTTTTACAATGAGAACTCCAAAAAATGGTATTTGTGGCATCCGTGTTAGCTTGCTGCTAACAAAGAGTCATAAATGTCCATTGAGCTTACATGAATGTCTCAAAAACACAACATCACGTGAGACCAAAATATGCTTTGTTTGCGAATGGTACAACCTGCAACCTTTTCTTTCAGCACTATAACCAACAAAAATACATTTGACAGCCTTATAATCCAATTTTTTGAGCTGCACTTGTGGCATTAAACCATAATCCAAATAGCCAAAAACACACATGTGCTCAATAGATGGCTTTCTATCATGACATGCTTCATATAAAGTCATAGACTGCAACAAATTTGTAGGAGACCTGTTAAGTACATAAGTGGCACACATGATAGCCTCGAGCCAAAACAAATGTGGTAAAGCTTGACTCTTGACCATATATCTTGCCATCTTTGTAAGAGACCTATTTTTCCTCTCAGCAACACCATTTTGTTGAGGTGTATAAGGCACTATAAATTGGTGTTTTATCCCACAACTAGCCAATAATGCATTAAATTCATGGGACATATACTCCCCCCCTCAATCAGAACGGAGGGTGCCCATAGTACATTTTGAGACATTTTCAGCCATAGCAATAAAGTGCTTGAATCACATGAACACTTTGGACTTAGCTTTCAACGGATATACCCATGCATGCCTGGAGTAGTCATCAATGAAACTCATGAAGTATAAGTAATTTCCCAAGGACAGAGTTTGCATAGCCCACAAACATCACTATGCACAAGTTGCAATCTGCATGTAGCAAAAATTGACCCATCCTTTGCGAACTTAGCAAGCTGCATTTTACCCAAAATACAGCCTTCACAAACATGTTTGATAGGTGCTTCAAGAGGTGGCAAAGAAGCAACCATATCAGATTTCCACAAACACAGCAAACTGACAAAATTTAGATGCCCAAAATGTGCATGCCACAGTTTTGCATCTGAAACAATCCTTGAATCTACAACTGCATTTGCAAAATTTTGTCCGCACTTGTCATTCAAAGTGAGCTTATACAGCCTACGACACAAAAAGCCAAATGCAACAATTTCATCACCAAATTTGAGATCATGAACTGTACATCTGTCATCCACAAATTTGACTACAAGTACAGACAAAAGATTCTTCTTGATCCCAGGTACATAAAGTGCATCAACAAGTGCAACAACTACAGAAGTTGACAATGCGGTGTGGCACTACCGACTTGGGCATATGAGTGCCAAAGGAATGCAAATCCTTCAAACAAAGAAGCTTCTACCAGGTTTGAAAGAAGTGGACTTAGAGTTCTGTGAAGATTGTGTTTATGGTAAACAAAAGAGGGTAAAATTTCAAAAATCAGGAAATGAAAGAAAAAATAAAAAACTTGAGTTGGTTCATTCTGATGTTTGGGGTCCTGCAAGTACACCATCACTTAGTGGCTCATTGTACTATGTAACATTCATAGACGATGCGACTAGAAAAACATGGATTTATGTCATGAAGAATAAATCCGATGTATTTTCCATATTTCAAAGGTGGAAAGCCTTTGTGGAGAATGAAACAAGTACCAAGGTTAAATGCATCAGATCCGACAATGGAGGCGAATATTGCAGCCAAGCTTTTGAAAGCTTTTGTGCTAGCAATGGCATTCGGAGGCAAAGGACAACCCCAAGGACACCTCAACAAAATGGGATTTCAGAAAGGATGAACAGGACAATCGTGGAACGAGCACGAAGCATGCGGCTACATGCAAGCCTACCGCTTGAGCTTTGGGCGGAAGCTGTAAGTACGTATGTGTACTTAATCAATCGGTCACCCTCAACGGCATTGGATGGGGGAGTTCCAGAAGAGGCATGGACAGGAATTATGCATTTCTCAAAGTGTTTCGGTGTGAGGCTTTCATGCACATAGATAGAAGCCTAAGATCAAAGTTAGATGCAAAGTCCAAAAAGTGTTTCTTCATTGGCTATGGAGAAGGAGACTTTGGGTATCGCCTATGGAATCCTGAAGATGGTAAAATCTTAAGGAGTAGGGATGTAATTTTTAACGAACAAAATATATACAAAGATTACTTGGAAAGAAAACAAAAAAAAGAAACAGGTGATGAGTACATGGAGCTTGAGGACGGTGAAGACTCAAGGACTGCAAACGGTGACAATGTGCAACAACGTCAACCAAATGAGGAGCCTCAACCTATTCCCCGAAGATCTACAAGAGCAAGTAGACCTCCAGAAAGGTTTGTTCCTTCCTTCAACCATCTCTTGATCTCAGATTCTGGAGAGCCGGAATCATATGAAGAAGCTATGCAACATGAATCCAAAAAAGAATGGACGAAGAGCATGCAAGTGGAGATGGACTCACTACATCGCAACCAAACATGGGAGTTGGTTGAGTTGACTAAAGGTAAGCGGGCACTTCAAAACAAATGGGTGTACAAGCTAAAGGAAGAAGAAGGTGGGAAGAAAAGGTACAAGTCTAGGCTTATGATATAAGGTTTTTCTCAAAAGAAAGGTATTGACTTCAATGAAATATTTTCTCCTGTTGTAAAAATGAACTCAATTAGGCGTGTCTTAAGCCTTTTGGCTGCTCATGATCTAAATCTCGAGCAAATGGATGTAAATACGGCATTCCCTCACGGTGACTTAGAGGAGGAAATCTACATGCTTCAACCAAAGGGGTATGAAGTAAAAGGTAAGGAGAAAATGGTTTGTAGATTAAAAAAGAGCTTGTATGGCTTAAAGCAAGCATCAAGACAATGGTACTTGAAGTTTGATCCATGGATGTTGGATCATGGATTCACAAGATGCAACTCGGATCACTGCGTCTACACGGAGAATTTGGGAGATGGGAAATTCATCATCCTAATGTTGTATGTTGATGACATGTTGATTGCAAGTGCTAACATGCAGGACATCAAAGACCTAAAAGAGGAGCTGTCCAAATCTTTTTCAATGAAAGATTTAGGTGCTGCAAAGAGGATACTTGGTATGAAAATATCAAGGGACAGGACGAAGAAGACAATAAAGCTATCTCAAGAAGATTACATCAAGAAGGTACTAGAAAGGTTTGTAATGCAAAATAAAAAACCAGTTTCTACACCTTTGGCTGGTCATTTTAAACTAACGAAGGATATGTGTCCCAGGACACAAGAGGAGATAGCCTATATGTCTAAAGTTCCATATGCTGCAGCGGTAGGTTCTCTAATGTATGCTATGGTCTGGACAAGGCCAGACATTGCACATGCAGTGGGAGTTGTGAGTAGGTTCATGGACAACCCAGGTAAAGAGCATTGGCAAGCTATGAAGTGGATACTTAGGTATCTAAAAGGGACAACAACAAATGCTTTGTATTTTGGAGGAACTGATATTTTCCTAGAAGGGTATGCTGATGCAGATATGGCAGGTGACAAATATACTCGAAGGAGCACTACTGGCTATGTGTTCACGGTTGGAGGCACAACAGTAAGCTGGGCTTCAAAGCTGCAGAAAGTGGTTTCACTTTCTACCACGGAAGCAGAGTATGTAGCAATGACGGAGGCAAGCAAAGAAATTATGTGGCTTCACAGATTCTTAGAAGAGCTTGGATTCAAACAAGAAAATTGTGTCTTGTAGAGTGATAGCCAAAGCGCTATCCATCTTGCGAAGAACTCTGCCTTTCATTCAAGGACAAAGCACATTGAGGTGAGATATCACTTCATACGCACTCTTTTGGAAGAGGGAAAGCTAAAGCTAGGAAAGGTGCATACAAGTGAAAATCCTGCAGACATGTTTACAAAGGTGGTCAACAAGGAGAAGTTGAGCTTTTGCTCATCTTCAATCGGCATTCAAGGATAAGAAGCCAGAATGGAAAGCAGCCACAGGTTTGGTTTGGACATCAGTCTCCAAGTGGAAGATTGTTAAGTATGGAGCGTGATTTACCCTTGTAATTTTCTGTGGTAAAAGCACACATTTGTAAGGCCCCCATTATGAGGAGAAGCCATCGTGTGTGAAGGAAAATCACTCACCGGAAACCAAAAATTTTCACGGACAAGAATCAGGGGCAACTTTAGAGGCCTCGGGGGCGGAGGCCCCGAGACTTTTTTTTCCTGGAATATTATTTTTCGCCGGAATATTATGGCCGACGGACGGCGGCCGAAAAGTGGTCGAAAAACAACTGGTCGGTTGGCCGGTGGCCGGTAGTCAATGGCCAATGGCCGGTGGTCGGAAGTCAATGGCCGGTGGTCGGTGGTCGGAAGTCAATGGCCGGTGGTCGGAAGTCAATGGCCGGTGGCTGAATTCAATGGCTGGTGGCCGAATTCAAAAGCGGACTTGTCTTCTCAAGGGCGGCCACACATGGGCGGATTGGAGGGTCTGATTTGGACTTATTCGCACAAGGGCGGCTACACATGGCTGTCTCTCATAAGAGAGGGCAGCCCTTTTGGCCTATAAAAGGAGGCCATTTCTACACACATTTCATAGTGTGAAGTTGATGCAACAAGGTGAGTGTGAGGTGGTGAGAGTGAAGCAAGGCGGGAGCTCCATTAAGGGTATAATCCCTTTGTAAACCACTTCTTGTTTTGAAGTACTAAAGCCATTGAGTGGCTGCTTTCCCGTGGACGTAGCCCACATTGGGTGAACCACGTATATCGTGTGTACTCTCTCTCTCTCTCTCTCTCTCTCTACTCTATAATCTCGTGTATATAAATCTGTCTCTCTCCATTAAGTAATCTACTCAATTATCTATTTAGCTACGTCTTATTTCCTAACACTTACAATGCTTCCCAAGAGTAAGCAAATGTATTGTGCACAAAAATGAAGTAGTATGCATGCTTAGATCAAGTTTGCGGAGACGACGTCTCCCAAACACCAAGTAGAGCTTGTCACTCTACTATGGAAGATTGATAGGACTAATGTGCAGACATGCTTGCGGAAGCCTCAGGCTCTCAAGCACCAAATGGACTAGTCATCCATTCTGGAATGATGTCGTAGGGTAACATAGGGATCCTCTACCCGCTAAGAAAAGGACTCATGAATATGCTTTATCTTCTCTACACCATAGTCGAGGACGACTATGATTTCAAGAGAGAGGTAATGTCATAATAATCACTATCTAATTCTCCTAAATGATTTTCTCATATTAAACTGATCATTTAATGTGGAGAAGTGCCAGGGGAGAAAAAGCTAGAATATTGGTTAAGCTAGCAGACTGGCCACAGTAGGGATCCAAAGGAGGTAAAATAGGGATCCAAAGGGGGGGCCATCTGCAAAAGATCCATATTCAACAATGGGCTAAAAAGACCCTAAGGTTCAGCCCATTAAGACTTCCAAAATGCTAAGGTTCCTAAATTCAAAGGTTGTGTCCAAAGGTCAACCCTAGGGAAATTGGATGCTTTGTGTGTGACCAAAAAGTCTTTTCAAATCCCTACATAGGAGGGGGCGAGCCTTGGGAGTAGGGGATGAGAGAGAAAGTCACACACACACACACACACACACACACACACACACAGGCTCCCTTTACACAAAGGGAATCAGGGACACATGTCAGCTCCCTAGCCCAGATGCCCACAAGGTGTGCCCAATTCCTATTGGATGGCCTTGGAGGTGGACCAATGAGATTTAGGCTAGAGTAAATCTAGTTTAATTAATTTAAAAACACTTAATAAAAGAACCAATGAGAATTAAGTCCTCTAGAAGACTATTGGACAGTCTCCCAAGGGGTCCAATGAGCATTCAGCAGCCCAATGGCTTGCCTGATTCCTATTGGCCAGGAGGCAAAGGGGTCCAATGAGAGTTTAGTTTAATTATTAAATTACCTAAAGCTCTCACAAAAGGGGAAAGGGGGACACATGTCAATAGGCTATCACTTATGCTGCTTAATAATCATTGGCTTGGGGAGGGCCAATGGAAAAATAGCAAGAGCAAATAGCAAGAGGGCTCCCCCAAGAGAGAGAGAGGGGGATGATTTTTGCAAGGCATTATCACACACACACACTCTCACACAGCCTATGTGAGAAGTAAAGAAGACTATCTCTTCCCAAGCTTTAATGGAGAGCTCATCACCTACTCCAAGCTTGTGAGATAGAAGCTTGCATCGACACACTCTTGGCATGTGGATGCAAATCCAACCAAGAGCCAAGCTTAAATGCATGCTCATCTCCTCTACCATGCTAATTACTAAGCTAAGGTATGCTAATATGAGTGATTATGTGAGGAGATGTACATCTTTCTCATAAGATACTCCTTCTTCCTCTCAATCTACTCTCATACCCTACTAGCTCTCACCATCTTCGAAGGTGTGTGAGATCTTGGGTCTGAGACCGGGGATAATTAAAGTTGTGTTTGCTAAGTGTTTTTCTTGGTGCATGAAGCTTTCATCTTCATTGCACTAGCTAGTCTTGAAGGAACACAAAGAATTGTATTGTACAATGTCTCTCTTGATGGGAGAAACCATAATACAAAACCTTTTGGAGGGGGGACCGGCTCCATGCAAATCCGGTCCTCAACTATTGTCAATTGCTTAATTTCTCTCTCTTTTGAAAGTATTATTCATGCTATCTAACTAGGTGTTATGCTTTTTGTTGCTCTCTCCACCCAAGCACTCTTGTAATTCTCATTAGGAATCTATTCTAATGAAATGCCCACTATTGTTCATGCTAATTTCCGCTACACACAAGTTATTAGGCCATTAAATGTTACAACTAGTATACAACCGATAGCAAAATTGGAAGCATCTATATGTATGTGGAATATCTTATTCCAATCTAGTGCTTTCAATATTGGAGCTGGGGTGAGAGCTTGCTTAAGCTTCATAAAGGATTCTTCACATGCCTCGGTCCACTCAAAGTGTGTAATCAAGGTATACATGGGTTTTGCAATTATAGCGTACATGTAGATGAATCGTTCATAATATCCACAATGCTCCATGAAGGCTTGTACCCCCTTGACTGTTGTTGGTCTAGGAAAATCAGCAATGACATGATTTTTTTCAATATCAGTAGCTATGATATTTTTAGACACTATATGTCCAAGAATTTTTCCTTGTCTACCCATGAATGTGCACTTTTCAAGATTTAAGCAAATTATATAAAGTCTACATTAAGGTGTTCAAAATGATCAGCCCGGATTGATGAATGTACGCATAGATCATCCATATATACTTCTAAGAATTTCCTAAGATATTCTTTAAAAGCATGGATCATCAACCTTTGAAATGTGGCTCGAGCATTAGTTAATCCAAACGGCAAAACCTGATAGGTAAAAATACCCCATTCTGTTGCAAAAATAGTTTTATGCTGATCTTTTGGGTCAACCAAAAGTTGATTGTATCCCGAAAAGCCATCTAAGAAGCTGTAAGCTTCTTTTCTTGTAACTCGTTCTAAAACATGCTCAGTGATTGGAAGAGGAAAGTTGTCTCTAATGGTAGCTGCATTTACTTTTTTCAGATTAACACATACTCATAATTTTCCATTCTTCTTGGGTACTACCACAATTGGAGACACCCAATCTGTGTGTTCAATGTCGTAAATGAATTTGGATTCCTTTAGTTTTTTATTCTCTTCTTTTATCTTCTTGGCAAATGTTTCATTATACTTGTATGGCCTTTGTCTACTTGGTTTCTCATCATCTCTCATGGGTATGGTATGTTGACTGATCTCTGGATCAACACCCTTGAGATCCTTGTAAGACCAAGCAAAGATATCTCGGTATTCCTTGAGCAAGTTTAGCAAAATCTCTTCTTATTTCTCTACTAGGTCATTCGCAATGTAAGCAGATCTAGGCTCTTCTCCTGGTTCAGCCAGGTTTATCTTTTTAGCATTTTCAGGTCCTTCATAGGACTCGCCCTGCTTCCATAGTTCCCTAGCAGGTTGTTTGACTATGATTTTTCTATTTTGGAGAGTATAGTTTTTGTAATGGGATGTAACACTCATTACATCCTTACCATCCTCTTTTGTGGTTTCCATATCGGTTGTATATCTCCTTTAGAGATTTTTTCAACTCTTGATATATCTTTTTCCGCTCGACACGTGTCATGAGTGGTTTCTTATCCTGTGGGTTTACTTTAGTATCCTTCCTTGATTTTCTCGATATTTTAGACATTTTTGAATTTTTGTTTGAAGGATATCTGCTAGTGATTTTTTCCTTGACATAATCATTTGCATCTATCTGTATCATGAATTGTGTTCTACTGGAGACTGATGGCATAGGTCGTGTTTTCATGTTTATGGTGTCTCTTTTCCATCTATACCATTTTTGTCTTCTCGATTTCTCGTTGGGAAAGTCAAAAAACTTTTCCTCCCCTCCTTTCAAGAGTAGCTTAGCTCTCACATGTTCTTTTTCTGACACCGAATCTTCTGGTGTAGCTGAGTGTTCATCTAACTCATCTGTTGCATCATAGTAGAGGTCTGAAAAGACTTGTTGAGCTTTCATCAAATCCTTGGGTTCCTCATCTTCGTCTTCAATGTTGAGGATTGAAATCATTTGGATGGGAATTATGTCATAGCCATCCTCATTGCAAAATTGAGTAGGCATAGACGTATTCACACATACATCCATGGTCGCTAAATTTGAGTCCACTCAAATGGCTCAAACAAATGCTCTGGAAAGGGTTCAAGTACATAGGCTTCGTCTGTGCAGTCCCTTTCTAGAATACATTCTTCTCGTCTTAAACTTCCATTTTCTAATGCTCCACATATCCAAATAGGAGTGTCTTTATTTAACCAGGATGGAAGCTTAGTTTCAGCCGAAGAGATTGAATCAAACTCATGTATGAATGTTTTCAAGACATCTCTATAAGTGTGATCTTTTAGATTTACTCTTGTTATAGATCCCACTTGCTTTAAGTATAGATAATTGTTTCCCCAATCTTGGATAAGATGTACCTATCGCATGAAAGGTCTTCTCAATATGATTTCATAATTGAGTTTTTTCCAAAGTCTACTATGGCAAAAGTGTGCTGATATTCAATTCTACAGGAATTGACTATCACCTTTTCAAGCAGCCCTAATGGTGTCTCAATGTGTCCGTCATCCAATTGCAATTTGATTTAAGTTTGTCTAATGGCTGGTTGTCCCCAGGATTCCCATACTGCTTTCGTGGCTATGGCTTTTCCTGCTCCACTATCCAGTATCGCCATGGTTCCAATGTCATTATATTTCACTGGAAGGGTGGTGTTTCCTTCTTTCCCTTCATAATATTCTCCGACTTTGCTCATGGGAATAGATCGAATCTCTTTGTTGTCCATTTCGTTTTCCAATTTTCCCAAATTTTTTGAGATTAGCCCCGTTATCCCCACCTTCTCTAGGGTTTTCTGTAGATCATTCCATAACTATGGTCTGAATTTTAGCAGTTCTCCCAAGGTAAGAGTGCATTGGATGGGTGTAGACATGATTGAATGAATGTTGTCTACTTCTAGGGTCTGTTTAGCTCTCTTTACTTGAGTGTTCTTACACACTATGGATTCATCTTCGTTATCTCCCAAGTAAGAGGGGTAATGTTTTCAAGGTCAATGGTTACGATATTCCAAAAGCTTCAGATCCGCAATCCCCGTACAAGGATTGTACATCCATGTTCATATCAGTATGAAGGTTATCCAACCAGATTTCCTCTATAGGAGATGACTTTAGAGTTAGGCTCCCATCATTGATCTCTCTAACTTTTTCCATAAATGTCCTGGCCAATCTTCCTCTACGAATGGAATTCCATCTAATGCATCTTCGATGTCCGACACTATAAGTTTGATTCTTTTGTTTCAAGGTGAGGTTCTTCCACCACATCGGGTTTTTCTTTAGTGTCTCTTGCCACAAGCTCCTCAGGTTTTGCAATACTTTCAAGCTTGGTTTTTGTGTTTCCAACATTTCTTGCGTGATTCTTACCAATTTTTTTGATAAGCTTCCAGCTTAACTGCTTCCATGTCTGGAGAAGGATAGTTTTTCCATTTGTTTTCCATGTTTTGGCCTGCTCTAAGTCTTGCTTGGTAGGCTTTTGAAGGCGGCGTTAAAAGGCTCAAAAATTTTATTGACCAGAATGGATCCTCCAGACTTCATGGTTGTTTCCTTGATTTCACTTCCAGTTTCTTTCAACTTTTCCTGGAATAGCTTTTTTGCTTTCTCCTCGATTTCAACCCGTTGTTTTTGTTTTCTCATCTCATATCTTTTGCTTCTCCTTCTTTTGATTCTTTGAGAGGAATCATCATCAGAGTTGTGTTTCTTTTTCTTGGCCTGGGCTCTAGTGATTACCTTGATTGGAATAATCGGTTCACTCTCTGATGAGCTACTAGGTATCACCTGGACTACGTTTAGTATTGTTTTACCCTTGTTTAAAGGATTTTTAGGACAATCTTTCAAAAAATGTCCTCCATTTTTGCAACATTGTATGCAATAGGCTTCAACTGGCTTGAGGTTTTTGTCAAGCTTTGGACATTCATTTTTCCAATGGTGATCTGCACCACAACTATGATAGTTTCCTGTTCTTGGCTTAATCATGGGTCTTACCATGGGAGGTCTGACACCTTGATTAGCTACATAATACATTGGTGCGAGCTCTAGTGGAGCATAAGTCGCAATTTCGTCCATTGGTGGTGGATGTGAATTATACCAATCTCCTTCTACCATTACTGTAGATAAACTAGGCTCCGCATAGGGTGTAACAGGCACTAATGCTTACTCATCTATGACTCCTTCTGAGTGCATGTACTTTACAGGCACTACATTATGTCCTGGGTACGGAGGTTGTTGTCCCAATACATGTTGAGGTCTTTCCATACCCCATTGGTGGTCTTTGAGCTTGGGCCATATTAGGCTGATATCAGTACATGGGTTGTCCTTGTGGCCTCATAGGCACATACTGAATATTGCCATCATACTTTGGTCTGAAGTAGCACTCGTGGGTCTCATGGTTGGTCCATTTACCCTCAATTGCACACCATTTTTGTGGCCTAATTGGTTGTCTCTATTGAGGTATCCCTTGTCCCGGTCCCCTCATAGGTGCTTTTTGCATGTTGTTCATCATGTCATTCATCCTTTTGAGCATGTCTTCTATGGCTAAAAGTGATGCTGCAATAGCCGTTCCCACTTGTGCTGGTTTAGTGGACACTGTTTTCTCACTTTGGTTATCCTTAGGGACATCTTCTTCGTTAAAAATATCGCAATTGTCTCCTTCTGACACACGCTCTTCTAGGTTGTATGCTTCTTACTATAGAGTATAGCATGAAGTTCTTTGTTTAGCAGTCCCTCTAGAAACAAAGATACGAGGCATTCTTCTGCAGGTATCTCTAGCCCTAGGCAATGTATTGTTTCATTCGAGTTGCACAATCCCTAATAGACTCACCATGTTTCTGTTTAAAGTTGTAGATTTGAGTTACCGTATTATGTTTGATCCCCATTTTGGAACAAGAAGCTACAAATCCTTGAGCTAATGTGTTCAAGTCCATGATTGACCTTGGTGGCATGTTTTGGAACCACGTCAATGCTTTTCCTTCTAATGTCATTCCAAACCCCTCGAATTGAGTATGGAAATCGAATATACGTTTTGCTCTTAGCACTTGCTTAAAGCTTGCTAAGTGGTCGTATGGATCTCTTGATCCACTGTATTTTCTGACCCATTTTTGAAAATCAGCTTGTTTGATATGTCTGTTTGGTTCAACTCTCGGTCTCCTGGCAGTTGGTCCTGTTCCGAGTCCTTTAAACCAGTCTGTTGGAAATAGTGACTCATGTAGCCTTGGACTGGCCTTAGTGTCACCCGGTTTTCTACGTGATGAGGTGGTTTCTGGTTTCTTCACATTACTCTCAGATAATCTCTCATGGTGTTCATCTCTTGGAATTGTTTCTGGTCCTTGTCCTAATATCCAATCCCTTATGGAATACCCTTGGTATTTGGTTTGTTCTACCTCCTCGGGAGTCACCATAACAAAGTTGTTGTTATAACAATCCCTAAACATGTAGGTTGGTAGGTCTGTTGATTCCTTATCTTTGATCTTCAAGATATAGATGATCTTCATGGCAATTAGTTGTCCTGGTTTGGCATGCAAAGTCCACAAAAGATCTTTTGTGTTTCTATCTTCCAACAATAGACTCTGATCCTAGGATTTTTCGTACTAAGCCGTTTCAAAGGTTTCAAATCTACTTGATCGTATCCCTCGAATTCTAAAGTTGGTGGTCCTTCTTTTGCTGACATATCTGGGATTATGGTGTTTACTTCTAATCCCCATTTGTCTACCACATCAGGGTTTTTGACTTGTACATACCGAGTTTCGTTTTTGTCCATGTATATTTTTCCTTGTTTGTTTTCCCTAATCTCTTCTTCGAACTCAATACCATGGTCATCAATGCGAATATCATACTCCTTATTAGGGTCTAAGTAAACCTGGGCTCCATGGCGGTTAGTCTTGTAAAAAGAGAGTATATGCTTATAGCACATTGTCGTTCCAATTTTCGAGTGAGCCGAATAAGAAGGCATTTCAGATGTTGAATCTGAAAAAGTGTCGGAGACTTCTTCAAGAATTGTGTGCAAGGAATTTCCTTGATTCACGTTGTCTTCGGTGGATACTCTACTAGAGGTTTCTCTGAGTATGCCCTGATTTCCTAGTACATGACCAGATCTAAGGTTCATATAGACTTATGAAGCCCTGGTTAGAGTACTTACCTTTGAATTGACTTGTCGTCAATTTCCACTTGATTCGATCAACTTTCTGTCAAGCCATTGATTCCTCGTCTACAACACGATTCCTAAACAAATTTGATTAAGTTAGCTATTCTTCTATAAAGACAGTAGAGTTTTTGCTAACTCTCGTGATTTACTTTCAGATTCGTCTTTAGCGAAAAATCAAAGATTTAATTTGCAACCTAGAAACTGAGTGAATGTGTACCAATTCTAATCCGATTGAACCCAAAATCGCCCGGTGGCTTTGTATTATATTAGTCTAACACTGTATAAGTTCAAAAGTCAAGACTGATATCCCTGGGTAGCAGTAGTAAATAATCGAGACTATTTACTTTTACAAGTTTTTTGCACTTTTTGGATTGGATTGGCAAGTATACAACCTGTTAAAGTCCCTGGACAAGTTTCATCAAGTTTGGACAAAATATGATCAAGTTTATCAACTGTTTTGTGTCCGCAGACTCTGATTTCAAGAATCTGGCTTAAGTCTCACTTTTGTGATCCAAATTTCACCAAAACTGATTTATGAGGTCTACTTGATATGATTGACCTTGTGGTATACTCAAATGTGCAAAATTTTCAAGCTTTAAAGCAGATGTAAATAATTGCGATTATTTACTCCAGCTATATTTTTGCAAATTTTTGTCCCAACTTTGACACAGATCTGTTAAGCACCTCAGTTAAGGTCACTAGCCAAGTTTCATCAAGTTTGGACAATTTTTGGTCAAATGGTCATCAACTTTCTATTCGCAGACTAACTTTGCAAATTTGGTCACGATTTTCAATCCAGTGATTCAAATCTTACCAAATTTGGTTTGTGGGCTTATTACAACATGATTAAACTAGTGGTATGCTGACTTGGTAAAAAAATTTGAAAAATGGAGCAGATGGAAATAATCGTGATTATTTACAAATGGTAACTTTTTGCATCTTTTTGGTCAACTGAGCATGTACACATGTTTATCACATCAATATAAGCCTATGAATCAATTTTCACAAGTTTGGACAAATTTTCCCCAATTTACACTCAAGATTCAAAAATGTTACCATATACATGTGGTAGTGATGTGTGTGAACACACTAGGACCGCCGGGGCATTTTTTCCCTCTTTAGGAGGTTTTTTCCCCCGTGCATTGTATATACGCCCATCACTCTAGGGCTATCTATCTTTCCATTGCACACTAAGGAATACACTCTCTATTGTGTACCTTGAGCTTCCTTCGTCTTCTCCAAGCTGTGTGTGTTTCTCTGCAACCCTAATTCCAACAATTGGTATCAGAGCAGGTCACGTCCTCCCGGGCTTAGTCGCCAGCTGCTCCAGCACACGCCTGCTCACTTTCTCCGATTTCAGTGAGCTTTGGCGAGCGTTCGCAGGTCGACAAATATTTTGGGAGATCTCGAAGAGCTTGGTCTGCTCAGAATTTTGATTTGGGCTCATTTCGGCCTCCGTTTCCACTACGGGCAGTACTGCACAGGTTATTTCGTCATTTTGTGCAGATTTTCTGTCAGTGCCGTTTTCTGCATAACAGGTGCCTTATAGTCTTCTACGGTTTGTGCTATATAGCACAAGTTGTTCCCGCTCCATTTCTCCTATTTTCGGGCAGTTTTCACATCAGGTGCAGCATTTACCATGGCTGACAACAACAACACAGATGTGTTCAAGATGTTTGCTGCTGAGGACAGGTTGGATGGGGACAACTACCCTATGTGGGCTTATATGATGCAACACGTTCTTGTGTCAAAAGGTGTCTGGAACATTGTGCAGGGCATTGATGTACGTCCTGGTTCTGAAGATGTAGGCGATGTTGAGGATGTTGCAGGTCTTGCTGCAAGGATTGCAGCTGTTAGAGTTGTTTTGCCTACAGCAGAACAAGCTCGTTGGGATGTTAAGGATGCGCAGGCTCATGCATTGATTGCGTTGTCTGTGAAGCGCACCATTATTCCTCACATCCGTTCAGCAAAATCTGCAAAACAGGCTTGGGATATTCTAGCAGGTCTTTATGCAAGCCGCAATGAGGCTAAAATTGCTTTGCTGCGTAAAGAGCTAGAGTCGAAGATTATGCATGAGGAAGATGATATGGACACTTTCCTTGCTAGTGTCAAGGATATCAATGAGCAACTCATTTCTGCAGGTGAAGTCATTTCTGACAGTTCCCTTGTGCAGACTGTTCTTGATGCCTTACCAGATTCCTACCAGACTTTTGCTAGTACTTGGAGACTGATGACCCAAGGAAATCCTGAAGTTGTCAAGTTTGATGCATTATGCACATTGCTGTTGCAAGAGTCACTTTCTAGAAAAAACAGGACTAGGCAGCGTGCAGTTGAACAGGCTTTTATTGCTTCTCAAAGAAAGGGTGGTAACAGTAATGCAGCCACTTCTTATGGTTCTGCTGCGAGTGGCAAAAATTCTGTTCCTAATGCTTCTGCTGGCAGCACTTCGTCTGGCAATTCTGGTGATAAGGGCAAAAAGAAGATGCGTTGCCATTATTGTAAAGCCAATGATCACTTGATCAAGTCGTGTCCTAAGTTGAAGGCCAAAGAGGCTAAGAAGAAAGAGGGTGGTTCCACTGCAAATGCTGGTTCCACTACAAATGCAGCCATTGTTGAGTCTTCTGTGAAAGGAGATTGTGATGCTGATGTTGATGCAGAATGGGCTTTTAGCGCAGAGTGCACTTACAATCCTGCTGTCCATGATGCATGCTTGTCAGTTGCTGCAGATTCACATGTGTGGTATTTCGACAGTGGTGCTACAAAGCACATTACCTCACATCGTGAATTGTTTACCTCTCTCGAGTCTGTCCCTCATGGGAATTCAGTCACTTGTGCCAACAACGCCTCTTATCCAGTTCAGGGAGTTGGAAAGATTGTGCTCACTGCTGCTAATGGCAGTTCCTTCACACTTGTTGATGCACTTTATGTACCTGGGATCAAGAAGAATCTCTTGTCTGTATCCGCACTTGCTAGACTTGGACTTGTAGTCAAATTTGTGGATGACAGATGTACAGTTCATGATCTCAGTTTTGGTGATGAAATTGTTGCATCTGGGCTTTTGTGCCGTGGGCTGTATAAGCTCACTTTGTATGACAAGTGTGGACAAAATTTTGCAAATGCTGTTGCAGATTCAAGGGCTATTTCAGATGCAAAACTTTGGCATGCACGTTTTGGTCATCTGAATTTTGCCAGTTTGCTGCGTTTGCAGAAATCTGATATGGTTGCTTCTTTGCCGCCTCTTGAAGCACCTATCAAACATGTTTGTGAAGGCTGTATTCTGGGTAAAATGCAGCGTTCTAAGTTTCCAAAGGATGGTTCAGTTAGGGCCACATGCAGGTTGCAGCTTGTGCATAGTGACGTTTGTGGGCCCATGCAAACTCCGTCCTTGGGCAATTACCTGTACTTCGTGACTTTCATTGATGATTACTCCAGGCATGCATGGGTATTTCCGCTTAAAGCAAAGTCCGAAGTTTTTATGTGCTTCAAACAATTTTTGGCTATGGCTGAAAATGTCTCAAAATGTACTATGGGCACCCTCCGTTCCGATCGAGGGGGGGAGTATATGTCTCATGAATTTAATGCATTTCTGGCTAGTCGTGGGATAAAACACCAATGTACAGTGCCTTATACACCTCAGCAAAATGGTGTTGCTGAGAGGAAAAACAGGTCACTAACGGAAATGGCACGATGTATGGTCAAAAGTCAAGCTTTGCCGCATTCTTTTTGGCTTGAGGCCATCATGTGTGCCACTTATGTACTTAACAGGTGTCCTACGAAAGCTTTGCAGT
The DNA here is from genome assembly GCF_014529385.1 of Adiantum capillus-veneris. NCBI lineage: Eukaryota > Viridiplantae > Streptophyta > Polypodiopsida > Polypodiales > Pteridaceae > Adiantum > Adiantum capillus-veneris. Next base: position 4,477,419 of record NW_028221436.1, read on the forward strand.
CTATTACTCCATATGAAGCATGGCATGATAGAAAACCTTCTATTGAGCACATGCGTGTTTTTGGCTGTTTGGCATATGCTTTGGTGCCACAAGTGCAGCGCAGAAAATTGGATGATAAGGCTGTCAAATGTATTTTTGTTGGTTATAGTGCTGAAAGCAAAGGTTACAGGTTGTATCATCCGCAAACAAAACGTATTTTGGTTTCACGGGATGTAGTGTTTGTGGAAGATTCTGTTCAACCCTTGCTGTCATGTACTAGAGACAGTAATGTAAGCTCACAGGACATTTATGACACTTTGTTGCCTCTTTTCAGTGGTGGAAATACGAATGTAAGTTCCAATGAGGCAAATGTACAGCCTATGGGGGTTTCTGAAAATGTTTTAGAACAGCCTATTACTGATGCAGATGTACATGATGTACTTGATGAGGAAAGGGCTGAAAATGAGCAGGCTAGAGGTATGCCAAAATGGCTGGTGCACACTTTGCGTGACAGTAAATTGGATGCACCTTTATCTAGTCGTACTCGTTCAGGCTCTCTCCATGCATCTTATGCATCAGATTGTTATGCTTTGGCTGTGTCTAGTTTACATGATGTTGAGGAGCCTCTGTCTTTTGATGAAGCACAGAATTCAGAAAATTGGATTGCTGCCATGAAATCAGAATATGATGCACTTATAGAGAATGACACATGGACTTTATGTGATTTGCCTCCTGGCAAAAAGGCCATTGGTACAAAGTGGGTTTACAAGTTGAAACGCAAGCCGGATGGTGAGATCGATCGCCATAAGGCTCGACTTGTTGCAAAGGGTTATGCACAACAAAAAGGCATAGATTATGAAGAGACTTTTGCTCCCACTTGTCGTATGACTACTGTGCGTTTTCTATGTGCATTGGCAGCTCATTTTGGTTGGGATGTACATCAATCAGACATTGTTACTGCTTTCTTGAATGGTGACATATTTGAGGAAGTTTATGTAACGCAGCCTCGCGGTTTTGTCATAAAAGGACAAGAGGACAAAGTGTGCAAATGTAAGAAGGCTTTGTATGGGTTGAAGCAATCTCCTCGTGCTTGGTATGAGAAAGCTGACACTCATTTGGTTAAACGAGGCTTTCGTAACAGTCCAACAGAAAGCACATTGTATGTAAAGCGTGAGGATGATGTATTTCTCATTGTGGTTCTTTATGTTGATGATTTGCTGATCACTGGACCAAATGAGAGACATATTTCTGAATTTAAGGCTGATTTGAATGCTACTTTCAAGATGAAAGATTTGGGGCTGTTGCATCATTACTTGGGTATACAGTTTAAGCAGTGTGATGGTGGTATTGCCTTGTGTCAGAAAAGTTACATAGAGACATTGCTATGTAAGTTTGGACTTGAGGATTGCAAACCTATTGCCACTCCCATGGAAACAGGTTTGAAGTTGAGTCTACATGATGCTGGCGATCCTGCTGATGTCACTCTTTACCAAACTGCTGTTGGCTGCCTCATTTATGTATGCAACACGAGGCCAGATATTCAGTTTGCAGTCTCGCAGGTCAGCAGATTTATGCATAGCCCAGGGTCTAAGCATTGGCAGGCTGTCAAGAGGATTTTCCGCTACCTTAGTGGCACTTTACATCTTGGCTTGTTTTATCCCAAGGGGGGATCATTGCCGCCAGACTTACATGCTTTTTCGGACTCAGATTGGGCTGGTTGTTTTGACACGCGAGTGTCCACAAGTGGTTTTTGTTTCATGCTTGGCAGTTCATGTATATCATGGTTGAGCAAGAAGCAACCTACTGTGGCCACTTCGAGTTGTGAGGCTGAGTACAGGGCAGTCTTCACAGCTACGGTTGAGTGTGTATGGCTCAGACGCCTTATGGCTGACTTGGGTGTTGGACAGAACACTGCCAACACTATCTACACTGACAGTCAGAGCGCATTGGCAGTTGCGAGGAACCCAGTTTTTCATGCTCGCACAAAGCACATTGAGGTGCATTACCACTATGTCAGGGAGAGGCTCTCAGCAAGAGAGATCAGCTTGGCTTATGTGCCAACACGGGACAACCTTGCAGATCTTTTCACAAAGGCATTGTCTCGTGAGAAGCTTGAAGCTTTCCGCAAAGCTTTGGGCTTACTCCCCTTTGTGGACTGATCCTGTCCTCAGGGCATGGCACTTCCCTTTACTCATGTGCCAGCTCTCGTTCACCGCATCACTCCAGGGGGGATTTGTTACCATATACATGTGGTAGTGATGTGTGTGAACACACTAGGACCGCCGGGGCATTTTTTCCCTCTTTAGGAGGTTTTTTCCCCCGTGCATTGTATATACGCCCATCACTCTAGGGCTATCTATCTTTCCATTGCACACTAAGGAATACACTCTCTATTGTGTACCTTGAGCTTCCTTCGTCTTCTCCAAGCTGTGTGTGTTTCTCTGCAACCCTAATTCCAACAAAAAAGTCAGTACAAACTTTAGTTTTTACCCAATTTTTGGCTAGTTTGGTGATTCAAATCTTTTGGGTCTTTACAAAAGTTGTTTGTACACATGCAATGAGTCAATGGTATGAACCTTGCTCAATTTGGAGCAGAAAGTTAATAATCATGATTATTAACTTTAGGCTTGAAATGAACACTTTTTTGAAATTTTTGTAGAGACAGTCTTTACGTGAGCTATTTTGAGCCTATGAATCAAGTCAAAACTTAATTTGGCCTAACATCTCAAGAAAAAGTAAATAATTTGAGTTTTGGCCAACTCTTGAAATTTTTACCTCGAAGTGTCCTTGAGCTTACCAACTGGTTCAGACAACTTTTAAGCTTACTCTCCAGTCGGATTGAGTGATTTCGAGTCTTTTCGTTCTGTTTCTAGCCGTAGACCTCAAATTCTACAACTTCCAATAACAACTCACACTTGATTATTTTAGAGAGAGCAATGTTCTGAAATGCACCTCGGGTCCTACTTACCCTAGTTCCTAGATTCTCATGGAATGGGGTTGTGGAATGTGTCCACAAACACTCGTTTTCTGGTCTTTTATGGTTTTGTGAGCATTGATCTTAAGACTTGTCTCGTTTACCGATCATCCTCAAAATCCTAATCTATTTCTACAATCCTACAATCCTAAAGGCACTCAACAAGTACGATTACTTCCAAGCTACCTCTATATAGCAAAAGACGACAATCTTAAGCTATGCGGTTTTTAAAAGAAAGATTTGAACTCTAGGTGATTCTAGAGGAAGTTAAAGGATAACTTCAAAAGACGCTCGTGTTTTTCCCTAGTTTAGGTCTCTTCGATCCCCGGCAATGGCGCCAAATGTGGGATGCATGTATAACCTCACCATCCTATCTTATTGCAGTATTAGCGAGAACCACGATTAAATTGTCAATCCATGGAACGAAGCTGACTAGACTAGTGCATAAAGGCTACAAGAGGTTGTCAATCTCTCAGAAAATAATTAACAACTCGCATCTAACTCAAGCTACACTCAAGTGACTGAAATCGCCAAAACCAATCGCTCATCGACAAACAAAACACATCCGTTACAGCATCAAATGAAATCCAAATGTGACGAAACTTCTAGGACATGTTTATAAGACCTAAGGACACGTGCTTATGGGATCAAATCCCACTTTAGGTCAAGTTCCAAAATTACGATTATGAACAACAGTGGATTTTTGACCTAGTCATTTTCGACCCACAATGTTTCTAAATGTTTAGCAATGATGGCCCAATACCCCGCCTATGCTTAGTTTTTGATTTGAAAGTGTAAATTCGTAGTTATGATAAAATTAGTCTGCGGGTCGAGTCTGCGGGTCGGCGACGCCAAAAGCTACGAATTACTGTGAATTGCTTACGTCAATGCGTAGAGCTCTTACATGTGGTTGCAATGCAATAAATGCGACTGCAATGTGACAACTGGGGAGGGAGTGGGAAGCGCGAGAATGAGAGAAGTGAGCGCTGTTAGCTCACGTTGTGTATTTCATTATCCAAAAACTTCTAAAAAACTGACAAAAAATGGCTTTTTTACCTTAGCCAAGGTTTTTGGTGGTCAAAACTAATAATCTGGGAGTTCTACCAAAGCTGGGTAATGACAGGTTGATACAATCTGGAAGCTTGTAGTCCCAGCTCATTAATTATAGAGTTTATCCGAGAAAATAAGAGTTACAATATTCTCGATTTATAAAAAATAATAAGTGTTTTACAATGAGAACTCCAAAAAATGGTATTTGTGGCATCCGTGTTAGCTTGCTGCTAACAAAGAGTCATAAATGTCCATTGAGCTTACATGAATGTCTCAAAAACACAACATCACGTGAGACCAAAATATGCTTTGTTTGCGAATGGTACAACCTGCAACCTTTTCTTTCAGCACTATAACCAACAAAAATACATTTGACAGCCTTATAATCCAATTTTTTGAGCTGCACTTGTGGCATTAAACCATAATCCAAATAGCCAAAAACACACATGTGCTCAATAGATGGCTTTCTATCATGACATGCTTCATATAAAGTCATAGACTGCAACAAATTTGTAGGAGACCTGTTAAGTACATAAGTGGCACACATGATAGCCTCGAGCCAAAACAAATGTGGTAAAGCTTGACTCTTGACCATATATCTTGCCATCTTTGTAAGAGACCTATTTTTCCTCTCAGCAACACCATTTTGTTGAGGTGTATAAGGCACTATAAATTGGTGTTTTATCCCACAACTAGCCAATAATGCATTAAATTCATGGGACATATACTCCCCCCCTCAATCAGAACGGAGGGTGCCCATAGTACATTTTGAGACATTTTCAGCCATAGCAATAAAGTGCTTGAATCACATGAACACTTTGGACTTAGCTTTCAACGGATATACCCATGCATGCCTGGAGTAGTCATCAATGAAACTCATGAAGTATAAGTAATTTCCCAAGGACAGAGTTTGCATAGCCCACAAACATCACTATGCACAAGTTGCAATCTGCATGTAGCAAAAATTGACCCATCCTTTGCGAACTTAGCAAGCTGCATTTTACCCAAAATACAGCCTTCACAAACATGTTTGATAGGTGCTTCAAGAGGTGGCAAAGAAGCAACCATATCAGATTTCCACAAACACAGCAAACTGACAAAATTTAGATGCCCAAAATGTGCATGCCACAGTTTTGCATCTGAAACAATCCTTGAATCTACAACTGCATTTGCAAAATTTTGTCCGCACTTGTCATTCAAAGTGAGCTTATACAGCCTACGACACAAAAAGCCAAATGCAACAATTTCATCACCAAATTTGAGATCATGAACTGTACATCTGTCATCCACAAATTTGACTACAAGTACAGACAAAAGATTCTTCTTGATCCCAGGTACATAAAGTGCATCAACAAGTGCAACAACTACAGAAGTTGACAATGCGGTGTGGCACTACCGACTTGGGCATATGAGTGCCAAAGGAATGCAAATCCTTCAAACAAAGAAGCTTCTACCAGGTTTGAAAGAAGTGGACTTAGAGTTCTGTGAAGATTGTGTTTATGGTAAACAAAAGAGGGTAAAATTTCAAAAATCAGGAAATGAAAGAAAAAATAAAAAACTTGAGTTGGTTCATTCTGATGTTTGGGGTCCTGCAAGTACACCATCACTTAGTGGCTCATTGTACTATGTAACATTCATAGACGATGCGACTAGAAAAACATGGATTTATGTCATGAAGAATAAATCCGATGTATTTTCCATATTTCAAAGGTGGAAAGCCTTTGTGGAGAATGAAACAAGTACCAAGGTTAAATGCATCAGATCCGACAATGGAGGCGAATATTGCAGCCAAGCTTTTGAAAGCTTTTGTGCTAGCAATGGCATTCGGAGGCAAAGGACAACCCCAAGGACACCTCAACAAAATGGGATTTCAGAAAGGATGAACAGGACAATCATGGAACGAGCACGAAGCATGCGGCTACATGCAAGCCTACCGCTTGAGCTTTGGGCGGAAGCTGTAAGTACGTATGTGTACTTAATCAATCGGTCACCCTCAACGGCATTGGATGGGGGAGTTCCAGAAGAGGCATGGACAGGAATTATGCATTTCTCAAAGTGTTTGGGTGTGAGGCTTTCATGCACATAGATAGAAGCCTAAGATCAAAGTTAGATGCAAAGTCCAAAAAGTGTTTCTTCATTGGCTATGGAGAAGGAGACTTTGGGTATCGCCTATGGAATCCTGAAGATGGTAAAATCTTAAGGAGTAGGGATGTAATTTTTAACGAACAAAATATATACAAAGATTACTTGGAAAGAAAACAAAAAAAAGAAACAGGTGATGAGTACATGGAGCTTGAGGACGGTGAAGACTCAAGGACTGCAAACGGTGACAATGTGCAACAACGTCAACCAAATGAGGAGCCTCAACCTATTCCCCGAAGATCTACAAGAGCAAGTAGACCTCCAGAAAGGTTTGTTCCTTCCTTCAACCATCTCTTGATCTCAGATTCTGGAGAGCCGGAATCATATGAAGAAGCTATGCAACATGAATCCAAAAAAGAATGGACGAAGAGCATGCAAGTGGAGATGGACTCACTACATCGCAACCAAACATGGGAGTTGGTTGAGTTGACTAAAGGTAAGCGGGCACTTCAAAACAAATGGGTGTACAAGCTAAAGGAAGAAGAAGGTGGGAAGAAAAGGTACAAGTCTAGGCTTATGATATAAGGTTTTTCTCAAAAGAAAGGTATTGACTTCAATGAAATATTTTCTCCTGTTGTAAAAATGAACTCAATTAGGCGTGTCTTAAGCCTTTTGGCTGCTCATGATCTAAATCTCGAGCAAATGGATGTAAATACGGCATTCCCTCACGGTGACTTAGAGGAGGAAATCTACATGCTTCAACCAAAGGGGTATGAAGTAAAAGGTAAGGAGAAAATGGTTTGTAGATTAAAAAAGAGCTTGTATGGCTTAAAGCAAGCATCAAGACAATGGTACTTGAAGTTTGATCCATGGATGTTGGATCATGGATTCACAAGATGCAACTCGGATCACTGCGTCTACACGGAGAATTTGGGAGATGGGAAATTCATCATCCTAATGTTGTATGTTGATGACATGTTGATTGCAAGTGCTAACATGCAGGACATCAAAGACCTAAAAGAGGAGCTGTCCAAATCTTTTTCAATGAAAGATTTAGGTGCTGCAAAGAGGATACTTGGTATGAAAATATCAAGGGACAGGACGAAGAAGACAATAAAGCTATCTCAAGAAGATTACATCAAGAAGGTACTAGAAAGGTTTGTAATGCAAAATAAAAAACCAGTTTCTACACCTTTGGCTGGTCATTTTAAACTAACGAAGGATATGTGTCCCAGGACACAAGAGGAGATAGCCTATATGTCTAAAGTTCCATATGCTGCAGCGGTAGGTTCTCTAATGTATGCTATGGTCTGGACAAGGCCAGACATTGCACATGCAGTGGGAGTTGTGAGTAGGTTCATGGACAACCCAGGTAAAGAGCATTGGCAAGCTATGAAGTGGATACTTAGGTATCTAAAAGGGACAACAACAAATGCTTTGTATTTTGGAGGAACTGATATTTTCCTAGAAGGGTATGCTGATGCAGATATGGCAGGTGACAAATATACTCGAAGGAGCACTACTGGCTATGTGTTCACGGTTGGAGGCACAACAGTAAGCTGGGCTTCAAAGCTGCAGAAAGTGGTTTCACTTTCTACCACGGAAGCAGAGTATGTAGCAATGACGGAGGCAAGCAAAGAAATTATGTGGCTTCACAGATTCTTAGAAGAGCTTGGATTCAAACAAGAAAATTGTGTCTTGTAGAGTGATAGCCAAAGCGCTATCCATCTTGCGAAGAACTCTGCCTTTCATTCAAGGACAAAGCACATTGAGGTGAGATATCACTTCATACGCACTCTTTTGGAAGAGGGAAAGCTAAAGCTAGGAAAGGTGCATACAAGTGAAAATCCTGCAGACATGTTTACAAAGGTGGTCAACAAGGAGAAGTTGAGCTTTTGCTCATCTTCAATCGGCATTCAAGGATAAGAAGCCAGAATGGAAAGCAGCCACAGGTTTGGTTTGGACATCAGTCTCCAAGTGGAAGATTGTTAAGTATGGAGCGTGATTTACCCTTGTAATTTTCTGTGGTAAAAGCACACATTTGTAAGGCCCCCATTATGAGGAGAAGCCATCGTGTGTGAAGGAAAATCACTCACCGGAAACCAAAAATTTTCACGGACAAGAATCAGGGGCAACTTTAGAGGCCTCGGGGGCGGAGGCCCCTGAGACTTTTTTTTCCCGGAATATTATTTTTCGCCGGAATATTATGGCCGGACGGCGGCCGACGGACGGCGGCCGAAAAGTGGTCGAAAAACAACTGGTCGGTTGGCCGGTGGCCGGTAGTCAATGGCCAATGGCCGGTGGTCGGAAGTCAATGGCCGGTGGTCGGTGGTCGGAAGTCAATGGCCGGTGGTCGGAAGTCAATGGCCGGTGGCTGAATTCAATGGCTGGTGGCCGAATTCAAAAGCGGACTTGTCTTCTCAAGGGCGGCCACACATGGGCGGATTGGAGGGTCTGATTTGGACTTATTCGCACAAGGGCGGCTACACATGGCTGTCTCTCATAAGAGAGGGCAGCCCTTTTGGCCTATAAAAGGAGGCCATTTCTACACACATTTCATAGTGTGAAGTTGATGCAACAAGGTGAGTGTGAGGTGGTGAGAGTGAAGCAAGGCGGGAGCTCCATTAAGGGTATAATCCCTTTGTAAACTACTTCTTGTTTTGAAGTACTAAAGCCATTGAGTGGCTGCTTTCCCGTGGACGTAGCCCACATTGGGTGAACCACGTATATCGTGTGTACTCTCTCTCTCTCTCTCTCTCTCTACTCTATAATCTCGTGTATATAAATCTGTCTCTCTCCATTAAGTAATCTACTCAATTATCTATTTAGCTACGTCTTATTTCCTAACACTTACAATGCTTCCCAAGAGTAAGCAAATGTATTGTGCACAAAAATGAAGTAGTATGCATGCTTAGATCAAGTTTGCGGAGACGACGTCTCCCAAACACCAAGTAGAGCTTGTCACTCTACTATGGAAGATTGATAGGACTAATGTGCAGACATGCTTGCGGAAGCCTCAGGCTCTCAAGCACCAAATGGACTAGTCATCCATTCTGGAATGATGTCGCATCCATTCTGGAATGATGTCGTAGGGTAACATAGGGATCCTCTACCCGCTAAGAAAAGGACTCATGAATATGCTTTATCTTCTCTACACCATAATCGAGGACGACTATGATTTCAAGAGAGAGGTAATGTCATAATAATCACTATCTAATTCTCCTAAATGATTTTCTCATATTAAACTGATCATTTAATGTGGAGAAGTGCCAGGGGAGAAAAAGCTAGAATATTGGTTAAGCTAGCAGACTGGCCACAGTAGGGATCCAAAGGAGGTAAAATAGGGATCCAAAGGGGGGGCCATCTGCAAAAGATCCATATTCAACAATGGGCTAAAAAGACCCTAAGGTTCAGCCCATTAAGACTTCCAAAATGCTAAGGTTCCTAAATTCAAAGGTTGTGTCCAAAGGTCAACCCTAGGGAAATTGGATGCTTTGTGTGTGACCAAAAAGTCTTTTCAAATCCCTACATAGGAGGGGGCGAGCCTTGGGAGTAGGGGATGAGAGAGAAAGTCACACACACACACACACACACACACACACACAGGCTCCCTTTACACAAAGGGAATCAGGGACACATGTCAGCTCCCTAGCCCAGATGCCCACAAGGTGTGCCCAATTCCTATTGGATGGCCTTGGAGGTGGACCAATGAGATTTAGGCTAGAGTAAATCTAGTTTAATTAATTTAAAAACACTTAATAAAAGAACCAATGAGAATTAAGTCCTCTAGAAGACTATTGGACAGTCTCCCAAGGGGTCCAATGAGCATTCAGCAGCCCAATGGCTTGCCTGATTCCTATTGGCCAGGAGGCAAAGGGGTCCAATGAGAGTTTAGTTTAATTATTAAATTACCTAAAGCTCTCACAAAAGGGGAAAGGGGGACACATGTCAATAGGCTATCACTTATGCTGCTTAATAATCATTGGCTTGGGGAGGGCCAATGGAAAAATAGCAAGAGCAAATAGCAAGAGGGCTCCCCCAAGAGAGAGAGAGGGGGATGATTTTTGCAAGGCATTATCACACACACACACTCTCACACAGCCTATGTGAGAAGTAAAGAAGACTATCTCTTCCCAAGCTTTAATGGAGAGCTCATCACCTACTCCAAGCTTGTGAGATAGAAGCTTGCATCGACACACTCTTGGCATGTGGATGCAAATCCAACCAAGAGCCAAGCTTAAATGCATGCTCATCTCCTCTACCATGCTAATTACTAAGCCAAGGTATGCTAATATGAGTGATTATGTGAGGAGATGTACATCTTTCTCATAAGATACTCCTTCTTCCTCTCAATCTACTCTCATACCCTACTAGCTCTCACCATCTTCGAAGGTGTGTGAGATCTTGGGTCTGAGACCGGGGATAATTAAAGTTGTGTTTGCTAAGTGTTTTTCTTGGTGCATGAAGCATTCATCTTCATTGCACTAGCTAGTCTTGAAGGAACACAAAGAATTGTATTGTACAATGTCTCTCTTGATGGGAGAAACCATAATACAAAACCTTTTGGAGGGGGGACCGGCTCCATGCAAATCCGGTCCTCAACTATTGTCAATTGCTTAATTTCTCTCTCTTTTGAAAGTATTATTCATGCTATCTAACTAGGTGTTATGCTTTTTGTTGCTCTCTCCACCCAAGCACTCTTGTAATTCTCATTAGGAATCTATTCTAATGAAAATTATGCCCACTGTGTTCATGATAATTTCCGCTACACACAAGTTATTAGGCCATTAAATGTTACAACTAGTATACAACCGATAGCAAAATTGGAAGCATCTATATGTATGTGGAATATCTTATTCCAATCTAGTGCTTTCAATATTGGAGCTAGGGTGAGAGCTTGCTTAAGCTTCATAAAGGATTCTTCACATGCCTCGGTCCACTCAAAGTGTGTAATCAAGGTATACATGGGTTTTGCAATTATAGCGTACATGTAGATGAACCGTTCATAATATCCACAATGCTCCATGAAGGCTTGTACCCCCTTGACTGTTGTTGGTCTAGGAAAATCAGCAATGACATGATTTTTTTCAATATCAGTAGCTATGATATTTTTAGACACTATATGTCCAAGAATTTTTCCTTGTCTACCCATGAATGTGCACTTTTCAAGATTTAAGAAAATTATATAAAGTCTACATTAAGGTGTTCAAAATGATCAGCTCGGATTGATGAATGTACGCATAGATCATCCATATATACTTCTAAGAATTTCCTAAGATATTATTTAAAAGCATGGATCATCAACCTTTGAAATGTGGCTCGAGCATTAGTTAATCCAAACGGCAAAACCTGATAGGTAAAAATACCCCATTCTGTTGCAAAAACAGTTTTATGCTGATCTTTTGGGTCAACCAAAAGTTGATTGTATCCCGAAAAGCCATCTAAGAAGCTGTAAGCTTCTTTTCTTGTAACTCGTTCTAAAACATGCTCAGTGATTGGAAGAGGAAAGTTGTCTCTAATGGTAGCTGCATTTACTTTTTTCAGATTAACACATACTCATAATTTTCCATTCTTCTTGGGTACTACCACAATTGGAGACACCCAATCTGTGTGTTCAATGTCGTAAATGAATTTGGATTCCTTTAGTTTTTTATTCTCTTCTTTTATCTTCTTGGCAAATGTTTCATTATACTTGTATGGCCTTTGTCTACTTGGTTTCTCATCATCTCTCATGGGTATGGTATGTTGACTGATCTCTGGATCAACACCCTTGAGATCCTTGTAAGACCAAGCAAAGATATCTCGGTATTCCTTGAGCAAGTTTAGCAAAATCTCTTCTTATTTCTCTACTAGGTCATTCGCAATGTAAGCAGGTCTAGGCTCTTCTCCTGGTTCAGCCAGGTTTATCTTTTTAGCATTTTCAGGTCCTTCATAGGACTCGCCCTGCTTCCATAGTTCCCTAGCAGGTTGTTTGACTATGATTTTTCTATTTTGGAGAGTATAGTTTTTGTAATGGGATGTAACACTCATTACATCCTTACCATCCTCTTTTGTGGTTTCCATTTCGGTTGTATATCTCCTTTAGAGATTTTTTCAACTCTTGATATATCTTTTTCCGCTCGACACGTGTCATGAGTGGTTTCTTATCCTGTGGGTTTACTTTAGTATCCTTCCTTGATTTTCTCGATATTTTAGACATTTTTGAATTTTTGTTTGAAGGATATCTGCTAGTGATTTTTTCCTTGACACAATCATTTGCATCTATCTGTATCATGAATTGTGTTCTACTGGAGACTGATGGCATAGGTCGTGTTTTCATGTTTATGGTGTCTCTTTTCCATCTATACCATTTTTGTCTTCTCGATTTCTCGTTGGGAAAGTCAAAAAACTTTTCCTCCCCTCCTTTCAAGAGTAGCTTAGCTCTCACATGTTCTTTTTCTGACACCGAATCTTCTGGTGTAGCTGAGTGTTCATCTAACTCATCTGTTGCATCGTAGTAGAGGTCTGAAAAGACTTGTTGAGCTTTCATCAAATCCTTGGGTTCCTCATCTTCGTCTTCAATGTTGAGGATTGAAATCATTTGGATGGGAATTATGTCATAGCCATCCTCATTGCAAAATTGAGTAGGCATAGACGTATTCACACATACATCCATGGTCGCTAAATTTGAGTCCACTCAAATGGCTCAAACAAATGCTCTGGAAAGGGTTCAAGTACATAGGCTTCGTCTGTGCAGTCCCTTTCTAGAATACATTCTTCTCGTCTTAAACTTCCATTTTCTAATGCTCCACATATCCAAATAGGAGTGTCTTTATTTAACCAGGATGGAAGCTTAGTTTCAGCCGAAGAGATTGAATCAAACTCATGTATGAATGTTTTCAAGACATCTCTATAAGTGTGATCTTTTAGATTTACTCTTGTTATAGATCCCACTTGCTTTAAGTATAGATAATTGTTTCCCCAATCTTGGATAAGATGTACCTATCGCATGAAAGGTCTTCTCAATATGATTTCATAATTGAGTTTTTTCCAAAGTCTACTATGGCAAAAGTGTGTTGATATTCAATTCTACAGGAATTGACTATCACCTTTTCAAGCAGCCCTAATGGTGTCTCAATGTGTCCGTCATCCAATTGCAATTTGATTTAAGTTTGTCTAATGGCTGGTTGTCCCCAGGATTCCCATACTGCTTTCGTGGCTATGGCTTTTCCTGCTCCACTATCCAGTATCGCCATGGTTCCAATGTCATTATATTTCACTGGAAGGGTGGTGTTTCCTTCTTTCCCTTCATAATATTCTCCGACTTTGCTCATGGGAATAGATCGAATCTCTTTGTTGTCCATTTCGTTTTCAATTTTCCCAAATTTTTTGAGATTAGCCCCGTTATCCCCACCTTCTCTAGGGTTTTCTGTAGATCATTCCATAACTATGGTCTGAATTTTAGCAGTTCTCCCAAGGTAAGAGTGCATTGGATGGGTGTAGACATGATTGAATGAATGTTGTCTACTTCTAGGGTCTGTTTAGCTCTCTTTACTTGAGTGTTCTTACACACTATGGATTCATCTTCGTTATCTCCCAAGTAAGAGGGGTAATGTTTTCAAGGTCAATGGTTACGATATTCCAAAAGCTTCAGATCCGCAATCCCCGTACAAGGATTGTACATCCATGTTCATATCAGTATGAAGGTTATCCAACCAGATTTCCTCTATAGGAGATGACTTTAGAGTTAGGCTCCCATCATTGATCTCTCTAACTTTTTCCATAAATGTCCTGGCCAATCTTCCTCTACGAATGGAATTCCATCTAATGCATCTTCGATGTCCGACACTATAAGTTTGATTCTTTTGTTTCAAGGTGAGGTTCTTCCACCACATCGGGTTTTTCTTTAGTGTCTCTTGCCACAAGCTCCTCAGGTTTTGCAATACTTTCAAGCTTGGTTTTTGTGTTTCCAACATTTCTTGCGTGATTCTTACCAATTTTTTTGATAAGCTTCCAGCTTAACTGCTTCCATGTCTGGAGAAGGATAGTTTTTCCATTTGTTTTCCATGTTTTGGCCTGCTCTAAGTCTTGCTTGGTAGGCTTTTGAAGGCGGCGTTAAAAGGCTCAAAAATTTTATTGACCAGAATGGATCCTCCAGACTTCATGGTTGTTTCCTTGATTTCACTTCCAGTTTCTTTCAACTTTTCCTGGAATAGCTTTTTTGCTTTCTCCTCGATTTCAACCCGTTGTTTTTGTTTTCTCATCTCATATCTTTTGCTTCTCCTTCTTTTGATTCTTTGAGAGGAAACTTTCGTATTTTCTGAATCATCATCAGAGTTGTGTTTCTTTTTCTTGGCCTGGGCTCTAGTGATTACCTTGATTGGAATAATCGGTTCACTCTCTGATGAGCTACTAGGTATCACCTGGACTACGTTTAGTATTGTTTTACCCTTGTTTAAAGGATTTTTAGGACAATCTTTCAAAAAATGTCCTCCATTTTTGCAACATTGTATGCAATAGGCTTCAACTGGCTTGAGGTTTTTGTCAAGCTTTGGACATTCATTTTTCCAATGGTGATCTGCACCACAACTATGATAGTTTCCTGTTCTTGGCTTAATCATGGGTCTTACCATGGGAGGTCTGACACCTTGATTAGCTACATAATACATTGGTGCGAGCTCTAGTGGAGCATAAGTCGCAATTTCGTCCATTGGTGGTGGATGTGAATTATACCAATCTCCTTCTACCATTACTGTAGATAAACTAGGCTCCGCATAGGGTGTAACAGGCACTAATGCTTACTCATCTATGACTCCTTCTGAGTGCATGTACTTTACAGGCACTACATTATGTCCTGGGTACGGAGGTTGTTGTCCCAATACATGTTGAGGTCTTTCCATACCCCATTGGTGGTCTTTGAGCTTGGGCCATATTAGGCTGATATCAGTACATGGGTTGTCCTTGTGGCCTCATAGGCACATACTGAATATTGCCATCATACTTTGGTCTGAAGTAGCACTCGTGGGTCTCATGGTTGGTCCATTTACCCTCAATTGCACACCATTTTTGTGGCCTAATTGGTTGTCTCTATTGAGGTATCCCTTGTCCCGGTCCCCTCATAGGTGCTTTTTGCATGTTGTTCATCATGTCATTCATCCTTTTGAGCATGTCTTCTATGGCTAAAAGTGATGCTGCAATAGCCGTTCCCACTTGTGCTGGTTTAGTGGACACTGTTTTCTCACTTTGGTTATCCTTAGGGACATCTTCTTCGTTAAAAATATCGCAATTGTCTCCTTCTGACACACGCTCTTCTAGGGTTGTATGCTTCTTACTATAGAGTATAGCATGAAGTTCTTTGTTTAGCAGTCCCTCTAGAAACAAAGATACGAGGCATTCTTCTGCAGGTATCTCTAGCCCTAGGCAATGTATTGTTTCATTCGAGTTGCACAATCCCTAATAGACTCACCATGTTTCTGTTTAAAGTTGTAGATTTGAGTTACCGTATTATGTTTGATCCCCATTTTGGAACAAGCAGCTACAAATCCTTGAGCTAATGTGTTCAAGTCCATGATTGACCTTGGTGGCATGTTTTGGAACCACGTCAATGCTTTTCCTTCTAATGTCATTCCAAACCCCTCGAATTGAGTATGGAAATCGAATATACGTTTTGCTCTTAGCACTTGCTTAAAGCTTGCTAAGTGGTCGTATGGATCTCTTGATCCACTGTATTTTCTGACCCATTTTTGAAAATCAGCTGGTTTGATATGTCTGTTTGGTTCAACTCTCGGTCTCCTGGCAGTTGGTCCTGTTCCGAGTCCTTTAAACCAGTCTGTTGGAAATAGTGACTCATGTAGCCTTGGACTGGCCTTAGTGTCACCCGGTTTTCTACGTGATGAGGTGGTTTCTGGTTTCTTCACATTACTCTCAGATAATCTCTCATGGTGTTCATCTCTTGGAATTGTTTCTGGTCCTTGTCCTAATATCCAATCCCTTATGGAATACCCTTGGTATTTGGTTTGTTCTACCTCCTCGGGAGTCACCATAACAAAGTTGTTGTTATAACAATCCCTAAACATGTAGGTTGGTAGGTCTGTTGATTCCTTATCTTTGATCTTCAAGATATAGATGATCTTCATGGCCATTAGTTGTCCTGGTTTGGCATGCAAAGTCCACAAAAGATCTTTTGTGTTTCTATCTTCCAACAATAGACTCTGATCCTAGGATTTTTCGTACTAAGCCGTTTCAAAGGTTTCAAATCTACTTGATCGTATCCCTCGAATTCTAAAGTTGGTGGTCCTTCTTTTGCTGACATATCTGGGATTATGGTGTTTACTTCTAATCCCCATTTGTCTACCACATCAGGGTTTTTGACTTGTACATACCGAGTTTCGTTTCTGTCCATGTATATTTTTCCTTGTTTGTTTTCCCTAATCTCTTCTTCGAACTCAATACCATGGTCATCAATGCGAATATCATACTCCTTATTAGGGTCTAAGTAAACCTGGGCTCCATGGCGGTTAGTCTTGTAAAAAGAGAGTATATGCTTATAGCACATTGTCGTTCCAATTTTCGAGTGAGCCGAATAAGAAGGCATTTCAGATGTTGAATCTGAAAAAGTGTCGGAGACTTCTTCAAGAATTGTGTGCAAGGAATTTCCTTGATTCACGTTGTCTTCGGTGGATACTCTACTAGAGGTTTCTCTGAGTATGCCCTGATTTCCTAGTACATGACCAGATCTAAGGTTCATATAGACTTATGAAGCCCTGGTTAGAGTACTTACCTTTGAATTGACTTGTCGTCAATTTCCACTTGATTCGATCAACTTTCTGTCAAGCCATTGATTCCTCGTCTACAACACGATTCCTAAACAAATTTGATTAAGTTAGCTATTCTTCTATAAAGACAGTAGAGTTTTTGCTAACTCTCGTGATTTACTTTCAGATTCGTCTTTAGCGAAAAAATCAAAGATTTAATTTGCAACCTAGAAACTGAGTGAATGTGTACCAATTCTAATCCGATTGAACCCAAAATCGCCCGGTGGCTTTGTATTATATTAGTCTAACACTGTATAAGTTCAAAAGTCAAGACTGATATCCCTGGGTAGCAGTAGTAAATAATCGAGACTATTTACTTTTACAAGTTTTTTGCACTTTTTGGATTGGATTGGCAAGTATACAACCTGTTAAAGTCCCTGGACAAGTTTCATCAAGTTTGGACAAAATATGATCAAGTTTATCAACTGTTTTGTGTCCGCAGACTCTGATTTCAAGAATCTGGCTTAAGTCTCACTTTTGTGATCCAAATTTCACCAAAACTGATTTATGAGGTCTACTTGATATGATTGACCTTGTGGTATACTCAAATGTGCAAAATTTTCAAGCTTTAAAGCAGATGTAAATAATTGCGATTATTTACTCCAGCTATATTTTTGCAAATTTTTGTCCCAACTTTGACACAGATCTGTTAAGCACCTCAGTTAAGGTCACTAGCCAAGTTTCATCAAGTTTGGACAATTTTTGGTCAAATGGTCATCAACTTTCTATTCGCAGACTAACTTTGCAAATTTGGTCACGATTTTCAATCCAGTGATTCAAATCTTACCAAATTTGGTTTGTGGGCTTATTACAACATGATTAAACTAGTGGTATGCTGACTTGGTAAAAAAATTTGAAAAATGGAGCAGATGTAAATAATCGTGATTATTTACAAATGGTAACTTTTTGCATCTTTTTGGTCAACTGAGCATGTACACATGTTTATCACATCAATATAAGCCTATGAATCAATTTTCACAAGTTTGGACAAATTTTCCCCAATTTACACTCAAGATTCAAAAAGTCAGTACAAACTTTAGTTTTTACCCAATTTTTGGCTAGTTTGGTGATTCAAATCTTTTGGGTCTTTACAAAAGTTGTTTGTACACATGCAATGAGTCAATGGTATGAACCTTGCTCAATTTGGAGCAGAAAGTTAATAATCATGATTATTAACTTTAGGCTTGAAATGAACACTTTTTTGAAATTTTTGTAGAGACAGTCTTTACGTGAGCTATTTTGAGCCTATGAATCAAGTCAAAATTAATTTGGCCTAGCATCTCAAGAAAAAGTAAATAATTTGAGTTTTGGCCAACTCTTGAAATTTTTACCTCGAAGTGTCCTTGAGCTTACCAACTGGTTCAGACAACTTTTAAGCTTACTCTCCAGTCGGATTGAGTGATTTCGAGTCTTTTCGTTCTGTTTCTAGCCGTAGACCTCAAATTCTACAACTTCCAATAACAACTCACACTTGATTATTTTAGAGAGAGCAATGTTCTGAAATGCACCTCGGGTCCTACTTACCCTAGTTCCTAGATTCTCATGCAATGGGGTTGTGGAATGTGTCCACAAACACTCGTTTTCTGGTCTTTTATGGTTTTGTGAGCATTGATCTTAAGACTTGTCTCGTTTACCGATCATCCTCAAAATCCTAATCTATTTCTACAATCCTACAATCCTAAAGGCACTCAACAAGTACGATTACTTCCAAGCTACCTCTATATAGCAAAAGACGACAATCTTAAGCTATGCGGTTTTTAAAAGAAAGATTTGAACTCTAGGTGATTCTAGAGGAAGTTAAAGGATAACTTCAAAAGATGCTCGTGTTTTTCCCTAGTTTAGGTCTCTTCGATCCCCGGCAATGGCGCCAAATGTGGGATGCATGTATAACCTCACCATCCTATCTTATTGCAGTATTAGCGAGAACCACGATTAAATTGTCAATCCATGGAACGAAGCTGACTAGACTAGTGCATAAAGGCTACAAGAGGTTGTCAATCTCTCAGAAAATAATTAACAACTCGCATCTAACTCAAGCTACACTCAAGTGACTGAAATCGCCAAAACCTATCGCTCATCGACAAACAAAACACATCCGTTACAACATCAAATGAAATCCAAATGTGACGAAACTTCTAGGACATGTTTATAAGACCTAAGGACACGTGCTTATGGGATCAAATCCCACTTTAGGTCAAGTTCCAAAATTACGATTATGAACAACAGTGGATTTTTTACCTAGTCATTTTCGACCCACAATGTTTCTAAATGTTTAGCAATGATGGCCCAATACCCCGCCTATGCTTAGTTTTTGATTTGAAAGTGTAAATTCGTAGTTATGATAAAATTAGTCTGCGGGCGACGCTAAAAGCTACGAATTACTGTGAATTGCTTACGTCAATGCGTAGAGCTCTTACATGTGGTTGCAATGCAATAAATGCGACTGCAATGTGACAACCGGGGAGGGAGTGGGAAGCGCGAGAAGGAGAGAAGTGAGCGCTGTTAGCTCACGTTGTGTATTTCATTATCCAAAAACTTCTAAAAAACTGACAAAAAATGGCTTTTTTACCTTAGCCAAGGTTTTTGGTGGTCAAAACTAATAATCTGGGAGTTCTACCAAAGCTGGGTAATGACAAGTTGATACAATCTGGAAGCTTGTAGTCCCAGCTCATTAATTACAGAGTTTATCCGAGAAAATAAGAGTTCCAATATTCTCGATTTATAAAAAATAATAAGTGTTTTACAATGAGAACTCCAAAAAATGGTATTTGTGGCATCCGTGTTAGCTTGCTGCTAACAAAGAGTCATAAATGTCCTGTGAGCTTACATGAATGTCTCAAAAACACAACATCACGTGAGACCAAAATATGCTTTGTTTGCGAATGGTACAACCTGCAACCTTTTCTTTCAGCACTATAACCAACAAAAATACATTTGACAGCCTTATAATCCAATTTTTTGAGCTGCACTTGTGGCATTAAACCATAATCCAAATAGCCAAAAACACACATGTGCTCAATAGATGGCTTTCTATCATGACATGCTTCATATAAAGTCATAGACTGCAACAAATTTTTAGGAGACCTGTTAAGTACATAAGTGGCACACATGATAGCCTCAAGCCAAAACAAATGTGGTAAAGCTTGACTCTTGACCATATATCTTGCCATCTTTGTAAGAGACCTATTTTTCCTCTCAGCAACACCATTTTGTTGAGGTGTATAAGGCACTATAAATTGGTGTTTTATCCCACAACTAGCCAATAATGCATTAAATTCATGAGACATATACTCCCCCCCTCAATCAGAACGGAGGGTGCCCATAGTACATTTTGAGACATTTTCAGCCATAGCAATAAAGTGCT
This sequence comes from Adiantum capillus-veneris, assembly GCF_014529385.1. Lineage (NCBI taxonomy): Eukaryota > Viridiplantae > Streptophyta > Polypodiopsida > Polypodiales > Pteridaceae > Adiantum > Adiantum capillus-veneris. The sequence goes on from NW_028221436.1 coordinate 4,497,661, forward strand.
TGAATCACATGAACACTTTGGACTTAGCTTTCAACGGATATACCCATGCATGCCTGGAGTAGTCATCAATGAAACTCATGAAGTATAAGTAATTTCCCAAGGACAGAGTTTGCATAGCCCACAAACATCACTATGCACAAGTTGCAATCTGCATGTAGCAAAAATTGACCCATCCTTTGCGAACTTAGCACGCTGCATTTTACCCAAAATACAGCCTTCACAAATATGTTTGATAGGTGCTTCAAGAGGTGGCAAAGAAGCAACCATATCAGATTTCCACAAACACAGCAAACTGACAAAATGTAGATGCCCAAAATGTGCATGCCACAGTTTTGCATCTGAAACAATCCTTGAATCTGCAACTGCATTTGCAAAATTTTGTCCGCACTTGTCATTCAAAGTGAGCTTATACAGCCTACGATACAAAAAGCCAAATGCAACAATTTCATCACCAAATTTGAGATCATGAACTGTACATCTGTCATCCACAAATTTGACTACAAGTCCAAGTCTAGCAAGTGTAGATACAGACAAAAGATTCTTCTTGATCCCAGGTACATAAAGTGCATCAACAAGTGTGAAAGGACTTCCATTTGCAGGAGTAATCAGAATCTTTTAAACCCCCTGAACCGGATAAGAGGCATTGTTGGCACAAGTGGTTGAATTCCCATGAGGGACAGACTCAAGAGAGGTGAAAAAATCATGATGTGAGGTAATATGCTTTGTAGCACCACTATCAAAATACCACACATGTGAATTTGCAGCAACAACTGACATGCATGCATCATGGACAATAGGATTGTAAGTGCACTCTACACTAAAGGCCCATTCTGCATCAACATCAGCATCACAGTCTTGTTTCACAGAAGACTCAACCGTGGATGCATTTATAGTGGAACCAGCATTTCCAGTGGAACCACCCTCTTTCTTTGTTTGACATGGTAATAGAATTGTCAGAATAGTGCTCAGTTAGATTATGTCATGCTGCTTAGAATTAGCCATAGTCGGAATATGGTTAGGTTGTATTTTTCTCAGACGGATATGTATGCCAAGGACATTCATTTAGACAGTTGTAACTCTTTTTATGGTAGAAGTCGTGGGTAACAAACACACAAGAGTCAAGATGTATTCAAGCTTTGGTCAATGGAGTTTTCTTACTGTGTCTGATTTTCTTTTCTTGACTCTGACTTTGCTCTATCTGAAGTTGTTTGACTGTGTTTTTTGATGAGTCTGATTATGGAGTGAAGTTTGATTCTCTATTGAGAGTATATGTGTTGTTGAGAGATATCATTGTGTTGTGGAGCCCCAACAAATTTGGCAATCCTGTTGGGGTTACAACTTTGCTAGGGTTCAGTCAAAATTCTCTCAGTGTCAGCATTGCTCCGGGTATCTCTATTTCATTAACTGATGATGTATGTCAGAGAGACCAAGAAGGGTATCTAGGGTCTATTACACAAGGGCTCAGACTCAAGCAGGGAATATTGATCCTTTCCATTATGAAGATACAATAGACGAAGAAGTAGAAGTGGTTGTCTTGGAAGTGCAACCATGGAATCAGGTAGGGGAGAGTTCAAGATCATCATTAGGAAGGCAGGTGGGCCAATTTGTTGGGGCTCTACTCTTGATAGCAAGATCTACAAGAAGTAGAAGAAGACTCCACTTTGACCCACTATAGGTATCTACCAGGCAAAGACCTAGGAGAGTACCTCAGCCTCCCCCTATGGCTTAACCACCTCCTAATCCCAAGGTTAAGGAAGAAAATCAGAGGCAAGTCAGGTGAAGATGCATGTTGTCATGTGGCTCAATTTGAGACCAAGTGGCAAGCTAGTGGACATCAAGAAGTATATGGTGATGATTTAAAATTGCAACAATTTTCAGCAACACAAGAAGGTAAAGCAATGAGTTGGTTTAGCCAATATGGAATTGCACATTTTTTCAACTTATGCTGCACTCAGAGTAGCATTCTTATAGAGATTCAAAAAAGAGAAAACTTCAAATGATATCCTAAAGAAAATCAGGGACAGTAGACATGGAAGTATTCTGGTGGAAGACTATGCTCAAAAATTCAAAATTTTGGTGGAGAGATGACAGGGTAATGAGAGACCCACAAATGAGATGTTAGCAGGTTATTTTTTGAAAGGTCTAAGAAAGGGATTGAAGAATGTTGTGGCTAGCATAGACATTGTAGGTGGCTTCAACAATTTGGTCACAGCTGCTGCAAGGGTTGAAATTAGACTTGGTATGACTAGACCAAAATCTAGGAGCAAGCGTAGCTCTGAATCAAAAGCAGAGTCAAATGTTGAGTCTGAAACTGATGAAGATAGTGGTTCCAAGGTGTCCTCTGATAGTGAGGCTGAAAGCAGTAAAGGAAAACAGAAGAAGAAGAAGTAGAGTGGTAAGAAGAAAAAAAGATAAAAAAGACAAAGAAGAAGGTTTGATTAATCAGTTGAAGAAAATCCGGTATTCTGTTGTAGCTCCAAAGGAAAAGCAGTACTATCATATTTGTGAAAGGGAAGGCCCTAACACATCCTAGTGTTGGTACAACCCATAGGAGTTGATCAATTCCACAAAGCAAGAGCGGAGAATTGATGTGAAAACAAATCAAATAGCTCCATTTAGAGACCTCCAAGACCACTTGGAGAAATCAAGATAATAATCAGAGAGAGAACATTAGGCATCATTCCATGTGTGTATTGTTCAGCACCAAATCATTGGGTTGGTCTGAAATTTTGCATTGTGGGTCAAGCTTTGGAGAGGAGAGAGGGATGCCAATTGTACCCTACAACGAAGATAATCAGTAGGTTAACCCACAACGGGCAGCACCAAAATCAACCACTAGCTCAAGCAAATGTCATCAAAATTGACATTGATGAGCAACACACATCAGATGTGTTCCTTGGTAAGAATATGGAGTTTCCATATGAAGAGCATTGTGATGAATGGACTTGTGATTGTAATCAGTGTGTGGGAGAACCAAGAGATAGTTGTAATGGTTGTTACAAGGTCTAAGACTAAAGGTCCTATTGGTTGAAAGGAACAAAAAGGAATCAGAGACGTTCAACGTTCATAAAACAGGTGCAAAAGGACCAAAAGAATCAAAATGTGGATGATAGTACTTTAGATGTTCAGGGGGACCAATTGCAACAGCACTATGAGAGACCCTTGATAAGAAAATATGACAAGAATGGTTTGAAGCATTAATAAACTCTCCATTGTAGATGTCCTTGGATCAGTTATTATGTATGGTTCTAGCCTTTTCAAAGAAAAATTGTTGAATAGATTGCTTCAAGGGAGTATCCAATTCAAACAAATAGCATACTTGAGCCTATAGTGAACAAAGTTGATTTGGCAGATGTTGACTTTGTAGTTCCTGTTATAAAAGTGGTATTTTACAACACTTTGTTTGATGAAGTATTATTGGATGGAGGATATGGAGTCAACATTCTGGCTGAGTTGGTGTATTATAAAATGAAGTTGGGAGAATTGCAAGCCAACACCATTTTAGGTGAAGATGGCAAAACTTAGAGGAGAGTTCAACCATCAAGAATATTGAGACAACAATCTATATTTATATTGCACAAATTCAATTTCAGGTGAATTTTGTTGTGTTGAAGATGGAGAGAGGCTATACCTCCTTTGATATGTTGTTGTTGGGGAGGCCTTGGTTCATGTTGGCTAAAGTCAAGCAGGATTGTGGTGAGAATGAGTTGTCATAAAGAAAGAGAAGCAAGAAAGAAATTGCAATTCCTATGATTGGAAAGAAAGAATGTTCCTTTTAAGGAAAGACCATTTTATGCTCAATCAATTAATTTGCAGAAGAAGTGGAGGATGATGAAGAAGAAGCATTTCTAAAAGCAAATCCAACCATTATACCAGTATTTGAAGTTGATGTTGAAGGCCTCCTATAAAGGAAGATGAAGTGGAAGAATTGGTAGATTCTGACTTCTGACTATTACATGGGCAGATAATACAGGGATAAGAGTTGGTGTAGATGGTGGATCAAAATTCAAATCCTAATCCAAAGTAAGCCTTACAGATAGAGGAAAGGAATCTATAGAGTTTGGGCTGAAAAGATTTACAATAAAAGATCTGGAGGATCAGCTAGGGTTGAAGCAAGATGGGCTAAAGGATATCAATTTGGATACAGAAGAGGCTCCCAAATTTTCAAGGTCAGTATTCATATAGATGGGGATTTTTTGCAAGAGTTATTGCAGTTGTTGAAAGAATACAAATATGTTTTTGCATGAGACTATTTGTGAAGTAAAGGTAAAGATCTTGGCTTACATCAGCATCACATTAATCTAAAGGAGGATGTAGTTCCGATTTTGCAGCAGAGGTATAAAGTGAATCCAAAATTTGTAGAACGGGTTAAAGCAAGAGATTGGTAAGCTATATTAGCTTATTGGGTTTAGCAAACCAACTCATGAGGTTTACATGGTTGTCACCAATCATTGTGGTGCCCAAGGAAAATGGAAAAAAATCAGAGTTTGTGTTGATTATAGAAATTTGAATGCAGCCACTATTACAAATCCTTTTCCAATGCCATATTGGATGTTGTAGCAGGGAAAGAAATGTATAGCTTTTTGGATGGTTTTTTCAGGGTTTAACCAGATTCAGGTGGCTGAAGAGGATCAACACAAAATAGATTTTATAGCAGCAGAGTGGGGTGCTTTTGCATCTATAGTTATGAATTTTGGACTCAAAATGGACCACCATCATTCAAGTTTACAACATGCAAGACATTTGAACCTTATTTGTAGGATTTTCATGAGAGTTTTTGTGGCCAACTTTTCAGAAGGAACTACATCTACGCATTTGAGGTTATGTTTTGAAAGGTGTAGATAATTCAAAATGTGCCTTAATCCTTCTAAAAGTGTTATTGCTTGCAAAAGTGAGTAGTACTTTTAGGCATGTGGTTGCTCATGAAAGGGATGTCCATTGATGAGAAGAAGATTGAAGTTATTAAAAGAGCAAAAGCCCAGAGAATGTGAAGGAAGTTAGTAGATTTGCTGGTCAGGTGAAATGGCATGCTAGATATGTTAGATTTTGGAAAAATGTTTGTCTACCTCTTCCTCATCTAACAAAGAAGAGTGTACCTTTTATATGGGCGGAACCCTAGGAGAGCTCATTTGAAATGTTAAAAAGATGTTGTCAATAGCACCAATATTACAACCTCCAGATTGGACATTGCCTTTCCATGTATTTGTTGGTGCATCAAATATAGCTATTGGTGTTGTCCTCATGCAAGAAAGAGTTGGGGATGGTTCAAACCTATCTACTATGCTAGTAGTGTATTAACATCAGTTGGAGCAATTATGTTGTAATAGAAAGAGAATCTCTCGGCATGGTATATGCTTTCACCAAATTCAGACATTATTTGCTGAGCAATAGAGTTATTTTTCATGTGGATCATCAGGAATTTCTTTACCTAATTAAGAAGCCATTGCTAACTAGAAGATTAGCGAGATGGATGTTATTGTTACAAGAATTTGACTTTGTAATTGTTCATATTCTGGCAAAGAGAACACCATTGCTGATTATTTGTAGTAGAATTGATACCGGTGAAGAACCAACAGATGTTCAAGATGACCTACCTTATGCTGATTTGTTTGAAGTTCAAAATATAGTCTCTAAATCATGGTATGATTAGTTGTTAACATTTTTGACAGATGGAACAATGCCAATGGGATTTTTAGATGACCAAAGAAGGAAGTTTACGTTAAAAAGTAGACCAATTTTTGTGATAGAAGGAGCACTATAGAGGAAAAGGATTGATCAAGTCATTAGAAGGTGTGTTCCAGATTTTGAACAAAAGGTTGTGTTTTGCAAGAAGCTCATTCAGGAACAGCAGGAGGACATTGCAGGAGGGACCTTTTCTAGGTGATTAATAGGTAAGTAAAGTGTTGCAAGCTGGATTGTGGTGGCCCACTGTATTGAAGGATGCCCATGAGCCTGCTAGAAATGGTGATTTGTCGGAGGTTGGGTCAGCCAAATTCTGGGGATAGAATGTTTGATCATCCTATATTACCTCTAGAACCTTTTCAAAAGAGGGGAATGGACTTTGTTGGACCTATCAATCCCACTACTAGTAACGATGTAAATACATTCTGGTGGCTACAGAGTATTGTACAAGTGGGTTGAAGTTTTTGCTCTCAAAGACATTAAAGCCCAGAGTGTAGACAGATTTCTTTTATCATAATATCATGACTAGGTTGGATGTCATGTGGAGTTGGTGAGTGATAGATGAAGACATTTTCTAAATGAGGTGATTGCTGGATTAACAAAATCTCATATGAATTATGCACAAAAAGTCCACAACTTATCATCCTCAAGCTAATGGACAAATTGAAAGCACAAATAAGACCTTGGTGAAGATATTAAGAAGAAAATTGTTTAAGACAACAAGAAGGATTGGGATCAAAAACTTGATTGAGCATTGTGGTCCTTTAGGACAGCTTTCAAGGTCACCAAAGGTATGACTCCATTAAAATTGGTGTATGGTTCTAGAAGCTATGGTCCCTATGGAATTTGTGGTTCCAAGCCTTAATTTAATTGCAAAAAAGATGAGTCCCAAATTGTCAGTCAAGTACAAGAGCAAATATTTGATGCAACTAGAAGAGGATAGGTTGATTAGTTCATATATATCTAAAGTGATTTAGTGAAGGAGGAAATCTTGGGTGAGTATGAATGTTAAGTTTAAAATTTTCCAGGCTCGAGATTGGGGTAAGTTGTTATAGCTCCAGATTAGGGCTACATCCAGGCAAGTTAACTTTGAGATATATTGGTCCATATAAGATTGTCCAGATTTGGGACAGGGAACATTCATAGTTGCTGATGTTTTTGGTACCAAAGTTGAGAAACCTGTTAATGGTTTCAGATTAAACAAATTCAAGGGAAACCACCCCATTTGGAATGGCATTTAGCAGGACTGGTTCAACCAAAAGAGTTTGCAAAAAGTGGTCAAGAAAGCGGTTTGGCGCTTATCAATTTCACAAGAGGATGACCAACAATAGTGTTGAGGTTAATTGTACAATGCACAATAGTTTAATAACAAGACAAAGGAAATCAAAGTTCAAAGTGCTCAAGTCAGATTTCGGAATACCTGAGGTCGGAATTTTGCTGATTGAATATTTTTGGGTCGGATTTTTCAAGGCAAATTTGAAAATTTACTTTGAAAAGCAGGATGATTCTCTATTAGCTGAAATCATAGTACAACAAGTACTATTTTGATGTGAGTAAAAAGCAGGGTGCACTACCCAAAGGTGTAAACCATCAACTTTCTCAAACTCTAGTTTCTCTTATGTTGTCGCCAGACTTCTTCAAGTACACACCCACCCTAAACATACCTCAAGCTATGGTGAGAGGGAAGTCTATCACTGCCATGCAGCCTGAGTTGGAGGATGATGGACCACCGAGAAGGTTGCGTCACAAGGACAAGTGCTGATTGTCAACATCAGCAACCCTGAGGAGGAGGAAGGAAGATAGGAGAAGAAGAAGTGGCTGCAGACACTCCTCTTGGCATAACACAAAACTGCAGCAGCAATCATTGATGGATCCTTTTATGGATTTTAAGGTATCTCTAAACTTGACACTAGAGTCCAATGTGGCATGGTTAGCTAGGATAGGGCTGCATGCATTTTAGACATTACCATGGGATGAATGGAGACATGACTACTCTCTGCAAAATCCCAGCTGGATATTCTTTGGAAAACCAGAGGTATGATTTCAAGCACATTAGCCATGATAATCTCACATTCTCTAGCCATGATCAATCCCCCACACACCTTTGTATAGAGGTGCACAGAGATCAGGTCCACAGGGTAATAATCTCGTCATTATTGGTCAATGACTTATATATTACGATTTTTAAGTCTGTGTGCACTATTGAAGTTTGATTGTGTTATTTTACTTTGTTTGCCAAAGTCTGTTTTAGAGTTTTTGAAGTATGCAAGTCATTTTTGGAATTGCATTTCCTAAGTCCGTTTGCGGTTTTTCTACCATTTGCTGCTAGCTCTAACAACCTCACATTCTCTAGCCATGCCTGATTTCTGCACACCTTGGTCATGTAAGGAATTGATAGTTTACTATTTATTGCAGCTAACAAGTGGAAAGGAGATTGCCCTCTCCTTTCCTACCTACTCATACATACACACACACACACACACACACCACACACCACACACACACACACACCTACTCCAACCACCACCAACTTCCATAAAAGGTTTCTCCACTCTTAGCCACTACCTTGCAACAGTGGCCACACTAGTGCCAACAAGTCTCTCTCTCTCTCTCCTCTCTCTCTCTCTCTCTCTCTCTCTCTCTCACTCTCTCCTCTCTCTCTCTCTCTCTCTCTCTCTCTCCTCTCTCTCTCTCTCTCTCTCTCTATCTCTCTCTCTCTCTCTCTCTCTATCTCTCTCTCTCTCTCTGCGCTCTGTGTGTGTGTGTGTGCAGTGTGTGTGTGTGTGTGTGTGTGTGTGTGTGTGTGGTGTGTGTGTGTGTGTGTGTGTGTGTGTGTGTGTGTGTGTATGGCTACTTGCAGAGACGGACATTGACGCCATGCTTTAGTGACTGAAGCCATAATCTTCTCTTTTTCTCAATCTCTCTCCCCCAGAGCAATCGAATGCATGCAGCTTCGCATTATGCAAGACCCTCCCACTCACATACTCTCTCTCTCTATCTCTCTCTCTCTCTCTCTACTCTCTCTCTCTCTCTCTCTCTCTCTCTCTCTCTCTCTCTCTCTTCTCTCTCTCTCTCTTCTCTCTCTCCTCTCTCTCTCTCTCTCTCTCTCTCTCTCTCTCTCTCTCTCGCTCTCTCTCGCGTGACTGTGATCGTCTCCAGAGAAAAAGTGCAGGGTTGATTTGATTGCTCTGGCACCACAAAAAGGAAGAAAGCAGACACATCATGTGTGGAGGGTTCATCTAGTGCTCTACACTTCAAGAAGCAACATGTGAGCTCAGGTGTGTGGGCCCTCATCAAGCCGGGGAGGGGTGATGGGAGAGCTAATTGAAAAGGGCTCAATCAGGTGTTTTGCTTGAGCGCGTGCCACAATTCTCAACAAGGGTACATGCCTGCAAGTGAGATGAGCCGCAAGGCGGAAGGATGCAAACAGAGTGTGAGCCCTTGTTTATGCATTGGGATGGATCCATGACACGATGGGGAGAGTGAAAGATGGAAAGGGGAGGGAGGATGAGGAGGGGACGATGGGTAGATGTTGTACGAACCAACTAGGTACCAGAGAGAGGCATCAACGGATGCTCGCTTGGGGGTGCTAGGATGCAGATCTTAGAGGATTCAGTGTGATGATGTGCATGGGAGCACCGGACCAAGTAATTTGAATCTTAATGATTTGTGATAATAAAATCTAATTAGCCAAGTATGCCTTTTTATTACTTCACTTTACTTAATGTTTTTGTACCCAAACGTTGTATTAGATCCATAAGGATTGTATCGGTTTGATCCCATGGCCTTCTGAAGACGAGCAATATAACATTTCATTTCATTTTTCTCTCTCTCTTCCCTCCTAGTAAGCTACTTACAATGGTAGACATTGATGAAGTTCTTTAGCGACTAGTGCAATCCCTTCTCAACACCGTCGGGTAGTGACGATGATGATGACGGTTTACTCCAACTTTTTTAGTCCGTCTTTCACTATACTTCATTTTAATTTTTGCCCAAGCATGATTTACATCACAAGGATTGTTTAGTTGGCCTCGTGGCCTTATTTGTAGCCGACGGTTAATATACCTCCCTCTCTCTTTCCCCCCTCACAATTTGCAACAAAACCCCTCCCACTCCCATGTCGGCGTCCATGGTGGTTGTCTAGGCTGCCACTATCTTGTGTAACACTATTGCTGTAACTATAGCTCCTGCAACACTTCTTCATCAGAGTCAGACGTAAGAGGCAATATCTAGCGGATTCTTGTTGTTGTATCTTGATTGTATTTGAGGAACCGTTTCTTCTTAGCGCTTGGTGATCACCCTATGGTAGTTTTGTAAAATGGTATGCTCTGACCTGGTTGGCTTCAGTATAGAAATTCCCAAGTTCTCGCTTTCAAGCAACTCATATATATGGTGGTAGTTAAGAAATTTTTAGTCATGTTCAAACACACTTTTAGATATGCATACACGACCATTTGGGGAAAAGCTCCATAATTTGTCAATGAGTCCTTCAATCTTACTACTTGAATAGTGTAACTACGTCTATCAAAACATGATTGCTATGAGAATTGTTCCTCAATTTAGCACCTCATCATTCTATATTATAGTTGGTAATAATATTAAATATGCTTCTTAGACCGCTTCTTTAAATTAGTCATAACCTCACCTGTATGCCTTAAATTTTGTAGGCTAGCCTTTTAATTTTCTTTCTTTTGTAGCCTTTCCTTTCAAATAGCTCTTTTTATATATGCTATTAGTTACAGTAGTACTAGTTAGCACAATTACCTTTTTTAGGTTTACCACAGTTTAAGGCAATTCCACTCTCCATCTTGATTGCACTTAACCAAATGATTTTTGAAAATGCTCTTCACTTTTTAAAATTTTAATTATATTTAATTTCTAAGTTGTTTATTGTCTACGATTCCCAAAAGTTGATGCATACCATAATGTGACGCAGTCAGATAAGTCATCTCCTTGTTTTATTTTTCAAAATCATTTTAAAAGCTTGAGTGCTCATGTATTAGCCATATTCTATCAGATTCTATGATACCTTCCTTGCTTCTTATCTTATCAAAAATATAATATCTAGCTTTACTAAATGATTTTCTCATATTAAGTTGATCATTAAATATGGAAGATAAAAGGGGAAAGAGTTAGGAGAGTTAGATATAGATATTTTTTCTAGACCTATCTCAATAGGGGACCAAAAGGAAAAATAGTTGCATCTCAATAGGGGTCCAAAAGGAGACGGTTGTCTACCAGAGAGCAATGTGCAATAAGTGCTTCTAGATTTATCTCAACAGGGGACCAAGAGGAGAGATGGTTACATCTCAATAGGGGTCCAAAAGAAGGTACTCTATTAAAGAGCAATGTGCATCTAATGGAGCTTAAAAGACCTTAGGGTTAGCTTCATTAAAGACCTCCAAAGGTTAGTGTTAAAAGTCCTTAGACCTTAGGCAAGCTAGGACTTGAGGTGGGAACCCGACCCAAGCTTGAGGTGCTTCTCATGCTTGACTCGCATGGGGGTAAGGTGCTTGAGTCAAAAAGAGACCCTACATTAGGAAAAGTTTGGACTCAAAAATGGGCCTTGTAAGAATTGTTGATGTGGCATAGCTTTCAAAAAGTGGGATCGGTAAATTTTTTGCAAATAAGATCCAAACTTGTCGGAGGTTGGATAGTTAGAATCTACTCTTCAAATGATATCTATTTATATATAGCATGCATGTATCGGACATTGCCTTCATGTAGATCTAGAAAAAGGTGATTTTAGATTACCGTAACGGTAAAATAACCTGGCTGATTGAAAAAAAATGGCATAACTTTCATAGAAAATATCCAAACTTTTCGGACCTTGGCTCTTTAGAATCCATTTTTCAAGAACTTTCCAATGATAAGTCATATCATGGGGTTCTAGCAATATTTAGAGGGGGTCTACCGGGTTTTGCTTTCTTTTGGACAACTTTGATGATGTGAACTCTTAAAAGGCCCAAAAATAAGTTCAAAATTTTCCTAATGCAAGGAGGAGGAAAGCCCCAAAGTTAGGGGAATCTTTGATTTAACCTTCCACTCACCCAAAGGGCACCCCCTTTTCAAGGGGCACATGGACACATGTCAAGCTCTCCCTATGCTTAGCCCACATGGTGTACTTGAATCCTATTGGATTGGCTAAAGAGGGGTCCAATGAGCTTCTAGTTCAATTCCACAAATATCTAGATATTTTCACGTCTATCTATTTCAAAGAGGTAAGGAGGATGCTTATCCATGTTGCTTGAAATGTATTGTGCATGTGATTGGCTAGGCTTAGAGGGGTCCAACGAGCTTCAAGCTTGAGCTACGAGGGGTCGACCAAAGCAAGCAAGGGTGTGCTTGGGGTTATACACTCTCTTACACACTCATTTTTCACACATTCTCACTTGGTGAAAGCACAAGAACTCCATCTCCTTCTCCAAGCTTGTTGAACATTAGGAAAAATATGACCCCAAGGGGCCCTTTAGCTTAAGGGGTGATTAAGCATGGACCAATAGCAAGAGGTGGGTGGCACAACTATACCCTCTCAAAAGGTAGGGTAGTAGGTGCATGGGGCCTATTTGTTCCCCTCATTATAGCTTTTTCCCCTAGAAAGAGAGAGATGGGGGGGAACGGGGGGGGGGGGGGTTCCTTCACTTTCATGGGCTCCCATAAAGTAACCCTAAATTTCAAATTTTTGTGAAAATCTCTAAATCTCACTTTTCACTCTCCAGAAGCTCTCCTAACCAAATACATGGTAAAAAAAATATTTTTCTTTGACCAAAATCTGCATTTCTCAGCAATACCCTCTATTCTACTTCTTCTCTCTTCTCTTTCTCCTTCTCCTCCAAGCTTTCCATAGCTACAGCACACAAGGAAGCTTTCCATAGCTACACCACTTGTCTCCCCCTTTCATCCACACCATCCCTTTGAACTACTCCTTTCCCCTTGCTCCCCATTAGCCACTTCTCCTCCTCCCGCCAAGCTTTCCATACCTACGTCACAAATGGAAGCTTTCCATAGTTGCAGGACCTGTCTCCCCCTTTCATCCACACCATCCATTTGAACTACTCTTCTCCCCTTTGTTCCCTTTTTAACCATTCATTCTCATTTCATTCCTAAAAACAATATGCCTCTCTCTCTAACACCATAGCTCTTCTTCTTCTGGGGCTTCCATTTCAACCCCCTCCACTTCAAGGAATCCAAAGGATGAGATAGAGGCATTTTGCTTGCATAACACTAGGGACTTTGATGGGGAATCTGTGTCGCAGGTGTAAGTTTTAAAGGATCTTGGATCTTCATGCAACCTGTAGCTATTGGGCCACATCGAGTTTGAAACGTGTGGCAACCTTGACGAACATTGGAAGGGGAGAATTCTTCGTTTCAAAACCATAGAGTCAATGGCACAGTGGCCATTGTTCAACAGGTGTACTCTTGGTGTTCCATGCGCTAATTGAGGAATGGAAGCTCAAGAGATTTCCCAATACATTGTAAATCGTAAAACATTGTTCGTTTTTGCTGATTGTAAATGTAACATTTAATGGCCTAATAACTTGTGTGTAGCGGTTAGCATGAACATAGTGGGCATTTCATTAGAATAGATTCCTAATGAGAATTACAAGAGTGCTTGGGTGGAGAGATCAACAAAAAGCATAACACCTAGCTAGATAGCATGAACAATACTTTCAAAAGAGAGAGAATTAAGCAATTGACAACAGTTGAGGACGGATTTGCATGGAGCCGGTCCCCCCTCCAAAAGGCTTTGTATTATGGTTTCTCCCATCGAGAGAGACATTGTACAATACAATTCTTTGTGTTCCTTCAAGACTAGCTAGTGCAATGAAGATGAAAGCTTCATGCACCAAGCAAAACACTTAGCAAACACAACTTTAATTATCCCCGGTCTCAGACCCAAGACCTCACACACCTTCGAAGATGGTGAGAGCTAGCAAGGTATGAGAGTAGATTGAGAGGAAGGAGTATCTTACAGAAAGATATACATCTCCTCACATAATCACTCATATTAGCATAGCTTAGCTTAGTAATTAGCATGGTAGAGGAGATGAGCATGCATTGAAGCTTGGCTCTTGGTGGATTTGCATCCACATGCCAAGAGTGTGTCGATGTAGGCTTCTATCTCACAAGCTTGGAGTAGGTGATGAGCTCTCCATTAGTCTTCTTTACTTCTCACATAGGCTGTGTGAGAGTGTGTGTGTGATAATGCCTTGCAAAAATCAGCCCCCTCTCTCTCTTGGGCGAGCCCTCTTGCTATTTGCTCTTTCTATCTCCCCATTGGCCCTCCCAAGTCAAGCCAATGATTATTAAGCAGCATAAGTGATAGACAATTGACATGTGTCCCCCTTTCCCCTTTTGTGAGAGCTTTAGGTAATTTAATAATTAAACTAAACTCTCATTGGACCCCTTTGCCTCCTGGCCAATAGGAATCAGGCAAGCCATTGGGCTGTTGAATGCTCATTGGACCCCTTGGGAGACTATCCAATAGTCTTCTAGAGGACTTAATTCTCATTGGTTCTTTTATTAAGTGTTTTTAAATTAATTAAACTAGATTTACTCTAGCCTAAATCTCATTGGTCCACCTCCAAGGCCATCCAATAGGAATTGGGCACACCTTGTGGGCATCTGGGCTAGCGAGCTCACATGTGTCCTTAATTCCCTTTGTGTAAAGGGAGCCTGTGTGTGTGTGTGTGTGTGTGATTTTCTCTCTCATCCCCTACTCCAAGGCTCGCCCCCCTCCTATGTAGGGATTTGAAAAGACTTTTTGGTCACACACAAAGCATCCAATTTCCCTAGGTTGACCTTTGGACACAACCTTTGAATTTTGGAACCTTAGCATTTTGGAAGTCTTAATGGGCTGAACCTTAAGGTCTTTTTAGCCCATTGTTGAATATGGATCTTTTGCAGATGGCCCCCCTTTGGATCCCTATTTTCCCTCCTTTGGATCCCTACTGTGGCCGGTCTGCTAGCTTAACCAATATTCTAGCTTTTTCTCCCTGGCACTCTCCCCACATTAAATGACAGTTTAATATGAGAAAATCATTTAGGGGAGAATTAGAATTTATTATTATTATGACAGTAAACCCTTGTTATTTGTGTTTTTTATTTAATAGTTTTTGGTGTTTTATCATAGATATATTCCCATCCCGACCTTGGTGAGAAACAACGAATCAAGGGAGTCTCAACAGGAACCAGTTCAAATGCTCTTTCATGCGGACATTGGTGTTATGATGCTGCTTCCCAACTCGCCACCTTCGATTCGGCTGCAACGCAAAATCTTCTTCTACTCACAGACGTATGTAGTGCCGGCCTCAAAGGATGGATATGGTAAGATCATTGTTGTTGACAAACCTTCATTACCGAGTCTGCAATGGCCACAACCCGATGCGTGGTCACTTTTCTTAGTGAAGGAAAGATGCTTTCTGATATTTGCTCCACATTAAAATTTGGGAAGGCTTCCATCCAGATCAATAGGGCTTAGTTGGTGCTGTCCCGTTCATGTTTTGTACACCTGTTCAAGACATTGCCATTCTGTGTCACACCTACTATGTTTTGTAGCAAGAATGTCATGTATGAAGCACTAAAACTGATATTTGGAGATAATTGGAGAATGGTTGAGAGAGTGCACCAAGGAGATAAATACAAGTGTAAGGTGGGCGCTTCACATATAGGGATACAATATTTGAAAGTGCACACTACTTTGTACTTACGTTTTCACTATGAGTGGTGGATGTGAAAGAGTGAAAAGTGGATTACAATCTAGTGTTGCTAATTTTGTGAAATTTGACATGCCCGTTACTTTGTCAAATGGTGTTTTTTTGAGATTGTGCAATTCAGTGAACACTAAACACTCACCAACATACGGGAACACTTGATTATCTTGGCTACGAAGAAATCAAAGATGCTTACTTTCGTCTCAATCGGCAAAAGGTCAGTTTAGTATATATGTGCCAATTGTTAGTCTGATTAAAAATCATATTTGTTGTTTCAGATTGGTAGGTGGATGGAGGCAACCATGAAAGTGCAAGAGGAGTGGAGGGTTGGCAGCACACTATCTTTAAGTTGATCTAATAGATCAATGTAACAGGCTCTAATGCCAAATAAAGCCTTCTATTTAATGGAATTCAAATTTTTTTGTCATTATAGTATCACCTTCGTTGATTAATTTTTTTAGATTTTGTTTGGGTGTTTGTGTGCACACCCATGTGTGTTTGTATGTATATCAAGAGCTTTGGGATGGTGTTTTTCTTTGTAGCAAGCGGGGGGTGGGGGGGTGGGAGGTATATGAAGGAGAGGGGGCTTCTTATTATTCTGTCAACACTTGAGAGAGACAGAAACACAGACACACACACACACACACACACACACACAGCACATGGCCAGCAGCATGCTAGCGCATCCTCCTCCCACGCAGCAGTAGCATCGGAAGACACACACACACCCCCTTCAGGGTCTCTTCTTTTCTTTGAGGACACCGAATATGTTGAACGGAGTGATCTTCACGGCTTCTTTACCCGCACAGTGGACTTGCAAAAAACCATGCAACTCCACAATGACACTTTTCACGACATCATAGAGTATATACATGCACATACTCAAGTATGTTGTGAGCTTTGAAGACAACGCCATGCTGTGGTTACCATGTGATCTGCTTCGCTACATCCACAAGGGTGACACACATTTTCAAAGAGACTAGCTCGCTTTGAATCGATTGCAAAAGAGGCAAACCACTTCCGTCAAGTGACAAAGGAAGTTGCAGACTCCTTCAAGAAGGGAAAAAATTGGGCAATCTTTATTGTCCAATATTTCCACTCTCTTCTTCCTCCGTCAATGAGGAGCCCTCCTCGGAGGAGATGGAGATCCCCATTTGGGAGTGGGTGGGGTGCTGGCGGATCGTATAGATCCCAAGGCTGCGCCTATAGATCTCCAAAGTGAGCGAAGACTGCAAGCTGCCAAATATCTCCATGGCTTGGAAGAAGAAATTGCAACGAAGAGCAGATTGCTGGCACCTTCGAGGTGTCCGACCCCGAGTGCCGTGACCCTGCTGCAATGCTTGAAGTGGAGATTTGTCGTCTCAGAAACATAATTATAGAAGATGAGGAGTATATATTCTCATGATCTTGAAAAGTCTTCTGGTGTCCGACTAGATGAGTGTCTTAGCTTCATATGCACCAAGATGGAGTTCCCCCTTGATCCTACACTAGAAGCTCTGGATGACAAGCTGCTTCCATTGGGGGACTCTGTTGCTGACACAATTGCGCTTGTGATAGCGGACATTCTCGCTGCAGAGCAGCGAGAAAAGTCACGGACGAGGAGTTAGTTGCCACACAAGCCAAAGTTTTTTGCCAAAACAAACTCCTATCTGCTCTGATTCGCCTGGTTCGCAGAGCCCCCGCAAGGTGGATGAGAGAAAATCCTCTATCAACCTTGAAGACACACCAACAATGGATGATGAGGATAAGCAACAAGAGGTAATACTAAGCATCTTCTACGTTGATAATTCAACCTTTCTTCTTTGCTTTTGGTTAATTAAAATTTTGCAAGATGTTTTGGACATGGACCTTTGGGCTAGCCGGAAGGGGGGAGAGCGCATGGTGTTTGGGCCTCAAGCTGCCCTAGCACACTACCTACATCAGCAAACTACCAATGCAAGAGGTGTGCATAATTCACAAGGATTTATCTCCACGAATGGACATTTTGTTTGTTTGTGTTGAAGGCCGCAAGTAAACTCCTATGTTTAGCCATCATCCCTCAAACAGCCCATGTAATTATCTTGCTTGCACGAAAAAATCACTGGCAATTGCCACTTTGGCACTGGCTTCTGCGGGCAAGGTCATAACACGCATAGCTCTTTGTCAAGCTTTGGGGGTTGACAATGCCTAAGCTATAGCTACTTCTGTACTGACATCCATTCTACCCAATGTTATAGAACATCGTAGAGAGGTTGCAAAGCGCCTCTTGTCAAAAGATCGTTAAGCAATATGTACAAGCTTTTAAATGAAAATTATCTCTCTGTTCTCCATGATCTTTGCAAAGTTCAATTTCCTGTTTTGTTCATGTTCAGTGAATGACAAGGAAACTGTTTGAAATTTGATTTTGTACATTGAAAAATCTTTGTCAAAAAATTTGCATACAATAGCTTTTTTTGTACAAGTGTGCCCTGAATTTGACATTTCATGCAATTTCCACTGTGTCCACAAGGCAGCGAGAATTGGCCCTGCAAGACTGCTGTCTAGCCAATTCTCGTTGTCTTGTGGACAACACAAATTTCTCAAGCTTTGGAAGTTTTTGGCATATACAAAGCAATATATTTACATAATGGACAATTTCAAGCCAAACAAAATAATTTGTTAGCTTTGGTTGCCAGTTGATTATCCTTTTGTACAGCTGATTAGCATCTCACCTTCAACCATTTAACAAAATAAATGTAGACAAATGGACAATAAAATTGGACAAAAAGAGACAGATTGTATTTGTTGCAAAGTGAAAATATATTGAGTTCTCAAGAAAACTTGAATCCAGTACAAGGGTTCCAAAGTAGATTGATTCCAATACAAAAGTTAGTTACAAAAAAAAGGTTTTGACATCAAAGGTATCAGTCCTGCCTTAGGCGACGTACAAGTTGCATGTCCTTGGCAATGATTGTTACACGCTTGGCATGGATAGCACATAAGAATGTGTCTTCAAAGAGACTGACCAAATAAACCTCTGCAGCCTCCTGAATTGATCGAGGGCAATTGCAGACATCCAAAGCTCTGTGTTGTAGCTTTGTAGCACTTCTTTACATGTCCGTGCAAAAGGTGCTTTCCTATAAGCAGGTCTGCTGTCTTCTGGTAATGCCGGATCTCAGCAATACGCTCCACAAAATCATCTTGTTTTTTGAGGTCGATGTTGTGGGGGCCTCTCAGCTCCTTGTGGCTTTGCTCTTTGCAGCTTCCTATAGAATTTTGACTTTCGACGGTGCTTAGGAGGTGGCTGGGGGGCATCTTCATCTGGATCATAATTCTCATCTTCACTGCTATGCTCATCATCGTTGTGTTGATCAGAAGGCCTAGCACCCATTCCACTAGGCAGTGACTTGCCGGCCATGGTGGGGCGACCTGGGCAGATGGCCTCGGGCCCATTTCGCCTCGCAATGTCTTCCCGCCCACCCTATGGTTCACTGGAATGTCCTCTTCTCCCCTTCCCATGCTGCACATTCATCCGACGTGTCCGTCTCATGATCTGAGTCAGCTAGCTCTTCAGGTTGTCAATTTGCATGCATCTTCTGCTTTTTGCGCACCTCAATGGTCTTAGGATTCTTCTTTACAGTTTGTTTTGTCCTTGCCATCGTGAAAGTACGTTTGGGGGCCTTCTTAGAGCTTGTGGTGTTCGGTGAGGGAAGGAGTGTTATGTGTTTGAAAGGGGGGGGGGGGGGGGGGGATGGTTCTCTTTATATAGGGTGGCCATATAAGGGTGGGTTCACATGGTGGAAAAGAGCCGCTAAAAGCACGACAAAATAATCTTTTAAATTTTTAAACCACATAAAATTGGAGAACTATTCAAAAACATAGAACGAAACATACACTTCTAAAATTTCATAAACAATCAAACAATGCAAACAATCTCTAGCATTTGAGGGACGAACTTGGGCCAGTCAACGGGTTTCTTTTGCCAAGCGCGATGACTTTGCACGTTCAATCGACATTTTGTGTCCAAATGTGGTGCGATAAAACCACTTGAACATTTACTAAAGATAGCATGAGTGCACTAAACCTCCTCCATGTCTTGTATTCTTGAAGTAGACACCTTTGGCACGATAGTGTGACTTTTCTATACCTTGCGTTCTCCAAAGATCCAATGCACCATACATGTTCATAAAGTATGCACCATGGTTATCGAGGATGTGCTATCCAAAAAGCCACAACACATCGATGATCAAAACTAAAGCATAGTACAGACCAAGTCGGAATAGCAAGCACTCACCATATAGTGTGTAATGTACAACTATCTTTGTGAACTCCACCACCAAATTTTGGAATTCTTGTCGTTGCTCACTGGTTGTGCTTGCAAGTTGTACTATCTTCATCATCTTGTTGAATACCGCCCAAACATGTTGTCGGCTAAGCACAACACTTGCATTGCTATCATTGTCCGTTGTATACTTGTAGAGATCCTTCCACAACTCCCATCCACCTTCAGATGTTGATGTTCCTGGTAGCAACACCCCTTTCCTTGGACCGAAACCTCTTCAAAAAATGCCTTGTCTTTAGTACACTCATGGACACTGGTTGGGCCACTTCCTGAGCGCTTGCATTGTTCTTCTGTGCAACAATGGAGGTGTTGGTCCCATGACAACCTATTGAATTTAAGAGCCCTTCCACTTTTGAGATAGCACCAAACGACCTCTCCATAGGATTCTTTGTAAAGGCATAATCAATATGAAGTTTTAATAAACGATCAAAGATGCGCATAAAAGCGTGAAGTGTGCAAAAATGCACATTTTTGAGAGGGAAGTTAATTATAGGGTTCCATTCATTGTCTTTTATAGCACGATTGGGCTCCTCCAGCATAGGACATCGTAGAACCGAATGCTCCCACACACGTGTAATTTGTGAATTATCATCTTCCTCTGTTTCATCGACCATTGCGATCTTGCGTGCATTCCCCTTATAGCCCTTAATGCAAAATGGACAAAAAAAGAGCTCCTGCCTCTTGTTTGCACTCAAGAATGCACTTGATTGTTTTCAAATCGCCACCTAAGTGCCAATCAACTTCAAACTCCCCTAAGCCATCTACTTGGAGTTTTTCCCCAGTTAGTTGTGCCTTAATGACATCTATTATCCACGGAATGCATTCAAAAATACAGGCAAGGACTCCATGGGTCTCCTTGGGAACCTCAATAGCACCAAGCAACCAAATTTCTTTCTTCGACTGCACACTGAAAGATGGTGCACAATCCTCGTTCATAGCTATACGTTTTGCATGAAATAATGCCTCATTCATGAGAGTAATACTTATCCTTTCTAATCTTCGTTTATTCACAATCTGACACTCGTCTAGCTTGAGCACAAACACCAACCTTGAGCATAGCACTGAAAAATGTCCAAAATAACATAAGAAAAATCATAATTGAAAAAAAAGACTGCATTACTGTAGGCTCACCATTAGGTGGTACACCATAAAATGTATCATTACCATTTGAAGTCTTTTCAAATCAACAAAAATGTTATTTGACATTGAGTAAGGAAATCCCTTCTTGTAAGATACTCCTTCTTCCTCTCAATCTACTCTCATACCCTGCTAGCTCTCACCATCTTCGAAGGTGTGTGAGGTCTTGGGTCTGAGACCGGGATAATTGATGTTGTGTTTGCTAAAGTGTTTTTCTTAGTGCATGAAGCTTTTATCTTCATTGCACTAGCTAGTCTTGAAGGAACACAAAGAATTGTATTGTACAATGTCTCTCTTGATGGGAGAAACCATAATACAAAGCCTTTTGGAGGGGGGACCGGCTCCATGAAAATCCGGTCCTCAATTGTTGTCAATAGCTTAATTTCTCTCTCTTTTGAAAGTATTGTTCATGCTATCCAACTAGGTGTTATGCTTTTTGTTGCTCTCTCCACCACCCAAGCACTCTTGTAATTCTCATTACGAATCTATTCTAATGAAATGCCCACTATGTTCATGCTAATTTCCGCTACACACAAGTTTTTAGGCCATTAAATGTTACAAAGGAGGTAGGTGTGAACTGAAAATTAGGAGAGAGAAGAGATAGAGAGAGTGAGAGACAAAAGAGTGACTTTGGAGGAAAATAAAAAAAGGTGGGAAGTTTCATATTTTGCAGGTCTAGCTGTGATATTTTGAGCTCGGGGGGTGCACTATGTAATCATGTTAATGTATAACGTGAGTTCGAAAGGAGGAGTTTGAAAATGCAAAAAATTTAGGTAATTTAACAGAAATACATTAAAATAAGGGGTTTTTATATTCAATTTTGGGAAAATTTATTGAAATAAGGGGTCATTTTATTCATTCACACATGTTAAAAGAGGGATTTTTTAAATACCCCACGAACGCACGTTATATAGTCGGGTACTAAATGGTGAACCCCCCGAGATTTTGAGAGAGAAAATTGATTTTTGAGTATATATATAGTTTGGGGAGAAGTTTGACTAAGAGTGAGGTTTTTTTGGATTTTTTTGAAAAAAAGTGTTTTTTTGGGTTGAGGCTATGGACCCCCTTGATGATGTGACAAAAGAAAGGGGAGAGGGTAGTTATTGTCATAAAGACCACCACTCTTTTGGGTAGAGAGAGAATGTACCTATCCTCTCTCCTTAGCTTCTATTTCAACCTACAAAAAGCCTATGAAAGCCTAAAAAAAAACCTATGAGAATACCCTCATTCAATGGCCTTGTCTCAACCACACACATTTTTAGCCTTAATCCCTTAAAATTAGGGATCCTTACAAGGCCCTTTTGGGATTTATATTTTTCCTAATGAGTTGAGAGCGTAGGTACACCAACACTCTTGGCTATGAAATGCAAATCCAACCAAGAGCCATGCTTCAATGCTTAAGCTTGTTATCCTCTCCATCTTCATTATTATGATATTATGCTATGCTAAGCAAGAAGAGGGATGATAAGTGAGGAACTATTTCTTTGTCCTATGAATGATTCTTCTTCCTCTTCCCTACCCTCGTAGGCTCGCTAGCTCTCTTCACCTTCGAAGGTGTTTGAGGCCTTGAGACTGAGGTCGGGGATGGTTAATGCTTATACAAAGTTTATGTTATGTTTGTGATGCATGAAGATTTCCATCTTCATAGCATCACCAAGGTCACAAGGAACACAAAGATTGTATTATACCAAGTCTCTCTTTATCATGAGAGAATCAATAATACAAAAAGGCTATTGGAGGGGGGACCCGCTCCACATAAATCCAGTCCTCAATTGTTGTCAAGTTCTCTAATTCTCTCTCTCTCTCTCTTGAAAAAGTATTATTCATGCCAAGTTAATTAAGTATAATGGTTATGTTGCTACCGCTAATTAAGTTTACTTCTATGTTCTCAAAGTAGTCTCACAAAAATGCTCTCTTAATTCTCCTAATTCCGCTATTCTCAAAGTTCATGGGCCATTTCCATTACACTTCTTATCAATCATATATCTAAACTAATCTATACCTTACTACCTAGTCATGAATATACTAGCTCTCTCATCCAAGAATGTGCCTTACTCCCAAATGTGTCTATTAATACCACTCAAAGAGACAACACAACTCTCTCTATATGCACACACAAGTACATGTATTTTTAAATAGTGTATATCCTCCACAAATGTACATAGAATACATCACTACTCTTTTTCATATTTTGTTTGTTTGTATTATCTTATACGCTATGAAATCAAACATTCCTCACATGTTGGCTCCTACTTACATTGAATGACATTTTTTATGGAAATGATTTGTAATTAAGCCCTGTAGCTCCTCACATCAGCTCAGGTATTTTGGATTCATGAACAGCAGTTTGTAAGTACTTTGCTATACTCCAAGGTGGTGTCAAACAGATAGTACATATTTTTCTCTTTTATGTCTTTTGTGGTACACTGGTCACATGTATACATATTTTCCAATTTAGGCAATGTGTCAATGCTCATTTTGGTGTAGGTTCGCCGATTAGGCAACACCACGTCACTGCATATCTGTCAATTTAGGCAACACAACAACAAACTACAAATTCACAATTTTTAAACAATACCAAATGCAAATTCGCCGATTTAGACAGTATTAGTGCAGATTCTTGCTGATTAACTAGGCAGACATCTTATTGGTGTAGATTCGTCGATTTAGGCAACACCGATCACGAAATCATGCTGCACTGGCTAGCCACCACTGTCCCTAGCATGGTTTTGTTACTTGGGTATACAAAATGACGGATATTCGGATTTGGATTTCAAATGGTTATATGTTAACGGATATTTGGATTTGGATTTATATTGGATTTGGACTTGGTATATAACAACTTCCTGTCGTAGCAGTTTTTATTAAATTGGACTTGATATTGATGCAAATTGATTATTGAATGATAAGTGTGACCAATGATATCTTGATACATTAGGGTATAACATATATGTAAGGTCTCGGACCCCGACCAAAAAGAGCACCATTGTACCATGGAATGAACATAATGAAAAAAGTTACTATTTTTAACAGTTTTCCAAATTCTGACAGTGCCATGATATTTAGAATAATTTAAAGATTCAAAATGTGAGTTAAAATATTTTTTGTGAAAATTTTCTAAAAATAGTAAGTTTTTGGTCACCCGACCACCTGTCTACTTTTGACCGTTTCGAAAAGATGCACCCGTACCTCGAATTTGAAAAAAAATGCATTTTTTGACCCCGGGGGCTGCTAAAGATGGTAGGTACTCGGACAGATACACCTTAGTTAGAGCTTAGTATAGCAATTTACGGCATTAAAATCCGACTCGTATGGCCCGTTTTAGCCTAAAACCAGAATTTCCTAAGGTTGTGCGGGGAGGCACCGGGGGTCGAGGCTGTGTGGGAACAGGTCCCACGCCACTCAGAGCTTGCTTTAGCAGCTAGGGGGCGCCCTCTCTTCTTTTGGGAGTTGTGGGAGAGTTTCCATGCTTGAGAGTGAGTGTGAGAGTCAGTTACACTAGCTAACTGGACACTTGGTATGCATGTAACTGGACTTGTCATGCATAAGTGGAGTAGCTCTCAGATGCAAATAGCAAGCCAAGTCGATTTTCAGCATGGAGAGGCCTATTTAAGAGTGTGCTCTCACACACACAGACACATGCTCACACACCCACTCAGTACACACACACACACACACACTTGCACACACACCTTGGGGAGGTGTTGCCGACACATAGTTTTTGGAGAAGAAGCAAAGAGGGAGTGCTTGCCCAATTTTTGTCTTGAGAACTCCATTGGATAAGAAATTCGAGTAGATTTCAGCCCCTAATCACGGTAATATCGATTTAATTTATGTTTTGCTGCAAATCTTCCATCATTCTCTTAACTCCTCAATTATTATGCTTAATCATAGCTATATTTCTTAATAGCTGCTCTCTAATTCTCCATATCATTATTCTATTACATAATCATCATCCAATAGTTAATTATGCAAGCCATCAATCTCTCCTAATCATAGATAATGCATGATTAATAAGAAGAAATCTCCCGCTAGTCAGCATAGTAATTAATTGTCAAGCCGGTAATGATGTGGATTTGGTCAATTTCATTCTATTACCACACAATATTGGAGTAACTAAGTTGGATTCAATTTATTCATAGATTAGGATGTAATTAAGGAAATTAATCTGTCATTAAGCCACTAGGAAGGGAATATCCTCTCACCTATGTATATGATGATTCTACATTTCTCTACTTACTTTAGGAAGGTGATTGAGCATGTTTAATTCACATCTCTAGTAATTTAATTAGTAAAAATCTGAAATTCTTAATTACCTAGGCTAAGTATTTAAATTTTAGAGCCAGTTCCCATAGAACAAGTAAGGTGTTATCCCTAAAATTGCTATGTCTTAAAGAAAATCTAACCCCTCATACAAGAGGGATTGTTCAGTGATTCTAATCTGTCATCTTGATTATTATGGCACTCTCGGACATTAGTTCTTTTCTCCAAGTTGTCAATTAATTAGTGAGTATAAAATGGCCCCGGTAAAGAGAACTCGCTTCGTTGGTACCCACGACGGCGAGGCGGGAAACAAGAAACGTGAATGGGAAAAGGAAAAGCTCCCATGGACGACCAAGTACCGGCCATCTCACGGTCCATTGACGAGGAAGTGGAGAATGTAGGTCACATTTTCATTCAAGTTGTTTAATTTAACATTGCATATGATAAGTTAGGAAAGAGCATATCCCTAACATGTAGGACAAATCCGACGAAAACTCGGCATTTTAATTCAATTGTATATTAAAGTCTAAGTAGGAAAGAACGGTTGATGGATATACTGTTTGAAATAGGAAAGAATGTCTGCTAGGGAAAATTTAGCTCGGCATGTTCATTCTATTTCCAATGTTGAACTAGTCCTGATCCCCCTACTGATCACAGGGGTCGGCTCGCGATGATTTCACAGTAGCTAGAGTTACTGCTTAGGGCCTCTACCCATGAGTTTCTTTCTATGCAGTGGGAACCCACGTCTTGCTTTCTATACAGTGGGAATGTCCATGTCGTGTTTTCTATGCGGTCGACATACCTAGTTGTATGGGCAGCTAGGCGACAACGGGAGGACTAAACTCTCGCTAGAGGGGGGATGTTGTACCTCCAAAACATTGGAATTTTAATGAATAAGTTTGAGTAGAATTTTTACTAGAATTACTGTCTTGGTGCCGCTTTGCAATATTGATCGAAGGGCTGTCTTAACGAACCTTGTGATTCGGAATCTAATCAAGGAACTTTTATGTTGAACAACCATTGTGGTAGTAATTAGGATACACAAGAAAGTGTGAGTGTGGGATGGAAAAGTGGGGATTAACTGAGGTTGTGAATGCCTATGAGAAGGGTAGTCCCGATTGGTCGGGAACTCGTCCGTCCCATAGTGTTTAAATCGACACTAGTATTACTCATTGTCCCTAGAGGTGGCGAAGTCTCAAGTGTACGTGCCTCTGAAACATTGGGAAAAAGGCACTCGAATTTCTCTCCTCTTGGAAGGTGGGTCTTAGAATCGCTAGATAAGTTAAACATGCTTCCCCTGCGAGGTGGAGCTAGATCTCGTTGGTGGTAGGCTCGAACTCGACTCACTTTGTGATGAGAGATCATCTGCGAGATGAACCCTGAACCACTTTGTTTGCTTCCGCTATAGATCTAGTGGCCACCAGGTTTACCATCAGATCCACCGTTGAGACGGCGGGGTGGGGACCTCACACCTGGTATCAAGCCAAGTTAGGTTAGACTGAGAAATAAAGTTGTATTGTTTAAATATTTAAAGGAACTAAGGTATATAGTATCTGATCCGAATTCCTTGCATTGTTTTGCAGGAAGACCCCGTGCTAGAATATAGAAAGTTCCATGTGTTTGAGCTTATTTACGAACAAGCTCGACGATCCCCAGTTTACCATTTCAGGCGAGATGTCATGGAGATGTTTCTAAAGGCTCATACACCCGCACTCCACTCGCATCGATCAAAATGGGGCTTGACTGGACACTTGCAGGAGGGTTTTACTATATCAATGCTCGAAAGATAGGATGCCTGGCTACCGATTTGAAGAAGATACGTTGGGGAGAAGAATTGAGGGTGATGCAGATATTCTACTTGCTACCTACACGAATGGACCTGACTGTCTCTGACAACACCAATCAAACCCTCAACGAGTGGCTTTTGGATAAGGTCACCAATGTAATCCCAGCAAACATAGTTAGAACTTTTGGAGTACGTGGAAGGATGAACAGAGGGCAAGGGCATGAAGGTACCGCTAGAGTGAATGCCGCAGTGGTACAACCAACTGTAGGTGATGAAGCAGTGGAGAGAGCAACCTTGCATGCTGCAATTGACAACCCCAATGGTTGCGAGCAATACGAAGTCATTTATACACCACGATCTCTCAGAGGTGAACAAGTTAACTTCCTTATAGATTGTGGTAGCACTCTTTCATTTCTTTCACCCAGATGCATGAGGAAGCTAAAGCTAGACAAGTATCCAACAAGCAAGCTAGTTGTAGAGTTAGCAAACGGCAAAAAATCGACTTTGATTTAGGGGGACACCCAACCTCTGCCCAATTTCGAACCCTACTCTTAGGATTCTTTGATGGGATACTAGGGATGGACTGGTTAAAGCAAAATAAGGCCCACATCCATTGTGCACAAGGGAACTTTACCTTTACAGATAACTTGGGTAATGAAGTCTTAATCCAGGGGGAAAATGGGAGACCTAGGGCTACTCTAGTTAAGGCCAGCAAACTTTTGAAGGGATTGAGAAAGGGACAGCAAATTTATGCGATAAAGCTCAATAAGGTGGACCAATCAGATACCTCACTTTGACCAAATTGGTTGAGGGAGTATGATGATGTATTCCCTAAAGACCTCACCAATCTTCCTCCACATAGAGAGGTAGATCATGACATTGAGACTATCCCTGGATGTGAACCTATCTCAAAAAGACCTTATAAAATGTCACTTCCAGAGGCCATCAAACTCAAGGAACAACTAAGGCAACTCATTGAGCAAGGATTCATTCGACCCAGTACTTCTCCTTGGGGTGCACCAGTTCTTTTTCAGAAGAAGAAGGATGGAACCTTAAGGCGATGCATAGATTACCATGGACTGAACCAGATAACTATCAAAAATAAGTATCCAATTCCAAGCATTGACGAACTCTTGGACAGGCTCCATGGTGCCAAAATGTTTACAAAGATTGATCTAACGTCAGTACCATATCAGGATCAAGGAATCAGATATTCCAAAGACAGCTTTCAAAACTAGGTATGGACCCTACGAATTCATAGTAATGTCTTTTGGTCTAACAAATGCTCCTGCAAGCTTCAATCGACTTATGTAGGATATTTTCAAACCTTATCTGGATGATTTTGTCCTGGTTTTCTTTGATGACATTTTGATCTATTCTAAGAACGAGGCAGATCATGAAGAACATGTTCGTAAAGTATGATCTTTTTGAGAACACCAACTTTACGCTAAAGCGAGCAAGTGTACCTTCTGCTCACCTAAGGTCATTATCTTGGATTTGTCATATCGGCCGAAGGGATTTCAATGGACCCAGATAAAGTCAAGATATCAATGATTGGCTCAACCATCTACCGTCACGAAGTAAGAGGATTTCTTGGGATAACGGATGGTACAGGATTTTTGTCAATGACTATGCACGTATTGCTGCGCCTTTAACGGAACTCCTGAAGAAAGGAATGAGGATCAAATGGAAGACCGAGCATGAGTTTAGTTTTGCTAAGCTAAAAGAATTCTTGGTCTCGGCTCCTATCTTAAAGCTTCTCGTTTTCAGTAAAGAATTTGAAGTAGCGACCGATGCTAGCAAGTTTGCCTTAGGCGGAGTTCTTACTCAAGAAGGAAGACCGGTGGCGTATACTTCACGAAAGTTGAGGGATCATGAGAAGAATTATCCTACTCATGATTTGGAACTATTAGCGGTTATTCATGCGCTGAAGTTATGGAGACATTATCTTCTCGGGCGCAAGTTGCAGCTAGTAACAGACCACAAGAGCTTAATGGATTTTTGTTCAACCTGTTCTCAATATGCGACAACGGTGATGGATAGAGCTTTTACAAGAATATGACCTTGACATAAAGTATAGACCAGGGAAGAAAAATGCAGTTGTAGATGGACTTAGCCGAAAATCTTTTCTCGGAGCTATCTCTATTCCAAATAACCCTATCTGGGATAAAATCAAAGAAGCATCTTTGGTAGATCTAGAGTACCAATGTATAGCATCAATAGTCCAGAAAAATAAGATGCCTGAAGCTAAGGATTACTCTCTTATGGAAGGGTGTCTTTACTACAGACATAGACTCTGTGTACACAGAGACCCAGCTCTAAAGAAGGCTATTCTGTATGAAGCACACGATAGCCCTACATCTGGACATCTAGGCTATGCTAAGACTCTTCATGCTGTCAGGAGGAGTTATTTTTGGTCTTGAATGAAAGGAGACATACTTCGCTATGTGAGGCAATGTCTTTCTTGTCAACGGATAAAAGCTAAAAAAATCAAGTTACCATGGCAACTTCAACCTCTTGACATACCCCAGATGTCACGTGACATATCCCAACCCTATGTGTCCGTGGGCAAGCTACACCACAGCAGGGTTCAGTCAGTTTAGTCAAGTCTAGATTAGCAGTGAAGTGGCACTTTGTGAGTCTATTCGTAGACCGTACATGCCCAGTCACTTAGCATAGATGCATATCCGCCGGTTTCACACAGCATGATCATCTGAATTCCCATCAGAATCCATTAGCATCAGTTAGGGAAATTTTCCAGTGCATTTAGCCTATATTTCCTATTTATTGGTATTTTCACTTATTATTTTTAAGTGACTTTCCAACAAAAGTAGGTAGGCCAAATTTGCTAAGTTAATCTATAAGAAAACCCAAGTTAGCACTTTCTGGCAGAAGAGGCAGCAGGAGCTTCCCGCTCAATAGGCAACTTCTCTGCAGTACCCTCCCTCAGCATCAGATCCATCGCCATCACCACCCCTCCCTTGGCGTTTTTCATAGGATCAGTCTCGTTTTGAAGCTCCACCCTTCTGGCGACAGCTCCCCTTGAACATCAGCCCTATCCTTGATGTTTTCCCACGACAGAATCACCTCAGCCTTCAACATTTTTGTCATAGCCTTGCAGCGTTTTACTAACTCTAGGCCTTTGCATCAGATTAGCCGATTTCAGCCCTTCCAGAGCAGCGTTATTCAATAGGTGTTCCTCAGCTTGGGCATCGTTTTCAGCAGGTGCAATTCAGTATAAAAACGTAGCTTAGCAGACACAACACTTCAGCGTTTTTGTCTCTAGCATGACCCCCGACACAAACAATCATTTTCAGCCAGTAAAGCAACAAGAAAAATAGTCATTTTCAGCCTCAAACAGCCACCGAATTCAGCCCATAGAAGATCACAGTTTCCATCCACACGAAGTCGTCGTCCCATCGCATATAGCCCATTGTACACCTTTGTGCAATCAAAGTTAGACCACTCTCGCCGACAAGAGTGGGGCCTTCGGAGGAGGGTTTTACAACCTCTCAGTGTCGTATCTCTTCTCTCTTCTTCTCTCTCTCAGTCTCATTCACTTGCACGCACAATATCCACTCACTTTGTTCCTGACCACAACACTCTACAAGACGGAAAGCTCTCTCTTTCCCTAAAGAACTAAACAGAACCTTGAGCAATAAAGATCACTAATCTTGAGAAAATACAACATTCATTCCGCTGCACCTAACATTGGTATCAGAGCTTTGGAAGTGTTCTGCATTACTCGAGGAAAGAACCACAAGAATTTTTTTGCTTGTTGCAATCGCACGAACCCAAGTTTACTTGGGCGTGGCGATTCCTAATCGTGTTTTGTTAAAGTGTGACAGGAATCCCAAGAAAGAAGGGCTTGTCCAGCCTCCCCTTGTGTCTTTTTTACTCATTGAGAGCGGACCGTGCACTTAGCACGGCCTACCAATCGACGTGAGGTGGGAAAAAGCAACCTTGGTGTGAGCGCAAGGCCGCCAAGGGGTGCGTCCGCAGAAAAGGGTAGAACTCGGGTGAAGAGAAGATCCTTCTCCAACGCGATTTGCAAGCGAAAGAAAACCTCAAGACCCTCAAGAACTCAAGAACCTCAAGAATCCAAGACCCTCAAGAATCAAGAACCTCAAGAACCCAAGTTCCTCGCGAGCTTAAGACCCCAAGATCATAGTGCATGGTCGTCACCCGAAGCGGAATGGATACTTCGCATATAGGTGATGAGCATGAGAGAGGCGACGGAGACTCGTCCCCACCCGAAGATGATATCTTCAACCCTCCCCCTTCGCCATCTACGCCAGACCCTGTGGAGTCAATGATGAAGCAAATGATGGCCATGATGGATAGACAAGAAGACAAGCGCCTTGCTTTAAAACGCGAGCGCTACGCAAGAAAAGAAACAAAAGAACTAAGGAAGGAAGAAGCGGCAGCACGAAACGCAGCATTGGAGGCCGATCGTGCCGCTCATAGGTTGGCTTTGGAGATCGAGCGTGAAGTTCATAGATTGGATTTGGAGGCCAAGCTTGAAGTTCGACGAGAGCTATGCACTCAAGAATTGATTGCCCAAGCCCTAGCCTCGAAGACCGAACCACCCAAAGATCGTGGGAGCTCGTCAAGTGGCGCAAGCCACGACGCGGTTTCCAACCATCCAGTTACAGAAAAGTTGATTTTCAGTAAGTATGATGGTAAGATGGATGCTACTATTATTCATTCTTGGTTGCATCAATTTAATGCTTATTTTGCGAAAACTAAGAAGACAAGCAATAGCAAAGTTTTGATGGCAGCTATGTACCTTGCCGGTGATGCCATTAATTAGTACCACACATGGCAAGAGGCATAGCTAGTTGCGCACCTAGAGGCAGCCGACGATTTCACGCCCCTCTCTTTTAGTTGGGCTGATTTCCAAGACAAGCTCAAGGCGCGGTTCATGCCACCTTAGTACCTTGCACGATTGAAGGACGATTGGCGTGCTCTCAAGCAAAGTGGTATGCCGGTTATGTCTTTTTCTAATCGTATTTTGCAGCTAGGTACCCAACTACACATGTCGGATGATGAGCGCAAAGAGGCTTTACTCTTTGGATTGGACGAGTATATCAAGTACAATGTCAAGGTATTCGATCCAATCGATCTCAACAAGGCGGTAGCGATTGCTCTTGCACACGAGATGAAGCTCAACAAAAGTACCTCGCAGACTTCTCAGAACCCGCAGAACGGTAAGAATGGTAAGAATGATAACTCTTCTAACCAATCTACCAACAGTATCTCATCAAAGAATTCTTTCAATGAGTCTCAGGGTAAGGCTAACACAACTGCTAAACCTAAGCTTACTCCAGATGAAAAGGTAGCACAAGGAATTGTAGGAGGATACATCACTTCAGAAGAACAAAGCACTTATTCTAAGGAAGTTCGTTGTTTTCATTGTCACATTAAGGGTCACATAAAACGAACATGTCCTAAGCTTGAATCGAATGAATCTAAAGAACCCACAGCACCCACTACATCTATCAATGCAATGAATGATAACACGGGTGTGCCCAAAGTTTCTTAGGACCCTCCCATTGATGATTCTCTCATTAAATGTTATGGTCGCACATTGGGGCACCGTTTTGTCATATTTTTTGACCCAGGTAGTATGCATGATGTGATCATCTCCTCTCTTGTTGAGAGAGCCTGCCTCAAAGTTAGTCCGAGATCTCCTATCGAGATCTCTGGCTTTCGTCCTAGTATGGACGCTCTCGTCATGAAGGAGTGCCTTGATGTGTTGTTTGCAATTCAACAGGCTGCCTTCACTAGAAGATTTGTTGTTTCTCCTATCTCAGGATGTGATATGATTTTAGGCATGAAATGGTTTTGTGAACTGAACCCTCTCGTTGATTGGGAGGCTAACACTTTAACTCTCAATGACAAAAGTGATTCTCCTACTGTCTTTCATGGAGAGGAGATTTTTCCTTCTCCATCTCTCATTTCTAATAGGCAGGACAAGATTGAAAGGATTCGGGATAAGGAGATTCTCTCTGTCTCTCTTTCTCCACAGCATGACACACAGGACTTGCATGATTATGAGAAGCATGATGATTTCGATGAAAAAGACAAGCCTGATGAATTGCATGAAGATGATGTGATTGTTCACAAGGATGATGTGTTAGTTAATGATGTTCCTAGCGAAGCTAACCTCGTTGAAGATTCGATCAATCACCAAGAATCGATCTTGGATTTCGGGTCCACAAATCCCCCCCAAGAAGATTCGATAGATCCCGAAGAAGCGATCTTGGCTCTCGAGCCTTGGTCCAAAGAACCATCACAGGAAGTATTATGTGTTCGCATGATTGATACACACGCATTGTTCGAGTGTTTCATTCGTGAAGGTTTCCTGTATTTTAGTCAGCATCGTTATGTGATTCCTTTTCCTAGACATGACATATTGTATGTTGAGCATGTTTCTCTCATGGATGAACACGAACGTATGCAGATTGTTCATGGAAAGGTGAAAAGTTTGTATGTAAGGAAGTCGCATTCCATGTCTCTTCCTTGGCATGACACAGTTTTCGAAATAGCACATGATTGTATGAGTACCACACATGGGCATTTCCATTGTGATTTGCCACAATTGATTGATTTTGATCAAACGGAAAAGATTTGAGCGCATTGTTTGCATGTGTTTGATGAACGGTTTTTCACTGCATCTCTAGATTCATCTACATTGCATACACAGTCTTTAGAGAAGACTATTTTTTTCCTTCACTTTACATGGAATGGGTATGTTCATGGTTTTGTGTTGGAGATGGTTTCAGGAATTTTCAGCCATGGAGATTCTTGAAGACGAAAGAAGCAGGACTCTAGACGAATTTGAAGCAAGAAAGGAGATTTAGAAGACTTTGTGTCTCTTTCTGCACGGCCCAAAGAAGCAAGCATTGCAGACCTTTATGAAGTTCAAGTACCACACGATCCACACAGCAGAGTGGGCCGGCGAAGAGTCCCTTCCAGGATTCCGGATGCTTTTGGCGATCTCCCTCGATGCCATACAATTCAGTACCAGTATCTCACTTTGAAAAGGAGGGGATGTCACATGACACATCCCAACCCTATGTGTCCGTGGACAAGCTACACCACAGCAGGGTTCAGTCAGTTCAGTCAAGTCTAGATTAGCAGTGATCTGGCACTTTTGTGAGTCTATTCATAGACCGTGCATGCCCAGTCACTTAGCATAGATGCATATCCTCCGGTTGCACACAGCATGATCATCGGAATTCCCATCAGAATCCATTAGCATCAGTTAGGAAAATTTTCCAGTGCATTTAGCCTATTTTCCTATTTATTGGTATTTTCATTATTATTTTTAAGTGACTTTCCAACAAAAGTAGGTAGGGAAATTTTTCTAAGTTAATATATAAGCAAACCCAAGTTAGCACTTTCTGGCAGAAGAGGCAGCAAGAGCTTCCTGCTCAACAGGCAACTTCTCAGTAGTACCCTCCTCAGCATCAGATACATCGCCATCACCTCCCCTCCCTTGGCGTTTTTCATAGCATCAGCCTCGTCTTGAAGTTCCCCCTTCTGGCGGCAGTTCCCCTTGCAGATCAGCCCTATCCTCGGTGTTTTCCCCCGACAAAATCACCTCAGCCTTCAGCATTTTTGTCACAACCTTGCAGCGTTTTACTAACGCTAGGCCTTTGCATCAAATTAGCCGATTTAACCCCTTCCAGACCAGCGTTTTTCAGCAGGTTTTCCTCAGCTTGGGCAGCATTTTCAACAGGTGCAATTCAGTATAAAAACGTAGCTTAGCAGACACAACACTTCAGCGTTTTTGTCTCTAGCATGACCCCCGACACAAACAATCATTTTCAGCCAGTAAAGCAACAAGAAAAATAGTCATTTTCAGCCTCGAAACAGCCACCGAATTCAGCCCATAGAAGATCACAGTTTCCAGCCACGAAGTCGTCGTCGTCGTCGTCGTCGTCATCGGCATAGCCCCATTGCATCAGTCCATTGCATACGCATTGTAGACCTTTGTGCAATCAAAGTTAGACCACTCTCGCCGACGAGAGTGGGGCCTTCGGAGGAGGGTTTTACAACCTCTCGGTGTCGTATCTCTTCTCTCTCCTTCTCTAAGTCTCATTCACTTGCACACACAATATCCACTCACTTTATTCGTGACCACAACACTCTACAAGACGGAAAGATCTCTCTTTACCTAAAGAACTAAACGGAACCTTGAGCAATAAAGATCACTAATCTTGAGAAAATACAACATTCATTCCGCTGCACCTAACACTGGATGAAATGGGAATGCATCAATATGGACGTTGTTAGAGGATTACCTTCTACAAGAGGTTATGACTCTGTTTTTGTGGTTGTTGATATGCTCACAAAAGTGGCTTATTTAATACCTGTAAAGACAACCTTTACTGCTTTGATTATTAGCCGGGTATTCATTAAGGAGATTTTTAGGTTACATGGTTTACCCAAGCGTATCGTCAGTGATAGAGATACCAAGTTTACATCAAAATTTTGGACTTCGCTTTTCCAATCTATTGGGTCACAATTAGCCTTCAGTACAACGTATCATCCGCAGACAGATGGGTAGACTGAAAGAGTTAATCAAGTTATTGAGGACATTCTCAGGGCCTATTGTTCGCAAGAGCCAAAGAAGTGGTTACAATATCTTCCTTTGGTAGAATATGCTTATAATTCTTCCGAACACAGAAGCATTGGAATGGCACCCTTTAAAGCTCTTTATGGACAGGACTGTTTAGCACCATTGAACTTCTCGAATCCAACCATCAGGATAGAAGCCTCTAGGAAGATGTTAGAAGATATGGAAGCTTAGACTAGAGCTTTTCGCCAAGACATTCGGGCAGCTCAGGATAGACAAAAGCACCTTGCAGATAAGAACCGTTCGGAAAGAACTTTCAAAGAAGGAGAAAGGTTTTTCTGCGAGTCCGACGAAGAAAATCAACTTATCACTAGGCAGATACAAGAAGCTAAGCCCAAGGTATTGTGGACCATTCGAGATCGTTAAGGTTGTGAGTGACCAGGCCTACAAGCTAAAGTTACCTACAAACTTGAAGGTTCATGATGTATTTCACGTCAGCTTACTCAAACCCTACATCCCTAATCCTGATCAACTATTGGATTCAAATCAGATAGTCATGCTAGCACAAGGAGTTCTCGAGCGAGCTCCAACTGGACTATGTACTCGAAACAAGGGAAAGGAAGTTACGCAACAGAACAATCACGTAGCATCTAGTAAAGTGGAAGGATTACCCGGAAGAAGATGCAACTTGGGAGGACGAACCAACGCTCATAAAAGATTACCCAAACACATTCTTGAAATGAGGACATCTCAAATTCTTCACGTTGGGGAGGTTATAAAGTCTCTGACCCCGAACAGAAAGAGCACCATTGTACCATGGAATGAACATAATGAAAAAAGTTACTATTTTTGATAGTTTTTCAAATTCTGACAGTGCCATGATGTTTAGAATTTTCTAAAGCTTCAAAATGTGAATTGAAATAATTTTTGTGAAAATGTTTCAAAAATAGTAAGTTTTTGGTCACCCGATCCGTTTAGTTTTGACTGTCTCGAAAAACTACACCCGTACCCCGAATTTGAAAAAAATACATTTTTGGACCTCGAGGGTTGCTAAATATGGCAGGTATTCGGACAGATACACCTTAGTTAGAACTTAGTATAGCAATTTACGACATTAAAATCCGACTCGTATGGCCCGTTTTAGCCTAAAACCAAAATTTCCTAAGATTGTGCGTGGAGGTACCGGGGGTCGAGGCTGTGTGGGAACAGGTCCCAGGCCACTCAGAGCTTGCTTTAGTAGTTAGGGGGCGCCCTCTCTTCTTTTGGGAGTTGTGGGAGAGTTTCCATGCTTGAGAGTGAGTGTGAGAGTCAGTTACACTAGCTAACTGGAAACTTGGTAGGCATGTAACTGGACTTGCCATGCATAAGTGGAGTAGCTCTCAGATGCAAATAGCAAGCCAGGTCGATTTTCAGCATGGAGAGGCCTATTAAGAGTGTGCTCACACACACACACACACACACACACACACACACACACACACTTGCACACACACCTTGGGGAGATGCTGCCGGCACACATAGTTTTTGGAGAAGAAGCAAAGGAGGGAAGTGCTACCCAATTTTCATCTTGAGAACTCCATTGGATAAGAAATTCGAGTAGATTTTTCAACCCCTAACGGTAATATCGATTTAATTTATGTTTTGCTGCAAATCTCTCCATCATTCTCTTAATTCCTCAACTATTATGCTTAATCATAGCTATATTTCTTAATAGCTGCTCTCTAATTCTCCATATCATTATTCTATTACATAATCATCATCCAATAGTTAATTATGCAAGCCATTAATCTCTCCTAATCATAGATAAATGCATGATTAGTAAGAAGAAATCTCCCGCTAGTAATGATGTGGATTTGGTCAATTTCATTCTATTACCACACAATATTGGAGTAACTAAGTTGGATTCAATTTATTCATAGATTAGGATGTAATTAAGGAATATTAATCCGTCATTAATCCACTAGGAAGGGAATATCCTCTCACCTATGCATATGATGATTTTACATTTCTCTACTTACTTTAGCAAGGTGATTAAGCATGTCTAATTCACCTCTCTAGTAATATAATTAGTAAAAATCTGAAATTCTTAATTACCTAAGCTAAGTATTTAAATTTTAGAGCCAGTTCCCATAGAACAAGTAAGGTGTTATCCCTAAAATTGCTATGTCTTAAAGAAAATCTAACCCCTCGTACAAGAGTGATTGTTCAGTGATTCTAATCTGTCATCTTGATTGTTATGGTACTCTCGGACATTAGTTCTTTTCTCCAAGTTGTCAATTAATTAGTGAGTATAAAATGACCCCGGTTAAGAGAACTCACTTCGGTGGTACCCACGACGGCGAGGCGGGAAGAAGCAACGTGAATGGTAAAGGAAAAGCTCCCATGGACGACCAAGTACCGGCCATCTCACGGGCCATTGACGAGAAAGTAGGAGGTAGGTCACATTTTCATTCAAGTTGTTCAATTTAACATTGCATATGATAAGTTAGGATATCCCTAACATGTAGGACAAATCCGACGGAAACCTCGGCATTTTAATTCAATTGTATATTAAAGTCTAAGTAGGAAAGAACGGTTCATGGATATACTGTTTGAAATAGGAAAGAATGTCTGCTAGGAAAAATTTAGCTCGGCATGTTCTATTTCCAATGTTGAACTAGTCGTGATCGCGTTGCTAGTAGGCTCGAACTCAACTCACTTTGTGATGAGAGATCGTCCGCTAGATGAACCCTGAACCACTTTGTTTGCTTCCACTATAGATCTAGTGGCCACCAGGTTTACCATCAGATCCGCCGTTTGAGACGGCGGGGTGGGGACCTCACAATATACTGCATATTCTAGTGGTATGGGACACTAGAATAGGTACTATATAGATGACGACATTCATAAATAACGTTGTTTGGTTTAATAATTTATTTATTCTTATTATGAGATGTTTCTAACACAAAATACTAATCACTATCTTTGACCAATATAGTTTGCAAATTCTTATCTTTGCAACTGGAGGATAGTGCTTCCCAACAAAGAGGTATGTAATGGAATTGATATTTTACTACTTATTGTAGCTGACATGTGGAAAAAAAGACTTTACCAATCTAGGCCCTATGTAAACGGATATATACTTCATGTAACATTCTATTATTCAAGTTCTCTTTATTAACTTTGGCCATTTATGACCGTCGGCCAGTTTTGTACTCACTTTGACCATTCAAGAAGTCTATTAATTTAAATACATGCAAGAGAGAAATGGTCACTCTTGCACCGGGAGAGATTGCACTCAAATCTGCATTATTCTTCATCTCTTCTCTCTCTCTCACCGTACTGGTGTGGCACTCCACTCTAAGAGGTGTGTTGTACGCACCCTCTTGCTCTCTTTCCCTCATTGTTCGTAATATAGCAACGATTAGTGAGCATAGGTTATTCGTCAGGTATAGAGTTTTATCAATTATGGCTTGCATTATGTTGTTTTCTTGCTATTTTGCAGGGCCTTCCACGCCTTCGTTTGTAGCAAGTCTAGGGGTGCTCGAAGATCAAGACCACCGGGTAATAATCTGGTTTTTGATTTGTCCATGCCTATATATTAGGGTTTGACATAAGTTTGTTATTGAAATCTATTTGATTTTTTTAAATCTATGTGCACTATTGTAGTCCAATTGCGTTATTTTACTTCTTTGTTGAAGACCTTTTGCTGCTAACACTAAGCGGTTATCCCTAAGCGTATAACCTTCAACGATCTAAATACGAAGAATCCGTCCTGAGCGGTAAGCGATTAAATACCTAAGCGTTACCTTTAAGCGGCGAGCCCTAGTAAACTGTTTGAATACCAATTAAACTACACGACTAGCCCTAAATCGCTAAGTGACTAAATAACAAAACTAGACGAGCCGCGTGTAGGACTAAGCGGTTCGGCTAAACAATTCAGTACATAAGCAACTAAGCGCTCTAATTAAGCAACGTCTAACCTTCATCGATCTAAATGCGAACCAATCCTAAGCGATGAAACCACTTATTACTTAAACGGTTAGTGTTAAAGGACTAAACCTAATTATTAATCGAATAGCCTACGATAAGTCTCAATTACAAAAATAGTAATATAATTTTTTAATTTCTAAATTTATTTATACAAAAATAATAAAAATAATTAAAAAAATAACATAAATCAAAATAAATCTTTCTTTTAATAATAAAATATCGTTATCTTTTTTTAGTTGATGATGATTTTTAATTAATATTATTTACAAAATAACCAAAAAAATTGAATTAAAAAATGTGTGTATGCGTCATATATAGCGTGTTTATATTGCTTAATGTGCATTTTTATTTACTTGCGTGTATGTTTATGTCAATGTATGTGTGTATTTGTGTATGCAACAAAAAAAGAATGTTAAAGCACTCACATGCGGCCTATAATTTGAGCAAGAAACAATTGGCAAAATGTTCTCAAACCTGCAAACAACACACACACACACACACATATGTTACACAAAACACGAAAGTAAACAAATCCACAAGGAAACTTGAAAAGAAGCTTACCTTGTTGATGGGGAGCAGCATACAAGTGAAAATCTCAACTCCAACAAATCGTGAGGCAGCAGATCTGCAGAAAGTGAGGAGGAGGAGGGTAAGAGAGGAAGAGAAGAAAGGCGCAAAATACGCAAGAGAAACTTGCGGTTCTATTTTTGCAGATTCACCGATGTAGATGTCAGTATGTGTATCGGTACAAGCGTCGGTATACGCACCGGTATAGACATCGACTTGCACATCGGTGTGCACTGTTTACACGTCAAAAATCTGAATTTTTTTTAATAAAAAACCTTGATTTTCCTCTAGATTTATCTACACATATATCGCGCCGCCGCCATTGTCGACGTCAATAATCTGACGTCAAAATTTAAGTGATCTCTTGTAGTGTGCTCAATATATCATTTATATCAATTAGTGCTGGATCAAATTGTTCCCTTTCAAAGGCCCTTGGTGCTTTCACACGGTCATGCTCAATAAGTGAAAATTGTATAATTGCATGTCCATTGTATTTGTACAAAGTATGGCCACTAGCTACAAATTGCTTTCTCTAAGGATGTATAGCTTTAGTGTATAGATTGATGCCTCTCAAGTCATGTTCAACAATTAATAGTTTTGACAAGATTTAATGTTATCACGGTCTAAAATGTCGAAGAATGATAGGCACACCATGCTTAGGTTGCAAGGTGAGGATACAAATAGGAGCATGTCTATACGAAGGAGAGAGATGAAATGTGAATTGTGAAAGGAGCATGCAAAGAACAATCTTAGCCTCCATCATTGCAAAGTTTTGTCCAACACAATTTCGAGGTCCAAAAGAGAAGGGCATAAAGGCCATTGGATTTTTGCAAGCTTTCACTACTCCCTCTGAAAAACGCTCCGGCTTGAACTCATCAGCATATCCTCTCCCCATATGGTCTTGTCATGGTGGATTGCAAGCACAGGTACCCACACCGATAACCCCTTTGGAATTTCAAGATCTCCAACCTTTATACTTGAGAAAGCCTCTCTTGCAAGAAGTGTGGCAGGCGTGTAAAGTCGTAGGGACTCCAATAGAATCATACCTAACTGCCATAAAAACACACTATGTTAGAAACTTTCTTGACCTCTATTAAAAACTTTGAGAAGCTTTGAGATACTCTTTCTTGAACTGATAACACTCACCTGCTTCAAACAAAGTAGATATGTCCTCCAACTTACATCCCAGGTTATGTTTATACTCAATTAGCTCGATGAAACACAAGACTATTTTAGAAACACATTAGGTCATAACTTATAGGACCACAGCCATGTACTAGTACATGAGAAGAACTCTCTATGTATTTACTGTTATATATACAATATCAAATATCTATGACGTCCACTACTTTTTGTTTTCGAGCTTTCAAAAATAGATCTTGAGGTCTGTTGCATTTTTCTAGTGCTCTCTCAAGAGGGAGGCATTTTTAAATCCTCTTTAGTGCTCTCCACGAGGAAGGCCCCCTTTCCAATCTCTCTCTCTCTCTCTTTATGCTCTCTCTCTAAGAAGACTCTCTCTCTCTCTCTCTCTCTCTCTCTCTCTCTCTCATCTTTCTCTCTCTCGAGTCTCGAATAGATCTTCTTCTCTTGCATTTTGACTGTGTGTGTGTGTTTGTGTGTTGAGAGAGAGAGAGAGAGAGAGAGAGAGAGAGCTCTCTCTCTCTAAGAGAGAGAGAGAGAGAGAGTGTGTGTGAGTGTGTGTGTGTGAGTGAGAACAGTGCTTACCACTTTAAGCCTGCTAAGCATGTCGAAGTCGGCATGTCGCCATGCTGGTGCAGGAAGAGCAGAGCCTCCTGGCGGGCACGATGCTGCCAAGTGGGGCTGGAGGCCAGGAGCATGAACGTCCATGTCAGCAACAGCCACGTCGTCTCGTGGCCGGTGAAGAAGAAAGTCTTGCATTTGTCCATTAGCTGCCGAGAGGTATACATCCGGCCCAGCTGCTGACGCTGACGACGCTGGCCGCGCAGTGGAGGCGCAGCTTCTAGCTTGGCCGCTTCCATCTCTGCCAGCATCAGCCCTAACAGGTCCTGCCCATAATAATCATTCTTCTGCTGCCCATCCTCATCATCAGTATGTCCTGCCATGGCTTGCAGTGCTGCTGCCCGGCGACCCTCGATGATTTCCATGAACAGCGACTCCACCTCCTCCTTCAGCTTCCGTATCCTGCACATATAAAATATAGCATAGCATTCTCTATTCATCCAAACACACACACACACACACACACACACACACACACACACACACACACACACACACACACAACTTTTTGGAAAAACGGTTCATGCGAAAGATCAAAATAGGACAATTAAAGCATTCAAACCCCGACGTATATATTACAAGAAGTTTTGGACAATTTCCACATTGTGATTATCTCAACATCATGAGCTTCTCTAAGGCTGAAGGTGTGAGGGAGGCGCCGGATACTTAGCTAGGTATGATTGGGGCAAGGGACCACCGGTCCGGTGTGGCCGGTGGTCCCCTACCCCCACTCGTACCTAACTAGGTATGTGGTCCTCGTCACTATATGGAACGGTTCTAGGCCAGAGGGGATCTAGGGCTCAAATTTGAAGGCGCGAGACAGCTTTAATCTCCGCCGTCGGATCATAAAGTGAACTAGGGGTGAACTGGGGATGGTGAACTAGGGGTGAAACTAGGGTGAACTAGGGGCGGATAAGCTAGGGGTGGGTGAACTAGGGGTGCTTAAACTAGGTGTGATCATGTGTCATGTCAACATGGACATCGACACGCGCTAGCGTGGTGATAGAGCATTTGTGTGACAACCGAGACGTTCGAGGTTCGACCCACACCCCACGAGGCAGGTGAACTAGGGGTAACTAAACGGGGGTGAACTAGGAGTGAACTTGGGGCGCCATTTTTGCCCCGAGTTCACCCCTAGTTTACCCCTAGTTCACCCCCAATTCACTGCGTGATCCGACGGCCGAGATTAAAGCCACCTCACGTCCCCAAACTTGGGCCCTAGATCCCCTCTGGCCTAGAACCGTGCCATATAGTGACGAGGGTATGTATGCGATGCCTCTTGAGCAAAAGCTCATGATGTTATGCATTGTATGAAAAACACTCAGAAAGACCGTTTTCCTACATGAGAAAATATTTAAATCTTCTTGTGATATAATTACTGAAGAACAACTCTCCTACTTCAGTTGTTTCCTAGCTGTGGGTATGACCAATTAGGGTATTAGGGGACAATGATTAGTTAAATGATGTATGACAACCTTCCCAAACCAAGGCACAAGAAGATTCATAAATTTTCATATGTAGGAAAACGGAGTCTTTTACAATGTTTTTCATACAATGCACAACGTCATGAGCTTCTGCTCGGGAGGCACTGCATACCTAGCTAGGTACGATTGGGGGTAGGGAGGTCGGGGACCACCCCCCCCCCCCCCCCCCCCCCCACAAACAGGGCCAATGTCCCCTGTCCCCAATCGTATTAAGCTAGGTATGCAGTGCCTCGATCCCTCACCAAAGCTCATGATGTTGAGGTAAGTCACATTGTAGGAATTATTGCGAGGGTCACACGCCCCAAATCTCTAGTGCCATCGCCTAGACATTTACTGGCCATCATAGATGTAATTGAAGCTCACTAATTTATCTAGTTGTAGTTGAAACTTATTAATTGATCGCTCACAAAATACTACTAGGACGTTCTCAAATTTATTAGGAAGCAAAGATATAACATTTTTTTAGCTTCTAGTCCACAAACAGAAAAGGCTTATGTGAAGCTAAACTGAGTTTAATTGGAGTCAAGGCATCATGTACAACGTGTACAATGAGGGTGCCAAGTTCCAGAGTTCAATCTACATTAGAGACAAGACTACAATGTTTTACTAGATGCCTTTGCCTCTTTGTACAGAGGCATTTTCATGTTTGATTGTAGTCAGAAGCATCATGTGCAATGTTGAATGTGTAAGTTGCAGCATTCAATCCACATCGAAGCAGTGTTCGGGAAAAATCATTTTTCCAAACATACAAATTTCCTTTCCTTGAGTTTGCCAAGATGAAGTTTTAGAAAATTAGTGGTATTTTTTGGGGTTTTACACTATTTTTCTCTATTTTGGGCCAGAATTTTTCCTTTTCCCCTTGCCATCA
Organism: Adiantum capillus-veneris; assembly: GCF_014529385.1. Taxonomy (NCBI): domain Eukaryota; kingdom Viridiplantae; phylum Streptophyta; class Polypodiopsida; order Polypodiales; family Pteridaceae; genus Adiantum; species Adiantum capillus-veneris. The sequence goes on from NW_028221436.1 coordinate 4,541,781, forward strand.
ACCGGCATTATTGAAATTGAAAACGGCACGATATTAAGCTGAGACACATTTTTCCCGAACATTGCATCGAGGCATTATAGATCAATGCTTTTTTATGCTAATTGGTGGACAATTAGTTTTTCAACCATGCACAAGCATAACGCATGCGAAAAAATTTAACGGCATTAAATAGGTTAATACTCTGAGTTTGACAACTCTAGAGGAGATAGAGTATTTTAATTGCCCAAGCACATGAGGCACCCTACCAACTAAATCTATCAAATCACATACATTAGACCTTGGCCATCAAAAATCTTTGCTTGGGAATTTTATTCTAATGTATTTATTATTTTTACTATATTCATTCACATGTATTTACTATTTTTAGTGTGTTTACAACATTTCAAATCTCTGAAAACTTGAATCCACAAATTAATTATATATTAGTGCAAGTTTTTTATTTTGGTATAGAACATAACACAAATTAATAATTATGTGAGGATATCTTTACAAGTTTTAGGAAACAACGTCACCCCTAAGTGGGTTTGTGGTTATATTCAAACACTCTCCAAATTACATTACATTAAATGCAGTTATGAAAGCTATTGTGCATAAATGATTAATTTGCACAAAAATCAAACAGTACATTCAAGCTAGCATGTTTATTGTCATGTCGTCAGCACTAAGTAACACCCACATCTATTAAGGAGCGGTAAAGGGATCCACAATGGGGAAGTTCACGCACGAAAGCCAAGGTGATTGCAACCACACAAACTATTTAAAATCTAAACTTAGACACGAATTAAACCTCAAAAACCTGGGTAGCTTGCGTTAACTCATAATATAACCTCATAAAAATGTGAGGGGTTACACAACGTGCACGCGGGTGAGTTGGTCAGCCTTGTGACACAAAACCTGATGCGCGAGGTCATGGTTCAAATTTGGGTCGTGAGAGGGTAGTGGAGTTTCCATGCCGCCTTGATTTTTGCGCTCACCAAGTTTAGTGTGCCTCGAGGTCGTCCTTCACTTTCCGCTTGTCGATCCCTTAACCCCCCCTAATAAATGCACGGTCCCACTTAGTGTCAAGGTTGTCCACTTGAGTCTTGAGCCAATTCAATATACTAGGTAAGGAAACTACATTGATGTATCATGTATTGCAAGAACATACTGGGTCTACCCGAGCGTTCATTAATTAATTATACGCTCAGATCCCTACTCCCACTCTTCTCAAACTAAAGCCACAGTTTCCGCCTCCGAATTTGCGTCGGTTCCCATGCACGACTTCTCCTGCTTTGCTAGTGCCACTCTTGTTCCTGTCCCAGATAGAAACCTAATTATCAACCTACTCTTAAGACTTTCTCACCCTAGTATCTGCAAAATTTAGTTAGGTTTTTCAAATTCTATAAAAACTTGGTAAGGTCCATGCACTCTAGCAATAGGTCCAAAAAGGGAGCTTGTTTTACATCCCAATAGAGGGAAGCTGATCCCATGGCTTCCCTCTCGCATCCACACCCATACACGTGAACTTGGAAAGGGTGTCCATGGTGCTCGCTTTCTTATCTTACTTGAAGGCAAATTGCATAGACATGACATTTGCTTCAAGTTAAAGAAGAAGATGATGCCCTGCTGTCACCATGCTTGCACTCAACTCAACAATCATCAATGTGGAGTCATGACGTTACAAGAGAGAGTGAGCAACCTCCATCGCACCAATAGTATCGCCAATCCCTAAGGACTAAAGCATATGTGGACATTATCATACAAAAATTTAGTATCGAATGATACGAATACTCTTGTGCATCAAAGACATTCAAGACCATGAAAGACCAAAATTTTCTCTTAGATATGGTCATACGGGACTAAAGCATATGTGGCATTATCATACAAAAATTTAGTATCCAATGATACGAATACTCTTGTGCATAAAAGACATTCAAGACCATGAAAGACCAGAATCTTCTCTTAGATATGGTCATACTCCTATAGTATTAGAGAAAATTTTGGTGATGTTCCATACAAACTTTTAATAATAATAACTTTGGACATTAACCCAAATAGTCATGTGAATGAATTGTATATGGGAGTAGAATATCATAATGTTGGCTTGAAAGTTTTGGTAAATTCACAAACGCACTCTCTTTTTTACATGTGTCAAAGTATAATGTGTGTGCCTATAGAGAATCTATTGTTAAGTGAAACCGCAAGACCATACAAAGCTTCTATCCAAGTTCATCCCAAGAAAGCACTTGATAGCTATTCATAAATATTTTCTTCAACAAAGAATATAACGTCTTGGAGGGGGGGTTTTATGTAATCATGTTAATGTATAATGTGAGTTCGAAAGGAGGGGCTTTGAAATGCAAAAAATTTAAATAATTTAACAGAGATACATTAAAATAATGGGTTTTTATTCAATTTTGAAAAACAAAATCTAAAATAAAAAATCATTTTATTCATTCAAACATATTAAAAGAGAGATTATTTTAATACCCCATGAATGCACATTATATAGGGGGTATTGAATGATGAACCTCCGGAGATAACGTCATAGCCACATTAGAGCTAGGTGTAGACATACCAAATGTAAGTATGCTTTTAAGGTGACTTCGATTCACCAAGGGATCTCGGAAAGGGTTGAGACAAAGGAGACAATGGAGATGGCCTAGTTTAATTAAGCATTAGGTATGAAGGCTACCTTGTAAATTCTCTCAACATAAAAATCACTCCTTAAATTAACCTATATCACATATGTTCAAGAGATTATTAATACCTTTGAATCATGCTTAATTTACATGATGGGTGCACTCTTTCAAGAAACCTTACCCAATTTTATACATACACAAATAAAATAGATACAATCCTTTCCCATTAACCCACTTGATCTAGTACAAATTTGTGGAAATGATACCCTGATATTAAAGCTCTACATGATGAAAAACAACTATATCTTATAGAGTCTTCCTCTTTCACAAAGATTACAATGAAGTCATAGCTTGATAATTTAAGGCTTACCCAAAGATAACTTTTAAGGTATATTCTATCTTCAAAATTTAATTAATAAATATATCTATTCACCCATTTTAAAATTACAAGTCCTAAAAAGTATCGTATAAAAATACCAATTTTCAATTTTGATTCTTATCTGATATAAAGGGGAGATCAGATTGAATCTTTCATGGATGCTTTGATTCAAGAATAGTAACTTATAAATTGCATGGTGTACAATGAACAATTAGAAGCACTAAGATGACTAAAAAAGCCACAATTCATAGTATCGAAGATAACTACAATTTGCATTCATAGTCATAGGAATCATGTGGTTGAATTAGCTTGGAATGGTAGTTTATCAAACCAAAAAAAGAAACATATCTCAAAAAATGCAAAATAACGTAGCATGGAAACTTAGGAAAAAATAAACTCTTACTAAAATAAAATTTTCTTATCATTAACTTGAAAATAGAAAAGGTAACAAATTTTGAAATGTACAGTGCTTAAAATCCAAGAAATTAATTACTTTAAAATACTACAAGCAAGTCAACTTGACGATCTCAATTGTGGGAGAAAAAGAGAATCAAATGTCAAGTTTATTTATGCTTTAACTTTGTTTAAGAGCAATAGTGAAACCGTTTTGATAGAGCCACATGTCATTCAAAAATTTAATTTTCCTAGATTCAATTTTTGTTTCTAGCGTGTTTACTTCATTCACATTTTCTTTAGTATTCAATAACTTATCATTTATTTATTTGATGGTTCATGAGTCAAAATTTGTAAGGAAATTGTACAAGAAATGATGCAGACATTAAGAATAAGTATAGATTATCATGAAAAATATTGTTCATTTTTCAGCACACATAATTGTTCCACTCGACATTTATGTTCAAAGAATTTAACCTTCATAATTGATAGGAGCTATATATGGGTGAAAGTGTGGTTTGGTGGTAAAAAGAAGGACCTATTTTACTTATACCAATGAAAAAGTGGGGACTGGTAAAATTTTTGTAATTTAGGTCAAAACTTTTCGGACCTTATGTTTTTAGATTCTTCTTTTGTAGACCTATCCACTGATATATATTATGATAGGTAGTTTTTCATGTGACATGTAGAAATTGTAACTCATAGATTTGTCAAGGGTGCTGTCAAGGACGGTCCTTTTGTACCACCAAAGCATGCTTTAGTCATAGCAGAATATCTAGGGTTTTGAAATAAAAAGCTCAAAGAATTTTCTAAGAGGTATAGGCTTGATATGTCACTTGGTGAAAGATATTATTAGGTGATAAGATCTATATATCCTAGAATATCTTTACCTCATACTATAGCTTTATAGGAAAATTTCTAAAATTGCACTAGAAGCCACACAATATAATGACATTTAAACATTTTATTATTGGTTTAATTATCTTATGCATCCTTCATGATGAAATTTTTGTGTTATTGAGTCACATTGTTGACTATAAATTGTCTAAAGAACTTTCAAATTACTTAATTGTTGCTAATATGATTTTGGAAAATCAAGATTGTATGCGAACCCTATGCAAGAAGAGATGGTATATCCACAAAATCACAAACATGGTGACAATCTAAAGATATTTTTAAAAATACTACATATACTACATTACAAATATTTGAGAATCAATTTAGAATTTCTATATAATGTATACCAATATCAACCCCAAGATAGGGTTAGAACAAGTGTCTTACTTCCATTGTTGATGGCATATAGAATCTAATGGATACTTATAACAAAATTTATACAAACACATACATAGAATGTTTTGAAACAATAAATTATCTTTATATTTCCTTAAATCTTTCAAGCTATTGGTCGTAGTAATGCGGTCTTGTTTGTGTAAAGGAAGTTTGTTTGTTTATATCTCTACTGCATGCTTTTATGGTCATATTAAAAAAGGAGTAATCTATAACCACAAGTCGTGGTTTTGATACAACCAATGGTACCAATGTCAAAAAGTTTGTTTACCTTTTAGGGCCTGGTGAATTTGTTTTGGTATTTATGCTATAGCTCTAGTTAATTTTGTCAATGAAACCAAAATATTGTATGTACTTCCTTAAGATCTTCATGTTCCATTTAACTGTATATACTACATAGCACCCCTACCCTCCCCATATTTTCCAATTTTGGTGAGAAAGTAGTATATTCTAAATCTCTTGTTATCTAGAAAAAACCTTTTTGTCATGAAATATTGTTAAGAGCTCGAGGGGTTGGGGGGGGGGGGGGGGGGGGGGGGTTGTCACTATGTATGAAATGTGTATGCCATGTGCATTCAAAGACTATTTTTAAAACTTGTTATCTATATATTGTTGATAAATAAAATACATTCTTTATTTATTCATCTTTAAGTAAAATTTTCAATTCTATTTTATGATACCCTTTTGTATATGAAATTATGAGAAAATATAAAATTTAATAATCCCTTTCGCTACACTCACATGATAGTCACATGACTATTAAGTGACCTCCCCATGATTGAGAAGATGGTTATTTCCTACCAAAATTTGTGAGAGACTTCAACCTATTTCTAACACATACTAGAATAAATAAATAAAAGCTTTTTATTTTAACTCTTAATGTTTTGATGTTATTATAGACAAGAAAGTATGGTATTGAAATCTTCTAAACAAAATAACTAACCTTTGAAGATTTGAGCCAAATCTGGAAGAAGAATGTATGGAAAGTTTTTGAAGCGCACTTAGTTTCAAGAATATAAGCTTTCCTTTCTGGTGGCTGCTACTAAACTCCGTTTTTGCAATTATGTCTCCTGCTAATTGACTCATATGTTCACTTATTTCTATTTCCACTCGTTCTTCTTTGGATTCACAAAGCATTTTATTCCAAAGCTTAACCACTTCCAAAGTACATTCCACTATGTGCTCCAACTGGTGCTGGAAAAGACATAAAAAAAATAAAATTGCTTAAATTTAATCTCAAAATATCGCTCAAATTTACAAAAGATAAAATTTCTTAAGCAACCTCATTTCACTTTCCAACCTACTAGATAAGGAAATTGATGACGATTTCTATACATTTCAAAGTTACCTACTAGAGCTATAAAAATGAACATTACACTCATAAGAATTGGAAGATAGTCAACCTTAGCACTTCGTGAAAACATCTACAATGAAACATGCTAAATCCTTATTACAAATACTCTTTCCCATTATATTAAAGAAAACATTACTTTGATCTACAATATTGGGCAAGAAGTTATGGGTTTTTCTTAAATGCATCATATTGAGCACACCATATAAACAAACTAGTGGAATGATCTCATGTTTAGTCACTACATAGATGAACGATTTTAAGAACATAATACCATTAAATTGCAGTATATATTTTTTTTTTAATATATAAAATCATGCTTAGTCACTACATTGATGAACGATTTTAACAACATAATATCATTAGTTGCAGTAGAAAACTTCTTAAAACTTCTTAAACAAATTAGTGGAATGATCTCATATCGTGTCACTACATAGATGAACCATTTTAAGAACACAATATCATTAAGTTGTTGTAGAAAACTTCTTAAATTTTATCCAAATTATATATAGACACCAATCCTTGATGCATTTGACATTCTTAGTCATTGCACTCTTGTCAATAATAAATGTTGAAATCAAATACTCATGTCACATACATAGTGACATTTGTGGGCCCCTATGGCACAATTTATACTAGAGTCCCAACAAGAATTAATTTTATTTCAGTTAAGGAGTAGATAGTAGACAAGGGTAATGAAAACAATCAAGAAAATCAAGGTAAGATGGTAGATAAATACAATAAAACATGAAGGTGTATCAACATCCATAGATATTTACAACTAAAATAAAGAAAACAGTGAGGTGAAAGAAGTAGCCAAAGAGGGGTGTTTTTGGTCATATATTAGTGAGAATGCATTCATTGATATATTTTAATACTATTCAAAGTACATCTAAAATATGCACTCTCACACATATGTGCATGCAAACATAAAGCATGTATGTGCACATGCATTCACTCATTTGAGAAAAATAAGCACATATCTAAGCAGCTTGCACACATGTACACACATGAAAGCATACACATTCATTAGATGCACATACATGAGACAAAAAAATTCATAAAAGACATGCACAAACATAATCAACACCTAAAACATTTATGTACAACATGCAGAAACATGCACTGCAAGCACATTCTTGTGTGAAAATTGTCACACACACTCAAACATGCATACACACAAGAAATCTACACAGTAAACATGTATACAGATATTCATACACTCACCTAAAGAACAAAAATATTCACATCCAACGAAGACACACATTAATGTAATGAAATGTAATCATACATTTACCATATACTTACACACACAGGGACACACATACATATTTATATGCACACAAAAAATCCAAAAAAGAAATTTATTGACATGTACATATAACAAGCACACACAAACATGCACAAGCATGAGAAAAAGAGGGGACTTAAAAGAAGAGGGAAAGCAGTGGTACACATGGGACTCACATACACTATGCGTGTGTGTGTGTGTGTGTGTGTGTGAGAGAGAGAGAGAGAGAGAGAGTGAGAGAGAGAGAGAGAGAGAGAGAGAGAGAGAGAGAGAGAGAGAGAGAGAGGAAGGAGTTAACTGGGAGAGGGAGAGCGATAGGGAGTTAAAGGGGTAGATGAAGTTATAGATAGCACTAGGTAGAGAACAAGGGTAAATATAAACATAGAGAAATAGAGAATGACAATTAGATTGAGATAGAGATAAAGGGTAAGCACAACATAGAGTTTGAGGAAGAGAGGGAGAGAGCAAAAAGACAAAGATGGAATGAAATAAATAGAGGAGAGAAAGATAGAGATGGGGTGCCAGATAGAAAGAGGTGTAACAAGGAGATCAATTGAGAGGGAGAGAGATAGGGTAAGAAGTAGATAGAGAGGAACATAAATACATACAAGGAAAAGCAAGATATATATATATATATATATATATATATATATATTATATATATATATATATATATATATAATATATATATATATATATAATATATATATTTATATATAGAGAGAGAGAGAGAAGAGAGAGAGAGAGAGAGAGAGAGAGAGAGAGAGAGAGAGTATATGTGTGTAGAAGGTGGGGGAACTAACTTCAGAGATAACTTGCACAAGGGTTTATCTAGACAAGTTATCTAAAAAATTATTGATAGTTACTAGACCGTATATGATTGTGCAACCAGTCAAACCCTAGTGCAGGCACCTATAAATAGGACCCATTGATTCCAATTTTGAAATCAATAAACTCGAACTCTTGCAACTCTAGTCGCTAGATGTTTTATAGTTCTTTTGGATACTAAGTGCTATACACTTGTACTTTTGAAGTTTTTACTTCTAAACTAGCCTATGAATCTAAATCTACATTTCAAGTTATCTTAGTTTATGGTATTTGAAGTCTTTCATTTTAGTTCAATTGTTTGTCTCAATTCTCAATCTCATCTTTTGAAGTTTGATTTTGGTAACCTAATCTGACTTGATATATGGCATCTGAATCTGACATTCTGACCCTGAAATAGTTTGAGATGACTAGCTCATTCCATTTTGATGATCATGGTGATGAGCTAAAGCTCTTGACAAGAACCAATCTCCTACTTAGAATTCATAGTCAATCAGCCATTCACAATGCCTCCACATCATCTAGTACGAGGAAAGAATGCCACTATAATGTTTACTATGAATCAGGACAATATTAGCACACTAGCTAAGGAATCAAAGTAGGACTTTGATAAAAAAATCGCACTTTTAGACTAAAGAAATTGATGCCAATTCAAGGAGAAGAGGGGCCCGTAAGGAGCATTGAGCCTCTCAACAGTCAACACATTCAAGAAGACAACATTGAGACAAAGTTGAAAGACACTCTGTTAGTTTCTCAGCTAACAAGAGAAAAAGAAGAGCATCAAGCAGGACCTTTTTCAAGCGTAATCATTGTAATCAAACCCATTTTATTATTGAAAAATCCTGCAAGTCCAAAGACGTGGTAATGTTATTGAGTACTAGTGAGTCTAAAGGGGCCAATGGCTTCCACGTTTGTAATTCTTTGCAGTCTCTTAACCTTATACTGAGCCCCAATTAGTGAGAAATACCTTTTTACACCTTGGCTAAGGTAAGAAGCCAATTTTTATAACTTTAAGACCTAAGTTTTAGATAATAAAGAGTAAGCGTTGCTATAGCAGCTCAACGATTGTCTACGGTTTCTTCAATCTCTCGTCTCTCTCGCGTACGTATTGCATTGATGTTCAGAGCATACCAATGTGTTGCGGCTGAAAGCTCTTTTAATGTAAGTTTCTCGCCATGAAGAAGTACTTTTAGTCGTGTTCGTCTATGAGCTATTTTTTCTCCCTATGCACAATACACGCAGTAAAATTGGATTTTGACCTTAGAGATAGATAGAGCACGTCTAGAGGAATCTATACAGCACTCCGGGGATCAAAATCAACAACCCTAAAATGGAATGTTTATCTTATGCGCAATTTTGTTCGGGTGTCAAAAACAACATCTAAGCACATGAGAGTGTCGAGGATACTTTGCCCTTGTTAGGTGTTAAGTTCATTTCATTCAGAGACCTGTAGCTACACAAATTCATCTAGATAAGGTTGCGGTAGAGAAAGTAGCTTTTGGTATCTGACACACACTTGAGACTTAGATAATGAGGAGCGTCATGGACTTGGGTTTTTTGAGAGATTAACTATCTCGTGTAGCCTCCATGCACTAGTTGGGTCATCTACATCCCACGGATTGATATTTTATGTATGTGGTTCTCGCTTTGCTAGCATCGATATGGTGAGGCTTGGCACCCGATCGACATTTTGGCGCCGTTGCCGGGGACGAGGCAACCTAGACTAGAGAAAAATCTAAAACACTCACTTGAGATTTCCATTACTTCCTCTAGTTTCGACTAGAGTGACACATTTTCTGACTTTATCGTGGGTGAGAGGTGCTTGAGAGTAGAGATACTCGGTGAGGACCTCGGGAGCATTAGTATAGTATGACGACTAGGTATAGGATCCTTGAGACTGGCTAGTGATTGGTAAGAATGTTCAGATTGAAAGTTGCATTTTTCAATTTCTACACTCTTTTTTCATGTTCAATAGCAGTAGGGTAAGTAGAAAACCATTAGGAGTGCATCTGGTCAAAGGTACATTGAAAAAAATCACAAAAATTAATAAATCTATCTTTGGTGCATTGAAGATAGACAAGGGTTTTTGAGACAAAAACTGAGAAATTTAACTGCCAAGTTGATAGACCAACTTGTTTAGACTATCCCCATTGATTTTGGAAACATTTGGATCACTGAAAGGTTTGGTCAAGCCCAAAATTGAAAAAAAACCGCAGACTTCAGAGAAAATCAACAAGAAAAAGTCAGATCAAGTTAAAAATTGAAACCAAGGTGTGGATAAATCCTAAAACTTGTGGAAAAATCAATCTGTGAAGAAAACAATTAAAAATGTTAAAATCTGGAAGAGATTTATCTTCGGTGTGTTGAAGATAAAAATCTCACTAGAAGGGATATTTTGCTCATTTTTCAATCCCTGCGGTCTATAAGGGACATAATATAGTTCCTAAGAAAGTTTCTTCAAAATTGGAGCTGTGCAAAAATCAATACACCAAAAGGGAATTGGGAAAACCAACCTTCACGCTCAAAGAGGGCTAAAAACATTGATAAGGGATCAAAACCTTGTGAAATTCATGGCATAAGCTTGAAATCACTTGGAAAACCCAACCCAAGCCACAAATTGCAAGAAAAAATGAAAAAGAAGAAGATTTATCTTTGGCGCGCTGAAGATAAATCTCACACCGCGCCAAAGATAAATCTCACACCAGGAAAGTAGTTTCACCACGTACAGTTTTGAGTGCTGGTGTGCAGGGACTCAGGAATTGGTAACGAATTGAGAGCAAAAGCAAATGCATTGCGGTTGCAATCAAGGCCCAATTTTCAGGTTTCAAGTATCAATTCAATTGAGTGAATAAGTCAATATATGAACCTAACATCTGGTAGAGTTTTGGGAAACTCGATTGACTTATGAGAGAATAGGAGTAGAGCGTCTACAAGGACGGTATAAACCAAGGGAGACCTTAGAAACTATTATGGAAGAAGTTCCAGACACTTAATTCGATTCAAGATCAGATTTCTCTTCCTCTTCTACTTAATTAGGAATAGGGACCTCACTCAAATTCAAGCATATCCTGACTTTCTTCAAGACCAACAAATACGAAGCCCAGATTTACTTGGACCCAAATGAGGAGTTTGCAGTGCGGATAGACGACCATACCATCGACTTTGAAGAGGAGGTAAGAGCAAACAAGCAGGATGACTTGTATGTAGACAAAAATGGAGTACAATATCGTAAGATACAAGACCTTGATTCAGTGGAAAATGGGGATTAGAGATCGATATTCTAATACCCGATAAGGCTATAAAAGAGGGACCTCTAGTGTTAAAACTAGAAGGGTATGAATTAGTAGATGCTAAACCATTAAAATGCATCCCCACTGATAACCCAAAACTTGGAGTTTATTATTGGAAAGAAAACAATATGAAGGATTTGGTATGGACCACCCATGCCAGATTAGGACAACTAACTCCCTTGAAAATTGTGTACATCTTCAAGATCAGGAAAAAAGGATTAGCAAAACTCCTCACTCATCTCTTTAGAGATTGTTACAACAATAACTTTGTTATGAAGAGATTGAACAAACCAAGTACCAGGGAAACTCAATCTGTGAAGTAATAATGAGAACCGCAGAGGAAATTGGTCGGGATGTGTATCCTAATGCTAGATCTTATGACAACATGGCCAACCAATGAGGAAGTAGGGCATGGGGTACTCACCTCAGTGGTACCATCAAAGAAAGAAAGGTCGAAACCACCTATAACAGGGGAGGAATGAGTGACACAAGGACGAGAAGGGGTCCACATGAGTCACACTTATGAAATAGCTGATTTGAGGGATTAATGGGAGAGACACCGGTTCAAAGGGAAATAGCGGTTGCAGAACACAATCAAAGAGCCAGACAAGCAAATTTTCAAACGTGGGTCAAAAAATACAGCGTACTTATGACCATTTGGCCAGCTTCATACAGGTTTTAAGAGCTGAGTGCATAACCAAATTCCATGCGTAGTTTGAGGGTTCGGGATGACCTTGGAAGGGAAATCTTTGACTTGGTTTCAAACCATACCACCTGGATCAATAACCGACTTGCCAACCTTGGCAATGAGATTTGTTGCTACTTGTTCAAAAATACAGCATTAGAGTAAGTATAAAACCATCAGGAGTGCATCTAGTCAAAGGTACATTGAAGAAAATCACAAAAATTAACAAATCTATCTTTGGCGCATTGAAGATAGACAAGGGCTTTCTGAAACAAAAACTAAGAAATTTAACTGCCAAGTTGATAGACCAACTTGTTTAGACTATCCCCATTGATTTTGGAAACATTTGGATCACTGAAAGGTCTGGTCAAGCCCAAAATTGAAAAAAAAAACTGCAGACTTCAAAGAAAATCACCAAGAAAAAGTCAAATCAAGTTAAAAATTGAACCCAGGGTGTGGATAAATCCTAAAACTTGTGGAAAAGTCAATCTGTGAAGAAAGCAATAAAAAATGTTAAAATCCAAAAGAGATTTTTCTTCGGTGTGTTGAAGATAAAAATCTCACTAGAAGGGATATTTTGCTCATTTTTCAATCCCCAAGGTCTATAAGGGACATAATATAGCTCCTAAGCAAAATCATCAAAATTGGAGCTGTGCAAAATTCAATACACCAAAAGGGAATTGGAAAAACCAGTCTTCACGCTCAAAAAGGGATAAAAACATTAGTAAGGAATCAAAACCTTGTGAAATTCATGGTATAAGCTTGAAATCACTTGAAAAACCCAACCCAAGCCACAAATTGCAAGAAAAAGTGAAAAAGAAGAAGATTTATCTTTGGCGCGCTGAAGATAAATCTCACACCAGGAAAGTAGTTTTACAAATTTGACATTAGGGTTGTCTTTGGCAGGTCATAAGGACTTTATTTATGAGTTGAAAGTTAAAATTGAGCCCACCTATGAGTGCAAGTATCTTCGGTGCGCCTAAGATAGCCTAAACAAAACTCACATCTTTTTTACACAAGGAGTCTATCGAGGTATAGAGAAAGGAAATTTTGTATCTTTTTGACTCCTTATTGACCAAATTGATGTTAAATTGTAGAATCACGTACATTTTTGAGTGCTAGTGTACTAGGACTCACGAGTTGGTGACGAATCGAGAGCAAAAGCAAAAGCATTGCGGTTGCAATCAAGGCCATAATTCCAGGTTTCAAATATCAATTCAATTGAGTGAATTAGTCAATATACGAACCTAACATCTAGTAGAGTTTTGGAAAATGCGATTGACTTAGGAGAGAATAGGAGTAAAGTGTCTACAAAGGAGAGTGTAAACCAAGGGAGACCATTAGAACCTATTACGGAAGAATTTCCAGACACTTACTCCAATTCAAGCTCAGATTTGTCTTCCTTTTCGACTCAATCAGGAATAGGGACCTCACTCAAATTCAATCATATCCTGACTTTCTTCAAGACCAACAAATACGAAGCCCGGGGTTTACTTGGACCCAAATGACGAGTTTGCAGTGCAGATAGACGACCATACCATCGATTTTGAAGAGGAGGTAAGAGCAAACAAATAGGATGACTTGTATGTAGACCAAAATAAAGTACAATATCGTAAAATACAAGACCTTGATTCATTGGAAAATGGGGATTAGAGATCGATACTCTAATACTCGATAAGGCTATAAAAGAAGGACCTCTAGTGTTAGAATTAGAAGGGTATGAGCTAATAGATGCTAAACCATTAAAACGCATCCCCACTGATAACCCAAAACTTGGAGTTTATTATATTGTTGGGAAGAAAACAATATTAAGGATTTGGTATGAACCACCCATGCCAGATTAGGACAACTAACTCCCTTGAAAATTGTGTACATCTTCAAGATCAGGAAATCAGGGCTAGTAGAACTCTCTACTCATCTCTTTTGAGATTGAACAAACCAAGTATCAGGGAAACTCAATCCGTGAATTAATAATGAGAACCACACAAGAAATTTATCGGGATGTGGATCCTAATGCTAGATCTTATGATAGCATGGCCAACCAATGAGGAAGTACGGCAAGGGATAGTCACCTCGATGGTATCATTAGAGAAAGAAAGGTCGAAACCACCTAGAACAAGGGAGGAATGAGTGACACAAGGACGAGAAGGGGTCCACATGAATCACACTTATGAAACAGCTGTTTGGAGGGATTAATGAGACAAACACCGGTTCAAAGGGAAAGAGCGGGTGCAGAACACAATCGAAGAGTTAGACAAGCAAAATTCAAAAGTGGGTCAAAAATTACAGCGGACTTATGACCATTTGGCCAGCTTCATACAAATTTTAAGAGCTGAGTGCATAACCGAATTCCATACGCAGTTTGATGGTTCAGGATGACCTTGGAAGGAAAATCTTTGACTTGGTTTCAAACCATACTTCCTGGATCAGTAAGCGACTTGCCAACCTTGGCAATTTTGAGATTTGTCGCTACTTGTTCAAAAATGGGAAGAAAGCACAGTATAGTAGCACAAATCTACAGTTTCATGCAGAAATAGGGAGAGACTGTAAGGAATAGTCTGAGTCAAATGAGGCAATGTATAGATAGATTTCCAGAGTTGGAAATTCCAACCAAGAAAAGACTCATCTCATTATTTTTGGAAGGACTATTAAACAAGGAATTACATGCTATCTTGTAATTTTTTTTTTAAAGACTTGGGAAGCATGTAGTCTAGACGCGATTGACCTAAGTGATAATTACAAGATTTATAATGAGGAAAGTAAAGCTAAAGACACACAAAGTGAAGAACAATAATCACCATGCCAGCACAAGTTGGACTACTTGTTGTGGTATCTGTCAGTTCTGTAGAGAACATGTTGAAGCGCATGAACGATATGATGATCAACATGCAAAGGATGTCGTTAAGAGATCCAACGCAGGGATCAAATCAAGGACAACCGCAAAGACAATTAAAATGATGTTCCATTGAAGAAAAATGGACAAATCATGAGACAACGAGTGCTACCACAAGCCTAAATACAATGGGAATGCTTAGTGTGTGCCAATGAGGCCACAAGGACAACACATGTATTGCTACCCGATAAATGTGGCACCCATGCAGAGATCACCAATGAATATAGAGCGACCATAACCAGTATTAGACCAATAGCCACCACTCCCTGGGAATAATTTTGTATCGGTCAAGTATATGCTACTCCAGGGAGAGTTGGATGGGCAATCTATAGTACTTGTTACTCTATATCCTAAGACAAGCTCTGTGACAATGGAAATAGAAGAAGAGTGTTATAGCCAACCTGCTCCATTCCCTATAGAGCCGATGTTTCAAGCACCTACTGAAACAACACATGTTAACTTCATTGCAAATCAAGGGACGAGATCACCAATCGTCAAGCCAATGCCCATACCAAAAACTAGAAGTGATTATAACTGTGGAGCGGATGATCATTGGAAGAACGACTGTCCCAAACCGGATAAGAATGCACGACCTATAGAGGCTTATTATGGGATATGTGGATTAAAGGGAGGACACTTTCCCAAAGATTATCCTAGGAATCCAACCAACAAAGGAAGAGCTATCATAAATATAATTCAAATAATGCCAAGTAGTTCATCAGAAGGTTAACCAACAATTCTTGTTCAAGTGATGACTAGAGCCCAAGATAAGGAGAACAAGCAAAAAAAACGCAAGTGTATCTGACAAATCCAATAAATCCTCTAAAAATTCCAGGAAAGAAATATGCAAGAGGTACGAACTTAAGAGACAAAAATAACGAAAAGAGAGTGAAGAAAAGATACGAAAGGAAATAGAAGAAAAAATTCAGACTCCTTCAACCAAATTCAAGGAACCAAAATTGAATCGGTTGGATTAGTACTAGTTGACCGAATCTACGAGCCAATCAATGTAGCTTTGGAGGCTTTCCAAGTTGGTTTGAAAGCAGGTCAAATCCTAGAAAATCAATAGAAAAATTATCGAGCACTAGATATGGAAGCAGTTAGACTAGAAGCTTACAGAAACCTTGTATACAAATCACACAAACCATGATGGAAAAATAAAATCCACAACAGGAGGTTGCAAAAAAAAAGGCTAAAAATGAGACTGAAACCATGAAGGAAGAAGTTCAAGAAAAGGACGAGTTGAGAAACATGGCAAATGATAAAGCACCATCACCTAAATTAAAAGTTCCTGATAATGAGGAAGGATGGAACAAGGTGCCGATAGTTGAAGGAGATTGGTTGAACTACCTATGGAAAAGAGACAGAGAAGAAAAATATGGGATTATAACCTTGAAATCAGCTCCAATTGAGGAAGTTCAGTTTGAGAGGTTCCCCTTGGAACTGGATAAACAATCATTATATGGAGATTGGGGATTCGAGCAGTCACGCTTTTTGAAAGCTGGAATTTTGCGAACGCTATCATTAGATACTTAGGAGAGAATGAAGAGAAATCAAGGGTCTGCAAAAAAACCTAACTAGATAGGCCAAGACAGACCTTGGATGTGGCTAATATACAATCCATTATGTCAACACCAGTTTAGTGTACAATCACCTTAGAAGAACTAATGAGATCAAAACCACAATTGTGGGGAGATATACGAACCACCATGGAGAAGATGGGGCTAAAAGAAGCATCTCAACGGACTTTGGAAAAATTAGAAAGCAAAGATTTACAAACTAAAATTGTCAAGTCATTACCTATAAACAAAGTAGGGGACTACTGCAAAGGGAATGAGGGAACCACTACCCTTCTAGTACATTACAATTACAATGATATAACTATCATGGCTATTTGCAAGCATTTCCATAGCAACCAAAGCTATCTGGGAATCTTGGGAAAAACCGGTAATCATGCAAACAACAAGAATGAAACTGCAATTTTTGCAGATGGACACATAGAA
Organism: Adiantum capillus-veneris; assembly: GCF_014529385.1. NCBI lineage: Eukaryota > Viridiplantae > Streptophyta > Polypodiopsida > Polypodiales > Pteridaceae > Adiantum > Adiantum capillus-veneris. The sequence goes on from NW_028221436.1 coordinate 4,558,802, forward strand.
AAACCAATGGGCTTACTTGAGAATGTGATAGTCACTTCTTTGTGGAATTGACTACCAACACACTTTTGCCATTGTAGATTTTTGAAAGAAACTCAACTATGAAATCATCTTGGGAAGAACATTTATGAGATAAATACAACTAGGGCAACGATTATCTCTATCTGAAACAAGTAGGGGCAATCACTCGAGTAAACTTGAAAGATCATTCCTACACGGATTTCTTGAGGACACCAATATAAGAATTAGACTCTGAGACCTCTGCAGAGACTAAACTATCTTCAAAGATACAAAAAGACTTCTCATTGTCAGTGAGTTTGCAAAGGGAAGACTACGATCTAGACAGAGAGGTGAATAACACAAATATATACCGGAACTGTTCCCTAAATATTTTTTTGAACCCTTTGAATGGACTCAGATCTTGGCCACAATGGATGTATGTGTTAATGGATCAACACCTATACAATTTTGTGATGCAAAACGCTATGACATAGTCTCTATCCCAATGGTATTCATTGAGATGATTGAGGAGCAATAGGTCTTTTTGGATCACTACTATGATGCCACACACAAGTTGGAAGAAGAGAAAATTACAACGGAAGAATCGGACTCAAAAAAAGAGCATGTAAGGGCCAAATTTCTACTCCGAGGAGGAGAAGAAAGATTTCTTGAGTTCCCAAATCAACATCGGAGACATCAACAGAGATACCATAGAAAGCGAGAAAAAAACTTGAGAAAGAATATCACAAAACAGCCGTTGAATACCAAAACTCGATTCTTAATGAAAGTAAACGCCGTGGATTGCATAAAAGACAAAGTAACACTGGAAGGTATCCCGAATCGGCACTTAAAGAGCGACAAACCCATAAGAAATCAAAAATTTACAAACCTGAAACAACCAAGGAAAAAGAGCGTCTAATGACAAAAACAGAGTATAAGGCTAAATACAAAGAGTTGAAAAGGACGTTGAGTGAGATTTGGACAATAGAAATGGAATTAGATAGTGATAAACATGGAGAAATCAATGTTCTATCTCACTATAAAAAGTACACTTTGCAAGATCGCAAGATTGTTCTCAAGCAACCATTACGACAGTCAACAGAACCGGGAAAATCCTATGAAGGTCCGAAAAATGCAAAACAAATCAACCTAGCAGATCCTGGAGAAGATCTGAGATGCATATATAGCTATGGATTTATCGCAAGAAGAAGAAGAGATTCTCATAGGGACGTTGAAGGAGTATAGAGATGTTTTTGCATGGTCATATAGAGATCTCAAAGGAGTGGATCCTACAATATGCTAGCATACCATCCCTATGAGAGATGATGCCAAGCCAACTCAACAAAGACCAAATGAGGACCATATACATATAATGAGACCTTTGCCAAAAAAATCAAAGAAGAGATAGAAAAACTCAAGGAAGCAGAGTTCATCTATGAGATAGATTGTTGTGGTGCCTTAAAAAAATGGCATAGCCACACATGAAAAAAGTAGCAGTTATTGTTGAGATGGCTAGACCAACAACAGTTGGAGGAGCTTAGGTATTTATGGGACATTGTGGTTTCTATTGTAGATTTATCTATATGTATGTCGTGATTGCTAATCCTATTTATAGTCTTATGACTCATTTTGAATGAACCAATGAATGTAAAGAGTCATTTCAAAAGCATAAGAAAACTTTGATCCCAACACCGATTCTGAAAGCTCTCGACTAGGACAAGGTATTTCATATATGTCGATGCTTCAAGTTTTGCTATTGGTTGTATCTTAGCTCAGTGAGGAGAGGGGACCATGGATTTTTCTATCTCCTATGCTAGCCGATAATTAAACCTGCCAGAAAAGAATTATACAACCACGGAAAGAGAAGGCCTTGGTATGGTTTATTCGGTCAAGAAATTTTTACACTACTTGTTAGCCAACAAGTTTGGTTTTTTTGTAGATCATCAAGCCTTACTCTATTTGGTAAATAAACCTTGCAATACTGGAAGGATAGTAAGATGGTTCATCACCTTACTTGAATTTGACTTCACACTGGTGGCTAAAAAAGGCACCATGCAACAAAGAGCGAATCATCTGTCGAGACTCACAACAGAGGAAGAACCTAAGGGGTAGATGATGATTTATCAGATGCATATATGTCCTCTGTGTAAAAGATTCCTAGATGGTCAGTAGACCTTGTGACCCTAATGACCATCGTGCAAGTAGATTCTCAAATACGGATTACACGACGTTTGATTGAGCAATCCGCATTGTATCAGTTGCTGGTGAAACGTTTGTATCAAGAAAATAAGACTGGAATCAATCTTGCTCTTGTGCATCAATCTGGAGGAACAAGAAGCCTACTTGAGTCAAGCACATACCACAATAGTAGGACTACACTTTTCACACGACCAAACCTTACAACGATTAACTTGGTTGTAGGTTTATTAGCCTACTATAAAGAAGGACTTTCATCAATATGTACATGAGTGCTCTCAGTGTAAAGTAAAAGCCGCCATACCCCATGCCACGTTATTCCACACTGCAGCCATACCATAGTGGAGTGGTTACCTGGTAGAATATCTAACCAATAGAATCTTTTTGAAAACATGAGTAAAAGATGAAGGAGAGAAATAGAAACGAAAGCCGTCAAACTATGTCTTGATTGGAAACCAGCTATATCGACAACATCTTAAACTGTGCATAAATGAGAAGGAATATCTTCCTATTTTAGAACAAGCACATGCATGTTTAGTAGGAGATCACTTCTCTCATGAAACCACAACCAAAGCTATATTGATGGAAGAAATCTAGTGGCCAACTTTATTTGCGAACGCAAAAGAGTTTGTTTGAAGATGCGATGCATGTCAAAGAGCAAAAATACCGACAAGGGTCGATAATATGCCATTGCGACCTATGATGGCATGAGTATTTGCTAAGTGTGGTACAGACTTTGTGAAACCAATACAACCACCAGCTTACAGAAGTTAGGCAAAATATTTTATTATGGTCACATATTACTTAACCAAGTGGGCTAAAGCACGGGCCACCAAGAAGAACAGTGCTAGAACCACTTTTGCATTCTTGTATGAATGTGTATTCATTAGGTATGGACTTCCTATTGAGCTTGTAAGTGATCGTGGATTGCATTTTCTTAATGAGCCGATAGAATATATATTAGACGAGTTCATGGTAGTCCATAATATATCTGCTCCCTATCATCCTCAAGCGAACGGTCAAGCAGAACATACAAAAAAATTTATAAGCTATGTACTAAATAAAATTATTGATTCAGGTAGAACAGACTGGGAAGTGCACTTCATTTTGTCTTACGGGCTTATCAAGTTTCCTTCAAAATAGCTGTAAACACAACTCCTTTTAATTTGGTATATGGCCTGGATGCGATCTTGCCATTGGAATTCTTATTATTCAACCTCAGAGTTACTATTGAGTTATAATGGAAGAGACATGAATTGTCTGAATGGCTTGAAGATTTGGAACAATTAGATGGGCAACAATTAGCATCCATTGCTCACATCTACATGCAAAAACAAAAATAGAAAAACAGCTTTTTGACTCACAGTTGCTGACCAAAGGTTTCAAACCAAGGGATTTAGTCCTAGTATATTTGTTGAAACAACATGTACCTAAATGCAGGAAAAAAAGACACGGTCCTTTTGTCGTTGAAGATCTTTCACCAAGAGGTGCAGTTAAGTTAGCTAAATTAGACAAATAAATTATGGAAAATTGGATTAGTGGATGTCGGTTTTGTAAATATAGTCTTCCCTTGAGTAATGAGCTTTTGCAAAGAACGCAGCCAAGGAAAGAAAGCTTAAACGACAAGAGATGATAGACGAGGCTCAAGAGGAGGCCCGCATTTGGATTCTAAAATGAAAAGCTACAAGAGGCAACCTGTTCTACAATCGGTACCACTCTATACTCTCCAAGTTCAGGCATCATTGAGGATGAGGTAGAGACTGATGACAAATGGATGGATGGTCTTGATATGTTGATCAACGTGATTCTAAAGGAGGGATATGAAGTGAAAGCTTTAGCAAACACAAGAGCTTGAGGCAATGCTGTCAGCTACTCAAATTATCTCAAGGCAACAACTCAACCACTTGAGTACTATCGAGCCACTGTCAAAGGCTGTAACAAACAAATCACTCCGACACTAGAAAAAATTACCTTGAATATTATGGTTCATGGATTTTTGGATTTTCTTGTCTGCATACTTTCATATGTACTGTGGCTGAACACATGAATGAAGACCTAATACTAGGGGTTCCATAGATGTGAATCTACAAAGCAGTACAAGATTGGGATGTTCGAATGTTGGACCTCACACTTAAAGGCGGACAACTACGAATATTGTTTGTATACAATAAGGAAGAATTAAAAGGATCTTTTGATAATTTCCCATTTAGGAAACAGAAGTCATCAGTCATAAATACGATCACTACTCCATTAAAGTCTGCTTCTAGACAACCTATGAAAGGAGTCAAGAAAATCTGGGTGCCCAAGAGCCAGCTCAAGAACCAACCTCAACAAGTATGGGTGCCAAAAATATTGCTACACATCAGTGACAACTTTAAAGAAAAAATATTACATCCAAATGCTCAATGTAGGTCATCACTACTTAAGAGGACATGGATATGGCAGCCAAGTAAGCAAAGTACATCCACAAGAAAACCAAAAAAATATGCCGAACAAGATCAACAATGGGTACCGAAGACCCCACAGTGAGTCAAGCCGGCTACACTCAGACATAAGTGGGTACCTAAAGTCAAGGCACTCCCACAGAGACCATTGTATCTAAGCAACACACAGCGGACAATGCATATCGCACTATCAAAGAACAAGCTCAATTGTTGTGAATTTTCTCTTCAAAATATTCAAGCAACAGGATACCTCGACATCAGAAACCCTTGAGTGCCATACTCAAGACCCACTTCTTGCATGTCATAATGTGTTTATTTTCATTGACCTCCATAGCATAATAGGGCCAATCAAGGCCATGCTTGGACACAAATTTCTACCCTCTACACTGCAGAACCCAAGCTGATTTGAAGCCAGGAGGGGGGGAGACAAGGAAACAATTGAAAAAGAACAAAAACATATAAATCTGGAAAGTAAAAAAGCCAATGATTTGAAGTAATTGTTTGTTAATGTTTGATTTTTTTAAAACCAATTAAGTGATTTCCCTAATAATGAGATGAATGGGGATTTCCATTTGATAACCCTAGGTGTGTCTATATATTGTACATATCTTCCAATAATTATAATATAGTATAATTTTAATTGTTAGCATATAATTTGATCAAAATAATGAAAAATAGGAGCAATGCATAAAAATATGATTGAATAATAAGAGTGCAAGTGGTTTAGAGATTTTTTAGTATCAAATAAATTTTTTTGAGTGATTTAGCTATTTTTCTTTAATTTTTTGTTGATGAAGCTAATAAAATCCAAAATAAATAAGCAAGAATGTCAAAATTGGATTTCAACTTCAAACGCCAAATCTGAAAGTTCAAGGGCAGAGTCTGAAAAAATTTAAAGCTCATCGGATCAAAAAGTTCAGCGGCCTTTTTCACCAACTAGTCATTTAGGCAAATCACGACAGAATGATCGAGAGATGTCACTTTTCAAAAAAATTCAATCCAAGAGTCTGCACTTAGACCTGATGAGCTCATTGGGTAGGTAATTGAAAGGAGGCATCGGGAAATTCCAGGTATGTATAGCCCCATAGGCCAATATTTCTCTCATTTGCATTCTAGACCTTAGAGAAGGAGCTCTGAGTGGTGGATTTTGGTGACCTTCTACGCTCTCCTACGTAGTGTCTATTGACTCTTACTCACCCCAACCATGAGGGATAAGTTCCTAACTACATCTAGAAGTGTTTTGATCACCACATTGTCAACCACAGGAGCTACAATACAACAACACATGACAATCTGGGAGCGGTTAGGGGTAAAAATGGTAACATCGGCTACACCTGACACCCAAATTTCACCAAAACTGAACCAAAGGCTAATCACTAGGGGGACAACACATTGCTAAGCTCCAAAGTGCAAAAAGCTTCAAAAAATCTGACTTAGCATCTACGGCATGTCAAAGATAAAGGAGTCAGATGGGGACCAGATTTTACAAATGCTTTGAGGCCATCATATTAAGGAACTATGGAGATTTAGGGGTGCAACTGAGTCTCAGTCATCAGTAAAGGACAAAAAGACCATAATCACTCCGCAAAGTGACATTTTGCACCACAAATCAAAATCTTGACCCGACTCACCTGAAAATCAAGGGGGACACTCTCTACACCATATCGAACCTCCACCAACCTCCAGGAGCAAGTAATTAGTGATTAGTGACTCCAAGTCAAACCTTGCTCAACAGAAGACGGTCAATCTCATCGGGAAATACATCAGCTACCAAGAAACAAACCAAGGGTTCCAACAACCATCAATGACCTAGTAGAAGCTAGATAGGGCAAAAGCAAGGCCTAAAATGCAATAAAGGGTAACTTCCATCTTTGGCGCGCCGAAGATGAATCACTAGCATGGCACCATTTTTTGGCAACCACTTCTACACGAGCATGTTTTCCTTCCCCATCACAAGTACTACATCACACTGCAACATATTTTTCATGCAAGATACTCATAAAACACACTATGACACATCCCATAGCCATTTGTGTCCCAATCTCACTTTTACCTTTCCAAATCAACCCAACTTCACCCATTATCAATGATATTTGCTATAAGATCCATCATAGCACCAAAAATAAGAAATGGCCCTAAATCACCCTCTTTTTATCTTAGGTGCACCTAAGATAGAAATGGAAATGAAAGAGACTAACTTGTATCTGTGATGCACAGATATGTTCACTGTGGTCACATTAAACACTTGCCCAAGTTCCATCAAGTTTGACAAATCCTCACTTGGTCAATCACCAAAAGTACAGAATGCGATCCAGCGGACATATAATTGTTCATAGCTTCCATCATAAAAGTCAAAAACTCTCAAGATTCTTTCAGATCACCACCAGCACTTATATATTCTATACAATCCATTTCACATCATTTTGCATGCACCTACACCCATTTGCATCTTAGGCGCGTCAAAGATAGACTTTGCCAAAATTATAATTTTTAGGGCTCATTTTTGCTTATTCAGTTATGCTACTTGGTTGTAACTTGCTAGAATTGTCTAATCTCTCGATGTGCTCATACACTATCAGATTATCTCTCATCTATCCTGGGAGCTCTGAAGAAAAATACCATGAAGGAGAATTTGTTGAACTCCCACTATATTGGCTATAGGAAGACTTCTTGAGAGAGGCAACTGTAACCAAGTTGGTAAGAGAACAATTGGATAGCCAACATTGTCACTATCTACCACGGATCATTCAAGAGTGCTCATGGAAACAAAGTCAAAGTACATATGCTACCAAGGGAATCTCAAGACCTCATCAAAGAACAGGTAGTCCGACCACTTAGGGAAAATATTGGCCTTAAGGACTACATATAAATGGACCCTTGCGACGTCGACTACAAAAGAGCATATGAACTCTTCTAGAGTATCACAGAGGAAGGACAAGCCACCATATCTGATCTCAATGGCTCTCCTATCAAAGTTCACATAACAGAGGACCAAGTGGCAGAAGCACTCAAGCTTCAAAAAGGAGGAAAACCAATGAGGGACGGACAGTTACCAACCAATGGTAGTTTCACCAGTCAATCATCCTCCTTTTGGGAGTTGAAGCAAAGGAAAATAGAGCAGGTGTTGCGGCTCTATCACCAACATTTTCACTTCACTACCAAGAGACCACCAAGGTAAATAGTTCCCAACCATGTTGTGGCTTCCACCTTCACTCAAGCATCAAAGAAAGTGGGGATGAAAAAAGTGTACCACGCACAATACATCTACACTACCCTCACTCATGTGAAGAATCCAGAGAACATCACATTTTTAAGAGCTCCAGAAGTGCTCACCAGAATTGCCTATCACGCTATAGGCCAAGACGTAGAGCATTTACCAGCATCCCATAGCAAAATTTATGGTTGCTCAACAAGACCGATGAGGAGCCAAAAGTGCAAATACGGGCTCCACCAGTGGCGGCAAGATTACACACTCGATTAGTCGGTGTACCAACTCAAGCACCCACATTCGCAACAACAAAAGAAGAAGGTAACAGAGAAGAGAAAGTATAGGAAGAGGAGGGCACTCCTCTTGAAAGAAAAAGGAAAGAGAAAGAGAAAGCTAAAGTGGATGAAGTAAATCAGACCAAGAAACATAGGCCGATAGTCGTTATTGAAGAACCAGCACAAAGGACAGCAAGACTCAAAAGAGAGAAGGCGGCTTCTGAGCTAGAAAGAGGGCTCAGAGGAGATTTTGAGGAAAAGTGAAAACCATCTCCAAGAAGAGTCAAAATCCGAACTAAACACCCAATGTTCAACGAAAAGGATGACCCTCAGGCTGGCCTAGAAGATCTCTACCATAAAGAGGAACGACAAAGAGGACAAGCCCAGGCACAATAAGAAGACAGTACACATACTCAGGAGGGTACACCCAAAGAATTAGAAAACCCTAATACTACAGAAGTTGCACACTTCTCTCTTAAAAATACACCACCACAGTAGGAGACTACACCAGAGGAAACCACTCGCATTGCTACCAATCTAAAACATGATTCCAAACCACTCAACAAAGATGTCAAGGAACAAGAGACTAAACCAACCAGTCCCACAACCACACCAACTCCTCAAGCCAACCAACCAAATGCGCCAATGGCTGAGACTCAAGACACACAAACGGATTAGCCAAAAGCGAGCAACACAAGAACAATGGACAATTTAGAGGACATAGATGAATACACACCGTATGTCCACGATGTAATAGACAAAATGAAGGATGAAATCTATGCTCGCCACCAAAATCTACATAGTGTATACAGACGTCTACGACTCTGTGAGGAAAGACTAGACTTGGCCAATTATATGTGTCGAGCCATACAAAGAAGCCATGGAATTCAAAGAACAAGAATTGGCTAAACTAACTGCAAAGACAACAATGGATTTGGAAACCCTCCAAACTACAAATAAGCATCACGAGTAACAGGTCTAGTGATCTGAAAATTGTGTTTCCCAAATTTACATCCAAGCATCAAAAAAAGAAATCAAACCATCATAGATCAGGCATGGTGAATGGTGCAATGATCTAATAATTGTGTTTTTCACTTTTAAAGGCAATCAAAGAGAGAATCTAGATGTCCACATATAAAGCCTTTGAGTAGTATGTTGATCTGAAGGACATCAATGAAGATGATTGGCCAGAGTATTTTTCACAAATTTTGAAGGATACAGGAAGGAAATGGTACTATAGTTATCTAGCTTACAAGCTCAAAACTTATAGTAAGTTGAAGAAGACTTTATAACTAGGGTATAGTGAAAACTACAGAGATGGGGATATGCTCTATGAATTGGACAAAATCAAACAAGGCAGGGTTTAGAAGTTATGTCGACAAAATCAAGAAACTAGCCAGGCAGTTGAATGAGGCACCATTAAAAAAACGCATGCACGCATGTTTTTTGATTGAGGTTCAAATATAAGAAATTAAGAGAATAAGAGGTATCAACACCATCCCAAAATTTTAATGATCCAGTGCAAAGAGCTCTAAAACTAGAGCAACAATCTAAAAGAACAAGGGCAAAAAAGAAAAAGAGAGTTCCACTTCCAGTGAGTCATCTATTGAAGGATTGTAAACCAAATTTAGCTCTTCATATAGTGATTTAAAAGACACATCCAAGCATAGAAAGAAGGGAGCCTAGACTAAGAAGATTGAAGAATTGCCCAAGCATATCTCTGAGATCTCTAAGAACATAGCTTCACTAGAGAAAGTAGAGACCAATTGTATGAAATGTAAATCAAAATAACATTAGTCTGATGAATGTTACCAATGAACTTATTGAAAATATTTTGGACACATGTAGAATAATTGTAAAATCAAAATACATCATTTCAAAGAAAGAAAAGATGTTTCCATGATGACTCCACAACCTTGGAACTAGTCAAGTAAGAGAGGCTATATGAGAACATAGACAATGGAGATAATACCAATAATATGGCTAGAATAGGATGCTATCAAATTTTTTTGGTAGCAATAGAGCTAACTTTACCATACATAATTTCAGCTGCTACACTTGTGAAAAATATGAGAAATTACCAGATGAGCCATCTAGCCAAATGAAGCAAAGAGAAGAGGCTCAAACGTGAGGGAAACAGAGAGTCATCTAGAAGGCTAAGGGAAAGTCCAAAGAAGTGGATGAGTGACAGGAGTAGAGTTGGCAACTCAGATCACTCAGGATCTGGAGTAGAGGAAGCTAGAGTAGCCAAAACCATGTAAAGGCTTTTGCCAAAAGCTTCAAAATCTTAGGAAGTGCGGGAACCTTAGCTTTTGAATCTGGTACAAAGGGTGCTAGCAACTAGGAGCATCCTGAGGAAGAGATTTTAAAAGTCAAAGTGGAATTGACCAAAAAGACGTAATGAAAATGGATAATTATTTATTTATTGCATTTTACGATAGAAAAAGCATAAGTGAGCTATAGACTATGTGAAAGAATAGGACACTTATAAGCATCATATGGTAAAAGTTCTCTTTATGAGCTATGGTCATTATACATCCGAACAGAAGGTCTGCAATCATTTTGAGCATTCAAGAAATCTATAAATAAGTACATTCAAGAGTGATATATCTTTATTGCAGCTAACAGGTGACAAAAACATAAGTGATCTATGGACTATGCAAAAAGATAGCATATTTATAAACATTTTATTATTAAATTTCTCTTTATAAGCTATGGTCACTAACCACCGATGAACACAGCTCATAAAGAGCACTTTAATAATAAAATGTGCATAATTATGCTATACTTTTGCATATTTCATATCTCACTTATTCTTTTTTCACTTGTCAACTTGCAATAAAGAAATAATTATGCATTTTCAGTACAAAAGATGATTAAAAATTTTGGAGATAGAAAATATTCAGCATCAACAATCGGAATGTCCACAAAAGGATCCATCAACTAAGAGACAAAAAATGTTTAGCAACAACAATCTGAATCTCTTAAAAAGAATTTATCAGCAGAGGCATGGCATTGTGTAGGTAGTTTTACAAAGGGAAGGTCGTCCAATTCATATAGTAGTTTTGGAAACAAACAAGATGAGATATATATTAAAGTATGTGAAAGAATCCAGAAGTTGACTAATGAATTCATGATATGAGAATTATATTACCTGAATTTGCCAATTCAACAAAAGATAGAGGAAGATAGAGACAGATGCATTGGTGATCGATCTATCTAAAATTAAGGATAATAAAATACCATTCATTCAAATTGACTGCAAGGTCAAAAAGCAGTGGGAACCACTAATAGGTGTCATTTTGGATGGTGGTGCTAGAGTGAATATTCTACAGGAGCACCTCAGGTAGAAACTAGGAATTCAGGAGATGAAGCATGATCCTTTTAAAATTAGAATGGTAGACCAAAGTATTGTCCAAGGTAGTGGTCTAATTAAGAACTTCTCGATCAAAATGTTTAAAACTAGTTTTTTGGTTTTGGATGTACAAGGTGCGTATAGTATGCTCTTAGTAAGGCCATGCTAAGAAGTGTGGGAGCCATACATGATTATGCATGCCAAAGATTAATCATACAAGGCCCAATAAAAGAATCCAAATTAAAACCAATAACACAGATAGAACGGATGTTAGCATCAATAAATCTCTTTTCCATAGCTGAAATAGACCTTAATGCGGTTCTAGATTAGAACAGAGTAGAAGAACAAAGACACTAGTACTTGGATAATGTTATTGAGTCAAGGGGAAAAGACCACTTAATTTGAAAAAAGTCCTTCATGAGAGGAAGAAAGCTAGACAACTGGGAAAGCTAGACTAGATGAGGTGGACACAAAAAATAGGCAGCAGAATGCTCACACACCAGAAAGCAATAGGGTATTGGTTGGTAGAGGTGAGGATCTAGCTAGTACATATAACCCTTACAATGAGTATGCAGTTGACATATGTATAGGAAAAGAAGTTGAATCACTAGCTAGATGAATAGAGACTAAAATACCATACTCGTTATTACTAGATGATCAAGAAATAGAAGAATGGAATTTGGGTTCAAAATCAGATCCTAAGCTAATAAAGATGAATAAGTATCTAAGACCGGAGATCAAAGAAAAGGACAAGCAGTTATTTTCAAAATATATGGATGTCTGCTTGGGAACATACGGATCTGAAGGGTGCTGACCTAGAAGTATGCTAGTATTGGGGATACCACTGAAATCAAATGCACGACCAGTATGTATGACTTCCAAATTATGCAAGCGTATGTTTGCAACGAAAGCCGTTTCATTATATGAACTTACCTAGAAAGGAGTTAAGTTTATCATGACTCTTGAATGTGAAGCCAATTTACAGTCTTTAAAGAAATCCATAAATATGAAAGTGATTCTTTGCCAACCAAAATGGGATATCATTTTTCATGTTCATGTAGATGGTTCTAGCATGGCAATGGGAGCTATTCTAGCTCAACCCGATGGAGAACTGATAATCGAGTTTAGTGATTTTGACTCAACTCGATGAAAAAACTAATTATTCTATATACTTTACCAATCACAGGTACAATAAGACAAAGTAGGGGTATTAAACAACAGAAAGAGAATCATTGGGAATGGTATCCAATGCCCCAAAGTTCAAACGTTATTTGTTGAGGAAGCTATTTCATTTCTATGTTGATCATTCGAGTTTAATTTATCTGACTAACAAGGTTGCCATCCAAGGAAAATTGATTAGATGGATAATGGTTTTTCTCAAATTTGATTTCAAGATCTTTCATAAACCTATCAAAACACAATGCCGTGCAGATTTCCTATTTAGAAGTACAGAAGGTATCTCATTTTCAATTGACATATGCATCCTTGAGAGGTAACCCAATAGATGTTATTTTATTTTAGACAATGATAACTAAGGAAGTAAATCGAGAATGGAAAGACATGTATGATTTTTGCAATATGGTGGAATACCAAAAGTTTGATCGCACTCTAATAAGAAGGCTCTCATTATCAGAAGTCTTTACAGTCATAGTTGGATCCTGATATAGATAGGGCATTGAAGGAGTATTGAGAAAATGTATACCTATGTAAGCAAGGATGGTGTGTCTACCTATGTAAGATGGAGTATATACCTATGTCAACAAGTGTGCAAGTAGTCGTTAAGGCACACATTGGAAGATCTAGAGGACACTTTTCTACTGACATTACTATAGGAAAAAAATTAATTACAGTGGTTGAGTATGATATCAAATGTTAGAGATTTTTGAAAAATGGATACACCTAATGCATCAAATTTGACATTTTTAACCACAATTCAGCCCTTGGGAATATTCATTGAGTGGGGTTTGGATTTCATGGGACCTTTCAAGAAAGTCACACCCAAAAAAGAATAAGCATATAGTCATAGCTACATGCTATGTGAGTAAATGGATGGAGGCTAAGGCACTTCCTAACAACATAGCTAAGTCTACAATCAGGTTCTTGTATGAGCATGTCATCGTTGCCTAGTGGAGATAGCTGCAGATGAAGGGACTCATTTCATGAATGACACAATTCACATCATGACTAAAATATTTTCCATCAAGCATCAAAAGTCCACACCTTATTATCCCAAATGTAAAGGATAGGCTGAGAGTATCAACAAGACCATCAAGACTATCATGGCTGCCTAGGGGAGATAGATGCAGATCAAGAGACTCATTTTTAAATGACACAATTCAGGTCCTGACTAAAATATTTTCCATCAAGCATCGAAAGTCTGCACCTTATTATCCCAAATACAAAGGATAAGATGAGAGTAGCAACAAGACCATCAAGACTATTTTTACTAAAATTATGTAGAAGGAACTTCACAATTGGGATGAGAAACTTCAAACATCACTTTGGGCATATAGAATAGTGCATAAGATTACAACTATAATGTCACATTCCAAAATGATGTATGGTATAGAAGCCATTGTACTAATGGAATTTGGTGTTCCGTATCTCATATTAACTATAAAACATGAGAGATATAGATTATAATACTACTCTAGAAAAGAGACTGATGAGATACTCAAGCTAGATGAATTAGACAGAGGGCAATGTTGGCAGAAGAAGTGGTCCAACAAAGAAAGAAACATTGGCATGACAATAAGTTGAAGATGCAGGAGTTTCACAAAGGAGATTTGATTTTAATATATCACTCCAATTTAGGACCTATGAAACCTAATCTAAAAATAACTTGGTCAGCACCTTATGAGGTTGGTTAGGTCTTCTCAAATGGCACAGTCAAACGTAAGGATTTATCTAGACTTAGTCATGTCCTTGCAATGAATGCCACCTTCTTAACCATATTCTTTGTAAAGATTGACACCTATCTTGTTTTTTATATAGGTGTCAAGGGGAGAAGTACCAGAGTCAAGGTTTGAGGCTTGACTTCAGAGAGGGTGGGGAGAGTGAAGTTGTTGGGAGTAAGAGCAACTGAAGGTGGAGGGGAGAGTGCATCTTGAATGTGTGTGGGCCGGCTAAGATGATGAATACGTTGTGAGGGAGAGGGGGAGGAGGGAGCTGGGATGCGAGCCATAATGTGTGAATGGTCAAGGAGAACGGCAGCAAGGGGTGTGGCAATCACGGCGATGGTATGTGCAAAGATGAGTAGTAGAGTGGTTTGATATAGGCATTGTTGAGGCTACAAGGAGGGAAGCATGATTGCAGGGAAGGTTGGGTGAGTAGCGACTAATTTTACGTGAGGAGATTGAGCCATAATTTAAGTGATGACATGGCTTTGAAAGGGGGCTTGATAGAGTTGATTGAGCCATAACTTGGGTGGAAGGTAAAGGAGCAAATGAGGTGACATGGGTGAGGGAATTGCAACCGAGATTGAGGGAACAGAAAGAGAATCCTCATGTGCAGCAGGGGAAATCACAACCAAAAGTGAGGGAGCAGGGAGCGCATCTACACAAACAGGGGCAATAGCACGTGAATGGGCAGCCATGAGGTTCTAGGAAGAAGCTGGTGTAGGTGAGCAAGGAGATGTGGATAAAGAGGAAGTATTAGAACCCTAGGAGGAGGAAGCACCTCGTAGTGGGGAGATTGGGGAGAGCAGGTGTGGGCAGGTCGGCTGTTGAAGGAAATGGTGCATGTGTCGATGTAGAGGGAGGGGTGGAGGTAGGAGAAGAAGCTCTTCAAAGAGGACGACAGAATGACTATAGAGAAACGTGTTGGTACCTGGATTCAAAAGCTTGTAAGCTTTTATGCCAATGGGGTCATCATAGCCGACAAAGATGTGGCGAGTACTCCGAGGTGCCAACTAATTAATTAGAGGGCGGATGGATGTCAAAGGCATATGCAAGGCAGCCGAAGATACGTAAGTAACAAAGAGTGGGTGGAGCATCAAACCAATGAGCATAGGGTGTATCACCTTAAAGTGCACAGTTGTAGCTGTGATTTTGAAGATAGCAAGTCGTAGAAATTGCCTCTTCCCAGTATATGGGAGACAATTGCGCTTGAGCAAGCATGGTGCGAGCAGCATTGAGCAAAGTGAAATTTTAACGCTCTATGATGCCATTTTGTTGAGGGTGGTTGGGGATGCTAAAATCATAAAGTATGCCACTTGTGTGCCAAAAATTGGGGAAAGCATTGGAAGTGTACCCACCACCTTGGTCGAAGTGAAATCGTTGAATGAGTAGTATAGTGTGATTCTCAACTTGAGCTTTATGGTACTAAAAGTGGTAGAGTGTGGAGGATTCTTTTGATAGAAAATAAATAAAGGTGAAGCGGAAATAATTATCTATAAATGTAAGGGAATATTTATGACTTGTGAGAGATTGGACAGGGAGAGGGCCATAGAGATCTGAGTGAATAAGAGCAAGCTGATGTGAAGTGCGACATAAAGAGTTAGGAAAGGGTTGGTGAGTAGCTTCACAAATGATGCAACCTTCACAGAGGTTGAAAGATGGCAATTCTTTGGGAAGACCAAGAGCTAGTTTTCGGAGAGCGTGCTGAGAGATGTGGCCAAGCCAATAGTGCTGCTTGAGGGTTTCTGTTTTCCTAGCAGTGTTGGATATTGTGGCAAAAGCATAAGCCGCGGTAGATGAATTCTCAAGAGGGTAAAATTTACCTTGCTGAGGACAAGTGATAGTAAAAATATGGCCACTAGGAGCACGAGCATGGATATGACAGCTGAGACGAGATAATTCCATCTTCAAGCCTTGATTGATAAGCTTAGACACAGAGATGATATGTTTGCGTAGACCTGGAACATAGTAGACTCGAGGTACAATGACTTTGTGACCTTCAGGCAAAGTGATCTCGACATCAACATAAGCTTGCACAAATTGGGTGTTATCATCACCTAAGCTAACTTCTAATGGGATAGAGAGAGAGAGGTAAGATTCTTGAGCCATTCCTGGTGATATGTCATATGATGGGTGGCACCAATATTGAGAAACCACATGTTAGCAAAGGTAGAGGGGGCACCTATGAAATTGGCATACAGCTACATGGGCAAGTGGGCGGCATGAGAAGAGGTTGTCTAGTGCCATCATAGGGTGATAGCTCAGTAATGAGCTTGGACTTGAGGATATGGGCTGAAGTTGCTCACATTGAACCTTTGGTGGACGAAGCTTGGGAGAAGTCCTCCACTTGCTTGATTCATCTTTTGCTGATGACAATCTTTTTCTAGGTGTCCATGTTTGTGACAAAAGTTGAAAGTCAACATGTTGATTTCTCTTGCCGCCATGACACGGTCATTCGACCACCATGATTGGAGTTTCAATGGTGTTGGCAAGGAGGTTTCTTATTGTTGTTGAAGGAGCCTTGGCGGTCGGACTTGTTGCCACAAGGATTGGCAATGGTTGGGTGCCCGTAGATTTGACCACGGAGAGACTCTTCTTAGTGGCTTTTGCTCACCAAGGGTTGCAATTGCATATCCACACTTGAGGCTTTTGTGATGATGAATGCCCACCAAGAGGATGGAAGGGCTACCAGCAAAATCATGGTTTGTAATGTCTCAGGGATGGCCTATCCCGAGATAATGACTTCATCAAGAAGAGGCTGCCAAGTATATACAAACTTGGTAGTGCTTTGTCCTTCTTGCATGTTGGTGTTTACCAGTCTCTTGATCAGGGAGACTTGGTAAACTAAGTCAATATGCTCATACGTCTTTTGAAATAAAGATCATATAGTTTTTGCTCATTTAAGGGATTGTACCATTTGCACTTGTCGATATCCGCAATGGAGGATGATCTCCATATGAGCAGTGTTATCTTTTGTCATCCCACTCAGCTGGCACAGGACTTGGAGCCGAAGTGGAGATAACATCCCATAGTTGACGCTCCTTGAGGTAGAGCTACATTTTCACCTTCTAGACTTAATAGTTGTTGCCATTAAGCTTGTCTATGGTGTGATACCTAGCTTTAAGAGAAGGGGTAGAAGAGCTCTTTGCCACGTCGCAAGGTTCCAGGTGTCTTGGAAGAGAGGAGCGAGTAGCAAGATAAATGTTGTAGGGGATTAAGGATCTAATTTCTTGAAAGCTTGAGTAGGTTTTTAAGCTAATAAAGCTCCGATGGGCCATGAAGGAATAATCAAACAAACACTAATACATATGTTAAGCTAATCACTAATGCGCACAGTGAGATAAAAACAAAGTACTCAGCTGAATGTGGCTAAATTGCATGATAAAATGAACTGACACAGCACCTGTTTATATACATGGGTGGTAGCTAGAGCTAACTAGGGCTCAAATGTAGGAGGTGATTGAGGAGAAAATGGTGGACCTAAATTAGGTGAGGAGTGAAGGTGGAGTGCACTCCCACTTACGATTTTAATAGTGTCAAGTGCTCTTCTAATGCTTCCAAGGAGAGCTTGTCATTTTGTTGTACTTCCATTGAAGTTCACAAAATATGGTGCTATGTTCATGTCTCTCATGCAATGTCCAAAGGTTCTTGACATCTTTGAAGCTCCACGCTACTAAGCCCAATGTTATCCACATGTGACTCCCCTTCTCTATAAAGTATGAAGGCATGCATTTTTCCATCTCTTTATTGGCTTTGTAGCTCCCTAATAAAGAGCATCTTATTAGAATCTTGAGGGGATGTTGATGGGGGGTCTTTTTGAGCAATGGGACTACATCTTGGCACTTGAGTAGAGAGCCTTCTTTTTTGTTACACCCTTTGCATGGGTCCTCATCACATTGAATTAAATAAAGTATTTTTGAGTGGGGTTCTTTGGTGACACTGAGTTTCCAAAAAGAGGCATCTAGTATTAAAAAATTGCACAACCCCCTCGAGTCTTGACAGAGTTTGCAGTTTTAGAACCAAGCCTACTCTTCAAGGACTATCTGCTAGTGCTTGGGTTGATAGGGTTTGGCATTCGAACGAGAGAGGTAGGTCAAAGATTCTCTTTTTCCTTAAAAGATCTATATGTAACTTCGTGGTCCTAACCGTATTGCCCACTAATGCAGTGTTCAGGAAATTTCTTTGTCCCAAACATACATAAATCCCTTTAATGCAATTCTCAAAAGGAGAAAATGCCTGATAACCTCCATCCTTGCCATTTTTACACTATTTTATGCCAAATTTTTACCAAAATTTTTCCTCTTCCCTATTATCTTAATCAGCTAGTTTCAATTTCCAACCAAGTTGAGGCACACTTTTCTCGAACACTGCATTGATGTATAGCTCTTGGAGAACACTGTCAAAAAATGCGTACCCCCAAGATTGAAGGGGCTCATTTGTAAACAATTTACCGACATGACCATGTCTCACTTTTTTAGGGCATTTATTTGGCAAACTTCCTTACAAAACCCCCTGCTTGACCTCCAGAATTTTCGAAAGCCCTTCTCTCTACATTGTCACTTCAAAGAAGTTCAAAAGAAAGTGAAGGAGTTTGAGGGGGCTAGGGTGATGTCGATGGTGCCTATCCTTTCAAACCTACCATTGGTCTAGCTTCAAAAGCCAACTCATGCACTTTAATACAAAAAGAAGGCAAAGAAATGGAGGGATGGAAAAATGGAGGAGGTTAAGAGATAAGGCCACATCATCTAGGATAACATCATCTTTTTTTTAATGGTTAAGGGCACCCCAAAGGACACCGTAGGCATGTAGTCTAACGGCTAAACGTGAATCTAATTCTTTGTACGTGATGAGGTCAAATCCTACAAAATTAGAGTTGAATGAGAAATGATTTTGTATTGTGAGTGGAATGGAGATCTTAAAGCATCTTGGAAAGATTATGTGTAATGAAAAGTGAAAGCAGAGCCATTTATTAAAAGCATTAGAAGCGGCATGATGTTCTTCTAGCCTCAAACTCCAACTCATGATTAAAAGAAGGCAAAGGCACCATGTAAATTTAGATGGGAGAAAGCTGTAATAGTTGGACACCGACATATATATATATATATATATGGAGTCATGCATATACTACATAGCTTAGAACGGAGCATACAAGGGTGCTCCAACTAATGTAAAAGCAAAAGGCCAGCATTGCAATCTAGTACATACATATGGAGGACCCACATAATGTGCTCAAAAGTTTCCTTGTTTGGTAAAGAATTTTGTCTCACCTTACTCTTTAATATAGCTCGCATGGAAGTGCAACCTTCACCTTCCACAATAAGAGGAAGAGCTCCAATCCACGTATCAAAGGCACCGAGGATATTCCTTGGTACTACAAGTGAGCTAGCATCAGCAAAAAAGGGTCATGAAATGACAAGGGGTCTCACAAGAGGACTTTTGATGGCCCCCTGTGGGGAGAAAGGAGAAGACGAGGGTGGTCACTGATGGGGGAAAGTCTAGGCTCTTTTCTTTTTCAAATTGTTCATGAGCTACAGGCGCCTAGCCTCCAAAAAAAATAAAAAAAAGGGGGGGGGGTGTTTGAGAGATAGAGAGAGGGGTGAATAGGCCACGTACAATATGGAATGCAAGCGGGAAGGCTGTTGTGTACTTACCTTTCCTAAAGAAAGTGTAGAGCTTTCTTTCTTGAAAGTAAATATCCAATTCACCGACAAATCCCCCAACACATCCTTATTACTACTCATCTTAATCTAAATTCACTGCACCTTATCCTAAACCCACATCTCCATCCATTCTTCGTTAATAGACAGTCCGAGGGATTAGACGGCCCCCACTTCTCTTTCATGTGCAAAAGAACATAAAAAAAGGTAAAAAGAGATTAGACTCCCTTCTGTATCAAATGAAGGATAACGAGTAGCCTAATTAACCCACACGACCTAGATCTTTACATACAACGAGTGCTTACGGTAGCAAAAAACCTTGCAATCACTATAAAAATTCCATACAATAATAAAAATTAACCATGAAATTCATTGTTCCTTTTTAGGTGCAATGATATATTTTTCCCTCTTTTTTTGCAAAACTCACAGAATGTGAGTGGATTAAATTAAAATACCAAAAGAGTCACATAAAATACATGCTCGTATCGAGACATGGATGCAACAGACATCGCATAGTCCGGCTTTACAGGGAGTAAAGTAACAATACATGTTCCCATCCTTCAAAGAGTAACAATATACTCTTTTTTTTAAAAAAAACTCACAATTGTGAGTGAATTATATTGAACAACCGAAAAAGTTACAAGGTTTTGTCATGCTCATGTTAAGCCATGACAACATCCAGGAATCCTAATTACAACGGCTATTAGGGCAGCCACTCCTACCGATGGCCAAGGTTTGCCCCCGTCCCTGGTATTCCGTCTGCTGACAACAAGGCACAAGTAGTCCTAGACCAATCCTCCGAGTGATGCTTGTGCCCGAGTGCCCATATTAGAACTTTGCTTTCCTGTATAATTTCTGCGAAGCTTGCCACGTCAAATCCTCCTTCAAAAACACGGCGGTTCCTTGTTTGCCATACGTTATGAAAGAAGAAGTATCTGACAATCTAAGTGCTGACGAGGAGTGCAGGACTCCCTGAGTTTTTACCTCCAAAGCATAGGTCAGTCTTGAAAAAACTAATTTTCCATATTCTCTGGACCCACTTGCATACTTTCCCTGCGAGGCCTTTTATAGATGGGCAGTCCATGAAAAGGTGGGCCAGATCTTCACTAGTCAACCTGCACCCCGAGCATCAATCTGACCCAATCCCTCTCTCCTGAATCTTCACCCCCTTCGATAGAGCACCCCAAATAACCTTCCATAAGAAAACCTTTATGTATTGTGGAACCTTTGGCTTCCATATGTTCTCCATTACATGCTCCCACCTTTCCTCCGGCCATTGCTTTTTCCATAGCTTATTAAGGGGGCTAGACTAATTCTTCTTTTGCATCATTATCTCATAAACGATTTTAGTATGGGGTTTCCACAAGAGACTGCTTCCGGGCCATTTCCAGGCTTTCCAGTCCAACTCCAAGTCACACATTGGCATCACTAGATTGTCAAGTTCTTTCATCACTTTGTGGACAAGCAAGACCTCCAAGCTATTGAGTTGGTATTGGGCCATCATATGGTCAATGGTTTTCCAACTCTTGTTGACATTGTCCCAAAAGTGCTCAAGTCGGATCAGACCCTTATTATTCAGCTTCCTTGCTGTCTCAATCCAATAGGGAGTTTGTGGCGGGTCTACAACTTTGGAGAGCCAGGGGGCCAATGTAGGATGGAGTTCTTGAAGTATCTGGCTTCTTCCCCCCACTTTAAGACTCTTGCTACTCTATTGCATTTTCTTACCAATTCTCCTGAGCTGCCCCCCAGTCTTAAGGTAGACCACGCCGGGGCAAGCAGCTTGTCATGAACCTCCACCCCTCTCCACTTTCCTCCCTACGAGCCAAGTTTAGCAGCTTCTATCATATCTCTGATCATAGCTGCCCAAACTTAATCCTGTCTAGCCAAGGAAACAACAAATTTGGCGCAACAAGCTTCTGCATGGGTCACAGGGTTAAGAATCCCGAGGCCTCCTTGATTCCCCGTTCGAGCAACCGATTCCCAACTGGCCCATTGCCATAGCCTGGAAGATTTCGTGTTATTTTTCCATAAAAATGTTTTTACTAGTTTTAAGAACTCTTTCCAGTGACACTTTGCCATCTTGAGAAGCGGGCTAGTGAAGGCAATATAAGGAATCATGAAGGCCTTCATCACTTTTATCCGACTTGGGAATGGGAGAAGAGCATACTCCCACCTACTCATTTTTGTTTTGATTTTCTCAAGCACCCACTCGAATCTTTGCTTGTGAGTTACATCCACCCCCAAGGGGGTTCCCAGATGTCTAAAGATCTTTCCTTTTGTGACAATCTCCCCTGACCATACAGAAGGATCAAATGAGTCATTTTCACATAGGGAAATCATCCTTGACTTCTCTATATTACACTGGGACCCTGAAGCTACCGAGAACATTTGTACAATCTCCATATCTTTCATGATGACCTAGGCGCACGCCTTCAGGAAGAGGAGAGAATCATCAGCAAAAAATTTTGCCAGGAGTTGTCTATTTCGTGGTAAAACAAGGCCTTGCACCTCCCCACGTTCAGCACTATCTTCGAGCGTCGTGATTAGAGGATGTGATCCTATGGCGAAAAGTAGGGGGGCAAGAGGGCATCCCTGTTTAATAGACCTTTTAACCTCAAAAGAGCCCACAATTCTACCGTTAAATAGGATCTCTGACTGGCTTCCAGCCTCCATCACATGAACCATCTGACAGAGGCGCGGCCCAAAGCCTAGAGCTTCCATGATGTCTTCTAGATATGTCCATGTTATTATGTCATAGGCCTTGTCCAGGTCCACAACTACAGCAAAATGCACTCCTGCTTTGTGACAATTGGGTATTCTATGACCACCATTGCTGCCAAGATGTTATCGTATATGGACCTTCCTTTAATGAAACCATGTTGATGGGGGGAGATGATCTTGGTTAGTAAGGGAGCTAGTATGAGGGCCACTGCTTTAGCTATAATTTTGTAGGCCACCGGCATCATCGTTATAGGGTGCCAATGTTGTAGTTTAGAGCAGTAGATCTGTTTTGGAATGGGCTTGATAAGCCCTCTCTTCACACTTGTCTCCAACGCCCCTTCGACCATGGATTTATTGGCCAAACTTTGTGATTGGGGCCTTGAGGTCTTCCCAAAATTCTGCATAGAATTCCACCGTCATCCCATCCCAACCAGGGGACTTTTCCTTGCCAAGGGCTTGCAATGCTAGTTAACACTCGTCTTCGGAAAATGCCCGTTCCAAGTTATTAGCTTCTGAGTGGGGAATTTCCTTTTTAACACTCTGTAGCAAGGTCCCTCTGGCTTCCTCCACCTCTTGGGACTGGGTCTCCGGTCGTCCAATGATTTGACTGAGATAGCTCAACATCATACAAGCCATTTCATCCTGGTTATGAACTGATGTCCCTTTCTCATCATCAAGCGAGCGGACGTGGCCTCGGCTCTTCTTGATTTTTAGAGCCCTAAAAAATTGAGCTTGATTGGAGGCCTCCGGTTGCAAATAAATCTCCCTAGAGAGAAGTCTAACCTTTTTTATATCTTCTACCTGCTCATTAACGAGGTTCGATTTGGCTTCAAGCCATCGTTTGTGTTCGCCCTCAATAGCATGCCCATTGGCTTTTATAGCGGTAAGCAATTGTACCTCCGCTGAAAGATGCAACAGGTGATCCTCCCTAGCTTTCTTGATTCGGGGGCCCGAGGTTTTGATTGCTTTCTAGATGGTCCGAGCAAAGAGGTCCCACGCATTGTGCTTGTTGAGGTCGGCATCTTTTTTTATCTTACCCAGTGCTTTCTTGGCTAGATTCCTGAAAAGGGGGTCTTTGAATAGGTGTGCCCCTGTTACCAACAGTTTTTTTTTAAATTTCTTGGGGTCTGCTCCTCCTCTTTATTCTTCTTAAATTGAATGTGCAGAGGAATGTGATCCAAGGCGATTTTTGTTGGGACTACCTTCATTTCCATGAGCGTCGATATCCAGTCATCTTAGCGCGAGCAATAGCATCTGTCCAGTCTGGAGGCAGTGCGGGCGTACTGAAGGCTTGTGTAGGTGAACCCAAGCGTGCTATTCCATGGGCCAATATACTCTTACCCCAATGTGGTTGGTGTAAAGTATAAATTGTATGCCACCACCATTGGTCTAGCCTCAAAATCCAGCTCATGGATTTTATGACGAAGAGAACTTACAGTGCTAGAAAAAAAACGTAGGTTTAGTGTAATTCCACCTTCAAAATTTGAAACTTACCTTTGAAAATAAAATTTGAAGGTGCAAAACCTTACAAATTTTAGAAACTTTTAGTGTATTTTTATAAAAATACATACAAATTTCACCAAAAAACCATTAATCTTTTCTAGTTGAAAGTTTTCAAAGCTTTTGAAAATAATCGAGCCCCGAAGAGAGGGCAAAGCAATGGAGGAATGAAAAATGTGACGAGGATAGGAGGTAAGTCAACATCAATCATGTAGGTAGCAGCCATCTAGGATGACCCACGGCACTAAGTGACACAGGAATGCATGTGGGGGCAGATAAGGGGATCGGCGAGAGAGGACTGACGGGCATCTCGAGGTGCATGCGCCCACCCAAAAAATGGGGGCGTCGTTGAAGAGCACGGATTGAAACCCATGACCTCATGCCCCAATGCCTTTTGAGGCTTGAGCTAACTGCGTCGCCCATCCGCATGCATGTGAAAGTAATGCCATTTTACATGGTGTTATAAACGATAAACTTAGACTGACTTAGAACTAAACCCGAACAGACCCCATGTCTGGGTTCAGTTCTTGGCCGGGTTTGATTTTAACAAGCAATCTACGATACAAATCACCTCGATGATTGCGCGTGGAGTTCTCATCCATTGATCCCTTCAACACACACACACCCCCCCTCCCCCCAAAATCCTCTCATGTCACTTAGTTGTGAGGTAAGACGAAGCTCCCTCGCTTCTTCTAGGTTTTCATTACTTTTAAAAATGTAAGGTAGGTGGCCAAAACGTTCCTTTTAGGCACCATGCTCTTCTAGGTGTGTTTGTGGGCAGAAAAAACTAAGATGGGAGAAAGCTCTAAATAGTTGGACACCGACATATATATGGAGTCATGCATATACTACATAGCTTAGAACGGAGAATACAAGGGTGCTCCAAATACTGTAAAATCAAAAGTCAAAGACCTCGATCATTGAAATCTGGTGCATATGGAGGACCCATATAATTATATGTGCTCAAAGTTTCCTATTGTTGGTTGTTGGTAAAGAATTTTGTATCACCTTACCCTTTAATATAGCTCGCATGGAATTGCAACATGCGCCTTCCACAATATGAGGAAGAGCTCCCATCCAGGGCTAGAAAAATACATTTTTCCTAACCGAACAAAATAAGGGAAAACTTGAAATTCTCCCAGTTTTTAGGCCAAAATTTCAAGATTCTCCGGTAATTACACTAAAACTTGTGTAAATTTGCCAGTTTTCTTAAAGGCAAGCTCAAAATCTAACCGGGATTTTAAAATTTCAGCCGGCTACAATACACTAGACCCCGGTTGTTTTCTAACACTGCTCCCATCCACGTATCAAAGGCGCCTAGGATATGCACTGGAACTACAAGTGAGCTAGCATAAGCAAAAAGGGTCATGAAATGACAGGGGGTCTCACGACAGGACTTTTGATGGCTTGTGGGGAGAAAGGGAGTGGTCAGTGGTGGGGGATGAATGGCAAAAAGGGCAAGTATGGGCTCTTTTCTTTCTCATTTTTTTGAGTTTGCACAAGGTACCTAACCTCAAAAAAGAAAAAAAACGGGGTCCGTTTAGGTGCAAGTCAAAACATAAGGCTAGAAAGTCACATGTGTGAAAGGGGGGGGGGGGGGGGGGGGGGGTGGTTTGGGGTTTTACATACAATATGGAATGCAAACGGGAAGGTTGTTTTGTACTTACCTTTCCGGAAAGGCAATTGATCAAGGGTACCTAAAAGCACAAGAGCGCGCCACTTGATCTTGGTCATCGCATGTAGAGCTCTACGCTCGCCTTTTTTCCTCATCTTTGAAGACTCTCCCATCACCTTACCACAACACCGCTAGATTTGACATCATCAACGCTACCTCACCCTTTCCATTCGACGTCATCGATTGGCTCAATTTTCATAATCCATTCCAAGCTCTCTCTCTCTCTCTCTCTCTCTCTCTCTCTCTCTCTCAGTCGACTGCCTTGCATGTCTTTTCCTAAGAATTGTAGCAACGTGGATAGTCATACACACGATCGTTCCCTCTGCCTCTCTCTGTCTCTCTCTCTCTCTCTCTCTCTCTCTCTCAGTCGATTGCCTTGCATGTCTTTTCCTAAGAATTGTAGCAACGTGGATGGTCATACACACGATCGTTCCCTCTGCCTCTCTCTGTCTCTGTCTCTCTCTCTCTCTCTCTCTCTCTCTCTCTCTCTCTCTCTCTCTCTCTCTCATAGTCGACTGCCTTGCATGTATTTTTCTAAGAATTGTAGCAACGTGGATGGTCATACAACACCCCTACCTTACCAGATTCCACAAGAAGGTAGGCCAGAAGGGGGAAGAGAGAGCAAGAGGTAGAGAGGTCTCGCAGGCATTGGGCAAGACTCCATTCTGTCGAGAAAGAAACACAAAAATTTAAACATTGACTTTCCTTCTCATGCCATAAATTTTAAAAATTAAAATACACTAAATAAAGTGTAGAGCTTTCTTTCTTAAGAGTAAATATCCAAGTCGCCTGACTTGCTCAAACCGAGCCAAGCCACCAACCGGTACAGACCATACCGTTTATTAATCTAATCTTTCCACCCACCTATTGTGGGTTTTGCTATTAAAAAAAAAAAGAGTAAATATCCAATTCACCGACAAATCCCCCAACACATCCTTAATACTATGAATTCGCCACACCTTACCCTAGACCCACATCTCCATTCGTTTTTTGTTAAAAGAAAGTCCAAGGGATTAGACGCCCCCATTTCTCTTTCATGTGCAAAAAAAGGTGTAAGAGATTAGAGTCCGTTCTCTATCAAATGAAGGATAACGAGTAGCCTAATAGCCTAATTAACCCACACACCCTAGATCTTTACATCTATATCTATACTATATATTATGCAGCTTAAAATTTTCAAGGAAGGAGAGAACCTCCAGGTGTAACTCACTGCTTCAATTCAAATGAAACCTCACAAAATGTCCCATTTCTTTAAAGCATGGAATCTAGGAACTTGTGAAACTTCTAAGAGGCCTTTAATTTTTAACATTTCAAAGTATAACAAAAAGGTTTGACTCTACTTTTCCAACTTTACTTTTCCTTAATTGAAGGTTGGCTAAATGGCCATAAAATTTTAGTATTTAAGAAATTGTTCGTATGTACATTAGCAAAATTTTACCGATTTATTTCAAGGTGAACTTAGAATCTAACTTTGATTTTTTGATTAATACACTAAATCTCAATTAATAGACTAACTATGATCTCAAATAGCCTCAAAATGGAAGGGTGTATGTAAGTGTGTGCGTGTGTGTGTGTGAGCGAGAGAGAGAGAGAGAGAGAGAGAGAGAGAGAGAGAGAGAGAGAGGTCTCAAAGAGTGTTAATTTTTTTTCTTGATCGAAATAATTTTAAAATAGATCTATACATATATAATAAAGCTTAAATTTTTCAAGCAAGGAGAGGCCTTCCACATGTCATCCATTGCAGCTTGCACAAATATCCATGTTTTGAACTCTACGGTATAACGTGTAGCCTGACGATCTCAATGCTTGAAGGTCTCGAATAGCCCCAAAATGGAAGGGTGTGTGTGTGTGTGTGTGTGTGTGAGAGAGAGAGAGAGAGAGAGAGAGAGAGTTCTCAAAGAGAGTGCCAAAAGAATTTTCTTGATCAAAATAATATTAAAGTAAATCTATACATACATAATGGAGCTTAAATTTTCCAAGCAAGGAGAGGCCTTCCACGTGTCATCCATTGGAGCTTGCACAAATGTCCACGTTGGAAACTCCATGAAATAACTTGCAGCCTGACGACCTCAGTGCTTGAAGTTATTAATCCAATCTCCACCTGCAAACAGCCGCATTCGTGTCCATGATGTGTGTATGTGGTGTTCATGTGTTACTGTGTGTGTGTGTGTGTGTGAGAGAGAGAGAGAGAGAGAGAGAGAGAGAGAGAGAGAGAGAGAGAGAGAAGGAGGAGAAGAAGAAGAAGCAGAACAAGAAGAAGAAACGCAATTAGCCGTTGGCTATGTGTGCGTATAAGACTGGAATCTCAACCTACAGTGGGATTGGGCATTCTTGGTGGTGTGTGTGAGAGAGAGTCCAATCTAGCTGAGCGAGCCTATGCGCACACCCAAGTTTGTTTGTGCGTGTGTGTGTGTGTATGTGTGTGTGTGTGTGTGTGTGTGTGTGTGAGAGAGAGAGAGAGAGAGAGAGAGAGAGAGAGAGAGAGAGAGAGTAGCTAGAGTGCTCACTCTTTGTGTGTGTGTGTGTGTGTGTGTGTGAATGTGTGTCTGAGAGAGAACACGATATCACAGTTGCCCGTTGTCTACGCACGTGTGTGTGTGTGTGTGTGTGTGTGTGTGTGAGAGAGAGAGAGAGAGAGAGAGAGAGAGAGAGAGAGAGAGAGAGAGAGAGAATGTGAGATCACAATTGTCCGTAGACTCTATGTGTGTGTGTGTGTGTGGGGGGGGGGGGACATAGAGAGAGAGAGAGAGAGAGAGAGAGAGAGAGAGAGAGAGAGAGAGAGAATGTGAGATCACAATTGTCTGCATCCTCTATGTGTGTGTGTGTGTGTGTGTGTGTGTGAGAGAGAGAGAGAGAGAGAGAGAGAGAGAGAGAGAGAGAGAGAGAGAGAGAGAGTCTTACTCAGTGGTGAGAGAGAATGACAGAATATGTGGGGATTTAATGGCAAGAGAGAAAATAGTGAGTACTTTGGAAGAGAGAGAGAGAGAGAGAGAGAGAGAGAGAGAGAGAGAGAGAGAGAGAGGGGATGCAATTGGTCCCATAGCCAATGACGAACAAAATCGAGTAAGCCCAAGATAACAAATCTAGGACATGAAAAAAATGTAGGATGGGTGGCGAGCAATTGCAAGTTGACGACACAAGGCACAGTAAACTGTTGACTATGTTAAAAAGAAAATTTGTGCTAAATTTTTCTGAACTTTGTAGGTGTTCTCAATTTCAAATTAGAATTTTAAGGTAAATCTCAAAATTTGTGGGTGGGATTACACTAAACCTTTGTTAAGCATTCTAACCTTGAAATTAGAATTTAGAGATAAATCCAGATCTATAGGTGGAATTACACCAAACCTAAGTTTTTTTAGCACTTCAATACATAGTGCTTTTTCCCAAAAGCTTAGAAAATCTATAGATGAGTCTTGAGATTTTGTCTATTTGAGTGTTTTTACACTAAGCTTCAATAAACTTCATGGGTTTCCTCACCTTCAAATCTATAATTTAAAAGTTGTAGGTGGGATTACACTAGACCTAGCCTTTTTTCGAGTACTCATATACATATTGCTCTGTTTCAGAAACTTGAAAAACTTACATGTGAGAAAATTATATTTGAAGGTCTTTACATGATTTTCCTAAAATTTGTCTATGAAATCTGGGGATTTGCCTTTAAATTTAAAGGTTCTTACTAAATTTGGAGGTTGCGATCGAGGGCTCTTAGAGAATTCCACAAAAAATTGAAATTTAAAACACCTACATATGATAGAATTGTAAAGACAAATTTACTATATTTGAAAGTTTTTATATTTGAATTTCTCAAATTGCATGTATGATGATTGTATGCCTCTCCTTTGATATGTAATTCATCCCTACTAGTTTCTTTAAGCTTTGTGTGTTTTTTCAACTACAAATCTTGAATTTAGAAGTAAACCTCAAAATTTGTAGGTGGGATTACACTTAATCTAGGTTTTTTTTTTAGCAGTTGGATATAGAGTGCTTTTCTCCATGTATCAATATTTGTAGTATGTTTGTAGTTTAGGATGCCACATATGTATGGAAGGAGAATAGTGAGGGCAAGGAAGCTCTAAGTAGTTTTCACATGAGGCAAGGTGAGGGCTTGTGTATGGATACAATGGTGTATCCTTATAATGGCATCATGTAAGTATTTGACATGAGAAAACTAAAATGGTTATTCAAGGGCTCTTTAAAAAAAACCTTTTTGTTTGAAAAATGTTTTGGTTAACATGTACACCATATTTAAATGTAGCCTCTTGGAATGCACTTATGTGGCCCTTGGCACCCCCATTCTTAGGGGTTCTTGCTCTTGGGGTCACTTTCCAAGGAGGCAAATTTACTATATTTACATTAAACTTAGATTTTCTTCGAGCACTCAATTACACAATGCTTTTTTCAAAATTCTGGAAAAACTACCATGAGAATTTTTAGAGGCAAATTTATTGTATTTGATGGTTTTAACACTAAATTTTTCTAAACTTTGTAGGAGTTCTTACCTTCAAATCTATTATTTAGAGGTAAATCTCAAAATTTGTAGGTTAGATTAGACTGAATGTAGGTTTTTTTTAGCATTGAGATACACAATACTTTCTCCCAAAAACTTGGAAAACCTATATATGAGAATTTTTAGAGGCAAATTTACTATATTTGTAGGTTAGATTACACTGAATGTAGGCTTTTTTTCAGCACTGAGATACACAATACTTTCTCCCAAAAACTTGGAAAACCTACGTATAAGAAATTTTAGAGTCAAATTTACTATATTTAAAGGCTTTTTTTTGTAGGTTGGATCACATTAAGTAGGTTTCTTTTTAGCACTTAAATACACAATATTTTTTCCAAAAAACTTGGAAAACCTACATATGATTACAGTAAGCGTACACTCAAATACATTTCTAGGTGGGATTGCACTAAACCTAGCCCTTTTTAGATTTTTAGTAGGGAGAGGAAGGTGTTTTAGTGTCTTATGCATTATTTGTTGAAGGTGTCATTGATCCAACATCTAATGATGATGGTGAAGAGGGAGAGGGAGATTATCCCTCATCTAGACCTTGCAAAATGTCTAACACATTAATGCTTTCTTGAAGTGTTGGTTTGCGTGAATGTGGGATGTGTATGGAGATGATCCATTGAAGGCTAGCGGCCCAGCAACATGCTTTGATGTCCATAAACCATTCTTCATCTCTTTCTACATCAAGTTAGGGGCCAATCCCATGGACTCGAGAATGTCGAGTCTAATGTATAAGTCGTCCAATGAGCAAACATGAGCTATGCTTCTTTTCACCTCTTCTAAAGGCTTGGAAGTATCCATCTTTAGCATACCAGCTCGATGTGAGTGCAACCAAGTGGTGATGGTACTCCTCACAAGATGGGCTCATTGGGTGGTAATGACACTACATATCTTCTTCACTTCCATGGCCAGCTGCATCTCTCAGACGTGGTACACATAGGTATGATCATCTTCCATCTTGACCAAAAATGTGCAGCAGCTCCTTTGAGATAATTAAGGTTAAATTCTCCGTCATCATGGAGATAGCAGGCACTATGTAGCTCTCTTTTTTCTTAGATAATTATACTCTCTCTCTCTCTCTCTCTCTCTGTTTCTCTCTCTCTCTCTCTCTTTGTGTGTGTGTGTGTGTGTGTAGCATGTTGCTTAACCAGAAGCGACTTCTATTGTATGACGAACACCAAAAGTTGGAGACGTCATGAATTGGGAGAAAAGCTCAAGAAAAAAGTGTAATGGCACCTACAAATTTTGAAACATTACCTCTAAATTTTAAATTAGAAAGTAAGAAAACCTTCAAAATATGAAGGAATTTAGTATTTAAAGTTTTTTTGGGCACTGGGGAGGGAGAGAAAATTAAGCAACTACCACCAACCCAGAGAACTATCCAATTAAACAAAGAGAAGGGAGGAAGAGGAGGAGAATAGAAATATTAATATTTGTGTATGTGTGTGTGTGTGTGTATGTGTGTGTGTGTGTGTGTGTGTGTGTGTGTGTGTGTGTTTTCTCTTCAATAGCAACAAAGAACTTAAATCCATTGAATAAGGGCTAGAAAATCCTATGTAATGTGTGAGAACCTACCAAGCTTGGTATTAAAGGAATATTTGTTGCCTCTTGCATGTATATTTTTATTTGAGAATCCATAGAGAGATGTTGTGAATCATTTTTTTTAAAATTAAAGAGAGTGTATACATGTAGAATAATGGAATTTATATAATTTTTCACCTTTGTAGTTGTAAGAATAGAAGATATGCATTTTCTAGCCGCAGCAACGCGCAGGTCACATACTACACTGGGTCTACACTCCCTATTAAGGCGAATCTAGACAGATGCTGCTACGTCCACGTAGGCTTCTGCTTGCAAAAAAAAAAACAAAGCAACACAGTCTCGATCTGTTCCTGCACTGTAGATTTCCATCGCAGGGCCATGGCCTCCTCTGCATTCGCGATGGCAAAGGGTACACCCCCACCCTCGTCCTCGCTTCCTCCTGCGACCAAGTCATCGCACTTTGGCCTTGCGTCCTCAATGCAATCAGGCCCCTCGTGAGTTAAAAGAACATACAATGAGCTCTCCTTTAAGCTCCATCTCGGATTTTTACTCCATGCTCACACCTCACCTCCCTTCCTTACTGCCCTCTGTGTTGGGATTAAAGCCCAAGTGGCCTCTTATGCAGATATGGCTGGCCGCCCGCCTAACTCACTTCCCTCTAACTCTTTGTATATACTAACTTATACTTTGTGAATACTAAGGTATTGGGAGATAACCCTTCTAACACTTCTCTGCGTACTGTACTGTGTAAGCTCACTGTGTGTGTGTGTGAGAGAGTCGACCCACGCTCCGCTCCGCGACTTCAATTGGTATCAGAGCCTTAGTTCAGTGCGGTTTTGCGCAATCGCGCGCGCGCGCACTTTTTCGGAAGATTCTGGATCCGGAGTTCAAAAATTCACACTCGGCGTTCCGGGAGCGTTTCCAACAGGTGACCTGCGGTTTTACCCCCCTTTCGAAGCCGTTTATGCCCTCAAAATTTCGTTCTAAGCACTACAACAGAAGATAGATTTCAGCCGCAAAGAAATCCGTCTTGTGTAGATTGGCAAGCAGGAGGTGGCCGACATCAATATCGGCATCGACATACATCACTCATTAGTCTTCAGAGCAACATCTATAGACCAGGTACACATATATATCATCAGATATATATATTGCAGTCTGCATTGTTACTTCTTGTGCTTGCCAGGTTCCAAGGGAGGTGTGGCCATACGACGGCTTGATGTACTGTGATTGTGGGTCTGCTAGTTGTGAGTCACGCTAGCAGACAGACCGCCGCAGCGGTCATAGGACAGTGATTGGTCTATTATAGGATGTATGCTAGTTCTGGGCAGTTTGCTGAGCCATCTGAGAGGGTCGTGTGTGAGGTTTTTTGAAGCCAAGCACTGGGGGCTGGGTTACCCAGTGTGAGTTGGATTAGGTTGCTGGAGTTCCCCTCTACACGCATCCTCTTCGGCGACTTTTATCCCTTAGGATGTATGACTTTGTGTAGACATTGGATTGCATCTTGTGCGTCAGGCCGTTGAGGCATTGTTCAGGGTTCAGTCTTGAGACAGATACAGGTTCTGTCATCGCCCAGAGAGGAGACAGTGTATGCTTACAGGACAACATATTACAGAGATTTTTTAGATTTGTCACTAGTCAGCTAATTATGATTGTTTTTTGAGCTATCTTTTGGTTCCCAGAGCTCAGTTTACAGGGGAGACTCTGTCAAAAATTTTCAAAATACTGACAGTTCCTGAGGAGAGGTGTTCAGCTTGTTGATTACAGCTTGTTTACTGTGTACAGAGGCCAATTTACAGGGGAAACTCTGCCAGATTTTTCTCAGGAGTAAACAGTTTGGCAGATATGGCATCTTCTCAAAGTGAGACTCTTTACAACATAAAGAAGCTGGATGGCACAAACTTTCCATTCTGGAAGAAGCAGATTTGGCAGGTTTTGGTGCAGGAAAAACAAGTGAAGCCACTGAAGCTCAAAGGGGAGAGACCAGAAGGTATGGCTGAAGATGAGTGGGAAGAGCTTGAAGAGTTAGCTTGTTCCACAATCATGCTGACACTGGCAGAAAATGTTTACTTCAACGTAGCAGAAGAGACTACAGCGTATGGCGTATGGCAAAAGCTATGTGGTATGTACGAGAAACAAAGTGCTGCTTCTCAGATTTACTGGCTCAAGAAATTGGTGGATTTGAAGATGAAGGAAGGGACAGCCATGTCAAATCATCTGAATGAATTTCACACAATTTTCAGCTAGTTAACAGCACAGGAGATAGTCTTTCCAGATTCAGTGAAGGCTATGTTTCTCTTAATCACTTTGCCAGACAGTTGGGATACTTTTCGTACAACGTTAAGTAATTCTGTCGCGCCAGAAGGTCTTACAAGTGCCAATGTAGAAGGCAGCTTGCTCACAGAGGAAGTGAACAGGAAGAACATTGACAAAGGCAAAGGCAATAGTGCTTTGGTCGTTCGAGGGAGACAACAGTTTAAAGAGAAGAAGGGTAAGAAGGCACAAAACCAAAGTAAGTCTCGTGATTTGAAGTCAAA
The DNA here is from genome assembly GCF_014529385.1 of Adiantum capillus-veneris. NCBI lineage: Eukaryota > Viridiplantae > Streptophyta > Polypodiopsida > Polypodiales > Pteridaceae > Adiantum > Adiantum capillus-veneris. Next base: position 4,593,319 of record NW_028221436.1, read on the forward strand.
GGATGACATAGAATGCTACCATTGTGGCAAGAAGGGTCACATGAAGCGAGACTGTACGAAGTGGAAACAAGAAAAAGGAAAAACAAAGAGTTCTGAGCAAGATCAAAAGAAGAGTTCAGTGAAGATTGAAGAGGTGAATGTCACAGGATCTGGTTCAGACAGTGATTCTGGTATAGCAGCTGGTGACATCCTCCTTAAAAGCAATCTTGATTCTGTTTTCTTGACTGCAGAGGATGGACATGCTATGAGTGATTGGATTATCGACTCAGGGGCATCTTTACATGTTTCTCCGCACAAAGAGTGGTTTACATCATATGTGGCTACTAAAGATTATGTCAGACTTGGCAATGAGCAGGTTTGTGACATACTTGGAGTGGGAGATGTGCAGTTGAAGTTTCAGAATGGATCTTCTTTATGGCTCAAGAATGTCAGACATGTTCTAGCAATCCGAAAGAGCTTGATTAGTACAGGGAAGTTGGATGATGCGGGTTATGTGACAGTTTTTGGGAACATCGCTTGGAAGATCTCCAAAGGTTCGATGACTGTAGCACATGGCAGCAAGTCAGGAACTCTGTACACTTTACATGTTTCAGAGGTTAAAAACCATGTAATTAATGTGATTGAGCAGCCAAGTGTGTCACTGTGGCATCGTAGGTTGGGACATATGTCAAACAGAGGAATGGAAATACTTTCTCATTATGGTTATTTGCCTGGCTTTTCATTTCAAGATTTCAAGTTTTGTGAGCATTGTGTTTATGGTAAGCAAACACAGGAACCGCACAGATCAAAGAGGAATCGTAGGGACGAACGGTTAGCTCTTGTACACAGTGATCTATGCGGACCAATGCCTAGTTTGTCACTAGGGGGAGCAGCGTACTTTTGTACATTCATAGATGACTATTCTCGCAAAGTATGGGTTTACTTCTTGAAGCACAAGGATGAGGTGCTCAAGGTCTTTAAGACATTCTTGCAGCTGGTGGAGAATCAGAGTGGTCAGAAGCTGAAGTGCTTGAGAACTGACAATGGTGGAGAGTACGTTTTCAAAGCTTTTCAAGACTTTTGTGAAACAAAAGGGATTAAGTGGGAACTTACTGCACCATATAATCCTTCACAGAATGGGGTTGCAGAACGTATGAATAGGACCATACAAGAGAAGGTCAGAAGCATGTTGTCAAATGCTGAGTTGCCTGATGGATTTTGGGCGGAAGCAGTGGCTACAACAGTCCATTTGATCAACAGGTCTCCTAGTAGGGTTCTGGATAAGAGTGCAGTGGCCGAGATGCTATGGACAGGCAAGGCACCTTCGTATAAGCATCTCAGAGTCTTTGGTTGTGAAGCTTATAGCCATATTCCTAAGGAGTTCAGAAATAAGTTAGAACCAAAGAGCAAGAAGTGTATATTTCTTGGCTACGGAGAATCGGGCGAGATGGGTTACCGGCTTTGGGATCCTGAGTCCAGAAAGCTTATTCGTAGCAATGATGTGCATTTCAATGAAGCCAAGTTTCACGCTAAGCCAGAGAAGACAGAGGAGATCAGAAGAGTTGTCTTCAGGGAAGATGGACCTAGTGCTAGCACATCAAGACAGCATGGTCAGGCTCAGGAACAACCTATAGTGGCTAGAGAGGAAGAATCAGTTGTGGTGAGACGTTCTGAGCGTGTCTCCAAACCACCTGATTATTATGTGCCATCTCTAAATTATGTCATGCTCACAGATTGCGGAGAACCATCTTGTTACAAGGAAGCATTACAAGTGGTTGACTCGAAAAAATGGCAGTTGGCCATGCAGTCAGAGATGACAGATCTGCATAAAAACCAGACATGGAAGTTGGCTAAATTACCACAGGGCAAAAAGGCTCTACCTTGTAAATGGGTTTACAGGTATAAGATCACCGCTCATGATAGTCAGCCAAAGTACAAAGCAAGGCTTGTTGCCAAGGGCTTTAAGCAAGAACAAGGCATTGACTTTGATGAAGTCTTCTCTCCAGTGGTCAAGATGACTACATTGAGATGCTTTCTTGCATTGGTTGCTATATTGGATTTGGTGTTGCACCAAATGGATGTCAAGACAGCGTTCTTGCATGGTGATTTAGATGTGGAAATTTACATGCAGCAGCCAGAAGGGTTTGTTGAGAAGGGCATGGAACATTTGGTATGCCAGTTGTTAAAGAGTCTTTATGGCTTAAAACAATCACCGAGGGCATGGTACCATAAGTTCCACCAGTTTATGCTTTCTCAAGGCTACAAACGTAGTGAGTTCGATCACTGTCTATATACAAAGAAGGCTAAGGATGGCAGTTGGCTGATCCTTATTTTGTATGTGGATGACATGTTGATTGCTGGCAAACACTTGGAAGAAATTTCAGCTTTGAAGTCAAAGATGGCAAAATCGTTTGACATGAAAGACATGGGTGAGGCAAGTCATATACTTGGTATGCGCATTGAGAGAGACAGATCAAAGAAGTTGATTTGGTTATCTCAAACAGAGTATATTGACAAGGTTTTGCAACGTTTCAATATGGAGAAGGGAAAGGCATTGAGTGTTCCATTGCCACCATATGTGAAACTTAGCAAACAAGATTGTCCTGTGTCTGAGGAAGAAAAGGCTGAAATGGATAAGATTCCATATGCATCTGTAGTGGGTAGTTTGATGTATGCAATGATTGCTACACGTCCGGATATTGCATTTGCAGTGGGAGTGGTTAGCAGATATATGTCAAATCCTGGCAAGAAACATTGGGAGGCAGTGAAAGGTATCATGAAATACTTAAAACATACAAAGAGTATGCGCATATGCTATGGTAGTCAGGATTTGAGTGTCAGAGGATACACTGACTCAGATTATGCAGGAGACTTGGATAAGAGGAGATCTACATCAGGCTATGTCTTTACATTGGCTGGAGGTGCCATATCATGGCGATCTCGATTACAAGATTGTGTTACGCAGTCTACTACAGAAGCTGAGTATGTTGCAGCAAATGAGGCATGCAAAGAAGCTATTTGGCTTGGTAGATTGGTTGCAGACTTGGGAATCAAAGTAGATATGACAGAGTTATATAGTCAAAGTGCTATACAATTGGCAAAGAATCCAGTGTTCCATTCGAAGACTAAGCATATTGATGTCAAATATCACTTCATTAGGGAAGTACTTGAAGACAAGCAGATACAACTACTGAAGATCCACACCAAGGACAATCCTACTGATCTACTCACAAAGGGACTTCCAGGAGAGGGCTTTGTGCATTGTCGTGAGTTATTGGGCATTGGATAGATGGCAGCCATGTAAATCTTTGTACATTTATGTTCATAGATTTACAGTTACTTAAAGTGCCACATTGGACTTTAAGTGGGAGGTTGTTGGGATTAAAGCCCAAGTGGCCTCTTATGCAGATATGGCTGGCCACCCGCCTAACTCACTTCCCTCTAACTCTTTGTATATACTAACTTATACTTTGTGAATACTAAGGTATTGGGAGATAACCCTTCTAACACTTCTCTGCGTACTGTACTGTGTAAGCTCACTGTGTGTGTGTGTGTGTGTGTGAGAGAGTCGACCCACGCTCCGCTCCGCGACTTCACTCTGTACCTTTGCTCTACACCTCATACCCCCCTGCAACCCATCCGCTCACTGCATCTCTCTCTGTTTGCTTGTTTCTCTATCGCCCCCTTCGCCCTGGTACTTGGATATTGTGTAACCAAGCCCATTCATTATGTCTCATGATGATTTTTTCACTTCTCTTGAGACTGTCTCTAATGAAAATATTGTCATGTGTGTGGGACGGGTGTCTAACCTCACTCCTATCTCATTGCAGATTTAGCGGGAACCATGATTAGATTGTCAATCCATGGGATGAAGCTGACTCGACTAGTGCACAGAGGCTACAAGAGGTTGTCAATCTCTCAAAAAAAAACAAACAACTCGCATCTAACTCAAGCTACACTCAAGTGACTTAAATCACCAAAAGCCAATCGCTCATCGACAAACAAATCACATCCATTACAGCATCAAATGACATCCAAATGTAATGAAACTTCTATGACAAGTTTATAAGACCTAAGCACACATGCTTATGGTCTCAAATCCCACTTTAGGTCAAATGCAAAAATCACGATTATTAACATCAGTGGATTTTTGACCTAGTCGTTTTCAATCTAGAATGTACCTAAATGCTTAGCAATGATGCCCCAATACCCTGCCTATGCTTAGTTTTTTAGTTTGAAGTGTAAATTACTACTTATGATGAAATTAGGCCGTGGGTTGGCGACACCAAAAGCTACGAAATACCGTGAAATGCTTACATCAATGAGTAGAGCTCTTACCTGCGGTTGCAACGCAACAGACGCGATTGCAATGTGACAACCACGGAGAGAGTAGGAAGCGCGAGAAGGAGAGAAGTGAGAGTCGTTAGCTCACACTGTGTATTTCATTATCTAAAACTCCCAAAATAACTTACAAAAATTGGATTTTATACCTTAGCCAAGGTTTTTGGTGGTCAAACTAATAATTTGGGAGCTCTAACTAAAGATGGGTAAAGACAGGTTGATACAATCTAGAAACTTATATCCCCGGCTCATCAATTACAAAGTTTATCCGAAAAATAGGAGTTACAATATTCCCGATTTATCAAAATAATAGGTGTTTTTACAATGATAGCTCCAAAAAATGGTATCCGACTTAGCTTGCTGCTAACATTCCCCCCCTCCTCGCCTATGTCATCCCTTGACACAGCTTTATGGGTTGAAATGATCTTCAGGTTGACGGCTGGCAAGGTGGTCTTTAAGTGCATGTAGAGCCTTTTCGTATCTGATCTTTCTCTCTTTGTCTGGCACCTGCAAAAATTGCATAGTGGCTCTCTTTTTTAGCTCAATTGCGGAGTAGCCTACGAATCTGGAAGTCAGGTTGTTGATCATTGGCCCAAAAATCTTCGTTCGACAATTGAAAAATCTTGTGTAGAACGCTTCCTCAAACGCCAACATATTATGAGATGGCAAGAACATGCAGCGGGCGTAGAAGCCATAAAGGACTTCTTCGAAAGGTTGGCCATTAAGATCGTAGCATAAACCCTTATTGCCCTCTAGGAAGGACATCCACGGGGCTCCTGCTTGCTCAGGCTCATGAAAGACTTCAATCCATGTGAGCAGCATTCGGCAAATTTTGTAGAGCATAGCACATGAGAGATCAGGGACGCTTTTGAAGAATGACATGGCGTTCGTTAGGGTTTTCACCATGTATTCCTCTGTCGGCATTCCCTTTTCTGGAGCTGGCAATCTCAGATAATTCAGCCATGTCGGCCGCTTCTTTGTCATTGCCTCATGTGCTTGCCACGTTCTTACTCTTGGTACATGACAAAAAGTTGGATCCTTTTGAAGTGTCGCAGGTGCTCTTGTGAACAGAATCAAGTATCTTGGATTCTTGTTCAGCCAGCTCTTTCTCCACTTGGGGTGGACTTCATCTGTGCCTTCTACTTGCATGTCTTTATAAAGTCTTTCCTTGACCTGTAGCAACTCTACCTTGATCAAGGGATATGGTAGTGATTGTTGATGCCAGTGTGCATTGATTTGGTTGGAAGTGAGTTGAGTAACATTGACAGAGTGAAGAACTCTCAACTCCCAATCCATCGTTGTTTTCCATTGTTCATCTGCTTCCTGGGTAACCTTTTCTTTAAGTGCATCTTCCTCAGCTTTTGACAATTGGACCATTGGCACCTCATCAGCTTCTGTGAATGGTACTTGAAATTCTTCTTCGCCACCTAGCCCTTATTTTGGTTGTGTTTCCATCTCAGTGAAAGAGACTGGGGGAATATCAATGTGTGGCTGCTCTAACGTACCTGATTTTTCCTACGTCTCTTGTTGTCCATCTCGCGGTAGCTGGTTGACTCTCTTTAGCTTGGCTATTTCCTTGAGAAATTCTTCTTCTCTTTGTACCCGCATTAATGCAAGGTCTCTAATTTGTGACTGCTCCAACTTTAGTTCTAGCTCAAGATCTTTATTCTTTTTCTCCAATGCTTTGTACACTTCGTCTGTACCTTTGATTGAGGTGACTGCGGATTCTCTCTTATCTGTCGCAAAAGGTTGCCTGATCGTTGATCCTCTGCTCTGAATATTGCAATGAGCGTTTGCTATGTCTAGTTGTACTTGGATCTTTTGAACTGACAGAGTTGTAGTTAAGAGTTCGTTGGTAACCTCTGTCAGTTGTTCGTCCTTGGTCTTGCAGGCATTTGTCAACTTCATGAGAAGTTCGCCTAGGTCTTCCATTTCCTTTTGCTATTTTTTCTCTAGCTAGCTAGTATTGTTCAGCTTCAGCTTTCAATTCTTGGACTTGTTTCTGCAGATCGGTGATGACATTTAAGATGTCCTCTAGCTCTCCTTGAAGAGCGTCTATCACCATTTCCAATTCTTTAGCCTTAGCACTGTGGCTAAGTGCTGCTGATCGTAATTTTTATGTCATCTCTTGCATCTACTTTGCATATTCATTAACTTTGAGAATTACCTCATCATTTGTCTGCCATTCTTCAGTTTCTATGGGCTACCTAGATGTTTTGCCAATATCTTGTGATTCCTTTGGTGTGGCTATGGCGGCTATTTATGGTAGCGGCCGTGTTTGTTCTTCCCCTTGAGACTGGCTTTTGTCTCTACTGCTTTGTCTTCTTGAGGCTTCGTGGATGCCTCGGTCGTTTCTTGCTGAGTGGTGGTAGATGGGGTTGCCTCAGTCTCTTGTACCTTTGGTTGTTTAGAACTTGTTGCGCCCCTTGGTTCAGGACTTGCTTCTCTTTGCGGTTCTAGTTTGTTTGCTTTGGCGTGCTCCGGAGTAGTTGCTGCCTGTTGTGCAGATTCTGCTGCTTCTTTCTGTTTAGGCTCTTTTTCTTTAGTTTACTCACCCTCGTGGACCTAGCTGTTGGTGATGGTGGAGGGCTTGGCATGGGTTGGTCATGCTATTTCGTAGCAGGTGAAGATGGTCGGGGATACATATCGCTTTGTTCATGTTGGGTCTCTCCTTGTGCGGTTGCTTTTTCTGCTTGTTTTTCTTGCTCGGATGCATCTTCTCTAGATTTTCTTTCTGCTTCTTGAGCTTCTTTTAGCTTTAATGCCTCCACTTCCTGGTACATTCTTTCCAAAAAATCCTTTGGATCTTCTGCTTCTCTCCCTGCAAGGTGCTTTGTTCTTGGTCCTTTTACTTCTATAGGTACCCACTTTGCATGGTCCTTGCCTTGAGCTTGGCGGCTTCGTTCAAAAGAGTGCTTCTCTCTCTCAAACCTTGCCTTCTTCTGTTGAGGCTCCTCTTGATGTGCTACCACTGCCGTTCTTTTCATCTCTACAATGTGGGCTCTTCTTTCCTCATTGTCTGAGCTTTTGCTGCTATGCCCTTCTGGAGAGCTCTCGACAGATTCTTCATCGGATTTGTAAGTTCTTTTGGTGGACCTTGTGGCTTGAGGGGATGCCTAGGAAGACACGATCCATGTGTTCTGATCTGATGCAAGTGGAAAATTGTATGCCATGCCGATAGCATGGTAGGGTATTCTTGTGAGTACCTCAGGTGATCCCAGATATGTTATCTTACCCTCTTTCTTTGTACCCTTCAGTGTGGACATAACATATTGTGCGTGGTCGATGGGTTGCCTGGTTGTCAACTTTAACACTTATATAAATGTAGTCGCAACTGCATGATTGGGTGTTGTGTATCTTGGCGGTCTCTTTGTGAGAAAGTGAAAGTGTTGATGATATAATCTTGTTGGTTCTTCCACTTGCTTCTGGATAAGATCAGCAAAGGTTGCATCAACGATTTCCTTGGTGAAGGTACGTGCTGTCTTTCTATCTCTAGCCCTCATGGTCATCCCTTCTGTCGGAAACTTGAGAGCTTCAGCTACTATTTCTTTGGTAATTACCACTTCTACCTTGTGCCCATGTTGGTCAGTAATCTGGGATGTTCCATCTTCCTTGATTGTGGATAGGAGCTCATAAGCTTTCTGAAAATCTACACCACATGGCTCTTGGTCGTAGAACTCTCTGAGCCCAAGCCTTCTGTTAGCTTCTTTTGTCTCGAGCTTTGCTACGACATTATAGACCTCTTTTGGTAGAAGTTGTAGTTCTACCTGATGTCCTTCTTCACTTTTGAATCTACCTGTGAAAATCGTTGTGTTATTCTCCTCAAGCTGTTCTTTAGACAGATAGGTTGCTTTGGTTATCTTTACTGAAGTGGGTCAAGTTGGTATGGTGGTAGCTCTTGCAGCTTCTCCTTTTGAGTGACCTCTTCTTGGCCTTCTCTGCAGCTTGCATGGCTCTGTTAAGTGAATAGAGTGTCAAAGTTAGAAATTTGGCAGATTCCACCCTGAATTGTCCTTCAATCTGAACTATTGACAAGTTGAGTCCAATTTGCTTCAAATCAATTTTTGAACATGCATAGATGCATAAAAACATGTAAAGATTAAATCATGAAGTGCAAGAAAAAATTTGCAACAAAAGTGAATAATCGTGATTATTTATAGCTAAGAGATTTTTTCAACTTCTTGCAATTTTGGCATTATTATAGGCTTGAAGTATGTATCAATTAGATACTCTGAGTGAAGTGTGCACAGGGTGAAAATGGTGCCAGATTTAGACTTCAGCTTTTTGAAACAGTAGATGTAAAGGAATTTTGAGATTTTGAGCTCCAAATTTGTTCAAACTTGGTTAGTGGACTTCGGACATCATGTACTTTGGTTCCATGATGGCAAAGTTGCGATTTTTCCCATCTTGGCAAAAAAGTAAATAATCGCGATTATTAACTTTTTCATCAAAATGAACATTTTTTTGTGCAACTTGGTTCTAAGCATGGTGTAGACCCTGTGTATGTGATATGAGGTGATTTGGATCAAAAAATATGCCTCATAACTCATAAATTGGTTTGAAAGGACTTCCTTGTGTTTTTTGGCAATTTTCCAAGTTATAATTGCTCATTTTGGCTCATACTTGAAATGGGGCATGTAATAGGTGTGTACAAGTTATAGGTGAGGTGATGATATCATTTTCAAGCCAAAATATTGCAAAAGTAAATAATAGCGATTATTTACAGCAATCAACTTTTTCTTGTAAAACTTGAGAATTTTGACCTAAACATATTCTATACACCTAAAACAAGTTTTAAATTGAATTTGGTAAAATTTCATCTTACCGGCACACTTCGTGCTTTGTCGACTCTGAAATCATCGATTTTTGTGACTATATGGCCTGTGGAGGTGGTTAGTCATATTTGAGGCTATGGACTTGTCCGCTACATAGTCCTAAAGAAACTCATCCAATGTTGGCCTATTTGGAGTCAGTTTGACCTCGTATGTCAAATTTGACGCTTTGTAGCCTTCGAGTTGTTTTTTCTTTTTGAGGGCTTGGCTTGATTGATTTTATGAAACCAACCATATACATTGTATATATACCTCCTATATAAGTTGTCTGTGGAGTCAAAATCCAATTCTGGCATCTACCAAAAACCTAGCTTTTCTACTTGGGACCCCCTCGACCCTTGCTGAATGGTCAACTGTTAATATTAGAAGTGTTCTATTATGTTGGGGCATGCTACAGTTCATGTCTCATCTGATTTGGTTGAGCTGACAGGCCGCTATGGTCAATTTTTGGTCGTAGGTCTTCGTGCACTGCTCGGATTCTAGGGTTTTTTCAAGGGGTTTAGACTAGCTACCGGCCGTCCAAATGGATCATTGATAAGTATAGAACTTACCCCTCATGTTTCGTGTGAGACAACGCTAAAAACAGGCAACTGTGGACTCCAAAAAGTGCGCGCGAAGAAGCTCGAAAAGCTCTCTCTCCAAAGCCGACAAGTGAAAATGAGGTGATTTTAGCCTACCTTGCATATCTATACTCGGACTTCCCGAACCATTTTTCCCCAAACTACCCGTTAGTCCTATTAGGCCGTGAAATTTATGTTAGGCTCAAAATTTTCCCCAATCGGATTCCTGTAGCTCATTCTGCAAGAATTCTGCAAAAGTAGTTCTGGCCGCCTAATTTAGGCTTTCCCCTTTCATCTGCCGATTTGATTGAAATTTTTTGTGACTATACACCTTGTCTTTTTTTCATCGACGTATCTTCAGTTTTTCCATCTGAGCTTCTTTGATATTTATTATTAATTTTTGACCTGTTTATTAAAAATCAAAGAAAATAACAAAATAATAAAAAATCAAAGTAAAAATATAATATTTAAGAAAATCCATTGAAAAACACACCTTGATTGTTTTTTGTTGGATTTCTAATCTCAACATCACAAAAAATGATGAAAAATAACCAAAAAGGACTATTTTTTGATGATTTTTTTTATAATATATACACTATTTACACTCATCGGGGAGATATTATCAATTAAATTTTCCCTGTTGATGATTTATAAGGACATTATTATGTAATTTTACAAAAAATCACATGTTAACATCAAACTTTTTTCTCTCTCTTCAAACATTGCCCTTAATTACTTAGTGCCCTTCCACCCCTCCTAGATGACGTACTTCGCGATGATTGTGTACATGGGTTGAATAATCGTGTCTATGCATAGCCTTGGTTGACTCTACCGTGCTTTGAAGATCAATGCAGTTCAAACCATTATGATGTGCATGAGTTGGGTCTTGAGTAATTAACTCAAGGGTTGCTGATGTCGAGGCTAATTGATGCTTTTTTCCAAAGAGCAATACTTGTAGCTTGTGTGCTTTTTGTTGATTGTACCATCAGGATGCTTTAGCACGCTAATTGCCTGAGCTGTTGGTATCAATAATGGTTGTTGCCGATATTTTTCCGGTCATTGATATCTTGGTTTGCTTTGTGCAGAATGGTATGGTTGAGTCTTCTAAGACTTAACTCTCCATTGCTTGATCAGTTTAATGGTTTGAGGAGAAGATAAGTGCTCCTTTTTCTTCCAAATCTATTTCGTGTTAGGTTCCTTGCTCAAGGATGCTCGTCTCTGTGTTGTGATCCTTGGATCTGTCTTTGGTATTTTCGATGATGTTTTGGGCACCTCGATTTGAATCGGCTTGTCCTTAAGCTCTGCTTTTGGTACCAAATTTGTCTGACTCCTTGCATACTACTTGGAGCATTTACTTGTCGATAGGATGGGGGAGATTGATTGCTTTGTGGTTTTCTCTATTGGTAACTTCTTTTCCATTCCTCTTTGCTTGGTGCAACTAGAACAACGAGTTGTCCGCCTTTAGGTGATAGCTTGAGATGATTTGTATCCCAATCTAGTACTGCCTTGTACATCCGCATCCATGAGATTCCAAGAATCATTGTCTCATTCATGTGTTCATCTAGTAAGCATGAGGACATGAACATCCATCTACTATCACATTTAAGTTGACTACTCCCAATGTTGGTGTTGGGTTCTTGTTGCATCCTTTGATAGTCGATATTCCTGTTGTCAAAGACTGATTGGTTTCTTTCTTGTATGTGGAATAATTGAGTGCATTTACTCGAGATCATAAATCAACCAATGCATTTGTGCTATGATTATTGAGCTGTACTTTGATGTGAAGGTCCATTCCATCTAACCATTCATCATCGGTTGACACAGCATCTTTCAGCAATTTCCATTGTCGGTCATCTATTTTGAGAGTGTTGATGGAAATAGGTATTTGTTGATTCTTGAGAGCAGCTTTCCTTTTGAGTACTCAAAGCCGAGCTTCTTCTTGGGCTTCATCAATAACCTGCTGTCGTTTTATCTTCCTTTTCTTAGCTGCATATATTCTTTCTAGCAATTCACTGGTTAGTGGAAAATTGTACTTCTTTAAACAACATCCGCTAATCCAATTAACCATTGCATCTAGGGTGGACAATTTAACTGCTAAACTTGGAGATATATCTTCAATGATAAACGGTCCGTTTGCTTAAGGGAATATACTAAAACTAAGTCCCCTTTTTTGAAGATTTTTGTAATTAGATGGGAATCAAAAAACTGTTTTTTGTTTTCACTTTTGTGCATAGATGTGAGCTACAGCAGTTATCCTTTGCTCATCTAGATTTTCTAAATCTTCAAGTCTCTCTGAAAATTCATGTCCAGTCCACTTAAGATCCTTAGCTACGCATAGTGTCGGCAATAGAAACTCTATTGGCAGTATGGCATCAAGACTATAAACAAGGTTAAAGGGTGTAGCATTTAAAGCTGTTTTGAATGAAACTCGATAAGCCCATAATGCTGCATGGAGATTCATTTCCCAGTCTGTCCTTCCTGAACTAACCACTTTAGTCAATACCGAGCTAAGAATTTTATTCGTATGCTCAGTTTGTCCGTTTGCTTGTGGGTGATAGGGAGCTGATACTCGATTACCTCATTGAAGAAATGAGTTTCCCTATCACTGACAATTTCTATTGGTAGTCCATATCTTGTGAATACATACTCATATAAGAATGTGGAGGTGGTTCTGGCATCATTCTTTTGAGTTGCTTTAGCCTCGGTCCACTTGGTCAAATAGTCCGTAGCTATAATGATATATTGAGCTTGGTTTCTATAAGCAGGTGGTTGTATTGGCCCAACAAAATCTATACCCCATTTTTTGAAAGCTCTAGCCCCCATCATTGGTCTTAAGGGCATGCTATCTACATGTGTTGGCATTTTTGCTCGTTAACAAGCATCACACCTTCGAACATATTCTTTGGCATCTGCAAAAAGTATTGGGCACCGTATGCCATTAAGATTTCTTTTGAAGTGGTCTCACTAGAAAAGTGACGTCCAGCTAATCCAGCATGTGCTTGTTCTATAATTGGAATATACTCGTCTTCATTTGCACAAAGATGCAAATGTTGATTACCTTTCAATACAATTGGTTTTCAATAAGAGCATAATCTCCTGCTTCAGTTTCAATTTCTCTTTGACGGCGTTTACTCATATCCTCAGGAAATGTTCAGCTTGATAAGTAAGTAACTAGATAGTTACTCCACTTAGGAATAGGCGACATTTGGAACAATGCTACATGAGGTATAGGTGTTTGTTTTTGTCATTGGGGACAATTTCTCACAAAAGAATGAACACTCCTCATATTATGCCAAAATACTCCAAGTCTCAAGATTTGTCGCACAGTTTGATCTTCTGCAAAGTGAAGTCCTACTACGGTAATATGTGCTTGACTTAGGTATTGGGTTTTCTCCTCAAGATTGATGCATAAGAGCAATATTCATCCCGGTTTCTTTTGTACAACCTTCCAGCTAGCAATTGATACATAGCCGATTGCTCAATTAATCCGATTGTAATAGGAAGTGATATTTGTGAATCCACTTGAGCTATGGTCATCAATGTGATCATGTTTTCGGACCATCTAGGTATCATTTCCACGAAGAACAGATATGCATCTGGTAGATCATCGTCTACTCCTTTAGATGGTTCTCCGCGACAATCCTTGACAAATGATCTACTCTTTGATGTGTAGTGCCCTTTTTTACAACTACAGTGAAATCAAATTCTAGAAGAATGATGATCCATCTCACCATTTTTCATTTGCTGCATTGCTTGTTGACCAAGTACAATAAGGCTTGGTGGTCCACAATGAACACAAATTTGTTGGCTAATAGGTAATGTCTATACTTTTTAACGGCATAGATCATTCCTAGTCCTTCCCTTTCGATGGTGGTATAATTTTTTCTGCCATATTCAATTGTCGGCTAGCATAAGAGATAGGAAAATCAATTTTTCCGTCTCCCGGTTGAGCTAGTATACACCCGATGGCAAAATTGGAAGCATCTACATGTATGTGGAATATCTTATTTCAATCTGGTGCTTTCAATATTGGAGCTAAAGTGAGAGCTTTCTTAAGTTTCATGAACGATTCTTCACACGCCTCAATCCATTCAAAGTGTGTAATCAAGCTATACATGGGTTTTGCAATTATAGCGTACATGTAAATGAAACTTCTGTAATATCCACAATGCCCCATGAAGGCTTGAAACCCCTTGACTGTTGTCAGTCTAGGCAAATCAGCAATAATGTGAATTTTGTCCATATCAGTAGCTATGCCATTTTTAGACACTATATGTCCAAGAATTTTTTCTTGTCTACCCATGAATGTGCACTTCTCAGGATTTAAGCAAATCCTATAAAGTCTTCATTTTTTTAATATCTTTTTGAGTTGTTCACAATGATCAGCTTGGATTGATGAATGTACGCATAGATTATCCATATAGACTTCCAAGAATTTCCTAAGATATTCTTGAAAGGAATGGTTCATCAATCTTTGAAAGGTGGCAGGGGCATTAGTTAACAAAAAAGGCATAACCCGATAGGCAAAAATACCCCATTCCGTCGCAAAGGCAATTTTATGTTGATCTTTTGGGTCAACCAAAAGTTGATTCTATCCCGAAAAGCCATCCAAAAAGTTGTAAGCTTCTTTTCGTGCAACTCATTCTAAAACATGCTCAGTGATTGGAAGAGGAAAGTTGTCTCTAATGGTAGCTGCATGCATTCACTTTCTTGAGGTTGATACACACTCGTAATTTTCCATTTTTCTTGGGCACTACAACAAATTGGAGACACCCAATCTGTGTGTTCTATTTCATAGATGAAATCAACCTCCTTTAGTTTTTCAATTCTTCTTTGATCTTCCTGACAAATATTTCATTGTATGTGTATGACCTTTGTCTACTTGGTTTCGCATTATCTATCATGGTATGGTATGTTGATAGAACCCCTTGAGATCCTTGTAAGACCACGCAAAGATATCTCGGTATTCTTTCAGTAAGCTTAACAAAAGCTCTTCTTCTTCTTCCGTAAGGTCATTTTCAATGTAGGCTGGTCTAGGCTCTTCTCCTGGTTCGGCCAAATCTATCTTTTTTTGCATTTTCAGGCCCTTCGTAGGACTCGTCGTGTTTTTCAAAGTTCTCTAATAGGTTGTTCAACTATAATTTTTCGATCTTAGAGAGTATATTTCTTGTAATGGGATGGAACACTCATTACATCTTTACCATCTTCTTCAGTGGTTTCCATTTTAGTTGTGCATGTCTCCTTTAAAGCTTTTTTCAACTCTTGATATTTCTTTTTTCGTTCGACTCGTGTCATAGTTGAATCCTTGTCCTGGTTTTTAGGTTTTCCTTGAGTTTCTTTTCTCGTTTTTCTCGACGTTTTTGTAGACATGTAGTAGTGCTAGTGTGTATACGCGCTTCACCAGGGGCACTTTTCTCCCACTGGGTTTTTTCCCCTGGACATTTGGTGTGAAAGGACACCTTATCTCTTAGGGTTTCATATAAGCTTTGTAGCTCTGAGTTTGTATATACTCTATTATTCTAATACAGAGAGAGAGAGAGACTACAGAGATCTCGTACACAAGCTCTGTGTCTTCTCCTTCTCCATCTTCTTCCTACTCTGAGTTGCTGTCTTCCTTCTGTTTCCTGTTTCATCATCTTCAACAATTGGTATCAGAGCGAGGTGATTTCCAGAGCCTCTACTTGCGTTTTCTCGTCCGCGCGCGCAATCGCAGTTTTCAGGCAGTTTTCGGAAAATTTGTTCGTGGGAGCATCCTCGATGTTCCGGGAGTATTCTGAATAGGTGACCTGGGTTTTACCCCCCTTTTGAAGCCGTTCGAGCCCTCATAATTTTGTTCTGAGCAGCGTAGCAGAAGTTACTTTTCAGAGGCGTTTAGATCAAGAGGGTGTGCTTTTTGACAGATTTTCTTCAGGTAAACAGTTCTTTTGGGAAGCAGCTTGTCTTAGCTTTGTGCTGAGATTTTGTGTAGAGTTTTGCTTTCATTGGAGAGGAGATTTGTGAATCTCTTGGAGGTTCTTTTTCTCTCTTGTGTGCATCCACAGTATGGCTCAATCTACGGAGAAAGAGATTTTTGGTGCGTTTACATCCGAAGACAAATTGGATGGTACCAACTATTCTCTTTGGTCTTTTATGGCCAAAAATGTTTTGGTTGGTAAAGGATTGTGGGATTATGTATCTGGAGATGAAGTTCGTCCAGGTAGCATTGCATCTACCACGCCTGGTCGTGGTGCAGCTATTCGTGCAGGCCCCTCACAAGTCACTCCAGAGCAAAAGAGATGGGATACTAAAGATGCACAAGCTATGGCTATGATTGCCTTAACCATAAAGAGGACAATCACACTACATATCAGATCTTACAGAACTTCTGAGGATGCTTGGAACACTCCGCAAGCTATGTTTGGAGGAAGAAACGCTGCAAGAATAGAGTTTTTGAAGAAACAACTTGACAAAATACAGATGGACGAAGGTGACGATATCGTCGAGCATCTTACAAAAATCAGGGATCTTAAAGAGCAATTGCTTAGCATTGATGAAGTGATTCCAGAGAAGGACTTGGTTTCCAAAACACTCAATTCACTACCACCATCTTATCTGACTTTTCAAACTTCTTTGGCTCTGTCTTTGCGAGCTAATCCTGAGCCTCTTCATTTTGAAGAGTTAGTGGCTTTGCTATTGCAGGAGGATCAATCACGTAAGAACAAGTCTTTACAGGTGGATGGTATGGATCATGCTCTTGTTGTACAGAACAAAAACAAGGGTAAAGAGAGTGCTCATTACTCCAAGTCTGGTGCAGGACAATCTTCAGAGAAGTCTAAAGGTGATTCCGACAAGTCCAAGAAGAAAGGTAAATGTCACTACTGCAAGAAACCTGGTCACTACATTAGTGAGTGTAAAAAGAGAATTGCTAAAGAAAAGAAGAAAGAGTCAAGTTTGATTGTTTCAGCTTCTGGTGATTCTTCTACAGCTAAAGAAGAGTCTGCAAACTTTGTGCAGGATTCTTATGCTTTTGTAGTATGTTCAGATTTTTCTGCTTACAGTGTTGACGAGACACAAATGATTTGGTACTTTGATAGTGGTGCATCCAGGCATATTACTTCAAGGAAGGATTTGTTTTGTTCATTGGATGCAGCTCCAGCAGGAAAGAAGGTGACATGTGCAAATAATGCTTCTTATCCAATCAAAGGCGTTGGTAAGATTTTGATTACCATTTCAGATGGTTCAGATTTATGCTTGCCAGATGTCTTATATGTTCCAGGGATCAAGAAGAATTTGTTGTCTGTATCCTCTCTTGCAAAAAATGTTCTTCGGGTCATTTTTGAGGATGACAGATGTGTTGTACGAGATCGAGAGAATGGTTATTCTCTTATCACTACAGGTACGCTAGAAAATGGACTATTTGTGCTAGATCGTTATGATCAGCAGATCCAGGTATGTATTGTAGAAATAAAGACTCAGGCCATGCAGGATGCTGAGTTGTGGCATGCTAGATTTGGGCATGTTAGTTATGGCAGTTTGATGACTTTACAACGTCATAATATGGTGCATGATTTGTCTTTATTGGAGATGCCACCAAGACATGTATGTGAAGGTTGCGTTCTTGGAAAGATGCACAGATTTGCATTTTCACAGGATGGTTCAGTTAGAGGGACACGAAAGTTGCAACTTGTACACAGTGATGTATGTGGTCCTATGAGGACGCCATCTATAGGAAACAGCCTTTATTTTGTGACCTTCATTGATGACTTTTCCAGGTTTTGTTGGGTGTATCCACTCAAAGCAAAGTCAGATGTGTTTGCAGTTTTTCAACATTATGTCACCATGGTTGAAAATGAAACAGATTGCAAAGTACAGACTCTTCGTACCGATCGAGGAGGTGAATACATGTCAGGTGCATTTAAGGATTTCTTGGGAAAGAAAGGCATTAAACACCAATGCACTATGCCATACACACCACAATAGAATGGTGTTGCAGAAAGGAAGAACAGGTCTTTAATGGAGACGGCTAGATGTATGCTCAAGGCTAAGAGTTTGCCTCATAAGCTATGGATGGAGGCAGTTACTTGTGCAGCACATGTTTTGAACAGGTGTCCTACTCGTGCCTTGAAGACCATTACTCCATATGAAGCTTGGTATGGCAGAAAACCTTCAGTCAGTTATCTTCGTGTTTTTGGTTGTCTTGATTATGCTCACATCCCTCAGCAGTTACGTGGGAAACTTGATGATAAGGCAATCAAATGTATATTTGTGGGGTACAGTAGTGGAAGTAAAGGTTATAGACTTTACAATCCTGCTACAAGCAAGATTTTTGAAAGTCGTGATGTAATTTTTGCAGAAACTACTTCTCAACCTATGGTTGCTTTTGATGTACCTCATATGCAGACACATGATGTATTTGAAGGTTTGCTTCCTTCTTTTGTGGAGAATCAAGAATCACAACAGGTTGATAATCTTTTGATCAGCATGTGACACCTCATGATGTAGAGAAAATTGTGTGTGAAGAGCAAGAAGTTCTTAGGGAAGAAAGAACCTTGCCTAAATGGGTTCATAAAACTTTTCAGGATAGCAAGTTGGATGCACCGTTGCCACGAAAAACACGTGCTGGTACTACTTTTGGCAGAGAGCAAGTAGATTTGGCTTGCTTTAGCACTCTTTGTGATGCAGATGAGCCTGATTCATTTGAACAAGCTTTAGAGTGTGTTCAGTGGAAAGATGCTATGCAGCAAGAAATTGATTCTATTCATAAGAATCATACATGGGATCTAGTGGACTTGCCTACAGGTAAAAAGCCTATTGGTACAAAGTGGGTTTTTAAGGTAAAAAGGAAACAAGATGGTACTGTTGACAGGTACAAAGCAAGGCTTGTAGCAAAAGGCTATGCGCAACAGAAAGGCATAGATTATGATGAAACCTTTGCTCCTACTTCTCGTACGTCCACTGTTAGATCACTAGTTGCAATTGCTGCTCATCATGGTTGGAAAGTGCATCAGTTGGATATCAAAACTGCTTTTTTGAATGGTGATTTGCAGGAAGAAGTTTATGTAAGTCAACCAATTTTGTTGTAAAAGGTCAAGAGCAAAAGGTATGTAGATTGCGTAAAGCTTTGTATGGTCTCAAACAGGCTCCAAGAGCATGGTATGAGAAGATACATACTTATTTGATTGGCCAGGGATTTCAGAATAGTCCAACAGAAAGTGCTTTGTATGTCAAAAAGAGAGATGGAGTTCTCATTATGCTAACTCTTTATGTGGATGATATGCTTCTTACAGGCAATAATGCAAATGAAATTGAAGCGTTTAAAGATGCTTTGAGAAAAACCTTTGAGATGTCTGATCTTGGTTTGCTACATTATTACTTGGGTACTCAATTTGTGTAATTAGAGGATGTCATATACATGTTGCAGGCAAAATATTTGCATAAAATTTTGGACAAGTTTGGTATGCAAAATTGTAAACCAATCTCTACACCCGTAGAAACTGGATCAAAGTTGAGCATGCATGATGCTGGAGAACCTTTTGATGTACATACTTATGCAGCAGCGGTTGGTTGCTTGATATATTTGGCAGGCAACACTCGTCCAGACATTCAATTTGGGGTTTCACAAGCAAGCAGATTTATGCACAGCCCAGGTATGCATCATTGCAAGGCTATGAAGCGCATACTTCGTTACCTTTCAGGTACCCCTAATCTTGCCATGTTCTTGCCAAGGGGGGATATGTATGGAAAGCACAGTTCTATGCAGCTTCTTGGTTAATACGATTCAGATTGGGCTGGTGATTTTGACACACGACATTCCACAAGTGGCAATTGTTTTTTCTTGGGAAATGCATGTATATCTTGGCTAAGAAAGAAGCAACCCACAGTGGCTACATCAACTTGTGAAGCTGAGTACAGGGCAGCTTTCACGGCAACAGTTGATTGTGTATGGATACACAGGTTATTGGCAGATCTTTGTGAGTGTCAACAGGCACCCACTACCATTTTCACTGACAGTCAGAGTGCTATGGTAGTTCCAAGGAATCCAGTATTTCATGCAAGAACAAAGCACATAGAGGTTCACTACCACTATGTCAGGGAAAAGGCTACATGCAGGGGAGATCACACTAACTTACTGTCCTACACAGGATAACATTGCAGATCTATTTACGAAGGCGTTATCACGAGAAAAGTTTGAAGCTTTCCGAAAATCTTTGGGCTTAATCTCATACACATGATGATCTGCTACCTTGTACGGATTCACACTATCACTACAGGGGGGATTTGTAGACATGTAGTAGTGTCAGTGTGTGTATACGCGCTTCACCAGGGGTACTTTTCTCCCACTAGGTTTTTCCCCCTGGACATCTGGTGTGAAAGGACACCTTATCTTTTAGGGTTTCATATAAGCTTTGTAGCTCTGAGTTTGTATGTACTCTATTATTCTAATACAGAGAGAGAGACTACAGAGATCTCGTACACAAGCTCTGTGTCTTCTCCTTCTCCATCTTCTTCCTACTCTGAGTTGCTGTCTTCCTTCTGTTTCCTGTTTCATCATCTTCAACAGTTTTCAACATTTCTTGATTTTTGTTTGAAGGATATTTGCCAGTGATTTTGTCCTTGACACAATCATATGCATTTATCTGCATTAGGAACCGTGTTCTACTAGAGACTGATGGCATAGTTCTAGCTTTCAAATTTCTAGTGTCTCTTTTTTGTCTATACCATTTTTGTCTTCTCGGTTTCTGGTTAGGAAAGTCAAAAAAGTTTTCCTTCCCTCCTTTCATGAGTAGCTTAGCTCTCACATGTTCTTTTTCCGACCCCGAATCATCTGAGGTAGTTGAATGTTCTTCTAACTCATCTGTTGCATCATAGTAGAGGTCTGAAAATACTTGTTGGGCTTTTATCAAGTCCTTGGATTCCGGATTTTTATCTTCAATGTGGAGGGTTGAGATCATTTGTATAGGAACTATGTCATAGCCGTCCTCATTGCAAAATTGAGTAGGCATAGACGTATTTACACATACATCCATTATCGCTAAAATTTGAGTTCACTCAAATGGCTCAAACAAATGCTCTGGAAAGGATTCAGGTACATAAGCTTCATCCGTTCAATCTCTTTCTAAGATAAATTCTTCTCTTTTTAAGCTCTCATTTTTTGAAGCTCCGCACGTCCAAATAGGAGTGTCTTTGTTTAACCAAGATGGAAGCTTATAGTTTTAGCTGAAGAGACTAAATTGAATTCTTGTATGGTCATTTTCATGACATCTCTATAAGTGTGATCTTTTGGATGAACCCTAGTAATTGATCCCACTTGCTTCAAGTACATATAATTGTTTCCCCAATCTTGAATGAGTTGTACTTGTCGCATGAAAGGTCTTCCCAATATGATTTCGTAATTGAGTTTCTTTCCAACATCTACTATGGCAAAAGTGTGTTGATATTCAATCCCACAAGAATTAACTATCACTTTTTCAAGGAGTCCTAATGGTCTTTCAATGTGTCCATCAACCAATTGCAATTTCATTCAAGTTTGTCTAATGGCTGGTTGTCCCCAGGATTCCAATACTGCTTTTGTGGCTATGGCTATGCCTGCCCACTATCCAGTATTGCCATGGTTTCTATGTCATTATATTTCACTGGAAGGGTTGTGTTTCCTTCTTCCCCTTCATAGTATTCTCCAAATTTGTTCATTGGAACAGATCGAATCTCTTTGTTGTCCATTTTGTGTTTCAATTTTTCCAAATTTTTTGCAATTAGCCCCATTATTCCCACCTTCTCTAGAGTTTTTGTAGATCGTTCCATAGATATGGCCTAATTTTCAATAGTTCTCCCAAGGTAAGAGTGCATTGGATAGGTGTAGACATGATTGAATGGATGTTGTCTATTTCCAGGGTCTATTCCGCTCTTTTTACTTGAGTGGTTTTACACACTATGGATTCATCTTCGCTATCTCCAAAGTAAGAGTAAAGTGTTTTCAAGGTCAACAATGATTTAGACATCCTTGAAGCTTTTGATCCGCAATCCCCATACAAGGATTGTACATCCCTATCCATATTAGGAGGTAGATTTTCTAACCAAACTTCCTCTATAGGAGCTGACTTCATAGTTAGGCTCCCATCATTGATCTCTCTAAGTTTTTCCCATAAGTGTCCTGGCCAGTCTTCTTCTACGAGTGGAATTCCATCTAAGGCATCTTCGTTGTCCAGCACTAAAAGTTGTGGCTCTTTTGTTTCGAGGTGGGGTTCTACCACCATTTTGGATTTTTCTTTATTGGCTCTTACCACAAGCTCCTCAGGTTTTGCCATATTCTCAAGCTTGGGTTTTTGTTTTTCCATCATCTCTTGCATGATTCTTACCAAATTTTGATAAGCTTCAAGCTTAGCTGCTTCCATGTCTGGAGAAGGATAGTTTTTCCATTTGTTTTTCATGTTTTGGACTGCTTTAAGTCCCACTTGATAAGCCTCCAAGTCTGCATTAATAGGCTCAAAAATTTTGTCACCCAAAATTGATCCTCCAGATTTTACGGTGGTTTCCTTGATTTTGCTTCCAGTTTCTTTCACCTTTTCCTAGAATAGCTTCTTTGCTTTCTCCTCGATGTCAACCCTTTGTTTCTGTTTTCTCATCTCATACCTTTTGTTTCTGCTTCTTTTGGTCTTTTGAGAGGAAATTTTTATATTTTTTGAATCATCAAAGAAGTTATGTTTCTTTTTCTTAGCCTGGGCTCTGGTGATTACCTTGATTGGAACAATCGGTTCACTCTCAAATGAGCTACTAGGTATCACTTGGACTACGTTCACTACTGTTTTACCCTTGTTTAAAGGATTTTTTGGACAATCTTTCGGAAAGTGTCCTCCCTTTTTGCAACATTGTATGCAATAAGCTTCAACTGGCTTGAGTTTCTTGTCAGGCTCTGGGCATTCATTTTTCCAATGATCTTGGCTTAATCATGGGTCTTACTATAGGAGGTCTGGCACCTTGATTAGCTACACAGTACATTGGTGGAAGCTCTGGTGTAGCATAAGTCACAGGTTCTGCCATTGGTGGTGGATGTGAATTATACCATTCTCCTTCTACCATTACTGTAGATGGACTAGGCTCAGCATAGGGTGTAACAGGTACTAGTGCTTGTTCATCTATGACTCCCTCTGGATGCATGTACTTTACAGGCACTGCATTATGTCCCGTATATGGAGGTTGTTGACCCACCACGGATTGAGGTCTTTCCATACCCATCGGTGATCTTTGAGCTGGGGCCATGAATTGATATATGTACATGGGTTGTCCTTGTGGCCTCATAGGCACATATTGAACATTCTCGTCATACTTTGGTCGGTAATAGCACTCATTGGTCTCATGGTTGGTCCATTTAGCAGGTATCTCTAGCTATGGGCATCTGGCAATGTATTGTTTCATTCGAGTTGCACAATCCCTAATAGACTCACCTTGTTTCTGTTTAAAGCTGCAGATTTGAGCTACCGTATTGTGTTTGATCCCCGTTTTGGAACAAGCAGCTACAAATCCTTGAGCTAAGGTATTCAAGTCCATGATTGACCTTGGTGGAATGTTTTGGAACCATGTCAATACTTTTCCTTCTAATTTCATTCCAAACCCCTCAAATTGAGTATGGAAATCAAATATGCGTTCTGCTCTTAGCACTTGCTAAAAGCTTGCTAAGTGGTCATAGGGATCCCCAGATCCACTGTATTTTCTAACCCATTTTTGAAAATCAACTGGTCTGACACGTCTATTTGGTTCAACTCCTAATATCCTGGCAGTTAGTCGTGTTCCGAGTCCTTCAAACCAGTCTGTTCGAAACAGTGACTCATGTATCCCTGGATTGGCTTTAGTATCACCTGGTTTTCTTCGTGATGAGGTGATTTTTGGTTTCTTAACATTACTCTCGGAAGATCTCTCACGGTGTTCTTCTCTTGGAATAGTTTCTGGTCCTTGGCCCAATATCCAATCCCTTATGAAATACCCTTGGTATTTGGTTTGTTCCACCTCCTCAGGAGTCATCATAACAAAGTTGTTGTTAACAATCCCTAAACAGGTAGGTTGGTAGATTTTTTGAACCTTTATCTTTGATCTTGAAGATATAGATGATCTTCATGGTTGCTAGTTGTCCTAATTTGGCATGCGAAGTCCATAGAAGATCTTTGACGTTTCTATCCTCCAAACAATAGACTTCGATCCTAGGATTGTCTGTACTAAGCCGTTTCAAAGGCTTCAAATCAACTTGATCGTATCCCTTGAATTCTAAAGTTAGTGGTGTCCTTTCTTTGCTGCCATATCTGGAATTATGGTGTTTACTTCTAGCCCCCATTTTTCTATCACATCAGGGTTTTCAACTTGTAAATATTGAGTTCCATTTCTATCCATGTACATTTTTCCTTGTTTGTTTGTCCTGATCTCCTCTTCAAACTCAATACCATGGTCATCAATGCGAATAGCATACTCTTCGTTGGGGTCCAGGTAAACCTGAGCTCCATGGCGATTAGTCTTATAAAATGAGAGAATATGTTTGTAGCGCACTGTCATTCCGGTTTCTGAGTGAGTCAAATAGGAAGACATTTCAGATGTTGAATCTAAAAAAGTGTCTGAGACTTCTTCAACGATAGTGTGCAAGGGATTGCCTTGATTCACACTTTCTTCGATGGATACTCTACTAGAGGTTTCTCCAAGTATGCCTTGGTTTCCTAGTACACGACCAGATCTAAGGTTCATAAAGACTTACGAATCCCTGGATAGAGTATTTACCGTCGGATTGACTTCTTGTCAATTTCTTCCACTTGACTTGATTGCAACTTCTGTCAAGCTGTGAATTCCTTGTCTGCAACCTGATTCCTGTATCAATTTTGATCAAGTTGGCTATTATTTCACAAAGACTGTATAGTTTTTACTAACTATTGTAATTGGTCAATGTGTATCACTTCAAATCAAGCTAATTGAGCTAGCAGTTGAGACTTTCATACCCTAATTTTGCAAAAAGTCAAAGGACTAATCTGCAACCTAAAAACTGAGTGAACATGTACCAATTTGGATCCAATTGAACCCAAAATTGTCCGGGAACCATGTATTAGGATGGTCTAACACTATACAAGTTCAAAAGTCAAAATTGGTATCCCTATATAGCAGTAGTAAATAATCATGATTATTTACTTTTCTCAATTTTTTGCACTTTTTGGCTTGATTTGCCAAGTGTACAACCTGTTAAGGCCCTTGGACAAGTTTCACTAAGTTTGGATAAAATTTGTTCAAGTATAGCAATTGTTTCATGTTTGCAGACTCTGATTTCAAGAGTCTGGCTTAAGTCTCACTTTTGTGATCCAAATTTCACCAAAATTGATTTGTGTAGTCTACTTGATATGCTTGACCTTGTGGTATACTCAAATGTGCAAGATTATCAATGTTTGAAGCAGATGTAGATAATCGTGATTATTTACTTCAGCTACGTTTTTGTAAGTTTTTGTCCCAATCTTGACACAGATCTGTTAAGTATCTCAACTTAAGCACCCTAGACAAGTTTCATCAAGTTTGGACAATTTTTGGTTCAAATGGTCATCAGTTTTGTATCTGCAAACTCAATTTGCAAATTTGGTCACAATTTTCAATCCAATGATCCAAACCTTACCAAATTTGGTTTGTGGGCTTATTATAACATGGTAAAGGTAGTGGTATGCTAACTTGGTGAAAAAAATTGAAAAATGGGACAGATGTAAATATCACGATTATTTACTTCTGACAAATTTTTGCATCTTTTTGGTCAACTGAGCATATATATATGTCTATCACATCAATATAAGCCTATGAATCAAGTTTCATTGAGTTTGAACAAAAATTTTCCCAATTTAAACTCAAGTTCCTGAAAGTCACCACAGACTTTAGTTTTTACCCAGTTTTTGATCAATTTGGAGATCCAAATTCTATGTGCCTTTACAAAAGTTGTTTGCACATATGCAATGAGTCACTCGTATCAACCTTGTTCAGTTTTGATTTGAAAGTAAATAATCGCGATTAATTACTTTATGCTTAAAATGAACACTTTTTGCACTTTTTCAATGGAGAGTCTTTTTATGAGCTATTTAAGCTTATGAATCAAGTCAAAAGTTAATTTGGCCTAAAACATCAAGAAAAAGTAAATAATTTGAGTTTTTGCAAACTCTTGAAATTTTTACCTCAATGTGTCCTTGAGCTTACCCACTGGTTCATACAACTTTTTAGCATACTCTCCAATCGGATTGAGTGGTTGGTAGTCTTTTCATGCTATTTTTGGCCATAGACTTGAAATTTTGCAACTTCAAATAACAACTCACAATTGATTCTTTCAGAGAGAGAAATCTTTTGAAATCCACCTCGGATTCTAGTTACCCTACTCCTAGGTTCTATTGCAATGGGGTTGTGGAAAGTGTCCACAAACACTCGTTTTCTTGTTTTTTATGGTTTTTTGAGCCTTGATCTTAAGACTTGTCTCGTCCATCAATCATTTTCAAAATCCTAATCTACTTCTACAATCCTACAATCCTAAAGGCACTCAGCAAGTACGATTACTTCCAAGCTACCTCTACACAGCAAAAGACGACAATCCTAAGGTATGTGGTTTCTCATTTCTTACATTTTTTCTATAAGAATCTAGAGTTAAAGAATAACTTCACAAGGCGCTTATGTTTTTTCCTAGTTTAGGTCTTTCGATCGCCGGCAGCGGCGCCAAATGTGGGACGGGTGTCTAACCTCACTCCTATCTTATTGCAGATTTAGCAAGAACCACGATTAAATTGTCAATCCATGGAACGAAGCTGACTCAACTAGTGCATAGAGGCTACAAGAGGTTGTCAATATCTCAAAAAACAACAAACAACTTGCATCTAACTCAAGCTACACTCAAGTGATTGAAATCACCAAAAGCCAATCGCTCATCACCAAACAAATCCTATCCGTTATAGCATAAAATGACATCCAAATGTAACAAAACTTCTATGACAAGTTTATAAGACCTAAGCACACATGCTTATGGTCTCAAATCCCACTTTAGGTCAAGTGCAAAAATCACGATTATTAATAGCAATGGATTTTTGACCTAGTCGTTTTCGACCCAGAATGCATCTAAATACTTAACAATGATGTCCCAATACCCTGCCTATGCTTAGTTTCTAATTTTGAAGTGTAAATTCCTACTTATGATGAAATTAGGCTGCGGGTTGGCAATGCCAAAAGCTATAAAATACCGTGAAATGCTTACGTCAATGCATAGAGCTCTTACCTGCGGTTGCAATGTAACAGATGTGACTGCAATGTGACAACCAAGGAGGAAGTAGGAAGCACAACAACAAGAGAAGTGAGTGCCGTTAGCTTACACTGTGTATTTCATTTCCAAAACTCCCAAAATAACTTACAAAAGGCTAAATTGGTATTTACTTGGTAGCCATGTGGTCAAAATTTAATAATCAAAAACTGGGAGCTAACTAATGTAAATAAAAGAAAAATACATTGTAAAAAAAACACAACAACAAAAAAATATCAATTTATCAAAATAAGTTTCCAAAAATGAAAATTATCTAACAATGCTGCTAACAATAATCAATTAATTCAAGAAATTGGAAAGATTGCACTTCTTGTTAAAAGTGGCAACTCTTTCACACTTTTGGGTTCTTTATGTGCTTGCAAAACTTGGTCTTGTAGTTTGATTTGTAGATGGCAGATGTATTGTGTGTGGTCTCAATTTTGGTGATACTATTGTGGCATTTGGTACTTTTTTCTATGGACTATATAAGATCACTGGTTACAAGAAATATGTGGAAGATTCATAATCGTAACTTTTGATTCGAAGACTATTTCAGATGCAAAACTTTGCATGCTCATTTTGGTCCTTTGAATTTTGCCAATTTGCTTTATTTGCAAAAATATAATATGGTTGCTTTATTACCACCTCTTGAAGCATCATCAAAACATGTATATGAAGGGTGTAAGTTTGAAAAAATGCAACGTTCCAGGTTTTGGGCTATTCAAATTTGCAACTTGTACACAATGATGTTAGTGGCTAGTTGTGTTGCACAACCCTTCTTTTGGGAATCGGGTGTACTTTGTACTTTGTGATTTTTATGGGTGATTAATCCATGCATACATGGGTATATAAGCACAAAGTACAAAGTAATATAAGCTTCAAGAAATTTATACTTATGGTTGAAAATATATATGGTGGTAGTGTGGACACCCTCCATTCTGATTGAGAGGGGTGTATATGGAAAAAGAGTTCAATGCATTTAACTAGCCATAGGATAAAACAACGAGGAAACACTAATATATATTGTTGTATAATGCACAACAAAATATTATTGCAAGAACAAATCATTAATGGATATGGCACAATGTAAAAGCAAAGCTTTGCCACATGGATTTTGGCTTGAGGCTATCAATTGTGTTGCATATGTATTAAATAAATGTCCGATTGAAGCGTTGCAATCTATTAGTTCTTATGAGGCTGGCATGGTCAGAATCCACCAACATTGATCACTCGTGTGTGTTTACTTACTTAGCTTATGATTTCATGCATGGACAACAATGCATAAAGTTAGATGTAAGGCTGTAAAATGCATGTTGTCACTCATAGTTAAAAAATCAAAAGCTACAATGTGTTTCATCCACAAATGAATCATATCTTGATTAATTGAGATTTTGTCTTTATGGAAGAGATGAAATTTAGACCTTGTTAGCATGTACTAAAGAGTTAGCCAAGAAGGCACAAGGGCAAAAACAATGCAAAAGCTTGGAAAAATCTATCAAAATGTGGCCTTTGATATAGCAGAATGGTTCGTATTGTGATAAAGAGAAATTATATTTGACTCTTCGTCTAGAACACAATAAATATGTTGTCTAAGGAAAGTCAATGAATATGAGCTCAAGACAGCCAATTGGTGATTGTGATCTCATGGTAATACCATTCCTTATTTTGGTCAAGCAAACCAAGATGTTTGAAAGACAAGTTCACTTAGTTGTGTGAATTACTTTACAGTGTCGTATGTGACACACCCGTCAAGTATCTATTTAGATAAACAAGAAATTAAGCTTTAAGATGTCCTTGAGGACATGATGAATTTTTAAGGGGTGGAGAATGGGTAGCAAAAGTTCCACTGCATAGAAGGTCATAGACTAACAACTAGTTCAAGATATCAAGAACATTAGGATCATTCAATGTCTTTGCATTGAACAAATTTATGATCTCTGATGGGGTTGTTTGATTGACTATGACTTCATTAGTCTCCCCGATATAGCTATATAGTTTGTAGATACTACAAGGGGCATTATGAGGTCCAGTTTGGACAAGAAATCAAGTTAGAAATGGTAAGATAAGTACAACTAATTTTTACTTACTTTGGCACACAAAACACGCCAAAAGATTTTCTTTTCTAACTAAACCCTTCAATATGATAATTGAGGACAATGATCTAAGTTAAGGCGGTGAGAATGTTAGATATCAAGAAAAATTTAGTGTATTTACAAAGTGGCAAGCAGTCAAAAGTAAGTAAATCTACAAGATCCAAGAATAGCTTAAGCCTTTGGACAAGGTATAGGCCGTAAAGATAAACCATGAACAAGTGTGTAAGTAGGTTGAATGGCTAGACTTGTCAAGTGTGACCACAGCACACACAAAGATGAAAAGTGCCAAAATGAGTCATGGATTGTGGCAAGTAGCTAGGATTTTGACTTACACTCGGGGAAGCTTATAGGAAGGAAAATTTGCAAATGTGGGGTAGGAATGCCAAGGGGGAATGGAGGATGCTCCGGTGGAACCTCAAGGGGAAGGTCTCATGGATTGTTTTTTAGAAGGGCGAGTGATTTTCCTATAGAAACTAAGGTTGGGTGCAGAATTAAACACACTATGCTCATTTTTCACCTTATCTCTCTCATTATTTCTATTAGCAAAATAAGTCCACCATCTTCATGAGACAATTGCTTCGTAGCCACCACTGGATATCAAAATCAACTTGGTAGTAGCCTTAGTTGAGAAATGGTATGCTCTTATACCCCCATGGGCATTTGCTAAGACCTATAGAGAACACTTTTGGGGGACACACAACCTAAGGTTGGAGTTAGGGCCAATGTGGTAGAGTGGGTCCCTTGGTAAGATAGTTAGTTGCATGTCAAGAAGATAGTTAGCTCCATCCCAACGCCATGAAGAAACCAAGCCAAAAGAAGGCTTTCTCATGATAGCCGATTTTCAAAAATCAAAGAAAAAAAAAAGAAAAAAAAACTCCCCCCCCCCCCCCCCCCCCCATGGGCATGGATAAATAACTCCTCTCTCTCTCTCTCCCTCATTTTCCCTACATACCCCTCCCTAATATCCTCTTCCCCAATCTACCCACACTCTCATTGCCCCCCCCCCGGCCACGCGAAAGCTTTGAGCACCCTCGACCCCTCTCTCGTGCTTCCTCTGTGTGTGTGAGCCGCATGGAAACCCCCCCCTCCGCTCTCCCGTATTCTTACACGCACCCTTTACACCCCCCCCCCCCCCCCCCTTGCCCGCTAATATTCTTTCCCGAGCCCCTCCCCCCTCTTCCCCACCCACTCGCCTCACCCTCCCCTCGGCTCATTCCCTCCCCCTTTGCCTGCTGATATATTCCCTCACTCCCACCCATTGACTTGCTTCCCTCCTCTCGTCTCAAGCTCCATGCAAGATAGTAGAACCCCCCCCCCCCTCTCTCTCACCCTCCCATCTCCCCTACCCCATCCATCCCCCCCCCCCCCCCCCTTCCTTCACTCTCTTGTCCGGCGGCCCACAAGGCGCAGCCCTCCTCCCTCTATTCCCTCACACTCTCCCTCTCTCCCATGAGCCTGTGAAGGCGCCCAAAAGTCTCCCTCTCTCTCCCTTATCCGCACACACTCCCTCCCTTGCACACCCTCTCTACCCACATACCCTATCCCTCCCTCTCCCTCACAATCTCTCTCTCAGCCCAGCGCGGACCACCCTCTCTCTCTCCATCTCGGGCGCTCAGGCTGCGCAAAAAATCTCTCTCTCTCTCTCCTTCTCACGGACAGCGGTAGTAGAACCTCTCTCTCTCTCTCTCTCTCTCTCTCTCTCTCACTCTCTCTCTCTCTCTCTCTCTCTCTCTCTCTCCCACACACACACACACATCACCATCCTCCCCCCCCCCCCCTTGGCGCTGTGCACGAGCCCACAACAGGACCACCCTATCTCTCCCACCGGGCGCTCACGCACCGCAGCAAACCGTCATCCATACACACACACACAATACACACACACACCATACCTACACACACACACACCGCACACACACTCACGCTCTCTCTCTAGCCTATCTCCCCCCATCCGCCCCCTGCGTAATTTGGCAAGCAGCCGGCCGTCACCCACATCAACGAAAGGAAAAAAAAACACAAAGACAGATATATATATATATATATATATATATATATATATATTGTATATATATAAAGCCCTTCCCACGCACGTTTTCGTGCACCCACATACATATACATATCCATACACCCGCCCTCATGCACGAATACATACACACACACGCATATACGCACCGCACCACAAATACAAAGGAAAAATGACTACGACATCGATGAATAAAGAAGAAGGATCCAAAGCACGCGCCGCCAACAACAAAAAGAGAAAATGCGCTGAAGGCATGCCCGGCCGACTCTGAAAAGAAGTACGCTCGACATCGATTCACCGACAGTACACCATTCGCCGGTAAGGCGCAACCACGACGCCATTCCAGTAATTGATAGGTTATTTTCATCATTATCTTCAGTTTTCACCCAAGCCATTGTAAACTTCCATTTTTTGTAAATATCCTCTCTCTAGGTGATGGTCACAAAGGCCCACCTAGAGATTCCCATCTTTTAAAACCTCCCAAAACAAAGCAAGGGTCAACCACACCGGCCCACCACTTGCTTTGTCTCCCGATTAAGCTTACCCTAACCGCACTGGGATTACCATAATCCAAGCAGCCAACACCTATAAATTGGCATTGAGAGGTCACTATCGGGGGGGGGGGCAATTCATGAGGAGCCAAGCATTTGGTAGAGTGTAGTGGGAAGGATTGACACTATCACCATCACGAGGAGGGGGCTTGTGTGTTGGGTTTGCCTTGGGAATTGCACTATGCGAAGGGAACCACATCCATCTCTCGACTCCAATGGTCGATGCACACATGTATGCACGCTCTTGGTAGTAAGTATTCACAATCATTGAGTCGTCTTAGAGAACGCACCAAGTAGGTTGCACCACCTCCTCTCCCTACCTCTCTACCACCACGGCGTGCCATTTTGTAAATATTGCAGAAATAATTCACCCTCACACCCCCGAGGGTTTTCATCATTTGTAAATCTCTCTTCTCTCTCTCTCTTCTGTTCTCTCTCTCTCTGTGTGTGTGTGTGTGTGTGTGTGTGTGTGTGTGTGTGTTGTCTGTGTGTGTGTGTGTGTGTGTGTGTAAGTTTGCGATGTTCATATCATCGTGGTTTTGTCCTAGCCGCTCAAAGCTAGATGGTTCCCCTGTTCACTTTACCATGGCAGGCTCGAGGCACGCCATTCGGCCCCCGTCGTTTTAGAGGCGGTCGTCGTTCGGGGTCCGCTTTGCGTCCGTCATTTACTGCCCCCACTGAGGAGGTCTTTCTAAGACCCTTCAGTTTACAATGCTGAAAGTGACGCCACTATCAATCATGGACGAATGGCTAAAGGAATTTTCTAACTGGAGGACAGAAGAAGAGGAGACGAAGGAGGCACTAGCCGCCTTCATTGAGGTGCTACTGCCAGGCTGCAGTGTCGTCAGCATTCAAGAGGTAAATTCTCCATCTCGTGTCGCTCGTTCTAACTATAAATCGAAAGCATCAGGTGGGAGGTTGGTGAAGTGCCATCACTGTTGTCAACCAAGGCACACTGTCAATGAGTGCCAGCAACGAAGGCAGCGAAAGGGCTGAAGTCATCTACATCGACATTCATCGCGAAGAAATCATTCACGTCAAGGAAGGGAAGCAAACGGTGAGACCTCTTTTCCCTAAAGAAACTGCAGTCAATAACTCCAAAGTGGCCTAAAGGGGCTGCTCGAGCCAAAGGCAAGGAGAAGATAAGCCAGTATGGAAACACGTGACCCCGAAGGGAGAAGCATCTGGCCAAGCAAGTGCTTCAAGCTCAGAAAGCCGGGTTGTACCCACTTTGTCAAGGAAGAAGTCATCCGAAGCTAAGTGGCGGAAGGTCGCCTACCGATTTACACGACGCATGCGAGTGCTACCAATCCACTTCGACAATCTGGAAGAGGAAGTGGTAAGAAGATTCCCATGTTCTAGAGAAGAGTGGTTCGGCTACTGCTCTCGCTGTTTTGGGAAGCGAGTGGAGGACCTTCCTCCTCTCCCTGTACAACTTATCCTGAAAAAGCTCTCTACCACGGGAGAAACCCAGTGGGCTGGAGACGAGTTGCAACTGAATGGAGTAGAATTCATGCAACACGCCGACTACGGAAATTACCTGCAATTGCTGTTAGCCAAGAGGGTGGGAGTGGTCAGACGCGTCACCATCAACCCGGACATACTGAGCAACGAAGGAAAGGTAGAGCCCATGAAAGGCGACGACCTCTTGTGGATGTGCCGACTCATCAACGTTGGTACGGTAAGAGTATAAGTAAGTATTCCACCCTCTGTGCATGATGGAAAACGGGCCGACGGCATTCCCATTCAGATTCCTGTAGTATATGCATGTGAATATCTATGTAGATAGGAAATTCTTCTACCAACAGAAGATCGTATACCTATTCGGTGCGGCAGTACTAGGAGAAATCCTCAATTCCCCGAACCCTATCATTCTCCCCATATTAGATTACCATCATTCCTTTAATGTCTCTATTTTTATCCTATTTTAACCTATCCACCCACCCCTGTAAAAAGCCGTTATGAGCCACTACTGTTAATGTAATGTAAAAAAAAAAAGATTTTGTAATTTCCTGAGTCACCACCATGGCAAGTGTTTCTTTCTCCACGTTCAGTGGAAAGAAGGGAGAGGATCTCACCGCCGACTTTTTGGATGATTTCGACATTGGTTGTGTCGTCTCCAACAAAGATGACAGTGTTTCACGACTTGGAATTTTTCCTCTACTACTGATGAAAGTAGAGGCCAAGTCCTGGTATAATGCATTGCCCCAGGCTACCAAGAATGCATGGGATGTGTTAAGGGATGCTTTTGTAAAGAGGTTTGGTGGAGGCACAACCTCAGAGAAGCTATGGCAGCTATTGACAGAATTAAAGCAGGGAGGCCTGTTGGAGTATGCGACCTACGAGTCAAAGTTTATGGACTTATGGGAGAGATGGGTTGCCTCACTGGAGAAAGGCAAAGGAGCGCCTAATTTCCTAAAGAAGGACCGTTTCATTGTTGGTCTATGGTCGCCGCTTAGAGAGAAGGTGAAGGGAAGGTTTCCTGCAACATATGATTTGGCAGTCGAAGTAGCCCGCCTTAAAGACAAGAAGCTGCACATGCAAGCAAGAGTAAACGGGTCAGAGGAAACAAGCTCGGCCCGACCAACCCCAGTGGCTTCAACAGCCAATCATAGAGTCCAACCGCAAGAGGCATCAGAAGAATAGCAGGACCTGCTGAGTTGCATCACCACCCAACTAGAGAGTTTATCTGTGCATCTGGTGCAGCAAGGGCATGCATCTGGCAGAAACCCAGAACAAGGAAGGGGACAACGAAGGCAGAACCCAGAGGACCACTGTTACAACTGCGGGGAAGATGGCCATGGAATGTACTACTGCCCACACCGGAGGAGGCAGAATTTCAATAGAGGGGGGAGACAGAATCAGATCTCTCCGCCAAGAGCAAGACCACCACCACCTAGGCATCCAGGACCAATCCCACCGGTCCAAATCCTTCGACCACCTGTACAACAACAACCACCACCCCAACCTCTCATCCCGCCACTACCCCCACCACCTGCTGTGAACCAAGCGGTGAGTGTTATTAGCTTAGAAGCTAAAGGGAAGGCGAAGGTAGAAGAATCATCTCGAGAGAAGCACAAAGGAAAAGCGAAGGTAGAAGAAGTGGATGCTATGGGAGTGAAACGTGCGAGGCATGAGGAGGCATCTCAAAGAGAAGATAAGATGAAAGGGAAGATCGAGTCTAGCAAGCAAGCAGCTAAACCGCGGTGGAAGATAGACATCATGGACTTCTCACTAGGTGATTATGCAAAACCCTATGACTTAGTTCAGGATGTGTTAATGCAGGGCCCGAAGATAACTTGGCCCCAATTACTCCACCTTGTACCCATAATGAGGAGGCAATGGACGAAAATGGTAAGTACCAGGAAAACAAGACCCAGGATAGCTGGGGCTATCTCTGGGAGGGATCTCGACGGCATCCTGCCAACCATGGACGCTCACATCAAGGAGCAACGGATTTCAAACGTCTACATAGATGGTGGCGTGCAAATATGCGTCATGAGTGAGAAGATGATGCACCATCTAGGTCTAGAGGTAAGTAGGCCGGCACCCTGCCGAGCCAAGATGGCAAACAATGTCAGAGTGAAATGTGTAGGCATTGTAAATGCGGTCAAAGTTAAGGCATTCAATACAGAAGTGGAGGTAGACATCTTTGTCATGCCACACAAAGGGGAGGGCTACCCCATCATTCTTGGGAGGCCTTGGCTTATGGCTATGGAAGCTAAACAAGACTGGAGCACCGGGATGATCCAGATGAAGGATGCTAAAGGGAAGTCCATATTCTATGACATGAGGACTGGAAAGCAGTGCAACATGATCTTGGAGTCTTTAGAAGACGAGTCCACCAGCGACTACTCATCTACCTCGGGAGAAGAGATGACCACCACCGACGGAAGTGACAGTAGCATCGAAGTAATGGGAGTCATTCTTAAAGACCCAAACAGATTAACACAATCTGAAACAACCTCGACAAACCAAGAGGGATCATCAGGTATGCAGTCATTGGAGGATGCAGGTAAGCTACAAAAAATGCTCTCAAATGAGTTAACCAATGAAGAAAGAAAGGAGTATGTCTCCATGCTAGGTAACTTCACTACTTTGTTCATTGATGGCTATGATAAGATCACAGGAATTACAGTAGTACAACACCACATAAAGCTCAAGGAAGGCAGTAAACCCGTAGTACAAAATCTCAGAAGACTTGGAGTAATCCAACAAGAGGCATTGCTTAAAGAAGTGAGAAGTTTGCTACAAGCAGGTTTCATCTATCCTATCGAAGACTCAGAATGGGCCTTCCCAGTAGTAGTCACACCAAAAAAAATGGTAAGTGGAGAGTCTGTGTGGATTATAAACCTCTCAATGTAGCCACGAAGAGGGACCACTTTCCCCTCCCATTCTAGGATGAAATACTCAATGAAGTGGCAGGTCACGAGCGATACACAGTATGCGATGGCTACTCAGGATACTTCCAGATTAGCATTGCGGAGGAGGATCAGAAGAAGACAACCTTCATCACACCTTGGGGATGTTTTGCCTACAGAGTGATGCCTTTTGGCCTCACTAACGCCCCGGCCACGTTTCAACGCTATGTGACTTTTGTTTTCCAACCCTACTTTGGAACATCAATACGGGTTTTCATAGATGATTTTTGCATTTATAGCTCACGAGCCCTTCATTTAAGCAAATTTTATGATGGCTTAACCAGGCTGCAAACCTTGGGTGGCCAACTCAACATGGAAAAGTGTCACATTGGTGAGAGCAAAGTCACTCCCCTTGGTCATGTAATTTCAGCAAAAGGAATCGAGGCTGACCCTAGCAAGATTCAGGCTCTGGTATCTTTATCATCACCCACCACCGCCAAGCAGCTGGTTTCTTTTCTTCAGAAGGGAAGGTACTTAAGCAGGTTCATTCACCTGCTATCTCAAGTGGTCCTTCCCCTACAACAACTCACCCAGAGGGATGTCTTCTCGTGGAGTGAAGAGAACGAGCAGCAGTTTACTGAGGTAAAGCAAATCCTAGCTAAGCTTCCCACTATTTCACCTCCTAAGTGGGACGAGCCATTTTATGTGAACCCTAGTGTGGGAAGTGATATACTCGGAGCAGTGCTAATGCAAAAGGACCCCAAAACTTCTTTCATGTGCCCTATTTACTTCTCTAGTCGGGTCATGACCCCATCAGAAAAAGGATTTACCGAAGTAGAACACATGGTTCTGGCACTAATGTTTGCTACCACAAAGTTCCGCTCCTATCTCCTGCCTAGACCCTTTGTAATCCTGAGAATGGAGGAGGTTTTCCCATATGTAATGCGACACATGGATGTCTCATCTAGGATCTCAAAGTGGTTAATTAGACTACAAGAGTTTGACTACACTATGCAAGTAGAAAACTCCACCAGGGCTAGTTTAGCAGGAATTCTCACTCATCGCCATGAGAAGAAGCTGAAGGTCAACACGGAAGCAAAGGAAGAAACACCAACGATAGAAAGTCCTAGGCTAGAGAGAGCTCACTCTCTTTTCTTTGACGGAGCATACAAGAGAACAATGGATCAGTCTGCAGAGCAGGCATGGTCATTTTCAATGAACAGCAAGAAGGTATTCTCCATGGGGCAGTTATTACACTCCCACTCCAACAATGAAGCAGAATATGCAGCCCTAATTCTTGGGTTGGAAACAATGTATTTCACAAAGAATTTAGTGCCTAAATGTGTTCGGCGATGCTTTGCTTTTGATAAGGCAAATAAATGGCACCTGGGATTGCAAAATTCAGGTTTTACTTGGTCAACTTCACCAAGTTAAGGACCTCCTAAAGAGGTTTGAAGCAGTGAAACTATTCCATGTCCCCAGCAAAGAAAATCAAGAGGCAGATGCACTAGCTAAAGAAAGAATACAAGACGTTCCCGTAGGGGGAATCAAATTAAAACTACCCCTCTTCCAAGGTAGTGATGCTATGCCTGATATCATCAGTTTTCTAGATACAGGAGAATGTCCAGCAGGACACACCAAAGGCCAAAAATAGTGGCTGGTAAGGAAGGCTACTAGGTACCGCCTTATAGACGACCACTTGTATTGTAAGGGCAAAGATCAAATTCTCAGGCGGGTGCCAACCTCCAGTGAAATCACAGAGGTAATTTCAAGTTGCCATGACGGCGTCTGCGGCGGTCATTTTGCTCTAGATATCACCAATAGGAAGATTCTACAGGCAGGATACTTTTGGCCTAGTTTGAACAGGGATGTACACCATTGGTGTAAAACATGTAAGGCTTGTCAAGTGGCCAGTGATCGCACGTTAACCTACGAGCCACAAACCCCTATCATTTCATATGGTCCTTTTGAGAAATGGGGAATAGATGCAATCTGTCCTTTACCAAGGGCCCAATCAGGTAAACTGTACATCATAGTGCGTGTAGACTACATGACTTGATGGGCAGAAGCAACGTTGGAGAGGGGGAATGGGGAACACACCCGACACACACGCAATTGCCCCTATATAGCTCAGGGTATTCACAGCACCCCTGTCCTCTCGAAAACACCTTCAAAAAAGACGATTCACACTAGAAAGCCTCGCCTGCGCTTCGACCAACGCACACACACTCTGCACAATCCTCAGACAGCTACCACACCGATCTTGCCCGCTTCTAGCACTTCCGCAGTTCAAGACCTCTCTCTCTTTCTCTCTCACACACACAGGGGGCCCGGGGGGGCGCACACGCTCACACACACCGGCACCACACACCCTGGAGACGAGCAAAGAAGAAAGGGGGGAAGGGGGGAGAGACGACGACAAAAAAATGGCAATGACATCTTTCCTTCAATGAAAAACACCCTGTACAAGATCCGCACTGTTTGCTCTAGGCCACACCAGCAATCCGTACTGAGGGGCATACACATCCCTCGGAGCTCGATCCTGTCGGCACACAACTCCACATAAAACCCACTATTCGCTTCACTTCGATAGAAGTTTCTTCTCTCGGCATCCTCCACTGGCCTCTTCTCTTTCAAAAACACTCCCCCTTATGAGTTGCTTCAAGAATCATGCATCCGATCTTCGACCACCGAGCGCGAGCGCACCAAAAAAAAAACTCCTCTTCTTCGAAAACCCACTGGTTTCTTCTCCTCCAGAGCACGTGCTTTTCCAAGCCATTTCATGGACGATGCTTCATCATGGGGTGTCGGCTTCGATCGTCGAACGCGCACAAGAAAACCCCTTCTCTTCTTCTTCTCCTCTTCTTTTTCCTTTTCTCTGTTCCAGCCCCAAACTCCAGCCTAAAAGAAAAACTCCTCTCTTTCTTCTTCGAAAATGGCTCCTCTTCCTTTCTCTTTCTCTTCCCTTTTCTTTTGGGAGTTTTTTTCTTTTTGGCTTTTGAGCAAACTCCACCCAAAACCAAGGCCAACCTTCTTTTTCCTTTTTTGAACTTATAGCCAAGGGGGTTTTAGGCCTAGTTTCCCCACACGGTCGGTGCTCGTATGTGCACAAGTTTGTTGAATCCCTTTCTCTCCAAGCCACACCTCTCGAGAAATTTTTCCGTATTCCGAACATTCCACATCCTTCCACCGCAAGTCGCCCAATTGGAAAAAAATCAAGCTTGCCCCCTTCTTCTGCCGTGATTGTCTGTCCACTTGAAGTGGGCGCATCTTGATGCCGCTGATTCCGATCGGCCATCCGCCAATTTTGGCTAACCCCCCACGGTGCATGCGATTTTCCAGAATCTTGGCGAGGCCGCAAAACTGCCAGACAGCACATCCTCCAATGCGGTCATGTGGGCTCAGACCCGGTCCCCGAAAAATCTTCAAACGGCCATAACTTTCTATCCATAGCTCCGATTCGCAATCCGAGAAGACATGCATGCTCCGTAACTCGAGCTTTACACATATATGCACTGACATCAGTCGGGCCACCTGTCCCCAGCTACCTTGTCCGTCGGGAATCTGCTACACACTCGAGCTTTAAATCGCAATATCTTGCACACTGGGTCTCCGTTTGACGAGCCATCTGGACGAGCTTCTAGAGCATCTCAAATACCACACTTCGGGGCACATTCCACGCATCTTGAACACTTTGACATGCCGTCCCAATTAGCCCACTTCGGAGTCCCCCTGGTCTCAAAAAAACACTTTAAGCCTGCATTTTTGTTGCCACTGTCCTGCTGAGGTCTCCCACACTGGCTTCATCCCTCTACCATGCAAATGTTGACACCCTTTGTACTGCACAACACACTTTATAGCGCGGACCAACTTTGGTTGCACCAACGTCCACCACCCGCATTATAGCCCAAGAGGTGGCAAAGTTCATTTTTGAGCATATCGTTTGCCGTTTTGGCACTCCTCTTGAGATAATGTCAGATAGAAGACTAGGATTCAAAGGTGATTTGGTGGGAGAACTGATGAAGAAGTTAGGCATCACACGTCGGCATTCCACACCATACTATCCACAATGCAATGGTCTGGTAGAGAAGATAAATGGAATGATTTGCAAAATCATCACAAAACAGGTGAACAACCACACAGGGACTGGGATAAACATCTCATGGAAGCTCTTTGGGCCTACAAAACAATGTTCCGAACATCACTAGGTTTCACTCCTTTCCATCTAGTTTATGGGAAGGAGGAAATTCTACCCATTGAGGTACAAATAGCCAGCTTACGAGTCTTGGCTAGCCAGACACATCGTCCAATTGTAAACCTCCGAAACCACATCTTGGATCTGGAGAGACTCCAACTGGATAGGGAAGAAGCAATCAATCACTATGCAGCACATGTAGAACGACGTCGGCTCACTTTCAACCAAGGGCTTAAAGCAAAGGGACTGAAAAAAGGCATGTTAGTACTGCGATACGACAACAGATTTGATACTAGGAAGGATAAGAAATTTCAAAGATGGGAAGAGCCATTCATCATTAAGAAATGCTATGACAACGGCAGCTATAAGCTGATGGAAGTAGATGGGAGAATTCACAAGACTAGGGTCAATGGATGGAGACTGAAAAGGTATTTTCTTAGGTTTGACCCAGAATTCCTGCTAGACATTCCAGAAGAGGGAGAACCCTCTAACTCTACAGCTGAAGAAGTAGAAGAAGGGCTAGAAGCATGAATGCCTCTAGCCAAAGGGAGAGGGCTAATGATAGCCGACTTTCGAAAATCAAAGAAAAAAAAACTTATTTCCCCCCCCCCCGCCCGACGGACATTGGATAAATAACACCCTCTCTCTCTCTCTCTCTCTCTCTCTCTCTCTCTCTCTCTCTCTCTCTCTCTCTCTCTCTCTCTCTCTCCCCCTCATTTTCCCTACATACCCCTCCCTAATATCCTCTTCCCCAATCTACCCCCACTCTCATTAACCCCCCGACCCCTCTCTCGTGCTCCCTTTGTGTGAGCCGCATGGAAACCCCCCCCCTTCCGCTCTCCCATATTTTTACACTCACCCTTTACACCCCCCCCCCCCCCCCCCACTCTCATTACCCCCCCCTTGGCCCGCTAATATTCTTTCCCAAACCCCTCCCCCTCTTCCCTACCCGCTCGCCTCACCCTCCCCTCGGTTCATTCCCTCCCCTTGGCCCGCTGATATATTCCCTCACTCCCACCCATTGACTTGCTTCCCTCCTCTCGTCCTCAAGCTCCCACGCAAGAAAGTAGAACCTCCCCCCCCCCCCCCCCTCTCTCTCACCCACACATCTCCCCTACCCCACTCCATTGCCAAACCCCCCCCCCCCCCCCTTCCTTCACTCTCTTGTCCGGCGGCCCACAAGGCGGCCCTCCTCCCTCTATTCCCTCACTCTCTCTCTTCTCTCTCTCTCTCTCTCTCTCTCTCTCTCTCTCTCTCTCTCCTATGAGCCTGTGAAGGCGTCGAAAAGTCTCCCTCTCTCTCCCTTATCCGCACACACTCCCTCCCTTACACACCCTCTCTACCCACATACCCTATCCCTCCCTCTCTCTCACAATCTCTCTCTCAGCCCAGCGCGGACCACCCTCTCTCTCTCCATCTCGGGCGCTCAGGCCGCGCAGAAAATATCTCTCTCTCTCTCTCTCCTTCTCACGGACAGCGGCAGTAGAACTCTCTCTCTCTCTCTCTCTCTCTCTCTCTCTCTCTCTCTCTCTCTCCATACACACACACACACCATCACTCTCCCCCCCCCCTTGGCGCTGTGCACGAGCCCACCACCCTCTCTCTCCCACCCGAGCACTCACGCACCGCAGCAGACCGTCATCCACACACACACACACACCATACCTACACACACACACGCGCACACACTCACGCTCTCTCTCTACCCATCTCCCCCCCCATTCGCCCTGCGTAATTTGGCAGGCAGCGGCCGTCAGCCATCAACGAAAAGAAAAAAACAATATATATATATATATATATATTATATATATATATATATATATATATTATAAAGCCCCTTCCACGCACATTTTCGCGCACCCACATACATATACATATCCATACACCCCTCCTCATGCACGAATACATACACACACACGCATATATGCACCACACCACAAATACAAAGGAAAAACGACTACGACATCAATGAATAAAAAAGAAGGATCCAAAGCATGCGCCGCCAACAACAAAAAGAGAAAATGCACCGAAGGCATGCCCCGGACGACTTCGAAAAGAAGGACGCTCGACATCGATTCACCCGCAACACATTATTCGCCGGTAACGCGCAACCATGACGCCATTCCAGTAATTTATAGGTTATTTTCATCATTATCTTCAATTTTCACCCGAGCCATTGTAAACTTCCATTTTTTGTAAATATCCTCTCTCTAGGTGATGGTCACAAAAGCCCACCTAGAGATTCCCATCTTTTAATAACCTCCCAAAACAAAGCAAGGGTCAACCACATCGGGCCCACCACTTGCTTTGTCTCCCCGATTAAGCTTACCCTAACCACACTGGGATTACCATAATCCAAGCAGCCAACACCTATAAATTGGCATTGAGAGGTCGCTATCGGGGGGGAGCAATTCATGAGGAGCCAAGCATTTGGTAGAGTGTAGTGGGAAGGATTGACACTATCACCATCACGGGGAGGGGGCTTGTGTGTTGGGTTTGCCTTGGGAATTGCACCATGCGAAGGGAACCACATCCATCTATCGACTCCAATGGTCGATGCACACACGTATGCATAGGAACTATGTTCTTCAATAGATGTATAATGAATGCTAGAAATAGTGTAAGAATATCTCAAAGTGTCAAGGGTAGTGTGTATGTGTGTATGTGTGTGTGTGTGTGCATAGAGGGAAGGAAAGAGAAGAGAGGACATTAGATGGGGGAAGATCACACAAAATGAAGAGTGCATGTGTTACCTTTATTTGTATATGAAGAATGGTAATGTTAGTGAGAGGAGTGAGGTAGGGTTGGTCATGGGTGGGCAGCCAACTAACCTTTTTCCAAAAATCTTCCACTTAAAGGCTAATGTGGCCATCAATGGCTATGACTAAAGCTAGTATGTACAACTGTGAAGCGTGAGAGCTTCACCCTTGTCAACTATGTCCACCCTACACCCATTACCTTGATGCAATATGAAAATTGCTTTCTTTCCATGCTCTTTGTAAGATCATCCACTAGGTTGTCATTAGTGTGGACCTTGATAAGCTCCAAGAGCTTATCCATCAATGAGATGATACCTCACCTCAATGTGTTTCGACTTGGAGTGAGACACAGGATTTCTTGCCAAAGCAATGACACTCTGACTATCACAATGCAAAATTGGAACTTGCCAAATGTCTAAATCTCCCATGAAACATGCTAACCATTTAGTTTCCTTGTTGGCATCTGATGCTACAACATACTCAGCCTCCCATAGTGGAAGAAGACATACAGTTTTGGAGAGATGATCTCCAATAAATGGCTCAACCTGCAAATATGAATATGTAGACAGACATAGGTCATCTACAGTCTTTACAACCCATGTAATCCGCATTCATGTAATCAACAATAGATGCATCAATGTTATTGAAGCATAAGCACTTGCTCCATTGTACCCTTCACGTACTTGTGTCAATCAAGGCCTTGTTGCCATCTCAGCTAGTGGGAATTTGAGATCCTCCCAAACTCTGAAAAAATCTTCTCTTAGTCCATCCCGCCCAATCCCCATTGTCAACAAGGCAGGCCAACATTCATTCTTGATATAGGCCTTTGTAGGGATTTTGCTTCTCTTGTCAACATGGTGCTATTCACATTGCTAAGTAGCATTCCTCTCACCTCCTCGACCTCCTACAAGCAGATTTCTAGTTGACCTATAATTTTGCCTAGGTTGTCGAGCATAAGCCTAGTCATATTGTTCTTGTCTCGAACCACATTCCCTGTATCATCCATGACTACAATGTTGGGGTAAAGGCGATGTTCCTTTGACCAGGGTCAGATGCCGGTTTCCAGCTGCCCACTGTGTACATACCCTAACCTCATTCTTCATATACCAAAGAATAAGGAGCTCCCCACTACAAGGAGGCTTGCTCCACTCACACAAAAATGCACGCTCTCCTCTTCCCTCTCTCGCACTGCACCCCACACACACATCCATGCACCATGCACTCTTTCATGTAATTATCAGGTCCCTTCTTGTTTGAACCTCTAGAGTTGTGTATAAGTGATCTCGGTTGGCAGTCTCCAAAATGAGGTTAAGAGCTATGGCTAGTAACTTGTTCTTTTTAAGATCTCTTTGACTTGAAAAGTGGCAAG
This sequence comes from Adiantum capillus-veneris, assembly GCF_014529385.1. Classification (NCBI taxonomy): domain Eukaryota; kingdom Viridiplantae; phylum Streptophyta; class Polypodiopsida; order Polypodiales; family Pteridaceae; genus Adiantum; species Adiantum capillus-veneris. The sequence goes on from NW_028221436.1 coordinate 4,637,636, forward strand.
CTCGGACTTTGCTTCAAGATACTTCCTGTGTTTTTCCTCTAATGTGTTGCCTATTTGAAAAAAAAATTGGAGAGCTCTTCAGCTTCCACTTGAATTCTTTGGCTTTTGATAGCATGATTTCTCTTCACCTTGGGCCATGTACCTTTGATTTTTGTATGGATGTTACACACTAGAGTGTGTAAGGCTTGATGATCATCACTTTTATATCTTTCTTTTACCTTGTTTAATGTTATCTTAGCCAAGGACCTAAAAAGTGTATCCTTGAAGAGATTGTCCCTGAGACAAGTTTTTTATTCTTCCCTTCTAGATAGAAATCTTCCTCCTTAGCCCTTGCAATTCTTAGCTTGATGGGGAAATGATCAGACATACATTGGGCTAAATCTACACTTAGCTTGACTTAACTGGTAGCCAGTCTTCTTGGTATGAGATGAAGCGCCTATCAAGGCAAGATGCCATGTTGGCATACCTGTATGAGCTCAAGAATCTACCAATTACACAACCAAGGATCAATAGATTGTCAACCCCTACACCTCCAATGTTTGAGTCTCTTTCTCTTCGCATGCTTCTACATTAAAAATATCGTGTCTATCATTCATTATCGGGAAATCAATAGTGAGTAGAAGTGACCTTATGAACCATTTAATCAATCCGATGGTGTGGAAAAGTCTTTGGCAAGTTCATTTTCCACAAACACTGCTTCAAAATGGGATTTGCGGCAAGTAAATGTAGCTATTAATTTTTCGCTTCGACATGGAGTCCAGCATCAACACCTCTTCGGATAGAAGCAGCTATTCTCTTCTATCGCAAACCAATTTGAAGCATCCGATTTACCTACTGTAGCAAAATTTAGATGAAATGAAATAGCATTTGGAAGAATGTGGTAACAAAGTAGTCCATGAAGATGGCATCAAAGACAAGTGAATTGTCAAATTTTAAAGGCGGCTTTTGATGAATAGAGGTTGAAACAACATAAGATAAGTCAAAAATCTATTACATTTTCAAATTTGATGGTCATAAAATTTGCAAACGGGTGCTATCATGGCTAACACTATTCAATGATTATTTTTTTGGAGAATCATTTACAGCACCCAAGAACCTAGATAAAAATTTACTAATGGGTGAAAGATTCTTTTTTGAAACCCCATATGTGTACACCTTGAAGCCTATGGCATCGTCACTCGTATATGTTCAACGTTGGAAAATCTGCTTGCCTTAACAAATGCACTTGTCTTTAAAAAGCATCAATTCAAAATCTCTCTCTCTCTCTCTCTCTCTCTCTCTCTCTCTCTCTCTCTCTCTCTCTCTCCAAGTAATGTTGTGGGTGATTAAATGTAATGTAGTTGTGATTCAGTGTCACTCTTCATCAATGCTATGATTTGGATAGTCTCCTCTTGTAATTTAGGTAGTGTGTAAGCACTCTAAGCCCAATCCACTCTTAAGTACAACCATGATTGCCTCCAATTTACTCTTATTTCATGTCCGTTTGAAGAGGTCGTTTAATAGTTGGTTTAATTAAACACAGCTATAGGATTACTTAGAAATTAATAGGTAAACACGGGTATAGGACTACTTAGAGACTATTTATGCAAGCATCAGGAAACAAGCAAATAAAGTTGATATAGTTGCCCTTTTCCAAAAGTGGAGTGCCTGTGTTTGATGATTTTTAGGTAGGTAAGGGCCCTGATAAGAACATGAATGTGATAGAGACACTCTTTTTCAACGGTGTAGTACTTGTAATTGATGGTTTTCTACACACGTTGGCAAGGGTCCTTATAATGAGACAAGTCCTAGTAGAAGGACATACTTTAAGTAGACATAGCTGTATGACTGCTTATGCAAACCTATACTCAACCAAAGCTTGTTGATTAATCATCCATTTAAGTGAGCAATGAGTACGATCGGTGGGATGTGGAGTGGAATTGGAGCTGATCTCTTGAGATAGCTAATTCCAGTGTTAAAAGATTTCAGACTGGTGATGTATTAGTTCAGACAGTAGACTAGACAAAGGAACAGAAACTAAACTGAAATACATCTACTGGAATAAGAACCAGACTATGTACTGAGAAATATATTCAGAGTCAGATTCAAATTCAGATTCAGATTTAGAGTACTGAGTACAGAGTAAGTGTAACTGGAATATGCTGTTGTGATCGGAATTACAGATGAAAGATTACAATGAGTATGATGTGGCTTATGAACAAAGGGATAGACAGAGTATAGCCGACAACAACTGCCAATGATTGACAACTCAAGTACAATTGCCAACAAATGCCACCAAAACACTAACCCGATTACAATGTAATGGGCCCTATTTATATGCCCTGGGTTTACCATGGTAATTATCGTAGTAATTACTGACTGATTCGCTGCCCGTCTCACAAGAGAGCGTTCCCACCTAGTGAAACTATCTCAGCCATCTACATCCTTCCCTCCTTTCTTGAATTTTGGCAAGATTCCAAAATTTCTAAAAAATTCCCCTATATTATTTTGGTTTGAAGCTTAAAAATCCACTATCTGCTTCTGATTCTGGGGATTGGACTTAACCAATGATAGAGAACCAGCTGGAAGGGTCGGTGTAGAGCTCTCATCATCTACACAAACTGATATCAACCTTCCAACTGAGAAGGAAAAGACACCAACTGAATTCTGAGATGGAACTACCCAGTATCCTTCCACTGAACCAGCTTCTATTTACCCTTTGGCCTGGATGGCGTCTGAGAAGTCCCAGTGCCAGCATTCTCCCTCTGAATGAGTCTATAAATGGCCTCCTGCTCAAGCTGATCTCGCATTTCTGTGGTCATCTCCACTTCATAAGGCTTACGAATGATAGGTTTTGGTGTCAGGATCATAGAACGTGCGTCTGCCTTTGGTGATCTTAGTTCTCGCCAGCTTGTGACAATGCGAAGTAGTATGGATCCATCAATCTAGAAGAGGCTGATTGGTTTTGACCCGAGCTTCAAAAAGAATCTCAGCCATCTCTCTATACTGTGGTGTGAGGCCTGCCTTAGCTGCAATATCCTTTTCAGGCAGTTTAGAGGACTCAACAGTAAGTTGCAGGAACTGATTGGTGATCTTGGTAAGGCCTCTGATCTGAATCTTCCACTGACCCATACACAACCGGATCCTCTGCATCTCCTCTTTCAGCTTGTGAATATCATTGAGCTAGAGAGCATCATTGAACAGTGTTTGCCAAGTTTTCCATTCCACAGTCGATCACTCATACCAATCCTGGAGCTCATCAATAATCTTGAAATATGTAAGGCGATCGACTGGTTCTGGATGTTGAGGATAAAGTGCAGGAAAAAAATTTGGCAATTCTGTCTCTCTTGCTGGAAAGGGATACAAGAGAACTAGGGAATCAAGCACAAATTCTAAGAAATTGAGAACAGCCTGGTTCTCTTCCTGCATCATTTTTTTTGTTATTTTGATCAGCTGAAATAGTTTGCAGAGAGCAGTTGCCTGTTCTCCGACTGACATTCTAGTCTGAGGTCCTTTACTGGTGGCTGTCTGATCTTCAAGAATGGCCCGCACTCTTTGATCCAAGACTCCTTTAGCGATTTGCATCTGCACCAAAACCTCTTTCAACTGATCCCTAACATCCTTCATACATTTGTAAGTTGGCTTGTTTCCCAACAGAAGTTCTAATTCGAGAGCTAGAGAGCGACAATTTGCAGTAGACTTTCTTTGCAAATGTGGGTTGGTCACTCTCTCTTCAGTAGTGATTGTCGATTCGGGTACCCTTTCCAGCACCAGTTGGACTGTGCTGGGATGCGCAGGTAAACGGCAAGTCTCTTGATCATGAAAAGAAACTGATTCCCAGTGCTCCACCATTTCCCTGGCTCCGAACATACAGTCACTGAAACCGTTCAGATCAGATAGGGGATCATCATCCTCCAGATATTTCCTAGTTAGGAACATGTTGATGTCTCAATCGCCTGTTAAGGGTGATAAGCTATAAGAAATTCTATTGATCAGCTGCTGGTTCTTTAGCCCTAACTTTGCTTTTTCCTTTATCCTTCCTACTGAGCTGGAAATGGTTTGCTGGCTGGTTTCCCAGTATGACTAGGTCGTTGTTATTCTGGCTGCTGATTGCCTGACTTCTGTCCTTCATTCTGGTCTGGCTGTGACTGACTTCCTTCAGTTGGCCATGTGCCACCAGTACCAGGTCCTGGAGGTGGAGATGGAGGCGAGGCATCATCCTCATCATTATTATGCCCTTCATCTTGGTCATCCTCCCCTTATCACTTCTTCTTCTATCCTTTCTTCTTCCTTATCCTCTTCTTCTTCCTTATCTTCTTCTGCTTCTTCAAGGGAATTCGCTGCTCAATATAATCCAGATAGTTTGATTTGCCAGAGCATTATTATATTCAGCCACTTTGTCCTGCAAGTCACTCTGCATAGTCTCCATAAGAGACTTCAAGTCTCCAGGTCAAAGACAGCGTTGCTGCTCGATTTAAAATTTCAACCAAATTATTATAAATATATCTGTCAGGAGGGAATCCTTAGAAGCTGCATATGACAAAGAGTAGCAAGGAGTTTAGTCAACTTTATTCATTCTCAGAGCATCGTTTCACGCGCATCTTTCAGCTCTCTGCTGTCTTTCCTTCCCTGTCTTCCTTCACAATCTACTATATCAGATTCCTCCTTCAGTTAATCATTGCTCTCCAGTAGCTTAATAGACCTCTCTGAATGGGCTTCAAGTAGCTTACGGCGCAGATTTTGGTTGTCTCGTGCTTCCTTCAACTTCTGAATCTGTCCTTCAGCTCGCTTCAAGTCAGTTTTAACCTTATTCATTTCTTCTTCTGACCCTGCAACGTCCAACATCTGTCCCATACAATGGACAGTAGTGTTCCATGAAGACTGGATGAGGACTGAACATCCATCAGTGATTGTGGTTGGGTCAGAATCAGTGGGCTCATACACTATAATAGGAGCCATATAGGGTAAGGCTGCATAATCAGATTTCTGGAGGAAGAGACGCCCTTTCAGGGGATGGGTCTGCAGCTGCTTCAACCTGACCTTCTTCACCAGGTGCAGAGCTTCTTCATTGTTTGGGATGGAGACACCACGCAGTAAGGTTGGAGATGCTAGACCTTTTCCCTTGTCTAGTTGACCTTTATCCTTGTCCAGTTGTCCTTTGTCCTTATCCGACTGTTCTGCTGCCTTCTCAGAAGTCGCTGCTTTTGCCTGGTCTTTGCCAGTACCAGTAGTAGTGACTGTAATCTGTCCTACTGACTGGTTGAATTCAGTGGTCTGAGCAGGTTTTTTGTCAGCCTGGCTAACTAGAGCCTTTTCAGTAGTCATTGATTTGACTTGACTCTCTATCTATTTCAAAAAAGCACTGCTCTTCGTCAGTGTCGTCTTCGGTTTCTTCGAACTTCCAAACTTATCTTGGGTGGCCTTCCTTTTCAAACCAATCGGAGTGGTCTGACTGTCCGTGGCTTCTTCATCTAAAGACAAATCAATATTCTCTGATTCTGGAACTAGCTTCTCACTCCAAGCCATTCTGACCTGACCATGAGCATCTGGAGCAGTTGCCCAATATAAAAATTGCCAAACATACCAAGCTTTAAAAACACTCTGTGATTTCAACTTGGCAGTTTGTTGAAGCACGTTGTGTGACAAGATCTGACAAAGGTTAATAGAAACTTTGGAATCCAATGTCTTGGCCAGCAGCATAGCAAAACCTTCTCTGACACATATGTTGGATTGTTTTAAGATTGACCGCTTCAGCTACAAACCTGTAATCAGTAGAGGCCTCTAGTCCGCCTCTAGTCCGGCCACTGGAATCCCTTGTCCATTGGCTTTTCTTTTTCTTTTGGCAGCCTCATCCTCCTTCAGGACTATACTGATCTGCTGTGGGGTTGCCACAGACGGCTTGGGCTCATTTGGCATCCGAAATGCAAAAGCAATGGTGTCTGGTGCAGCATACACCTTTTTACCATACACCATAGCACTGCCATCTTCAGCATTGAAAGAGTCAAGAACCTGCTTTATGATGGTTGTGTCAAAAGATATTCTTGTGGCTTGCAAAACTACCCGTAGATCCCACAGTTGCAGCAAAGCCATAGCTTGGTCAGTGAAGACGTAACACTGAGTCTTGCTGCAAGGGATGATGGGAAGGCTTGCCTTTGCAGCAGTGACAATGGCTCGGGTTTCATCGAGAGATTCATGCATCTTGTCTGAATGCTTCTTCCTACCCATACACTGTGAAGATGACGAAACAGGTGAGGAAGAGGAAGACTTACTTGATGCTTCAAAGCCGTACCCAGGTGTTGCTAGCAAAGCTAGTCGACAGTCGACTGTCTCCTCAGAAGACGAAGTCTGCGATTGTAGCGAAGATACCTCAGAGCTTGGCGATGGCGAATGAACAACGGGAGGAAATCGTCGTGCAGGAGATTTGTGAGGGAAAATGCTGACTCTCCTTACTGTTATACGCGTTCGCGCCATAAAAGCTCCACCACTCGCCGCTCCTAGACTTGTGTGCGTCGATGCTGTCATGGAAGACATGCATTGGACAAGACTTCTACCCATCCTTAAAACGATTACTACTGGCGTGCCATCATACCATTTGGGCGCTTAAAAATTGAATACTGTGTTCCCACTAATACTGGGGTGGTTCCCAGTATGGCTTGATCACACTGGTACTAGTCCTGGGACCACTCTAGCTTGATCCTACTGGCACTGATTCTGAAACTGGAACTAGCTGCACATGAAAAACCCCAAAAATATCTGATTCTGGTATCTCTTGATCTTCAGTTCCCAGCTCCCTAGTACCTTGTTCCTGGCCAGGCTCTCTAGCTTCTGAATAGTAGAGCTTGATCTTCGCACCATTATACACTCCTGGCAGCAGCAATCCAGATAAATCTTTCAGTCTTACTGTGCCATTGGAGAAAACCCAGTCTACCTCAATGGTCCTGCCCAGGAAATCTTCAGGTTTGGCTTCTTAGGACCCAGTCTAGACTGATAGAGAAGCACCAAATCCCCTTTCTGAAATTCCCGGACCTTAATTCGGCAATCATGCCAGTGCTTCCTTCGCTGAATAGTTTCTTGTTTCAGCATAGCTCGTTGCCTGAGTTCATCTAACTGCATAAGTTCATCAAGGTGCTTTTTCATATTGTGGTTGAAGTCTAAGCCATACTTCACAACCATTCTCAGACTTGGGATAACAAACTCCATAGGAACCACAGCTTCAGTGCCATACACCATTCTGAATGGTGTCAACCCAGTAGTGACCTTGTAAGCTGTCCTATACATCCATAAAGCAGTCTAGAGTTTCAAATCCCATTGGTCTGGCTTCTTCTGCACAACCTTAGTGAGAATAGTCTTGATTGTCTTGTTACTACTTTCAGCATGTCCATTGCATCTGGGATAATAAGGAGTATATTTCCGATGCTTGACTGAAAGCATATCCAGTAGAATCTCCATGGTGTCATTGATAAAATGTGTTCCTTGGTCTGACACAATCTCTACCGGACATCCATATCAATAGACAATATTCTCAAATAGAAACCTTGCAGTTGACTTGGCTGTGTTGTCAGGAAGAGCCTTAGCTTCAACCCACTTAGTGACATAGCAAGTAGCCATTACTATGTACTTGTTCTTGCTGGGGGTAACCTTCTTAAAAGGTCCCATAAAATCTAAGCCCCATTTTATGAACACACCCAGTGGTTGTACTGGCATTAAAGGAGTCATATTTGCAGATTTAGGTCTACCCATTCTTTGGCATATGTCACAAGTTTTACAAAAACTTCTAACATCAGCAATTAATGTTTGCCACCATAGACCAGCTTGCAGAATCTTCTTGTAGGTAACTTCATTGGAAAGATGTCCACGAGATTCGCCATCATGTGCCTCTGAAATGACTTGCATTCTCCCTTCCATAGGCACACAACGCCAAAGAATACCATCAACACCTAATCGATAGAGTGAACCTCCGATGATAGTAAACTTCAAGCTCTTGATGACCAAAGCCTTCTTCTAGTTCTGCTTCCAGTCCTCTGGAAAAGCACTTTGAGAAAGAAACTGATAAACCTCATACCATTCAGGGTCAACTGATTCTCCTGCTTCCGGATAAAATAAGTCAGCATCCACTGGTTCGTCCCTCAAGGATGCTTCTGAATAACCCTCTATACTTCTAGATAGAAAATCAGCTCCACAGTGATTCTTGCCAGGCTTATGAAAAATTCTGAATTCAAACTCCATGAGGAACATCATCCACCGTATTAGCCTGCCTTGAATAATAACTTTATTAATCAAGAACAAAAGAGCTTGATGATCCACATAGAAATGAAATAGTTTTCCTAACAGGTAATGCCTAAACTTTGTAGCGCTGAAAACCATTCCAAGGGCTTCTCGCTCAGTGGTCGTATAACCTTGTTCAGCCTGACTGAATCTATACTGGCAAAATAAACAGGATACTCAGTCCTTCCATCTAGCTGAGCCAATATCGCCCCCATTGCGAGTCCCGAAGCGTCCACATGTACATGAAAAATAACATCCCAATTCGGTTGCCTGAGGACTGGTTTACTGATAATGGTCTTTTTTAGATTCTGAAAGCTTTCCTCACACTCAGCAGTCCAATCGAACTTACTGGTCTTTTTTGTGAGCTCATATAATGGTACTGCTTGAGAAGCAAACTTATGCACAAACCTTCTATAGAAGTTAACATAACCCAAGAAAGAGCTTAGCTCAGATGCATTTCTGGTGCTTTAGCTTGCTGAACACAATGGATTTTATCGTTGGCCATTTCTATTCCATTATGAGATGCCACATGTCCCAGTAGCTGTCCCTTCCAGACTAGAAAAACAGATTTAAATGGATTCAAACAAATCCGCTTCTCCTGACAGTGTTTGAAAACCATTTCCAAGAATGTAAGTGTTGTTCCTCATCTGAATATACAGTAAAGTCATCCATAAAGATGGCGAGGAACCGATGAAGGAACTCATTAAACATTTCCATCATACACCGCTGAAAAGTAGCCGGTGCATTGCACAGCCCGAAAAGCATCACCAGATACATGAAAGCTCCCCACTCGGTGATGAAAGTGGTCTTTGCTCTATCCTCAGGAGCGATCTGTAACTGGTTATAGCCACTGTAACCGTCCATAAAGCTATACATTTCGTATCCTGCAATCTCATCAAGCAACATGTCAGTAAAAGGCAATGGGAATGGATCTTTGATAGTTTGGGCATTGAGCTCCCTATAGTCAACACAGACTTTCAATTTCCCATTCTTCTTGGGAACTACGACTATGGGAAACAGCCAATCGCTACTGGTTACTTGTGTGATGAACCCAGCCTTGAGAAGATTTTCAATCTCCTCTTTGACCTTCTTAGCATAGTTGGGGTTCATTCGGTATCTTTGCAGTCATACTGGCCGAGCATCTAGCTTCAACGGTATTTTGTGCTGGCATACTTCGCGATCCACCCCTTTCAGGTCTGTGTGTTCCCAGGCAAATACATCTTTATAGTTCTAGAACATCTTGCGTTCCTTTTCCTTCATTATAGGATCGAGATGCTTATTAACCTTGATCATCTTAGGACTATCCTCCAAGCCTAGGTTCCATTCTTCAACTTCTTGGTCGTCTGGAAGCAACCAATTAGGCCCTCCTCCTTTTCTCTTAGTCGATTCCTCAGCATAATCCCAAGATGTCCCATTCAGTTTTGAATCAACATTCTGATTCAATGTGTGCTCCGCAAAATGCACTGGCCCCTCTGCCATGCCAGGTTCAGCTGATTCCTCCAGCCTCCCAGTTAACTGAACTCATCTTTCCCTGTGTTGATTTCAGTAAACTAATCTGGGAATTGCTTTTTCTGCTTGTCGGCCTGCTCTTTATTCAGTAAAACCGCATTCAAGTCAATCTCCGCTAGAGGAAATATGTTCATAGCTGCTAGCATTCGTTCAATCTTCTTTGCCTTGTACTTCTGACATAATTCCTTCGGCCTCAGCTCTTTTCTCCAAGTCCTTGTATTGTTCGTCTAGATCTGAATTCTGTCGCTGGCCCCTTCTATGGTTAAGGTTTGATTTACATAGTCATGAACAACATGAGATGTTCTCAACCATGGGCGCCCTAGCAGCATCCCATATGCCCATTGCACATCCAGAACTAAGAAGCTGGCTTTAAATTTTTCCCTACCTACTCTTATCTGCATATTTTCAATCATGCCCATAGCTTGTACTACTTTGTGATCTGCCATTCTCACTTTAAATGGTGCCGGATTTAGATTCGTGATGCCCATCCTCTGCTAGAGATGGACTCCCATTATATTGACTCCTGCTCCTCCATCCAAGATAACACTTGAAAGAGGTTCCCATTGCTTTCGAACCTTGTAGTCCACCTGAATGATCGGTACTTCATCATCTCGGACAGCCGTCAGATCAACTATTATGGCCTCCGCTTCAGCTTTTCTGTGTTGTCTGATGAAGTTTGCCACTTCAGGTAAGGTTTTTTTGATATCTTCCAGCTCCACAGTAAGCTTCTGAATTCTATCACAGATCTTAACATGGATTTCTTCTTTCTCCTGATCAGACTGGTTGTCAGAGCTTGAAGAACTGGTTGTATCTCCACGCTGCCATTCCTCCCTTGCAGTGTTTCCAGTTCTTCTATCAACTCCTAGTTCACTAATCATTCCTTGTATCGTAGCCAGCATGGTCTCAGGTATGACAGGCATCATTTGATCTTTCTCAGTAGATTGGGCTGGTATCTTCTGAATGACTCGGGCTTCAGAACTTTCTGGCTACTCCGGCAGCTTCTTGGCTAAATCCTCCCTGATTTTAGCCGCTAGTTCTCTCTACTCCTGCCATTCATCTACCACCTTCTGTTTACCCTTGGCCTTCCAGACCTCTCTTTGTTGAGCCCATTTGCTGCTATCAGTAGTGACTAGTTTCTCTGGAGTATCTGGAATTTCTTCAATTACCATTCCCTTGCTCCTTGTGACTGCCCGTACTAGGAATGCCTCCAGTGCCTTTGCCTCAGTCGCAGCAGGTGCAGGTGCATCTGGGCATTGAGCCGCGAAATGCCCGTACTTTCCACAAGTGTAGCAATTCAAACTTCGGCTCTGGAAGTTGCCATGCCCTCTACCTCGGCCAGTACCCGCTTGGAATCGGCCACGCTCTTGACCAGTACATTGGTACCTGGTCTCTCCTCCTGAGAGGCTTTGGCGGGTTCCACTTTCATTGGTTCAGTATAGGCTACCACTATAGCAGGTCTTTGCCCTTCTTAAAGTGATGAATCCTGATACCACAATTATTCCATAAATGGCCAAAGGCCTTACAATAAGTACACTATGGGCACTCATTGGAAATATGGTCCTTGGATTTGCATTTCGAACACCAAGTCTCCATTTTCCGAACTAGTTGTCTAGTGTGGCTAATCTCTGCAATCTGCCTAGCCATCTCTTCAATATTCTTAGTCCAGGATCCCTTCTTTGGCTTATCCTTGGACCTCTCATTAGAGCTACTTTCAGAGCTGTTGGACACTTCACTAGAATCAGAGTTCTCAGTAGAAGAGCTACTGCTATTGGATCTTCTCTTTTTATGGCTCTTTTCCTTCTTGGCCTGTTGTTCCAGCTTCAGTGCCCGTTGTACCAGATCATTGAATTTCTTGGTTGGAGCTGGTACCTCCTACTCCCTAAGCTTCTTGCTGCAAAAGCCATTCAGAAACCATGCACGCAGACGCTTCTCTGATGGCGGTTCCTGCAACTGCCTTGTCAGCTCCTTGATTTTCTCCACATAGCTTCGGACTGACAGATTCCGCTGCTTGATCTTATCCAGTTCACAAAGAATATCTTCATCACCTCTGTTGTCTGAATTCTCCAATCTGAAGGCTTTCAGTAGTTTGTCATAGGATCTAAGCTGACAAGCGGGGTAATGGTAGTACCACTTTCTTGCTGCCTCCTTCAAGGTTTGCGGAAAGTATTCCCCCCAATCATCCTCATCAATATTCTTCAGCTCTGCATACTGCTCAAAAGCTTTTATGTGAACATCTGGATCATCCTTCTTGCCCCCTTTGAATACTGGAAAAGAAATTTTCAGGGAAGACGTGTAATCATTCTGATTACCACTTGTTCTGTCGCTTCTCTTCTTAGATTGTGAACGGTGCTTGGGAGTCTTCTTACAGTTGTCAGTATCTGCATCCCAATCAATATTTGTTTCTATCTCTGTGTCAGTGTCCTCTCTGGCCTGTCTACTGGTAGTGTGACTGCCTTTACTACCTTTGGTACCCTCATCTCCTTGCCTGGACCGAGAACTTTTGGCCTTCCGTGCTTCCCTCTCCGCCCGTCGGCGTCTAGAGTGATTGGAATGTTGTGAGTCCTGCCTCTCATCAACCTAACTATGCTCCTCATGAGCCTCAATGTCAGTTACCCTCTCTTCTTAGGGTCAGATTCTCTTGCGACTCCTCAAGAATAGGATCAACACGAATGGTGGATTTCCGGCCACGACTGGTTTTAGGTGCCATTGTTGTAGCTGAGAACTTCCAACTGGGAGAAGAGTGTGTCAGTCAACGAGCTTCAGCTCTAGCCACCGTGATCGCCAAATGGAATTGGAGCCGATCTCTTGAGATAGCTAATTCCAGTGTTAGAAGATTTCAGCTACTGGTGATGTATTAGTTCAAACAGTAGACTGGAGAAAGGAACAGAAACTGAACTGGAATACATCTACTGGAATAAGAACCAGACTATGTACTGAGAATGATATTCAGAGTCAGATTCAGATTCAGAGTATTGAGTACAGAGTAAGTGTAACTGGAATATACTGCTGTGATTGGAATTACAGATGAAAGATTACAATCAGTATGATGTGGCTTATGAACAAAGGGATAGACAGAGTACAGCCGACAACAACTGCCAATGATTAACAACTCAAGTACAATTGCCAACAAATGCCACCAAAACACTAACCCGATTACAATGTAATGGGCCCTATTTATATGCCCTGGGTTTACCATGGTAATTACAATAGTAATTACTGACTGATTCGCTGCCCGTCTCACAAGAGAGCGTTCCCACCTAGTGAAACTGTCTCAATCGTCTACATGGAGTATAGTGCATCAAGTGTGCTCAAAGGCTCTTGCACTATCACTAGCATAGGTTGCATTGGTTGAGTGTATCCCCTTTTTAGACAAAGATACCCCTTCAAAAGGGGATGGGGGGGGCTACTCTTACAAGGTCAAGCTTAAGAAGCGAGATTTTGTGTGAGTCTTGGCATGGTAAGAGGACATGGGAAAAAAGGATTTCTTGGGTATCTCACTCCAAAGCTCATACACATCCTTGCATATAAATTGTACTCTATAGATCCAAAATCTATGACTATCTATGTACCTATAGCTGCAATGAGCATACATTCATTTCACTCCTACGAGAGTGGATACAAGAATACAAGACCATGTCCAAAGCTGAAAAAACCTATCAAAGTGAGAGTCAAAACTCAATCATTGTCAAAGTGGAGGTAACTCTCAATCACTATACCTTCAGAGAATAGACTACAAAGACATGCATTGTTTTGCAAGAATCTGGGGAAAATATGGCAGGTTTTCCCTATAATTTAAGCAAATAAAACTCGCCAAAATAATTGGCATACTGGTATATAAAGCCAGCTAGGCTATGTGCAAAAACAAAGACTTAGTCTCTCATGCACATGTGTCATATACCTAGTCAAAACCAACTAAAGACTCTTCAAATACCATCAAGGCATCTTGTGGGTCAATACAAAACACATAAAACCTATCTGAGATAAACCTTCTCGAGCATAAGTCCACATAAGGCCTATATAAATTGCCAAGACCTTGCAATGCAGCTCATTATAGAACAAGTGGCTCTTTGGACATTGTACTGTCCAAAAAATGTCAAATCCGAGCTAAAGAGATGAACCTATAACCACATGAGTCATACATGAACAAATTGCACAAAACCCTGTGCACGAATCTCTCCAAAAAGAAACCATAATCAAAACCTTTGTTGTGAGGATTCTATGTGCGAGAAAACTTATGAAACATACACAAGCTAAGATCTGATGTGTCTCAAAACCACAACGGCATACATAGGCCAAGAAAATGCATATGGATGCTACCAGGTAAAACCCTCTCTTAAAGTCATAGAGAGTAAAAAAATGCATGTATCTTGCAAGTCCGTAACCCCACCTATGGTGGCAATGGAGTCATTTACACCTAGACCAAAAAGATCTATTTTGGTCGGTGATCCAATGCTCTCCACCTGTAATGTCGATGTAGAATCTCAGCCTCCGAGCGATGTGCTCGGGATACCAGTCTCTCAAGAGATTCATACACGTGTGTCCAACCTTAGTTGTGGAACTAACCAAATGTGGTGTCATCGATGTTGATCCTTCGATGTTGGTAGGTCAATGTTGAAGAGAGATGTTGCTCAAGGCCGTAAATGTTAAGCCGATGCTAGAGACAAAATCAAAGCCGAGAGGTGTGCGTCGAAGGCCATCAATGCCGAAGATGAGATGAAGCTCTCTCTCTCTCTCTCTCTCTCTACACACACAGATATATATATATATATACACACACACACACACACACACACACACACACACACACACACACACACACACACACATATATATATATATGCAAGTGTGCACAAAACTTTCCATTAAAAAATTAGTTTCTGTGTTTTGCATTTTCAACTCACCTGCACTTTGAATTAGCTAACAAGTTCTTCTACAAAGTTATAGATCTTGAAGTTAGCTCCACATACATAAAAAGCTTTTTCTATCGGATCTTTCTAGCTCAAGTTATAGAAAAAATATTGAACTGTTATCAAGCTACCAAAATATGAGCGAATTGGTAAATTTGCTCCAATTTTTCACTCTCCAATTTTTCACTCACAAAGACCTTAGTCTCTACTTAGAGTGAACCTTAGCCACCTCTTGAAGGGGCTTTACATGTTGGAAGTGGGGACATTGGTTAAAATGCTCCTCACCTCCTTACAAAGGATGATGATGCGTTGAAGCCATGTGGGCTATGACACTCCCCTATGCCTTGGCTTTGATACCAATTAAAGGGACCACGGTGTGAGAGCATGCACCATGCATTTTTGTGCTTTTTGAAGTGCACCCCACAGTTTGCATCAACTTTTTCCTCTATTGGAAGCTCAAAAATATAGAGGTGACTACTATGATCGTAACTCAATCAAATGAGATCCGGTTTGAGCATTATAAAGCACACGCTCTGGTCCATGCTAGTCCACTCTCAACCTGAATCTTGTAAAACTAAATCCAATCACTAAGAACACATCTTAAGGCTGGTCCAAAAACAATAGAATAGATCCTTAAAAATCTTGTATTGCCCATTTTTTTTCGCTTGGACTACGACTGATGAGCCATAAAGATAGCATGGAGAGCATTTTGAGTACTACACTATCAACCCACAAACTTTCAAGCCAGCCCCTTTTTTAGCATCTCAACTTACAAGCATCAAAGCACGCTTACTAGCCCCAAAAACCATATATGGCATACATTTATCTTAACATTTTCTTGGTATCATGTCCATCATTGCATAAATAACATGTACACCTCAAACATGCATGATCTGCATCCTTCATCCCTTTTTTGATTGTGTAAGTAGAGCGACATGACAACATGTGTGACGCACACTGAAGGAGGTAGCACACAAAGATAGGTGGAGCCAACCTCACAATAAGAGAAGTCCCTTATTTATATATATATATATATATCTACAATGAGAGGAGTCCCTAGTTATTCATATATATCTACAATAAATAAGGCATGCTATAAACGGGTGATCGGGCATTATTTTCGCCCCCATAGTGAGACATACTACATTTAAACCAACAAGCTCTACTCAAAAAAGATAGGCAAACAATGCAAAGGTCACGCTATCTCCACATACTTTTAGATAAATTCTTGATAATAGCCATATTGGCCTATGGCGAATTGAGCATCCCTTGGGCTAGCTAGCTTTGACAAGTTTATGATAGCTAAGATTTTATCAACAGCCATGGAAATAAATGTTTGGATACAATGTGGCCAAGAATTTTTCCATGCTTTATTATGAATTTACACTTTTTGATCAGATTTACACATTATCATAGATTAAGTGGAGAATGTGATCTTTTTGCTCCTTGGAATGCAGGTAGAGTTCATTCATAAATACTTCTTTGAAATCGCAAAGGTATGTCCTAAAAGCATGGCACATGAGCCTTTGGAAAGTGGTTGGGACAGTGGTCAATCCAAAGGGAATGATATGGTAGGCAAAGATTCCCCACTCTATAGTAAATTCCATCTTATGTTGATCTTGAGGTTCTATTCTCACTTGCTTGTATTAGAGAAGCCATCAAGAAAATTGTGGCTTACTTTTTGCTCCAATGCATGATCCAAGATGGGTAGAGGGTAGTTATTGCAAATTATGGTGGAATTCACTTTCTTGAGGTTAACACAACCCTAAGCTTTCCATTTTTCTATGGAACTACCACAATTGGGAAACTTCGGGTATAAGGATGTTGTTTGTGTGGTTTGGCATCATCCTTGAGAGGGATGGTGTGATGGAAGATTGAGGGATCCACCCCATTTAAATCCTTAGAGGACCATGAAAAATGCATCCATATACTCCTTGAGAGTATAAACTAGCAAATTTTCCTCTTCCTCATTTAGATCCATAGCTATCCAAACAATTTTGAGTGGTTCATCCAGTCCTGCCAAATTTACTGGCTTAGCATTTTCAAAATCATTGGAGGATCATTGTAGGATTCACTTGCCTTGAACAATATAGCATTTGAAATGAGAGAATAGATTAAATTTTGGTTCTTCTTCACTAGCATTCCTCTCCATAATTCCTGCCAAGCCTCCTTTGTGACTTGATTTTACCCCTAATGTACTCCCTACGCTCTACTTTGATAGGCTTGTATTTTTTCTTTTTAGAAGTTCCAACTTTCTCGTGGTTGGTTCACTTTAGATCTCTTTTTTGTTGTGGTTTTGCATAAGGGGTCAGTTTCTTTTTTGGGTAGATCAATGGCCGTTTCACAACCCATACCTTATTTTCATTGAATTTCCTTTTTGACACAATCATATGCTTTTGCATAAAGCAGATATTTTGTCTTGGTGTCAAATTGTTTTGTTCATTTGACAACCCTTCAAAGCATTCATTTTTGTTTGCGATTTTGGTGCTCCTTGAGACATTTATCCTCATTGGGTAAGAAACCAATGGTAAAGAGTCGTTTCATCTAAGTGACCTCATTGTTTGTGTTTAGCTCTTTGTTTGAGTTATCAAGGCTTGAAGGGCTTTTAATCCACTATAGAATACTTCTCACTTATATTGTTTAGGTAGTCTAGCAAGATTCTGCAAGTTTTCTTCCCTTTCTAGCTCCCTCGTTGTATCTTAAAGAGATCTTCAATAAAGGACAACATTCTTATGGGATCTACATCATAGCCATTCTCATCACAAAGCTTGGTTTGTGGCTCTAGGGCACAAATATCCATAGTTGCTAAAATGTGCATCCACTCTTTGTTGATAGGCTTGGAAACATGGAAGTTTTGATAGAGATAGTCATGAACCATACTCACTACCTATTTTGTAACTTCTTGTGGGGCGGTCACTTGTAGAACACAACTTTCACATGCATAAGCTCTTGGGTATGATGGTCGATTTTTCATGTAATAGTATGGTTCCCTGCAGTTGCATCTCCTCGTCACTTGGTCCACTAAAGCTTCCAAAAATACATGGCAAGAAGTGGCACTAGAGTCTTTAGAGGCGTTGTTGGTTGTGTCCATAACTTCCTACAGATTTTTCTTATCTACATAGAGACAATCATCTCTATAAAACTAATTAAATGTGGAGTGATTCTTACCTAACAAGTGTATGCATAGGATCTTGTCCTTGGACTTAATAACTGAAGGTAAAATTCAGATTTTTGACAAAGGTATGGAAGCACTTGTTGCTTCGGATTCCAAAAAGAAGACCAATAGCCATTGTTAAAGATGTGGAAAGTGTGGTCATTTTTCTAGAGATAGTAGATCCAAAAGCAAAGATAGAGGCTCTACAAAGGACAAAGGACAAAGGCAAAGGCAAGGATCATGAAGAAAGCGATGATAATGACTTGGGGAAGGAAAGTAAGGAATCTGTTGGTGTGCTGGAGACTACACTAGCAAGGACTCTTGCCTTCCAAACGTTGAGACGAGAGCCCAGAAGGGTCATCAAAGCAAAATTTATCAAAAAACATAATTGCCCCAAAAAAAACCTAATTGCCCAAATTTATCAAAAAACCTAATTGCCCAAAATGGTGTTTTAGATATAGAGTGGTATTTTCAGAGGTATGACCTAGCTAATACACAATCACTCCATCGTTGTTGAGAGTTACATTTTGATCCCATCATAGTTGTACTTTCAAGGAAAGAATTCTATAATCCACCAAGGGATAGTGAAAAAATTCAACTTTCCAAATTATTCCAATCAGTATTAGACACGGTAGATAGACTATGTTGGTTATCGTTGGTGGCTGCTAATTTGAGCAGTTTTATGTAGAGTTCAACAACGGGGTTTGACATTATAGATTTTAACCAAGGGGTTTAAATTGCAAAGGCAACACCCAGAGTTATCAATGCAGTACTACTTGCTTTTCACGCTTTTAATTAGTGTTACTAG
Source organism: Adiantum capillus-veneris (assembly GCF_014529385.1). Classification (NCBI taxonomy): domain Eukaryota; kingdom Viridiplantae; phylum Streptophyta; class Polypodiopsida; order Polypodiales; family Pteridaceae; genus Adiantum; species Adiantum capillus-veneris. The sequence continues at coordinate 4,656,258 of NW_028221436.1, forward strand.
GCCCTTTTCACCTAGGAGATTTGGACATGTGCATTTGACTATGGGTAAGTGAACACTATGTTTAACCTCCAGGTACACATATGTTTTGGTTTTATTTCATTATGAATACTTCTTCATTGATCTTTTCTAAGTAGGATATATGAGCTTCAATGCTTTCATCTAATTTTCTCTCAGAGACACGACAAGGCATCATAAAGTCTAATATCTAACCAACCCAAATGATTTTCTCATATTAAACTGATCAGTTTAATGTGGGATAATAAACGGAAACAAGGGTTAGAATATAGACATGTGCTTAAACATCTATCTCAACACGGGGCCAATGGTAAAGGGGTCCAAATGAGAGATGGTATGTTAAATAGCAAGCTAACTAATGGAACTTAAAAGACCTTAGGGTTAGCTTCATTAAAGAATTCCAATGGTTAGTGTCAAAAAGTCTTTTGACCTTAGCAAGCTAGGGCTGAGCTTGAGGTGGAACCCGCGACCTAAGCTTGAGGTGCTTGTCGTGCTTGATGACTAAGGTGCTTGTTATGCTAAGTTGCTCGAGAAGCTTCCCATGCATGGGGGGTAAGGTGCTTGAGTAAAAAAGAGACCCTACAAAGGAGGGGAAAAGCCCCAAAGATAGGGGAATCTTTGACTTAACCTCCCACTCACCCAAAGGCACCCTTTTCTCAAGGGCACATGGAACACATGTCAGACTCTTCCTATGCTTAGCCACATGGTTGCGTGAATGCTTTAGGTTGGGCTAAAGAGGGGTCCAATGAACTTCTATTCCATCCAACAAATATCTAGATATTTTCAAACTCTCTCTCTCTCTAAGATGTATGGAGGACACTTGTCCAAAGACTACCCATGTACTTGAAATGCATGCTGCGTGCGATTGGCTAGGGGGAGAGGGAGTCCAATGAGTTTGAGGCATGAGAAAAAGGTAGAACTCATCCAAGAAATCAAGGGGTGTGCTAGGGGGGTATACACCACTCATACACTCATTTTTTGAGGTATTCTCACTTGGTGTGAAAGTAGAGGAACTCCACCTCCTTTCTCCAAGCTTGTTGAGGAGTGAGAGCCTACACCAACACTCTTGTCTATGGAATGCAAATCTAGCCAAGAGACAGATTCAATGCTTAAGCCTTGCCATCTTCCTCCATCTTCATTACTATCTATTATGTATACTAGCAAGAAAGTGATGATAAGTGAGGAACTATTTCTTTCTCCTATGGAATGTTTCTTTTTCCTCTTCCCTACCCTCATTCCTACTAGCTCTCTCCGCCTTCGAAGGTGTTTGAGGCCTTGGGGATAGTTAAATGCTTTCTACAAAGTTTATGTTATGCTTGTGATGCATGAAGCTTTCCATCTTCATTGCATCACCAAGGTCACAAGGAACACAGATATTGTATTGTACCAAGTCTCTCTTGATGGGAGAAACTATAATACAAATGCCTATTGGAGGGGGGACCCGCTCCGTCTGAATCCGATCCTCAAATGTTGTCATGTTCTTTTAACCCTCTCTCTTGTAAAAGCGTTGTTCATGCCAAGTTAACTAAGAACCACGTTTATGTTTCTACCATCAATTAATTTCACCCGCTATGCTCACAAAGTAATCTCACAAAAGTGCTTTATCTAATCCCCTAATTCCGCTATTCTCAAAGTTCATAGGCCATTTCCATTACATTGATATCGCAGCATTTGGTTTTTCTTTTCTTGCTTAAGAAGAGAGGTCCTTAAGTAGCCTATTAATGGTTGATTTTGTTAACTGTATTAGGGTAAGTGGGACTGGGATCTATTATTGGTTTTGTTGAGCCCACTATGTGGGATATGGTGCACACCTCAGGAACTTTGGTCTTAATAATGGATTCTTTTTAAACTTGCCTACGGCTTTACCATTATTGAGCCATAAGAAGTTCGAAAGGAGCTATCCCTCGGCAACTCTGCTATGTTAGATCCACTCCACTACTCTCTATAATTAATCAATTCGAGCCATGGGTGTAGATACTTAAGTGCATTTTCAAAGGCTAAGAGGAGTAGCAACTAAGGTTTTGAATGGCCAAAGCATACACTATGTAAACACATAAGTTTAATTAACATGGTTGACAATAACCAAGAGAGTAGAATGAACATTGTTAACTTTGATTTTGCACATGAAGGTGTAATAATGATGCCCCCATGTTTGTTAATTATCTTGTTACTAGGTTGCAACAAGCTATGGGAAACCCTGCTTTGCAAGCCGAAGTTACTTTGTGCTTATGGGATTTCCTTTCCTCTCCAAGATGACAGAGAGCTTAGGAGGCCTCTTAATGAGACCGCCAAAAGAAAACTCTCTCCCATATGAGAGGAGGAGTCCAAAGAACAAGAAAGTAATGAATCCCTAAGTCCCCGAAGACGTGGCTTTACAAAGACGGTAGACTAAACAATCGCCAACTCCTCCCAAGGGAAACGGTTAACCCATAGTCCTTCTCCTCGTCACTCCGAAAGGGAAGAGAGGAAAAAAAGGAAGAAAAGGGCAAGAAAGAGGTCACCCTCTTCTCCTTCTCCTTCACCTTCCTCGTCTACCGATGAAAGCTATGGCTATTCTCCTAGAGAATACAAGAGGGGAGGACATTGCAAGTCTTACCCTGCATGGCGAAGGTCACAAAAGCTCAAGAAGTTCAAAGAGGGAGGAAAGAGTATCTCTTTTCTCACCTATGATGGCACCTTTGGTGCTACCGACAAAGTATCTGCCTTCATCCAACAATTTGATGCGGCCTTTGGAGACAAGGGCTCCACGAAGTCCTCCAAGGTACGCCATATAGCTATGCGGTTCCAAAAATTGGCTGGTCAATGGTGGGCTAGCCTTTGGGGCAATGGCGAAGCCCCAAAGACATGGAAAACTCTACGAGTTTCCATCATGAAGCAATTCCTTACAAGCGATGCAAAGGACAAAGTGCTCACCAAATGGTGGAGTTTGAGGCTTCTCTCTCATGAGTCTATCCACAAATATGTGGACGACAAGTTTTAAGATTTACATCTCAAGGCTACTGTCTTTTAAAAGGTAGACTTTGCCGAGCAAAAGCAACATTGTGTGCGAGATTACCTGAAGAGATGGCCGAGTATGTCAACTCTCAACGGCCTGGTTCTATTCATCGAAGTAATCCACCACACCATGGTTGCTTCGTGCATCAATTTCCAACAAGGGGCTAGAGGGAATGTCAAGCCCATGGAAAATGAAAACAAAAGTGATGCAAAGGGAAAAAACCAATGCCCAAAATTATTGCCAAGGCCATTCCAACACAACAACAACAAAACAATCAGTCCAAGGAGAAAGGAGTTTACAAAGGTAAAAATAAATTCTCTCCTGAAGAGCTTGAAACTTTTTGCAAGGATCACAAATCCTTTAAGTGTGGGAGCAAGGACATGGTTATTGTTCTTGTCCCAAAAGAAATGCTCGCAATGAGACTCCTAGAGCTTCCACTATCGAAGATCCAAAAGAGGATGCTCATTGCAAAGGATCACCTCTCTCTAAGCTCGGGGAAAGGTAGGGAGCATGATGCCTTCATCTTGTTTGACCCTGGCTCTACTCACAAATTCATATCAAAGAGTTGGCCACAAGTTGGGCATTCAAGCTTTTGAGATGGGAGATGCTATTAACTGCAATGCTGCTTTCAAGGGACTCAGCAAGCCTCCATTATTCCCTTGTTTGGGAAGTTAAGGCTTCATGTCCAAAGCTATGTCGATGAAGAAGACTTCTTTATCTCTCCTCTTCAACATGAGGATGCTATCCTAGGGGCACCATGGTTCAAGTTCAAACCGCATGGCTGCCAACATGAAGTTCCCTAAAAGGAGATCTACTTCACCTACAGGGGAAGAATATGTATATAGATGCTAATGAGTCTGGTCGTACTATACCACTTGTAAATCCTCTTGCTCTTGATAAATCAATAAAAAGATTAGTTTTGCGTACATGATTTTTGTCAAAGAGTCCCTAAAAGGTCCTAATGTTTCATCAAAGGTGAATGGTAGGAATCAAGAAGAGTTAGAATTGTCTAACTTTCTAAAAGGATTCCCAAGATGTGTTCATCGATGATATCCCTATGGACTTACCTCCAAAACGTGGGGTTCATGACCATCGAATTGAGCTCCTACTATTAGGAAGCTCACCGCCTAACAAACCTCCTTATCGAGTTTCCAAGCTCAACAAGAGGAGATCATGAGGCAAGTACAAGAATTGGTAGACAAAGGGATGGTGAGGCCTAGCTCCTCTCCCTTTTGTTCTCCAGTCCTTTTATTGCAAAATAAAGATGGTACATACTGCATGTGTGTGGACTATCGCCCACTACCATATCACTATCCAAAAATAGATAGTCTGTTTGATAAGCTACAAGGCTCTACCTACTTCAATAGGATTGACCTTAAAAGTGGCTACCATCAAATAAGGATAGTGAATGAAGATATCCTAAAGACCGTGTTTTGTACAACGTTTGGCCTTTATGAATATCTAGTCATGCCTTTTGTTTTGAATAATGCACCAGCTAAATTCAATCGATTAATGGGGAGAAAATTTTTTAGACCCTACACAAATTCACTGGATTGTTCTTTGATGATATCATCATCTACTCCAAGTCCTTGGAGGAACACAAGCAACATCTCCAAGTGATTTTTTGAGCATTGAGGGAGAACAAGCTTTTTATCAATCAAAAGCAAAGTGAATCTTTCCTTCAAGAGATTCAATACTTAGGTCATATTATCTCTTAAGATGGTATCTGTATGGATCCATCAAAGTTGAAGGTAATAAAAGCATGGCCTAATCTAAGGAATCTACATGAGCTAAGAAGTTTTATGGGTATGTGTGCATACTATAGATGCTTCATAGCAAAAGTCTCTCAAATAGCCGGACCATTACATGACTTAACAAAGAAAAATGTTAAGTATTCATGGACTGCTAAGGAGAAAAATGCTTTTGAGAAGCTCAAAGAGAAGCTTACCTCCCAACCAGTCCTTATGCTTCCGGATCTCTCAAAGCCATTTGAGGTCCAATGTGATGCTTGTGGTGAGTTCTACATGCCCTAGACACATGGAAGCACTATCTATTGGGGACTCCATTCATTTTACGAACACACCATCAAAGTCTCCAGTACTTCATGACGCAAACAAAGCTTTTAGACAAACAAATGAGGTGGGAAAATTTTCTTTCGCAATTTAATTTTCACATTGCTCACATTGCTGGTAAGCACAATCAAGTGGCCGATGCACTTTCACGAGGACCAAAAGTTAATGCTGTGTCTATAGCAACTCACAATGATCTATCTTCTATGATAGATGAGTATGCTACTGACTCTGACTTTAAAGACATATTGTCAACCCTTGCTTTGGGAAGAAAGAGGAACCATTCACCCTTTAGGATGGTTATCTTCTCCATGGAAATAGTCTATGTGTTACCCACTCCCTTCATAAGAAAAGTCATGTATGAATCCCATGCTCCTCCCTATGCGGGGCATAGAGGCATTCAACCTACTGTTCTAGGAGTAGAGACGTACTTTTATTGGCCTACCATGAAGTGGACTTACAAGAGTATGTTTCAAAATGTGTGGTATGCCAAAAAGCAATGTTTAGGATTGGTCACATTAGGTCATTTGTGGAAGGTTCACAAACCCGCAAAAAACTTGCATGATTCTTAGACTCTCTCTTCACTATACAAATTAAGTTAGATCAATGTTTAGGATTGATCATGTTAGTTGATTTGTGGAAGGTTCACAAACCCTCAAAAAACCATTACACTTGTGACTTTGTATAGTCAATCATGATTAGGTTAAGTAGGATTATTAAAGTTTAAACATAGATAAGGTTTGTATTAGTTAGGTGCGAGAAAATAGAGTACAAAAGATTGTCTTTTCACCTTTTTTGCATGCATTTTCTTGTTTTTTATACCTTCAAATCCAAGGACAAGTTGATATTTATCTTCACCAACACCATGCTCAGCCCTAGAGAGGATTTTTTACACCCAACAAGCAGGACAATAGCACCAAAATTACGTTCTGTTGCTCAGATAGTTTTGGGTATCATGTATTTTTTTTTGGACTTAGAGTGGGGCAGCTGTGTGGTCTTTAGACTGCTAGGGACACATAGGTATGCTTAAAGCCTCATTTGGACACCAATCAAGTACAAAAATTTGCGTAAAATTTGGGGTCAAAAAATTAGGTTTTTCCACCAGTGAATTAGTAGAATGAGGCCTTCAATGTGGCCAACTTGCATTTTCTTTCCAAAACACCTAACTAGCACAAAAAAATCTAAAACACCATTTTGGGCAATTAGGTTTTTTGATAAATTTGGGCAATTAGGTTTTTCTGGGGCAATTATGTTTTTTGATAAATTTTGCTTTGATGACCCTTCTAGGCTCTCGTCTCAACGTTTGGAAGGCAAGAGTCCTTGCTAGTGTAGTCTCCAGCACACCAACAGATTCCTTACTTTCCTTCCCCAAGTCATTATCATCGCTTTCTTCACATGATCCTTGCCTTTGCCTTTGTCCTTTGTCCTTTGTAGAGCCTCTATCTTTGCTTTTGGATCTACTATCTCTAGAAAAATGACCACATTTCCACATCTTTAACAATGGCTATTGGTCTTCTTTTTGGAATCCGAAGCACAAGTGCTTCCATACCTTTGTCAAAATCTGAATTTTACCTTCAGTTATTAAGTCCAAGGGACAAGATCCTATGCATACACTTGTTAGGTAAGAATCATAGTTAAGAATCACTTCCACATTAATTAGTTTTTATAGAGATGATTGTCTCTATGTAGATAAGAAAAATCTGTAGGAAGTTATGGACACAACCAACAAACGCCTCTAAAGACTCTAGTGCCACTTCTTGCCATGTATTTTTGGAAGCTTTAGTGGACCAAGTGACGAGGAGATGCAACTGCGAGGGAACCATACTATTACATGAAAAATCGACCATCATACCCAAGAGCTTATGCATGTGAAAGTTGTGTTCTACAAGTGACCGCCCCACAAGAAGTTACAAAATAGTAGTAGTGAGTATGGTTCATGACTATCTCTATCAAAACTTCCATGTTTCCAAGCCTATCAACAAAGAGTGGACTGCACATTTTAGCAACTATGGATATTTGTGCCCTAGAGCCACAAACCAAGCTTTGTGATGAGAATGGCTATGATGTAGATCCCATAAGAATGTTGTCCTTTATTGAAGATCTCTTTAAGATACAACGAGGGAGCTAGAAAGGAAGAAAACTTGCAGAATCTTGCTAGACTACCTAAACAATATAAGTGAGAAGTATTCTATAGTGGATTAAAGCCCTTCAAGCTTGATACTCAAACAAAGAGCTAAACACAAACAATGAGGTCACTTAGATGAAATGACTCTTTACCATTGGTTTCTTACCCAATGAGGATAAATGTTCAAGGAGCACCAAAATCGCAAACAAAAATGAATGCTTTGAAGGGTTGTCAAATGAAAAAACAATTTGACACCAAGACAAAATATCTGCTTTATGCAAAAGCATATGATTGTGTCAAAAGGAAATTCAATGAAATAAGGTATGGGTTGTGAAACAGCCATTGATCTACCCAAAAAAGAAACTGACCCCTTATGCAAAACCACAACAAAAAAGAGATCTAAAGTGAACAACCACGAGAAAGTTGGAACTTCTAAAAAGAAAAAATACAAGCCTATCAAAGTAGAGCATAGGGAGTACATTAGGGGTAAAATCAAGTCACAAAGGAGGCTTGGCAGGAATTATGGAGAGGAATGCTAGTGAAGAAGAACCAAAATTTAATCTATTCTCTCATTTCAAATGCTATATTGTTCAAGGCAAGTGAATCCTACAATGATCCTCCAATGATTTTGGAAAATGCTAAGCCAGTAAATTTGGCAGGACTGGATGAACCACTCAAAATTGTTTGGGATAGCTATGGATCTAAATGAGGAAGAGGAAAATTTGCTAGTTTATACTCTCAAGGAGTATATGGATGCATTTTTCATGGTCTCTAAGGATTTAAATGGGGTGGATCCCTCAATCTTCATCACACCATCCCTCTCAAGGATGATGCCAAACCACACAAACAACATCCTTATACCCGAAGTTTCCCAATTGTGGTAGTTCCATAGAAAAATGGAAAGCTTAGGGGTTGTGTTAACCTCAAGAAAAGTGAATTCCACCATAATTTGCAATAACTACCCTCTACCCATCTTGGATCATGCATTGGAGCAAAAAGTAAGAAAGCCACATTTTTCTTGATGGCTTCTCTAATACAAGCAAGTGAGAATAGAACCTCAAGATCAACATAAGATGGAATTTACTATAGAGTGGGGAATCTTTGCCTACCATATCATTCCCTTTGGATTGACCACTGTCCCAACCACTTTCCAAAGGCTCATGTGCCATGCTTTTAGGACATACCTTTGCGATTTCAAAGAATATTTATGAATGAACTCTACCTGCATTCCAAGGAGCAAAGATCACATTCTCCACTTAATTATAAGTGTAAATTCATAATAAAGCATGGAAAAATTCTTGGCCACATTGTATCCAAAACTTTATTTCCATGGCTGTTGATAAAATCTTAGCTATCATAAACTTGTCAAAGCTAGCTAGCCCAAGGGATGCTCAATTCGCCATAGGCAATATGGCTATTATCAAGAATTTATCTAAAAGTATGTGGAGATAGCGCGACCTTTGCATTGTTTGCCTGTCTTTTTGAGTAGAGCTTGTTGGTTTAAATGTAGTATGTCTCACTATTGGGGGCGGAAATAATGCCCGACCACCGTTTATAGCCTTATTTATTGTAGATATATATGAATAACTAGGGACTCCTCTCATTGTAGATATATATATATATATAAATAAGGGACTTCTCTTATTGTGAGGTTGGCTCCACCTATCTTTGTGTGCTACTCCTTCAGTGTGGTCACACATGTTGTCATGTCGCTCTACTTACACAATCAAAAAAGGGATGAAGGATGCAGATCATGCATGTTTGAGGTGTACATGTTATTTATGCAATGATGGACATGATACCAAGAAAATGTTAAGATAAATGTATGCCATATATGGTTTTTGGGGCTAGTAAGCATGCTTTGATGCTTGTAAGTTGAGATGCTAAAAAAGGGGCTGGCTTGAAAGTTTGTGGGTTGATAGTGTAGTACTCAAAATGCTCTCCATGCTATCTTTATGGCTCATCAGTCGTAGTCCAAGCGAAAAAAAAATGGGCAATACAAGATTTTTAAGGATCTATTCTATTGTTTTTGGACCAGCCTTAAGATGTGTTCTTAGTGATTGGATTTAGTTTTACAAGATTCAGGTTGAGAGTGGACTAGCATGGACCAGAGCGTGTGCTTTATAATGCTCAAACCGGATCTCATTTGATTGAGTTACGATCATAGTAGTCACCTCTATATTTTTGAGCTTCCATATAGAGGAAAAAGTTGATGCAAACTGTGGGGTGCACTTCAAAAAGCACAAAAATGCATGGTGCATGCTCTCACACCGTGGTCCCTTTAATTGGTATCAAAGCCAAGGCATAGGGGAGTGTCATAGCCCACATGGCTTCAACGCTATCATCCTCTTTGTAAGGATTGAAGAGCATTTTAACCAATGTCCCCACTTCCAACGTGTAAAGCCCCTTCAAGAGGTGGCTAAGGTTCACTCTAAGTAGAGACTAAGGTCTTTGTGAGTGAAAAATTGGAGCAAATTTACCAATTCGCTCATATTTTGGTAGCTTGATAACAGTTCAATATTTTTTCCATAACTTGAGCTAGAAAGATCCGATTGAAAAAGCTTTTTATGTATGTGGAGCTAACTTCAAGATCTATAACTTTGTAGAAGAACTTGTTAGCTAATTCAAAGTGCAGGTGAGTTGAAAATGCAAAACACAGAAACTAATTTTTAATGGAAAAATTTTGTGCACACTTGCATATATATATATATGTGTGTGTGTGTGTGTGTGTGTGTATATATATATATATATCTGTGTGTGTAGAGAGAGAGAGAGAGAGAGAGTGAGGGAGAGAGGAGAGAGAGAGAGAGAGAGTGAGAGAGAGAGAGAGAGAGAGCTTCATCTCATCTTCGGCATTGATGGCCTTCGACGCACACCTCTCGGCTTTGATTTTGTCTCTAGCATCGGCTTAACATTTACGGCCTTGAGCAACATCTCTCTTCAACATTGACCTACAACATCGAAGGATCAACATCGATGACACCACATTTGGTTAGTTCCACAACTAAGGTTGGACACACGTGTATGAATCTCTTGAGAGACTGGTATCCCGAGCACATCGCTCGGAGGCTGAGATTCTACATCGACATTACAGGTGGAGAGCATTGGATCACCGACCAAAATAGATCTTTTTGGTCTAGGTGTAAATGACTCCATTGCCACCATAGGTGGGGTTACGGACTTGCAAGATACATGCATTTTTTTACTCTCTATGACTTTAAGAGAGGGTTTTACCTGGTAGCATCCATATGCATTTTCTTGGCCTATGTATGCCGTTGTGGTTTTGAGACACATCAGATCTTAGCTTGTGTATGTTTCATAAGTTTTCTCGCACATAGAATCCTCACAACAAAGGTTTTGATTATGGTTTCTTTTTGGAGAGATTCGTGCACAGGGTTTTGTGCAATTTGTTCATGTATGACTCATGTGGTTATAGGTTCAGCTCTTTAGCTCGGATTTGACATGTTTTTGGACAGGTACATGACACATGTGCATGAGAGACTAAGTCTTTGTTTTTGCACATAGCCTAGCTGGCTTTATATACCAGTATGCCAATTATTTTGGCTAGTTTTATTTGCTTAAATTATAGGGAAAACCTGCCATATTTTCCCCAGATTCTTGCAAAACAATGCATGTCTTTGTAGTCTATTCTCTGAAGGTATAGTGATTGAGAGTTACCTCCACTTTGACAATGATTGAGTTTTGACTCTCACTTTGATAGGTTTTTTCAGCTTTGGACATGGTCTTGTATTCTTGTATCCACTCTCGTAGGAGTGAAATCGAATGTATGCTCATTGCAGCTATAGGTACATAGATAGTCATAGATTTTGGATCTATAGAGTACAATTTATATGCAAGGATGTGTATGAGCTTTGGAGTGAGATACCCAAGAAATCCTTTTTTCCCATGTCCTCTTACCATGCCAAGACTCACACAAAATCTCGCTTCTTAAGCTTGACCTTGTAAGAGTAGCCCCCCCCAATCCCCTTTTGAAGGGGTATCTTTGTCTAAAAAGGGGATACACTCAACCAATGCAACCTATGCTAGTGATAGTGCAAGAGCCTTTGAGCACACTTGATGCACTATACTCCATGTAGACGATTGAGACAGTTTCACTAGGTGGGAACGCTCTCTTGTGAGACGGGCAGCGAATCAGTCAGTAATTACTATTGTAATTACCATGGTAAACCCAGGGCATATAAATAGGGCCCATTACATTGTAATCGGGTTAGTGTTTTGGTGGCATTTGTTGGCAATTGTACTTGAGTTGTTAATCATTGGCAGTTGTTGTCGGCTGTACTCTGTCTATCCCTTTGTTCATAAGCCACATCATACTGATTGTAATCTTTCATTTGTAATTCCAATCACAGCAGTATATTCCAGTTACACTTACTCTGTACTCAATACTCTGAATCTGAATCTGACTCTGAATATCATTCTCAGTACATAGTCTGGTTCTTATTCCAGTAGATGTATTCTAGTTCAGTTTCTGTTCCTTTCTCCAGTCTACTGTTTGAACTAATACATCACCAGTAGCTGAAATCTTCTAACACTGGAATTAGCTATCTCAAGAGATCGGCTCCAATTCCTTTTTGGCGATCACGGTGGCTAGAGCTGAAGCTCGTTGACTGACACACTCTTCTCCCAATTGGAAGTTCTCAGCTACAACAATGGCACCTAAAACCAGTCATGGCCGGAAATCCACCATTTGTGTTGATCCTATTCTTGAGGAGTCGCAAGAGAATCTGACCCTAAGGAAGAGAGGGTAACTGACATTGAGGCTCATGAGGAGCATAGTTAGGTTGATGAGAGGCAGGACTCACAACATTCCAATCACTCTAGACGCCGACGGGCGGAGAGGGAAGCACGGAAGGCCAAAAGTTCTCGGTCCAGGCAAGGAGATGAGGGTACCAAAGGTAGTAAAGGCAGTCACCACACTACCAGTAGACAGGCCAGAGAGGACACTGACACAGATAGAGAAACAAATATTGATTGGGATGCAGATACTGACAACTGTAAGAAGACTCCCAAGCACCGTTCAGAATCTAAGAAGAGAAGCGGCAGAACAAGTGGTAATCAAAATGATTACACGTCTTCCCTGAAAATTTCTTTTCCAGTATTCAAAGGGGGCAAGAAGGATGATCCAGATGTTCACATACAAGCTTTTGAGCAGTATGCAGAGCTGAAGAATATTGATGAGGATGATTGGGGGGAATACTTTCCGCAAACCTTGAAGGAGGCAGCAAGAAAGTGGTACTACCATTACCCCGCTTGTCAGCTTAGATCCTATGACAAACTACTGAAAGCCTTCAGATTGGAGAATTCAGACAACAGAGGTGATGAAGATATTCTTTGTGAACTGGATAAGATCAAGCAGCGGAATCTGTCAGTCCGAAGCTATGTGGAGAAAATCAAGGAGCTGAAAAGGCAGTTGCAGGAACCGCCATCAGAGAAGCGTCTGCGTGCATGGTTTCCGAATGGCTTTTACAGCAAGAAGCTTAGGGAGTAGGAGGTACGAGCTCCAACCAAGAAATTCAATGATCTGGTACAACGGGCACTGAAGCTGGAACAACAGGCCAAGAAGGAAAAGAGCCATAAAAAGAGAAGATCCAATAGCAGTAGCTCTTCTACTGAGAACTCTGATTCTAGTGAAGTGTCCAACAGCTCTGAAAGTAGCTCTAACGAGAGGTCCAAGGATAAGCCAAAGAAGGGATCCTGGACTAAGAATATTGAAGAGATGGCTAGGCAGATTGCAGAGATTAGCCACACTAGACAACTAGTTCGGAAAATGGAGACTTGGTGTTCGAAATGCAAATCCAAGGACCATATTTCCAATGAGTGCCCATAGTGTACTTACTGTAAGGCCTTTGGCCATTTATGGAATAATTGTGGTATCAGGATTCATCACTTTAAGAAGGGCAAAGACCTGCTATAGTGGTAGCCTATACTGAACCAAGTGAAAGTGGAACCCGCCAAAGCCTCTCAGGAGGAGAGACCAGGTACCAGTGTACTGGTCAAGAGCGTGGCCGATTCCAAGCGGGTACTGGCCGAGGTAGAGGGCATGGCAACTTCCAGAGCCGGAGTTTGAATTGCTACACTTGTGGAAAGTACGGGCATTTCGCGGCTCAATGCCCAGACGCACCTGCACCTGCTGCGACTGAGGAAAAGGCACTGGAGGCATTCCTAGTACGGGCAGTCACAAGGAGCAAGGGAATGGTAATTGAAGAAATTCCAGATACTCCAGAGAAACTAGTCACTACTGACAGCAGCAAATGGGCTCAACAAAGAGAGGTCTGGAAGGCCAAGGGTAAACAGAAGGTGGTAGATGAATGGCAGGAGTAGAGAGAACTAGCAGCTAAAATCACGGAGGATTTAGCCAAGAAGCTGCCGGAGCAGCCAGAAAGTTCTGAAGCCCGAGTCATTCAGAAGATACCAGCCCAATCTACTGAGAAAGATCAAATGATGCCTGGCATACCTGAGACCATGCTGGCTACGATACAAGGAATGATTGGTGAACTAGGAGTTGATAGAAGAACTGGAAGCACTGCAAGGGAGGAATGGCAGTGTGGAGATACAACCAGTTCTTCAAGCTCTGACAACCAGTCTGATCAGGAGAAAGAAGAAATCCATGTTAAGATCTGTGATAGAATTCAGAAGCTTACTGTGGAGCTAGAAGATATCAAAAAAACCTTACCTGAAGTGGCAAACTTCATCAGACAACACAGAAAAGCTGAAGCGGAGGCCATAATAGTTGATCTGACGGCTGTCCGAGATGATGAAGTATCGATCATTCAGGTGGACTACAAGGTTCGAAAGCAATGGGAACCTCTTCCAAGTGTTATCTTGGATGGAGGAGCAGGAGTCAATATAATGGGAGTCCATCTCTAGCAGAGGATGGGCATCACGAATCTAAATCCGGCACCATTTAAAGTGAGAATGGCAGATCACAAAGTAGTACAAGCTATGGGCATGATTGAAAATATGCAGATAAGAGTAGGTAGGGAAAAATTTAAAGCCAGCTTCTTAGTTCTGGATGTGCAATGGGCATATGGGATGCTGCTAGGGCGCCCATGGTTGAGAACATCTCATGTTGTTCATGACTATGTAAATCAAACCTTAACCATAGAAGGGGCCAGCGACAGAATTCAGATCTAGACGAACAATACAAGGACTTGGAGAAAAGAGCTGAGGCGGAAGGAATTATGTCAGAAGTACAAGGCAAAGAAGATTGAACGAATGCTAGCAGCTATGAACATATTTCCTCTAGCGGAGATTGACTTGAATGCGGTTTTACTGAATAAAGAGCAGGCCGACAAGCAGAAAAAGCAATTCCCAGATTAGTTTACTGAAATCAACACAAGGGAAAGATGAGTTCAGTTAACTGGGAGGCTGGAGGAATCAGCTGAACCTGGCATGGCAGAGGGGCCAGTGCATTCTGGGGAGCACACAGTGAATCAGAATGTTGATTCAGAACTGAATGGGACATCTTGGGATTATGCTGAGGAATCGACCAAGAGAAAAGGAGGAGGGCCTAATTGGTTGCTTCCAGACGACCAAGAAGTTGAAGAATGGAACCTAGGCTCGGAGGATAGTCCTAAGATGATCAAGGTTAATAAGCATCTCGATCCTATAATGAAGGAAAAGGAACGCAAGATGTTCTAGAACTATAAAGATGTATTTGCCTGGGAACACACAGAACTGAAAGGGGTGGATCCCGAAGTATGCCAGCACAAAATATCGTTGAAGCTAGATGCTCGGCCAGTATGACTGCAAAGATACCGAATGAACCCCAACTATGCTAAGAAGGTCAAAGAGGAGATTGAAAATCTTCTCAAGGCTGGGTTCATCACACAAGTAACCAGTAGCGATTGGCTGTTTCCCATAGTCGTAGTTCCCAAGAAGAATGGGAAATTGAAAGTCTGTGTTGACTATAGGGAGCTCAATGCCCAAACTATCAAAGATCCATTCCCATTGCCTTTTACTGACATGTTGCTTGATGAGATTGCAGGATACGAAATGTATAGCTTTATGGACGGTTACAGTGGCTATAACCAGTTACAGATCGCTCCTGAGGATAGAGCAAAGACCACTTTCATCACCGAGTGAGGAGCTTTCATGTATCTGGTGATGCTTTTTGGGCTGTGCAATGCACCGGCTACTTTTCAGCGGTGTATGATGGAAATGTTTAATGAGTTCCTTCATCGGTTCCTCGCCATCTTTATGGATGACTTTACTGTATATTCAAATGAGGAACAACACTTACATTCTTGGAAATGGTTTTCAAACACTGTCAGGAGAAGCGGATTTGTTTGAATCCATTTAAATCTGTTTTTCTAGTCTGGAAGGGACAGCTACTGGGACATGTGGCATCTCATAATGGAATAGAAATGGCCAACGATAAAATCCATTGTGTTCAGCAAGCTAAACCACTAAAAAATGCATCTGAGCTAAGCTCTTTCTTGGGTTATGTTAACTTCTATAGAAGGTTTGTGCATAAGTTTGCTTCTCAAGCAGTACCATTATATGAGCTCACAAAAAAGACCGGTAAGTTCGATTGGACTGCTGAGTGTGAGGAAAGCTTTCAGAATCTAAAAAGACCATTATCAGTAAACCAGTCCTCAGGCAACCGAATTGGGATGTTATTTTTCATGTACATGTGGACGCTTCGGGACTCGCAATGGGGGCGATATTGGCTCAGCTAGATGGAAGGACTGAGTATCCTGTTTATTTTTCCAGTACAGATTCAGTCAGGCTGAACAAGGTTATACGACCACTGAGCGAGAAGCCCTTGGAATGGTTTTCAGCGCTACAAAGTTTAGGCATTACCTGTTAGGAAAACTATTTCATTTCTATGTGGATCATCAAGCTCTTTTGTTCTTGATTAATAAAGTTATTATTCAAGGCAGGCTAATACGGTGGATGATGTTCCTCATGGAGTTTGAATTCAGAATTTTTCATAAGCCTGGCAAGAATCACTGTGGAGCTGATTTTCTATCTAGAAGTATAGAGGGTTATTCAGAAGCATCCTTGAGGGACGAACCAGTGGATGCTGAGTTATTTCAGCCGGAAGCAGGAGAATCAGTTGACCCTGAATGGTATGAGGTTTATCAGTTTCTTTCTCAAGGTGCTTTTCCAGAGGACTGGAAGCAGAACCAGAAGAAGGCTTTGGTCATCAAGAGCTTGAAGTTTACTATCATCGGAGGTTCACTCTATCGATTAGGTGTTGATGGTATTCTTCGGCGTTGTGTGCCTATGGAAGGGAGCAAGTCATTTCAGAGGTACATGATGGCGAATCTCGTGGAAATTTTTCCAATGAAGTTACCTACAAGAAGATTCTACAAGCTGGTCTATGGTGGCAAACATTAATTGCTGATGTTAGAAGTTTTTGTAAAACTTGTGACATATGCCAAAGAATGGGTAGACCTAAATCTGCAAATATGACTCCTTTAATGCCAGTACAACCACTGGGTGTGTTCATGAAATGGGGCTTAGATTTATGGGACCTTTTAAGAAGGTTACCCCCAAAAAGAAAAAGTACATAGTAATGGCTACTTGCTATGTCACTAAGTTGGTTGAAGCTAAGGCTCTTCCTGACAACACAGCCAAGTCAATTGCAAGGTTTCTATTTGAGAATATTGTCTATTGATATGGATGTCCGGTAGAGATTGTGTCAGACCAAGGAACACATTTTATCAATGACACCATGGAGATTCTACTGGATATGCTTTCAGTCAAGCATCGGAAATATACTCCTTATTATCCCAGATGCAATGGACATGCTGAAAGTAGTAACAAGACAATCAAGACTATTCTCACTAAGGTTGTGCAGAAGAAGCCAGACCAATGGGATTTGAAACTCTAGACTGCTTTATGGATGTATAGGACAGCTTACAAGGTCACTACTGGGTTGACACCATTCAGAATGGTGTATGGCACTGAAGCTGTGGTTCCTATGGAGAGTTTGTTATCCCAAGTCTGAGAATGGTTGTGAAGTATGGCTTAGACTTCAACCACAATATGAAAAAGCACCTTGATGAACTTATGCAGTTAGATGAACTCAGGCAACGAGCTATGCTGGAACAAGAAACTATTCAGCGAAGGAAGCACTGGCATGATTGCCGAATTAAGGTCCGGGAATTTCAGAAAGGGGATTTGGTGCTTCTCTATCAGTCTAGACTGGGTCCTAAGAAGCCAAACCTGAAGATTTCCTGGGCAGGACCATTGAGGTAGACTGGGTTTTCTCCAATGGCACAGTAAGACTGAAAGATTTATCTGGATTGCTGCTGCCAGGAGTGTATAATGGTGCGAAGATCAAGCTCTACTATTCAGAAGCTAGAGAGCCTGGCCAGGAACAAGGTACTAGGGAGCTGGGAACTGAAGATCAAGAGATACCAGAATCAGATATTTTTGGGGTTTTTCATGTGCAGCTAGTTCCAGTTTCAGAATCAGTGCCAGTAGGATCAAGCTAGAGTGGTCCCAGGACCAGTACCAGTGTGATCAAGCCATACTGGGAACCACCCCAGTATTAGTGGGAACACAGTTTTCAATTTTTAAGCGCCCAAATGGTTAGATGGCACGCCAGTAGTAATCGTTTTAAGGATGGGTAGAAGTCTTGTCCAATGCATGTCTGCCATGACAGCATCGACGCACACAAGTCTAGGAGCGGCGAGTGGTGGAGCTTTTATGGCGCGAACGCGTATAACAGTAAGGAGAGTCAGCATTTTCCCTCACAAATCTCCTGCACGACGATTTCCTCCCGTTGTTCATTCGCCATCGCCAAGCTCTGAGGTATCTTCGCTACAATCGCAGACTTCGTCTTCTGAGGAGACAGTCGACTGTCGACTAGCTTTGCCAGCAACACCTGGGTACGGCTTTGAAGCATCAAGTAAGTCTTCCTCTTCCTCACCTGTTTCGTCATCTTCACAGTGTATGGGTAGGAAGAAGCGTTCGGACAAGATGCAGGAATCTCTCGATGAAACCCGAGCCATTGTCACTGCTGCAAAGGCAAGCCTTCCCATCATCCCTTGCAGCAAGACTCAGTGTTACGTCTTCACTGACCAAGCTATGGCTTTGCTGCAACTGTGGGATCTACGGGTAGTTTTGCAAGCCACAAGAATCTCTTTTGAGCAGCCATCATAAAGCAGGTTCTTGACTCTTTCAATGCTGAAGATGGCAGTGCTATGGTGTATGGTAAAAAGGTGTATGCTACACCAGACACCATTGCTTTTGCATTTCGGATGCCAAATGAGCCCAAGCCGTCTGTGGCAACCCCACAGCAGATCAGTATAGTCCTGAAGGAGAATGAGGCTGCCAAAGAAAAAGAAAAGCCAATGGACAAGGGATTCCAGTGGCCGGACTAGAGGCGGACTAGAGGCCTCTACTGATTACAGGTTTGTATCTGAAGGCGGTCAATCTTAAAACAATCCAACATATGTGTCAGAGAAGGTTTTGCTATGCTGTTGGCCAAGACATTGGATTCCAAAGTTTCTATTAACCTTTGTCAGATCTTGTCACACAACGTGCTTCAACAAACTGCCAAGTTGAAATCACAGAGTGTTTTTAAAGCTTGGTATGTTTGGCAATTTTTATATTGGGCAACTGCTCCAGATGCTCATGGTCAGGTCAGAATGGCTTGGAGTGAGAAGCTAGTTCCAGAATCAAAGAATATTGCTTTGTCTTCAGATGAAGAAGCCACGGACAGTCAGACCACTCCGACTGGTCTGAAAAGGAAGGCCACCCAAGATAAGTTTGGCAGTTCGAAGAAACCGAAGACGACACTGACGAAGAGCAGTGCTTTTTTGAAACAGATAGAGAGTCAAGTCAAATCAATGACTACTGAAAAGGCTCTAGTTAGCCAGGCTGACAAACAACCTGCTCAGACCACTGAATTCAACCAGTTAGTAGGACAGATTACAGTCACTACTACTGGTACTAGCAAAGACCTGGCAAAAGCAGCGACTTCTGAGAAGGCAGAAGAACAGTCGGATAAGGACAAAGGACAACTGGACAAGGATAAAGGTCAACTAGACAAGGGAAAAGGTCTAGCATCTCCAACCTTACTGCGTGGTGTCTCCATCCCAAACAATGAAGAAGCTCTGCACCTGGTGAAGAAGGTCAGGTTGCAGCAGCTGCAGACCCATCCCCTGAAAGGGCGTCTCTTCCTCCATAAATCTGATTATGCAGCCTTACCCTATATGGCTCCTATTATAGTGTATGAGCCCACTGATTCTGACCCAACCACAATCACTGATGGATGTTCAGTCCTCATCCAGTCTTCATGGAACACTACTGTCCATTGTATGGGACAGATGTTGGACGTTGCAGGGTCAGAAGAAGAAATGAATAAGGTTAAAGCTGACTTGAAGCGAGCTGAAGGCCAGATTTCAAAAGCTGAAGGAAGCACGAGACAGCCAAAATCTGCGCCGTAAGCTACTTGAAGCCCATTCAGAGAGGTCTATTAAGCTACTGGAGAGCAAGTTAACTAGGGTGGAATCTGATATGTAGATTGTGAAGGAAGACAGGGATGAAGCACAGAGAGCTGCAGATCGGGCTGAAACGATGCTGAGAATGAATAAAGTTGACTACAACTCCTTGCTACTTTGTCATACAGCTCTGAAGGCTTCCCTCACTGACAGATATATTTATAATAATTTGGTTGAAATTTTAAATCGAGCAGGCAACGCTGTCTTTGACCTGGAGACTTGAAGTCTCTTATGGAGACTATGCAGAGTGACTTGCAGGACAAAGTGGCTGAATATAATAATGCTCTGGCAAATCAAACTATCTTGGATTATATTGAGCAGCGAATTCCCTTGAAGAAGCAGAAGAAGATAAGGAAGAAGAAGCGGATAAGGAAGAAGAAGCTGATAAGGAGGAGGATGACCAAGATGAAGGGCATAATAATGATGAGGATGATGCCTCGCCTCCATCTCCACCTCCAGGACCTGGTACTGGTGGCACAAGGCCAACTGAAGGAAGTCAGTCACAGCCAGACCAGAATGAAGGAAAGAAGTCAGGCAATCAGCAGCCAGAATAACAACGACCTAGTCATACTGGGAACCAGCCAGCAAACCAGTTCCAGCTCAGTAGGAAGGATAAAGGGAAAAGCAAAGTTAGGGCTAAAGAACCAGCAGCTGATCAATAGAATTTCTTATAGCTTATCACCCTTAACAGCGATTGAGACATCAACATGCTTCCCTAACTAGGAAATATCTGGAGGATGATGATCCCCTATCTGATCTGGAACGGTTTCAGTGACTGTATGTCGGAGCCAGGGAAATGGTGGAGCACTGGGAATCAGTTTCTTTTCATGATCAAGAGACTTGCCGTTTACGTGCGCATCCCAGCACAGTCCAGCTGGTGCTGGAAAGGGTACCCAAATCGACAATCACTACTGAAGAGAGAGTGACCAACCCACATTTGCAAAGAAGTCTACTGCAAATTGATCGCTCTCTAGCTCTCGAATTAGAACTTCTGCTGGGAAACAAGCCAACTTACAAATGTATGAAGGATGTTAGGGATCAGTTGAAAGAGGTTTTGGTGCAGATGCAAATCGCTAAAGGAGTCTTGGATCAAAGAGTGCGGGCCATTCTTGAAGATCAGACAGCCACCAGTAAAGGACCTCAGACTAGAATGTCAGTCGGAGAACAGGCAACTGCTCTTCGCAAACTATTTCAGCTGATCAAAATAACAAAAAAAATGATGCAGGAAGAGAACCAGGCTGTTCTCAATTTCTTAGAATTTGTGCTTGATTCCCTAGTTCTCTTGTATGCCTTTCCAGCAAGAGAGACAGAATTGCCAAATTTTTTTCCTGCACTTTATCCTCAACATCCAGAACCAGTCGATCGCCTTACATATTTCAAGATTATTGATGAGCTCCAGGATTGGTATGAGTGATCGACTGTGGAATGGAAAACTTGGCAAACACTGTTCAATGATGCTCTCTAGCTCAATGATATTCACAAGCTGAAAGAGGAGATGCAGAGGATCCGGTTGTGTATGGGTCAGTGGAAGATTCAGATCAGAGGCCTTACCAAGATCACCAATCAGTTCCTGCAACTTAATGTTGAGTCCTCTAAACTGCCTGAAAAGGATATTGCAGCTAAGGCAGGCCTCACACCACAGTATAGAGAGATGGCTGAGATTCTTTTTGAAGCTCGGGTCAAAACCAATCAGCCTCTTCTAGATTGATGGATCCATACTACTTCGCATTGTCACAAGCTGGCGAGAACTAAGATCACCAAAGGCAGACGCACATTCTATGATCCTGACACCAAAACCTATCATTCGTAAGCCTTATGAAGTGGAGATGACCACAGAAATGCGAGATCAGCTTGAGCAGGAGGCCATTTATAAACTCATTCAGAGGGAGAATGCTGGCACTGGGACTTCTCAGACGCCATCCAGGCCAAAGGGTAAATAGAAGCTGGTTCAGTGGAAGGATACTGGGTAGTTCCATCTCAGAATTCAGTTGGTGTCTTTTCCTTCTCAGCTGGAAGGTTGATATCAGTTTGTGTAGATGATGAGAGCTCTACACCGACCCTTCCAGCTGGTTCTCTATCATTGGTTAAGTCCAATCCCCAGAATCAGAAGCAGATAGTGGATTTTTAAGCTTCAAACCAAAATAATACAGGGGAATTTTTTAGAAATTTTGGAATCTTGCCAAAATTCACGAAAGGAGGGAAGGATGTAGATGGCTGAGATAGTTTTACTAGGTGGGAACGCTCTCTTGTGAGACGGGCAGCGAATCAGTCAGTAATTACTACGATAATTACCATGGTAAACCCAGGGCATATAAATAGGGCCCATTACATTGTAATCGGGTTAGTGTTTTGGTGGCATTTGTTGGCAATTGTACTTGAGTTGTCAATCATTGGCAGTTGTTGTCGGCTATACTCTGTCTATCCCTTTGTTCATAAGCCACATCATACTCATTGTAATCTTTCATCTGTAATTCCGATCACAACAGCATATTCCAGTTACACTTACTCTGTACTCAGTACTCTAAATCTGAATCTGAATTTGAATCTGACTCTGAATATATTTCTCAGTACATAGTCTGGTTCTTATTCCAGTAGATGTATTTCAGTTTAGTTTCTGTTCCTTTGTCTAGTCTACTATCTGAACTAATACATCACCAGTCTGAAATCTTTTAACACTGGAATTAGCTATCTCAAGAGATCAGCTCCAATTCCACTCCACATCCCACCGATCGTACTCATTGCTCACTTAAATGGATGATTAATCAACAAGCTTTGGTTGAGTATAGGTTTGCATAAGCAGTCATACAGCTATGTCTACTTAAAGTATGTCCTTCTACTAGGACTTGTCTCATTATAAGGACCCTTGCCAACGTGTGTAGAAAACCATCAATTACAAGTACTACACCGTTGAAAAAGAGTGTCTCTATCACATTCATGTTCTTATCAGGGCCCTTACCTACCTAAAAATCATCAAACACAGGCACTCCACTTTTGGAAAAGGGCAACTATATCAACTTTATTTGCTTGTTTCCTGATGCTTGCATAAATAGTCTCTAAGTAGTCCTATACCCGTGTTTACCTATTAATTTCTAAGTAATCCTATAGCTGTGTTTAATTAAACCAACTATTAAATGACCTCTTCAAACGGACATGAAATAAGAGTAAATTGGAGGCAATCATGGTTGTACTTAAGAGTGGATTGGGCTTAGAGTGCTTACACACTACCTAAATTACAAGAGGAGACTATCCAAATCATAGCATTGATGAAGAGTGACACTGAATCACAACTACATTACATTTAATCACCCACAACATTACTTGGAGAGAGAGAGAGAGAGAGAGAGAGAGAGAGATTTTGAATTGATGCTTTTTAAAGACAAGTGCATTTGTTAAGGCAAGCAGATTTTCCAACGTTGAACATATACGAGTGACGATGCCATAGGCTTCAAGGTGTACACATATGGGGTTTCAAAAAAGAATCTTTCACCCATTAGTAAATTTTTATCTAGGTTCTTGGGTGCTGTAAATGATTCTCCAAAAAAATAATCATTGAATAGTGTTAGCCATGATAGCACCCGTTTGCAAATTTTATGACCATCAAATTTGAAAATGTAATAGATTTTTGACTTATCTTATGTTGTTTCAACCTCTATTCATCAAAAGCCGCCTTTAAAATTTGACAATTCACTTGTCTTTGATGCCATCTTCATGGACTACTTTGTTACCACATTCTTCCAAATGCTATTTCATTTCATCTAAATTTTGCTACAGTAGGTAAATCGGATGCTTCAAATTGGTTTGCGATAGAAGAGAATAGCTGCTTCTATCCGAAGAGGTGTTGATGCTGGACTCCATGTCGAAGCGAAAAATTAATAGCTACATTTACTTGCCGCAAATCCCATTTTGAAGTAGTGTTTGTGGAAAATGAACTTGCCAAAGACTTTTCCACACCATCGGATTGATTAAATGGTTCATAAGGTCACTTCTACTCACTATTGATTTCCCGATAATGAATGATAGACACGATATTTTTAATGTAGAAGCATGCGAAGAGAAAGAGACTCAAACATTGGAGGTGTAGGGGTTGACAATCTATTGATCCTTGGTTGTGTAATTGGTAGATTCTTGAGCTCATACAGGTATGCCAACATGGCATCTTGCCTTGATAGGCGCTTCATCTCATACCAAGAAGACTGGCTACCAGTTAAGTCAAGCTAAGTGTAGATTTAGCCCAATGTATGTCTGATCATTTCCCCATCAAGCTAAGAATTGCAAGGGCTAAGGAGGAAGATTTCTATCTAGAAGGGAAGAATAAAAAACTTGTCTCAGGGACAATCTCTTCAAGGATACACTTTTTAGGTCCTTGGCTAAGATAACATTAAACAAGGTAAAAGAAAGATATAAAAGTGATGATCATCAAGCCTTACACACTCTAGTGTGTAACATCCATACAAAAATCAAAGGTACATGGCCCAAGGTGAAGAGAAATCATGCTATCAAAAGCCAAAGAATTCAAGTGGAAGCTGAAGAGCTCTCCAATTTTTTTTTCAAATAGGCAACACATTAGAGGAAAAACACAGGAAGTATCTTGAAGCAAAGTCCCAGCTTGCCACTTTTCAAGTCAAAGAGATCTTAAAAAGAACAAGTTACTAGCCATAGCTCTTAACCTCATTTTGGAGACTGCCAACCGAGATCACTTATACACAACTCTAGAGGTTCAAACAAGAAGGGACCTGATAATTACATGAAAGAGTGCATGGTGCATGGATGTGTGTGCGTGGGGTGCAGTGCGAGAGAGGGAAGAGGAGAGCGTGCATTTTTGTGTGAGTGGAGCAAGCCTCCTTGTAGTGGGGAGCTCCTTATTCTTTGGTATATGAAGAATGAGGTTAGGGTATGTACACAGTGGGCAGCTGGAAACCAGGCATCTGACCCTGGTCAAAGGAACATCGCCTTTACCCCAACATTGTAGTCATGGATGATACAGGGAATGTGGTTCGAGACAAGAACAATATGACTAGGCTTATGCTCGACAACCTAGGCAAAATTATACGTCAACTAGAAATCTGCTTGTAGGAGGTCGAGGAGGTGAGAGGAATGCTACTTAGCAATGTGAATAGCACCATGTTGACAAGAGAAGCAAAATCCCTACAAAGGCCTATATCAAGAATGAATGTTGGCCTGCCTTGTTGACAATGGGGATTGGGCGGGATGGACTAAGAGAAGATTTTTTCAGAGAGTTTGGGAGGATCTCAAATTCCCACTAGCTGAGATGGCAACAAGGCCTTGATTGACACAAGTACGTGAAGGGTACAATGGAGCAAGTGCTTATGCTTCAATAACATTGATGCATCTATTGTTGATTACATGAATGCGGATTACATGGGTTGTAAAGACTGTAGATGACCTATGTCTGTCTACATATTCATATTTGCAGGTTGAGCCATTTATTGGAGATCATCTCTCCAAAACTGTATGTCTTCTTCCACTATGGGAGGCTGAGTATGTTGTAGCATCAGATGCCAACAAGGAAACTAAATGGTTAGCATGTTTCATGGGAGATTTAGACATTTGGCAAGTTCCAATTTTGCATTGTGATAGTCAGAGTGTCATTGCTTTGGCAAGAAATCCTGTGTCTCACTCCAAGTCGAAACACATTGAGGTGAGGTATCATCTCATTGATGGATAAGCTCTTGGAGCTTATCAAGGTCCACACTAATGACAACCTAGTGGATGATCTTACAAAGAGCATGGAAAGAAAGCAATTTTCATATTGCATCAAGGTAATGGGTGTAGGGTGGACATAGTTGACAAGGGTGAAGCTCTCACGCTTCACAGTTGTACATACTAGCTTTAGTCATAGCCATTGATGGCCACATTAGCCTTTAAGTGGAAGATTTTTGGGAAAAAGGTTAGTTGGCTGCCCACCCATGACCAACCCTACACACTACTCTCACTAACTCTCACTAACATTTACATGCATCTCTTCATTTTGTGTGACCTTCCCCCATCTAATGTCCTCTCTTCTCTTTCCTTCCCTCTATGCACATACACACACACACACACATACACACATACACACTACCCTTGACACTTTGAGATATTCTTACACTATTTCTAGCATTCATTATACATCTATTGAAGAACATAGTTCCTATCTCTTAGCAATCATCAATGACTTAAATAATCATATCATCTTGAACTATTTCACTTTTGCGATCATAAAAAGTCACGTTCTTATCCAAAAAAGCAACCAATGTTTAAGCACATTAGAACTGCAATCATCAATAGGGTGAGAGAGAACTTGTTTGCTCCTATCACCAAACATGTACTTGCTAAGGCATGCACAAATCTCTCCTACACAACATGCACAAAAAGAAAGAAACAACTAGTGTCACATATTTTAATTCCTTGCTATCTGGGTGCCTTTTAGTTGTCGGGGTGACGGACGCAAAGCGGACCCCGAACCCCGACGGCCTCTAAAACGACGGGGGCCGAATGGCGCGCCTCGAGCCTGCCACGGTAAAGTGAACAGGGGGCACCACCTAGCTTTGAGCGGTTAGGACGCAAACCACGATGATATGAACACCGCAAACTTACACACACACACACACACACACACACACACACACACACACACACACACACACAGAGATTTGCAAATGATGAAAACCCTTGGGGGTGTGAGGGTGAATTATTTCTACAATATTTACAAAATGGCACGCCGTGGTGGTAGAGAGGTAGGGAGAGGAGGTGGTGCAACCTACTTGGTGCGTTCTCTAAGACGACTCAATGATTGTGAATACTTACTACCAAGAGCGTGCATACGTGTGTGTATCGACCATTGGAGTCGATAGATGGATGTGGTTCCCTTCGCATGGTGCAATTCCCAAGGCAAACCCAACACACAAGCCCCCTCCCCGTGATGGTGATAGTGTCAATCCTTCCCACTACACTCTACCAAATGCTTGGCTCCTCATGAATTGCTCCCCCCCGATAGCGACCTCTCAATGCCAATTTATAGGTGTTGGCTGCTTGGATTATGGTAATCCCAGTGTGGTTAGGGTAAGCTTAATCGGGGAGACAAAGCAAGTGGTGGGCCCGATGTGGTTGACCCTTGCTTTGTTTTGGGAGGTTATTAAAAGATGGGAATCTCTAGGTGGGCTTTTGTGACCATCACCTAGAGAGAGGATATTTACAAAAAATGAAAGTTTACAATGGCTCGGGTGAAAATTGAAGATAATGATGAAAATAACCTATAAATTATTGGAATGGCGTCATGGTTGCGCGTTACCGGCGAATAATGTGTTGTGGGTGAATCGATGTCGAGCGTCCTTCTTTTCGAAGTCGTCCGGGGCATGCCTTCGGTGCATTTTCTCTTTTTGTTGTTGGCGGTGCATGCTTTGGATCTTTCTTTTTTATTCATTGATGTCGTAGTCGTTTTTCCTTTGTATTTGTGGTGTGGTGCATATATGCGTGTGTGTGTGTGTGTGTGTATGTATTTGTGCATGAGGAGGGGTGTATGGATATGTATATGTATGTGGGTGCACGAAAATGTGCGTGGAAGGGGATTTATACATATATATATATATATATATATATATATATATATATAGTTTTTTTTTCTTTTCGTTGATGGCTGACGGCCGGCTACCTGCCAAATTACGCAGGGCGAATGGGGGGGGAGATGGGGTAGAGAGAGAGCGTGAGTGTGTGCGCGGCGTGTGTGTGTAGGTATGGTGTGTGTGTGTGTGTGTGTGGATGACGGTCTGCTGCGGTGCGTGAGTGCTCGGGTGGGAGAGAGAGGGTGGTGGGCTCGTGCACAGCGCCAAGGGGGGGGGGGGGAGAGTGATGGTGTGTGTGTGTGTATGGAGAGAGAGAGAGAGAGAGAGAGAGAGAGAGAGAGAGAGAGAGAGAGAGAGAGAGAGAGAGAGAGAGAGAGAGAGAGAGGTTCTACTGCCGCTGTCCGTGAGAAGGAGAGAGAGAGAGAGATTTTCTGCGCGGCCTGAGCGCCCGAGATGGAGAGAGAGAGGGTGGTCCGCGCTGGGCTGAGAGAGAGATTGTGAGAGAGAGGGAGGGATAGGGTATGTGGGTAGAGAGGGTGTGTAAGGGAGGGAGTGTGTGCGGATAAGGAGAGAGAGGGAGACTTTTCGACGCCTTCACAGGCTCATAGGAGAGAGAGAGAGAGAGAGAGAGAGAGAGAGAGAGAGAGAGAGAGAGAGAGAGAGAGAGAGAGAGAGAGAGGGAATAGAGGGAGGAGGGCCGCGCCTTGTGGGCCGCCGGACAAGAGAGTGAAGGAAGGGGGGGGGGGGGGGGGGGGGGTTGGCAATGGAGTGGGGTAGGGGAGATGTGTGGGTGAGAGAGAGAGGGGGGGGGGGGGGAGGTTCTACTTTCTTGCGTGGGAGCTTGAGGACGAGAGGAGGGAAGCAAGTCAATGGGTGGGAGTGAGGGAATATATCAGCGGGCCAAGGGGGAGGGAATGAACCGAGGGGAGGGTGAGGCGAGCGGGTAGGGAAGAGGGGGAGGGGTTTGGGAAAGAATATTAGCGGGCCAAGGGGGGGGTAATGAGAGTGGGGGGGGGGGGGGGGGGGGGGGGGGGTGTAAAGGGTGAGTGTAAAAATATGGGAGAGCGGAAGGGGGGGGGGGGTTTCCATGCGGCTCACACAAAGGGAGCACGAGAGAGGGGTCGGGGGGTTAATGAGAGTGGGGGTAGATTGGGGAAGAGGATATTAGGGAGGGGAATGTAGGGAAAATGAGGGGGAGAGAGCGAGAGAGAGAGAGAGAGAGAGAGAGAGAGAGAGAGAGAGAGAGAGAGAGAGAGAGAGGGTGTTATTTATCCAATGTCCGTCGGGCGGGGGGGGGGGGGGGGGGGGGGGAAATAAGTTTTTTTTTCTTTGATTTTTGAAAGTCGGCTATCATTAGCCCTCTCCCTTTGGCTAGAGGCATTCATGCTTCTAGCCCTTCTTCTACTTCTTCAGCTGTAGAGTTAGAGGGTTCTCCCTTTTCTGGAATGTCTAGCAGGAATTCTGGGTCAAACCTAAGAAAATACCTTTTCAGTCTCCATCCATTGACCCTAGTCTTGTGAATTCTCCCATCTACTTCCATCAGCTTATAGCTGCCGTTGTCATAGCATTTCTTAATGATGAATGGCTCTTCCCATCTTTGAAATTTCTTATCCTTCCTAGTATCAAATCTGTTGTCGTATCGCAGTACTAACATGCCTTTTTTCAGTCCCTTTGCTTTAAGCCCTTGGTTGAAAGTGAGCCGACGTCGTTCTACATGTGCTGTATAATGATTGATTGCTTCTTCCCTATCCAGTTGGAGTCTCTCCAGATCCAAGATGTGGTTTCGGAGGTTTACAATTGGACGATGTGTCTGGCTAGCCAAGACTCGAAAGCTGGCTATTTGTACCTCAATGGGTAGAATTTCCTCCTTCCCATAAACTAGATGGAAAGGAGTGAAACCTAGTGATGTTCGGAACATTGTTTTGTAGGCCCAAAGAGCTTCCATGAGATGTTTATCCCAGTCCCCTGTGTGGTTGTTCACCTGTTTTGTGATGATTTTGCAAATCATTCCATTTATCTTCTCTACCAGACCATTGCATTGTGGATAGTATGGTGTGGAATGCCGACGTGTGATGCCTAACTTCTTCATCAGTTCTCCCACCAAATCACCTATGAATCCTAGTCTTCTATCTGACATTATCTCAAGAGGAGTGCCAAAACGGCAAACGATATGCTCAAAAATGAACTTTGCCACCTCTTGGGCTATAATGCGGGTGGTGGACGTTGGTGCAGCCAAAGTTGGTCCGCGCTATAAAGTGTGTTGTGCAGTGCAAAGGGTGTCAACAGGTGCATGGTAGAGGGATGAAGCCAGTGTGGAAGACCTCAGCAGGACAGTGGCAACAAAAATGCAGGCTTAAAGTGTTTTTTTAAGACCAGGGGGACTCCGAAGTGGGCTAATTGGGACGGCAGGTCAAAGTGTTCAAGATGCGTGGAATGTGCCCCGAAGTGTGGTATTTGAGATGCTCTAGAAGCTCGTCCAGACGGCTCGTCAAACGGAGATCCAGTGTGCAAGATATTGCGATTTAAAGCTCGAGTGTGTAGCAGATTCCCGACGGACAAGGTAGCTGGGGACAGGTGGCCCGACTGATGTCAGTGCATATATGTGTAAAGCTCGAGTTACGGAGCATGCATGTCTTCTCGGATTGCGAATCGGAGCTATGGATAGAAAGTTATGGCCGTTTGAAGATTTTTCGGGGACCGGGTCTGAGCCCACATGACCGCATTGGAGGATGTGCTGTCTGGCAGTTTTGCGGCCTCGCCAAGATTCTGGAAAATCGCATGCACCGTGGGGGGTCAGCCAAAATTGGCGGATGGCCGATCGGAATCAGGGGCATCAAGATGCGCCCACTTCAAGTGGATAAACAATCACGGCAGAAGAAGGGGGCAAGCTTGATTTTTTTCCAATTGGGCGACTTGCGGTGGAAGGATGTGGAATGTTTGGAATACGGAAAAATTTCTCGAGAGGTGTGGCTTGGAGAGAAAGGGATTCAACAAACTTGTGCACATACGAGCACCGACGGTGTGGGGAAACTAGGCCTAAAACCCCCTTGGCTATAAGTTCAAAAAAGGAAAAAGAAGGTTGGCCTTGGTTTTGGGTGGAGTTTGCTCAAAAGCCAAAAAGAAAAAAACTCCCAAAAGAAAGCCTAAGGGCAGTAGCGCCCTGGCGCTACTACCCATAAAAAGAAGGTTTTTCTTTGCTTTGAAAAGGGAAGAGAAAGAGAAAGGAAGAGGAGCCATTTTCCAAGAAGAAAGAGAGGAGTTTTTCTTTTAGGCTGGAGTTTGGGGCTGGAACAGAGAAAAGGAAAAAGAAGAGGAGAAGAAGAAGAGAAGGGGTTTTCTTGTGCGCGCTCGACGATCGAAGCCGACACCCCATGATGAAGCATCGTCCATGAAATGGCTTGGAAAAGCACGTGCTCTGGAGGAGAAGAAACCAGTGGGTTTTCGAAGAAGAGGAGTTTTTTTTTTGGTGCGCTCGCGCTCGGTGGTCGAAGATCGGATGCATGATTCTTGAAGCAACTCATAAGGGCGAGTGTTTTTGAAAGAGAAGAGGCCAGTGGAGGATGCCGAGAGAAGAAACTTCTATCGAAGTGAAGCGAATAGTGGGTTTTATGTGGAGTTGTGTGCCAACAGGATCGAGCTCCGAGGGATGTGTATGCCCCTCAGTACGGATTGCTGGTGTGGCCTAGAGCAAACAGTGTGGATCTTGTACAGGGTGTTTTTCATTGAAGGAAAGATGTCATTGCCATTTTTTTGTCGTCGTCTCTCCCCCCTTCCCCCCTTTCTTCTTTGCTCGTCTCCAGGGTGTGTGGTGCCGGTGTGTGTGAGCGTGTGCGCCCCCCCGGGCCCCCTGTGTGTGTGAGAGAGAGAAAGAGAGAGAGGTCTTGAACTGCGGAAGTGCTAGAAGCGGGCAAGATCGGTGTGGTAGCTGTCTGAGGATTGTGCAGAGTGTGTGTGCGTTGGTCGAAGCGCAGGCGAGGCTTTCTAGTGTGAATCGTCTTTTTTGAAGGTGTTTTCGAGAGGACAGGGGTGCTGTGAATACCCTAAGCTATATAGGGGCAATTGCGCGTGTGTCGGGTGTGTTCCCCATTCCCCCTCTCCAACGTTGCTTCTGCCCATCGAGTCATGTAGTCTACACGCACTATGATGTACAATTTACCTGATTGGGCCCTTGGTAAAGGACAGATTGCATCTATTCCCCATTTCTCAAATGGACCATATGAAATGATAGGGGTTTGTGGCTCGTAGGTTAACGTGCGATCACTGGCCACTTGACAAGCCTTACATGTTTTACACCAATGGTGTACATCCCTGTTCAAACTAGGCCAAAAGTATCCTGCCTGTAGAATCTTCCTATTGGTGATATCTAGAGCAAAATGACCGCCGCAGACGCCGTCATGGCAACTTGAAATTACCTCTGTGATTTCACTGGAGGTTGGCACCCGCCTGAGAATTTGATCTTTGCCCTTACAATACAAGTGGTCGTCTATAAGGCGGTACCTAGTAGCCTTCCTTACCAGCCACTATTTTTGGCCTTTGGTGTGTCCTGCTGGACATTCTCCTGTATCTAGAAAACTGATGATATCAGGCATAGCATCACTACCTTGGAAGAGGGGTAGTTTTAATTTGATTCCCCCTACGGGAACGTCTTGTATTCTTTCTTTAGCTAGTGCATCTGCCTCTTGATTTTCTTTGCTGGGGACATGGAATAGTTTCACTGCTTCAAACCTCTTTAGGAGGTCCTTAACTTGGTGAAGTTGACCAAGTAAAACCTGAATTTTGCAATCCCAGGTGCCATTTATTTGCCTTATCAAAAGCAAAGCATCGCCGAACACATTTAGGCACTAAATTCTTTGTGAAATACATTGTTTCCAACCCAAGAATTAGGGCTGCATATTCTGCTTCATTGTTGGAGTGGGAGTGTAATAACTGCCCCATGGAGAATACCTTCTTGCTGTTCATTGAAAATGACCATGCCTGCTCTGCAGACTGATCCATTGTTCTCTTGTATGCTCCGTCAAAGAAAAGAGAGTGAGCTCTCTCTAGCCTAGGACTTTCTATCGTTGGTGTTTCTTCCTTTGCTTCCGTGTTGACCTTCAGCTTCTTCTCATAATGGCGATGAGTGAGAATTCCTGCTAAACTAGCCCTGGTGGAGTTTTCTACTTGCATAGTGTAGTCAAACTCTTGTAGTCTAATTAACCACTTTGAGATCCTAGATGAGACATCCATGTGTCGCATTACATATGGGAAAACCTCCTCCATTCTCAGGATTACAAAGGGTCTAGGCAGGAGATAGGAGCGGAACTTTGTGGTAGCAAACATTAGTGCCAGAACCATGTGTTCTACTTCGGTAAATCCTTTTTCTGATGGGGTCATGACCCGACTAGAGAAGTAAATAGGGCACATGAAAGAAGTTTTGGGGTCCTTTTGCATTAGCACTGCTCCGAGTATATCACTTCCCACACTAGGGTTCACATAAAATGGCTCGTCCCACTTAGGAGGTGAAATAGTGGGAAGCTTAGCTAGGATTTGCTTTACCTCAGTAAACTGCTGCTCGTTCTCTTCACTCCACGAGAAGACATCCCTCTGGGTGAGTTGTTGTAGGGGAAGGACCACTTGAGATAGCAGGTGAATGAACCTGCTTAAGTACCTTCCCTTCTGAAGAAAAGAAACCAGCTGCTTGGCGGTGGTGGGTGATGATAAAGATACCAGAGCCTGAATCTTGCTAGGGTCAGCCTCGATTCCTTTTGCTGAAATTACATGACCAAGGGGAGTGACTTTGCTCTCACC
Source organism: Adiantum capillus-veneris (assembly GCF_014529385.1). Classification (NCBI taxonomy): domain Eukaryota; kingdom Viridiplantae; phylum Streptophyta; class Polypodiopsida; order Polypodiales; family Pteridaceae; genus Adiantum; species Adiantum capillus-veneris. Next base: position 4,689,293 of record NW_028221436.1, read on the forward strand.
AATGTGACACTTTTCCATGTTGAGTTGGCCACCCAAGGTTTGCAGCCTGGTTAAGCCATCATAAAATTTGCTTAAATGAAGGGCTCGTGAGCTATAAATGCAAAAATCATCTATGAAAACCCGTATTGATGTTCCAAAGTAGGGTTGGAAAACAAAAGTCACATAGCGTTGAAACGTGGCCGGGGCGTTAGTGAGGCCAAAAGGCATCACTCTGTAGGCAAAACATCCCCAAGGTGTGATGAAGGTTGTCTTCTTCTGATCCTCCTCCGCAATGCTAATCTGGAAGTATCCTGAGTAGCCATCGCATACTGTGTATCGCTCGTGACCTGCCACTTCATTGAGTATTTCATCCTAGAATGGGAGGGGAAAGTGGTCCCTCTTTGTGGCTACATTGAGAGGTTTATAATCCACACAGACTCTCCACTTACCATTTTTTTTGGTGTGACTACTACTGGGAAGGCCCATTCTGAGTCTTCGATAGGATAGATGAAACCTGCTTGTAGCAAACTTCTCACTTCTTTAAGCAATGCCTCTTGTTGGATTACTCCACGTCTTCTAAGCTTTTGTACTACGGGTTTACTGCCTTCCTTGAGCTTTATGTGGTGTTGTACTACTGTAATTCCTGTGATCTTATCATAGCCATCAATGAACAAAGTAGTGAAGTTACCTAGCATGGAGACGTACTCCTTTCTTTCTTCATTGGTTAACTCATTTGAGAGCATTTTTTGTAGCTTACCTGCATCCTCCAATGAGTGCATACCTGATGATCCCTCTTGGTTTGTCGAGGTTGTTTCAGATTGTGTTAATCTGTTTGGGTCTTTAAGAATGACTCCCATTACTTCGATGCTACTGTCACTTCCGTCGGTGGTGGTCATCTCTTCTCCTGAGGTAGACGAGTAGTCGCTGGTGGACTCGTCTTCTAAAGACTCCAAGATCATGCTGCACTGCTTTCCAGTCCTCATGTCATAGAATATGGACTTCCCTTTAGCATCCTTCATCTGGATCATCCCGGTGCTCCAGTCTTGTTTAGATTCCATAGCCATAAGCCAAGGCCTCCCAAGAATGATGGGGTAGCCCTCCCCTTTGTGTGGTATGACAAAGATGTCTACCTCCACTTCTGTATTGAATGACTTAACTTTGACCGCATTTACAATGCCTACACATTTCACTCTGACATTGTTTGCCATCTTGGCTCGGCAGGGTGCCGGCCTACTTACCTCTAGACCTAGATGGTGCATCATCTTCTCACTCATGACGCATATTTGCACGCCACCATCTATGTAGACGTTTGAAATCCGTTGCTCCTTGATGTGAGCGTCCATGGTTGGCAGGATGCCGTCGAGATCCCTCCCAGAGATAGCCCCAGCTATCCTGGGTCTTGTTTTCCTGGTACTTACCATTTTCGTCCATTGCCTCCTCATTATGGGTACAAGGTGGAGTAATTGGGGCCAAGTTATCTTCGGGCCCTGCATTAACACATCCTGAACTAAGTCATAGGGTTTTGCATAATCACCTAGTGAGAAGTCCATGATGTCTATCTTCCACCGCGGTTTAGCTGCTTGCTTGCTAGACTCGATCTTCCCTTTCATCTTATCTTCTCTTTGAGATGCCTCCTCATGCCTCGCACGTTTCACTCCCATAGCATCCACTTCTTCTACCTTCGCTTTTCCTTTGTGCTTCTCTCGAGATGATTCTTCTACCTTCGCCTTCCCTTTAGCTTCTAAGCTAATAACACTCACCGCTTGGTTCACAGCAGGTGGTGGGGGTAGTGGCGGGATGAGAGGTTGGGGTGGTGGTTGTTGTTGTACAGGTGGTCGAAGGATTTGGACCGGTGGGATTGGTCCTGGATGCCTAGGTGGTGGTGGTCTTGCTCTTGGCGGAGAGATCTGATTCTGTCTCCCCCCTCTATTGAAATTCTGCCTCCTCCGGTGTGGGCAGTAGTACATTCCATGGCCATCTTCCCCGCAGTTGTAACAGTGGTCCTCTGGGTTCTGCCTTCGTTGTCCCCTTCCTTGTTCTGGGTTTCTGCCAGATGCATGCCCTTGCTGCACCAGATGCACAGATAAACTCTCTAGTTGGGTGGTGATGCAACTCAGCAGGTCCTGCTATTCTTCTGATGCCTCTTGCGGTTGGACTCTATGATTGGCTGTTGAAGCCACTGGGGTTGGTCGAGCCGAGCTTGTTTCCTCTGACCCGTTTACTCTTGCTTGCATGTGCAGCTTCTTGTCTTTAAGGCGGGCTACTTCGACTGCCAAATCATATGTTGCAGGAAACCTTCCCTTCACCTTCTCTCTAAGCGGCGACCATAGACCAACAATGAAACGGTCCTTCTTTAGGAAATTAGGCGCTCCTTTGCCTTTCTCCAGTGAGGCAACCCATCTCTCCCATAAGTCCATAAACTTTGACTCGTAGGTCGCATACTCCAACAGGCCTCCCTGCTTTAATTCTGTCAATAGCTGCCATAGCTTCTCTGAGGTTGTGCCTCCACCAAACCTCTTTACAAAAGCATCCCTTAACACATCCCATGCATTCTTGGTAGCCTGGGGCAATGCATTATACCAGGACTTGGCCTCTACTTTCATCAGTAGTAGAGGAAAAATTCCAAGTCGTGAAACGCTGTCATCTTTGTTGGAGACGACACAAGCAATGTCGAAATCATCCAAAAAGTCGGCGGTGAGATCCTTTCCCTTCTTTCCACTGAACGTGGAGAAAGAAACACTTGCCATGGTGGTGACTCAGGAAATTACAAACCCTTTTTTTTTTACATTACATTAACAGTAGTGGCTCATAACGGCTTTTTACAGGGGTGGGTGGATAGGTTAAAATAGGATAAAAATAGAGACATTAAAGGAATGATGGTAATCTAATATGGGGAGAATGATAGGGTTCGGGGAATTGAGGATTTCTCCTAGTACTGCCGCACCGAATAGGTATACGATCTTCTGTTGGTAGAAGACTTTCCTATCTACATAGATATTCACATGCATATACTACAGGAATCTGAATGGGAATGCCGTCGGCCCGTTTTCCATCATGCACAGAGGGTGGAATACTTACTTATACTCTTACCGTACCAACGTTGATGAGTCGGCACATCCACAAGAGGTCGTCGCCTTTCATGGGCTCTACCTTTCCTTCGTTGCTCAGTATGTACGGGGTGATGGTGACGCGTCTGACCACTCCCACCCTCTTGGCTAACAACAATTGCAGGTAATTTCCGTAATCGGCGTGTTGCATGAATTCTACTCGATTAAGTTGCAACTCGTCTCCAGCCCACTGGGTTTCTCCCGTGGTAGAGAGCTTTTTCAGGATAAGTTGTACAGGGAGAGGAGGAAGGTCCTCCACTCGCTTCCCAAAACAGCGAGAGCAGTAGCCGAACCACTCTTCTCTAGAACATGGGAATCTTCTTACCACTTCCTCTTCCGGATTGTCGAAGTGGATTGGTAGCACTCGCATGCGTCGTGTAAATCGGTAGGCGACCTTTCGCCACTTAGCTTAGGATGACTTCTTCCTTGACAAAGTGGGTACAACCCGGCTTTCTCAGCTTGAAGCACTTGCTTGGCCAGATGCTTCTCCCTTCGGGGTCACGTGTTTCCATACTGGCTTATCTTCTCCTTGCCTTTGGCTCGAGCAGCCCCTTTAGGCCACTTTGGAGTTATTGACTGCAGTTTCTTTAGGGAAAAGAGGTCTCACCGTTTGCTTCCCTTCCTTGACGTGAATGATTTCTTCACGATGAATGTCGATGTAGATGACTTCAGCCCTTTCGCTGCCTTCGTTGCTGGCACTCATTGACAGTGTGCCTTGGTTGACAACAGTGATGGCACTTCACCAACCTCCCACCTGATGCTTTCGATTTATAGTTAGAACGAGCGACACGAGATGGAGAATTTACCTCTTGAATGCTGACGACACTGCAGCCTGGCAGTAGCACCTCAATGAAGGCGGCTAGTGCCTCCTTCGTCTCCTCTTCTTCTGTCCTCTAGTTAGAAAATTCCTTTAGCCATTCGTCCATGATTGATAGTGGGCGTCACTTTCAGCATTGTAAACTGAAGGGTCTTAGAAAGACCTTCTCAATGGGGGCAGTAAATGACGGACGCAAAGCGGACCCCGAACGACGACCGCCTCTAAAACGACGGGGGCCGAATGGCGTGCCTCGAGCCTGCCATGGTAAAGTGAACAGGGGGAACCATCTAGCTTTGAGTGGCTAGGACGGAAACCACGATGATATGAACATCGCAAACTTACACACACACACACACACACACACACACACACACACACACACACACAGAGATTTGCAAATGATGAAAACCCTTGGGGGTGTGAGGGTGAATTATTTCTACAATATTTACAAAATGGCACGCCGTGGTGGTAGAGAGGTAGGGAGAGGAGGTGGTGCAACCTACTTGGTGCGTTCTCTAAGACGACTCAATGATTGTGAATACTTACTACCAAGAGCGTGCATACATGTGTGCATCGACCATTGGAGTCGAGAGATGGATGTGGTTCCCTTCGCATAGTGCAATTCCCAAGGCAAACCCAACACACAAGCCCCCTCCTCGTGATGGTGATAGTGTCAATCCTTCCCACTACACTCTACCAAATGCTTGGCTCCTCATGAATTGCCCCCCCCCCGATAGTGACCTCTCAATGCCAATTTATAGGTGTTGGCTGCTTGGATTATGGTAATCCCAGTGCGGTTAGGGTAAGCTTAATCGGGGAGACAAAGCAAGTGGTGGGCCCGGTGTGGTTGACCCTTGCTTTGTTTTGGGAGGTTATTAAAAGATGGGAATCTCTAGGTGGGCCTTTGTGACCATCACCTAGAGAGAGGATATTTACAAAAAATGGAAGTTTACAATGGCTTGGGTGAAAACTGAAGATAATGATGAAAATAACCTATCAATTACTGGAATGGCGTCGTGGTTGCGCCTTGCCGGCGAATGGTGTACTGTCGGTGAATCGATGTCGAGCGTACTTCTTTTCAGAGTCGGCCGGGGCATGCCTTCAGCGCATTTTCTCTTTTTGTTGTTGGCGGCGCGTGCTTTGGATCCTTCTTCTTTATTCATCGATGTCGTAGTCATTTTTCCTTTGTATTTGTGGTGCGGTGCGTATATGCGTGTGTGTGTATGTATTCGTGCATGAGGGCGGGTGTATGGATATGTATATGTATGTGGGTGCACGAAAACGTGCGTGGGAAGGGGCTTTATATATATACATATATATATATATATATATATATATATATATATCTTTGTTTGTTTTTTTTTTCCCTTTTCGTTGATGGTGGCTGACGGCCGGCTGCCTGCCAAATTACGCAGGGCGGATGGGGGGGAGATAGGCTAGAGAGAGAGCGTGAGTGTGTGTGCGGTGTGTGTGTGTATTGTGTGTGTGTGTATGGATGACGGTTTGCTGCGGTGCGTGAGCGCCCGGTGGGAGAGATAGGGTGATCCTGTTGTGGGCTCGTGCACAGCGCCAAGGGGGGGGGGGGGGGGGGAGTGATGGTGTGTGTGTGTGTGGAGAGAGAGAGAGAGAGAGAGAGAGAGAGAGAGAGAGAGAGAGAGAGAGGTTCTACTACCGCTGTCCGTGAGAAGGAGAGAGAGAGAGAGAGATTTTTTGCGCAGCCTGAGCGCCCGAGATGGAGAGAGAGAGGGTGGTCCGCGCTGGGCTGAGAGAGAGATTGTGAGGGAGAGGGAGGGATAGGGTATGTGGGTAGAGAGGGTGTGCAAGGGAGGGAGTGTGTGCGGATAAGGGAGAGAGAGGGAGACTTTTGGGCGCCTTCACAGGCTCATGGGAGAGAGGGAGAGTGTGAGGGAATAGAGGGAGGAGGGCTGCGCCTTGTGGGCCGCCGGACAAGAGAGTGAAGGAAGAGGGGGGGGGGGGGGGGGGGTTTGGCAATGGAGTGGGGTATGGGAGATGTGGGGGTGAGAGAGAGGGGGGGGGGGGGTTCTACTATCTTGCATGGGAGCTTGAGGACGAGAGGAGGGAAGCAAGTCAATGGGTGGGAGTGAGGGAATATATCAGCAGGCAAAGGGGGAGGGAATGAGCCGAGGGGAGGGTGAGGCGAGTGGGTGGGGAAGAGGGGGGAGGGCTCGGGGAAAGAATATTAGCGGGCAAGGGGGGGGGGGGGGGTGTAAAGGGTGCGTGTAAGAATACGGGAGAGCGGAGGGGGGGGTTTCCATGCGGCTCACACAGAGGAAGCACGAGAGAGGGGTCGAGGGTGCTCAAAGCTTTCGCGTGGCGGGGGGGGGGGGGGGGCAATGAGAGTGTGGGTAGATTGGGGAAGAGGATATTAGGGAGGGGTATGTAGGGAAAATGAGGGAGAGAGAGAGAGAGAGAGAGAGAGGGTGTTATTTATCCAATGCCCATGGGGGGGGGGGGGGGGGGGGTTTTTTTTTCTTTGATTTTTGAAAATCGGCTATCATGAGAAAGCCTTCTTTTGGCTTGGTTTCTTCATGGCGTTGGGATGGAGCTAACTATCTTCTTGACATGCAACTAACTATCTTACCAAGGGACCCACTCTACCACATTGGCCCTAACTCCAACCTTAGGTTGTGTGTCCCCCAAAAGTGTTCTCTATAGGTCTTAGCAAATGCCCATGGGGGTATAAGAGCATACCATTTCTCAACTAAGGCTACTACCAAGTTGATTTTGATATCCAGTGGTGGCTACGAAGCAATTGTCTCATGAAGATGGTGGACTTATTTTGCTAATAGAAATAATGAGAGAGATAAGGTGAAAAATGAGCATAGTGTGTTTAATTCTGCACCCAACCTTAGTTTCTATAGGAAAATCACTCGCCCTTCTAAAACAATCCATGAGACCTTCCCCTTGAGGTTCCACCGGAGCATCCTCCATTCCCCCTTGGCATTCCTACCCCACATTTGCAAATTTTCCTTCCTATAAGCTTCCCCGAGTGTAAGTCAAAATCCTAGCTACTTGCCACAATCCATGACTCATTTTGGCACTTTTCATCTTTGTGTGTGCTGTGGTCACACTTGACAAGTCTAGCCATTCAACCTACTTACACACTTGTTCATGGTTTATCTTTACGGCCTATACCTTGTCCAAAGGCTTAAGCTATTCTTGGATCTTGTAGATTTACTTACTTTTGACTGCTTGCCACTTTGTAAATACACTAAATTTTTCTTGATATCTAACATTCTCACCGCCTTAACTTAGATCATTGTCCTCAATTATCATATTGAAGGGTTTAGTTAGAAAAGAAAATCTTTTGGCGTGTTTTGTGTGCCAAAGTAAGTAAAAATTAGTTGTACTTATCTTACCATTTCTAACTTGATTTCTTGTCCAAACTGGACCTCATAATGCCCCTTGTAGTATCTACAAACTATATAGCTATATCGGGGAGACTAATGAAGTCATAGTCAATCAAACAACCCCATCAGAGATCATAAATTTGTTCAATGCAAAGACATTGAATGATCCTAATGTTCTTGATATCTTGAACTAGTTGTTAGTCTATGACCTTCTATGCAGTGGAACTTTTGCTACCCATTCTCCACCCCTTAAAAATTCATCATGTCCTCAAGGACATCTTAAAGCTTAATTTCTTGTTTATCTATATAGATACTTGACGGGTGTGTCACATACGACACTGTAAAGTAATTCACACAACTAAGTGAACTTGTCTTTCAAACATCTTGGTTTGCTTGACCAAAATAAGGAATGGTATTACCATGAGATCACAATCACCAATTGGCTCTCTTGAGCTCATATTCATTGACTTTCCTTAGACAACATATTTATTGTGTTCTAGACGAAGAGTCAAATATAATTTCTCTTTATCACAATAGAACCATTCTGCTATATCAAAGGCCACATTTTGATAGATTTTTCCAAGCTTTTGCATTGTTTTTGCCCTTGTGCCTTCTTGGCTAACTCTTTAGTACATGCTAACAAGGTCTAAATTTCATCTCTTCCATAAAGACAAAATCTCAATTAATCAAGATATGATTCATTTGTGGATGAAACACATTGTAGCTTTTGATTTTTTAACTATGAGTGACAACATGCATTTTACAGCCTTACATCTAACTTTATGCATTGTTGTCCATGCATGAAATCATAAGCTAAGTAAGTAAACACACACGAGTGATCAATGTTGGTGGATTCTGACCATGCCAGCCTCATAAGAACTAATAGATTGCAACGCTTCAATCGGACATTTATTTAATACATATGCAACACAATTGATAGCCTCAAGCCAAAATCCATGTGGCAAAGCTTTGCTTTTACATTGTGCCATATCCATTAATGATTTGTTCTTGCAATAATATTTTGTTGTGCATTATACAACAATATATATTAGTGTTTCCTCGTTGTTTTATCCTATGGCTAGTTAAATGCATTGAACTCTTTTTCCATATACACCCCTCTCAATCAGAATGGAGGGTGTCCACACTACCACCATATATATTTTCAACCATAAGTATAAATTTCTTGAAGCTTAGAAATACTTTGTACTTTGTCTTAAAGTGCATATACCCATGTATGCATGGATTAATCACCCATAAAAATCACAAAGTACAAAGTACACCCGATTCCCAAAAGAAGGGTTGTGCAACACAACTAGCCACTAACATCATTGTGTACAAGTTGCAAACTTTGAATAGCCCAAAACCTCGAACGTTGCATTTTTTCAAACTTACACCCTTCATATACATGTTTTGATGATGCTTCAAGAGGTGGTAATAAAGCAACCATATTATATTTTTGCAAATAAAGCAAATTGGCAAAATTCAAAGGACCAAAATGAGCATGCAAAGTTACGATTATGAATCTTCCACATATTTCTTGTAACCAGTGATCTTATATAGTCCATAGAAAAAAGTGCCAAATGCCACAATAGTATCACCAAAATTGAGACCACACACAATACATCTGCCATCTACAAATCAAACTACAAGACCAAGTTTTGCAAGCACATAAAGAACCCAAAAGTGTGAAAGAGTTGCCACTTTTAACAAGAAGTGCAATCTTTCCAATTTCTTGAACTTGATAAGAGGCATTCTTGACACACATTGTTAGCAGCAAGCTAACTCCGATACCATTTTTTGGAGCTCTCATTGTAAAAACACTTATTATTTTGATAAATCTGGAATGTAACTCCTATTTTTTGGAAAAGCTTTGTAATTGGTGAGCCAGGGCTACAAGCTTCCAGATTGTATCAACCTGTCTTTACCCATCTTTAGTTATAGCTCCCAGATTATTAGTTTTGACCAACAAAAACCATGGCTAAGGTATAAAAGCCAATTTGTGTAAGTTATTTTGGGAGTTTTGGAAATGAAATACACAGTGTAAGCTAACGGCACTCACTTCTCTTGTTGTTGTGCTTCCTACTTCCTCCTTGGTTGTCACATTGCAGTCACATCTGTTACATTGCAACCGCAGGTAAGAGCTCTATGCATTGACGTAAGCATTTCACGGTATTTTATAGCTTTTGGCATTGCCAACCCGCAGCCTAATTTCATCATAAGTAGGAATTTACACTTCAAAATTAGAAACTAAGCATAGGCAGGGTATTGGGACATCATTGTTAAGTATTTAGATGCATTCTGGGTCGAAAACGACTAGGTCAAAAATCCATTGCTATTAATAATCGTGATTTTTGCACTTGACCTAAAGTGGGATTTGAGACCATAAGCATGTGTGCTTAGGTCTTATAAACTTGTCATAGAAGTTTTGTTACATTTGGATGTCATTTTATGCTATAACGGATAGGATTTGTTTGGTGATGAGCGATTGGCTTTTGGTGATTTCAATCACTTGAGTGTATCTTGAGTTAGATGCAAGTTGTTTGTTGTTTTTTGAGATATTGACAACCTCTTGTAGCCTCTATGCACTAGTTGAGTCAGCTTCGTTCCATGGATTGACAATTTAATCGTGGTTCTTGCTAAATCTGCAATAAGATAGGAATGAGGTTAGACACCCGTCCCACATTTGGCGCCGCTGCCGGCGATCGAAAGACCTAAACTAGGAAAAAACATAAGCGCCTTGTGAAGTTATTCTTTAAATTCTCTAGGATCTCCTATAGTAGAAAATTTCTTTTAGAAACCACATACCTTAGGATTGTCGTCTTTTGCTGTGTAGAGGTAGCTTGGAAGTAATCGTACTTGCTGAGTGCCTTTAGGATTGTAGGATTGTAGAAGTAGATTAGGATTTTGAAAATGATTGATGGACGAGACAAGTCTTAAGATCAAGGCTCAAAAAACCATAAAAAACAAGAAAACGAGTGTTTGTGGACACTTTCCACAACCCCATTGCAATAGAACCTAGGAGTAGGGTAACTAGAATCCGAGGTGGATTTCAGAAGATTTCTCTCTCTGAAAGAATCAATTGTGAGTTGTTATTTGAAGTTGCAAAATTTCAGGTCTATGGCCAAAAATAGCATGAAAAGACTACCAACCACTCAATCCGATTGGAGAGTATGCTAAAAAGTTGTATGAACCAGTGGGTAAGCTCAAGGACACATTGAGGTAAAAATTTCAAGAGTTTGCAAAAACTCAAATTATTTACTTTTTCTTGACGTTTTAGGCCAAATTAACTTTTGACTTGATTCATAAGCTTAAATAGCTCATAAAAAGACTCTCCATTGAAAAGTGCAAAAAGTGTTCATTTTAAGCATAAAGTAATTAATCGCGATTATTTACATTCAAATCAAAACTGAACAAGGTTGATACGAGTGACTCATTGCATATGTGCAAACAACTTTTGTAAAGGCACATAGAATTTGGATCTCCAAATTGATCAAAAACTGGGTAAAAACTAAAGTCTGTGGTGACTTTTAGGAACTTGAGTTTAAATTGGGAAAATTTTTGTTCAAACTCAATGAAACTTGATTCATAGGCTTATATTGATGTGATAGACATATATATATGCTCAGTTGACCAAAAAGATGCAAAAATTTGTCAGAAGTAAATAATCGTGATATTTACATCTGTCCCATTTTTCAATTTTTTTCACCAAGTTAGCATACCACTACCTTTACCATGTTATAATAAGCCCACAAACCAAATTTGGTAAGGTTTGGATCATTGGATTGAAAATTGTGACCAAATTTGCAAATTGAGTTTGCAGATACAAAACTGATGACCATTTGAACCAAAAATTGTCCAAACTTGATGAAACTTGTCTAGGGTGCTTAAGTTGAGATACTTAACAGATCTGTGTCAAGATTGGGACAAAAACTTACAAAAACGTAGCTGAAGTAAATAATCACGATTATCTACATCTGCTTCAAACATTGATAATCTTGCACATTTGAGTATACCACAAGGTCAAGCATATCAAGTAGACTACACAAATCAATTTTGGTGAAATTTGGATCACAAAAGTGAGACTTAAGCCAGACTCTTGAAATCAGAGTCTGCAAACATGAAACAATTGCTATACTTGAACAAATTTTATCCAAACTTAGTGAAACTTGTCCAAGGGCCTTAACAGGTTGTACACTTGGCAAATCAAGCCAAAAAGTGCAAAAAATTGAGAAAAGTAAATAATCATGATTATTTACTACTGCTATATAGGGATACCAATTTTGACTTTTGAACTTGTATAGTGTTAGACCATCCTAATACATGGTTCCCGGGCAATTTTGGGTTCAATTGGATCCAAATTGGTACATGTTCACTCAGTTTTTAGGTTGCAGATTAGTCCTTTGACTTTTTGCAAAATTAGGGTATGAAAGTCTCAACTGCTAGCTCAATTAGCTTGATTTGAAGTGATACACATTGACCAATTACAATAGTTAGTAAAAACTATACAGTCTTTGTGAAATAATAGCCAACTTGATCAAAATTGATACAGGAATCAGGTTGCAGACAAGGAATTCACAGCTTGACAGAAGTTGCAATCAAGTCAAGTGGAAGAAATTGACAAGAAGTCAATCCGACGGTAAGTACTCTATCTAGGGATTCGTAAGTCTTTATGAACCTTAGATCTGGTCGTGTACTAGGAAACCAAGGCATACTTGGAGAAACCTCTAGTAGAGTATCCATCGAAGAAAGTGTGAATCAAGGCAATCCCTTGCACACTATCGTTGAAGAAGTCTCATACACTTTTTTAGATTCAACATCTGAAATGTCTTCCTATTTGACTCACTCAGAAACCGGAATGACAGTGCGCTACAAACATATTCTCTCATTTTATAAGACTAATCGCCATGGAGCTCAGGTTTACCTGGACCCCAACGAAGAGTATGCTATTCGCATTGATGACCATGGTATTGAGTTTGAAGAGGAGATCAGGACAAACAAACAAGGAAAAATGTACATGGATAGAAATGGAACTCAATATTTACAAGTTGAAAACCCTAATGTGATAGAAAAATGGGGGCTAGAAGTAAACACCATAATTCCAGATATGGCAGCAAAAGAAGGACCACTAACTTTAGAATTCAAGGGATACGATCAAGTTGATTTGAAGCCTTTGAAACGGCTTAGTACAGACAATCCTAGGATCGAAGTCTATTGTTTGGAGGATAGAAACGTCAAAGATCTTCTATGGACTTCGCATGCCAAATTAGGACAACTAGCAACCATGAAGATCATCTATATCTTCAAGATCAAAGATAAAGGTTCAAAAAATCTACCAACCTACCTGTTTAGGGATTGTTAACAACAACTTTGTTATGATGACTCCTGAGGAGGTGGAACAAACCAAATACCAAGGGTATTTCATAAGGGATTGGATATTGGGCCAAGGACCAGAAACTATTCCAAGAGAAGAACACCGTGAGAGATCTTCCGAGAGTAAAGTTAAGAAACCAAAAATCACCTCATCACGAAGAAAACCAGGTGATACTAAAGCCAATCCAGGGATACATGAGTCACTGTTTCGAACAGACTGGTTTGAAGGACTCGGAACACGACTAACTGCCAGGATATTAGGAGTTGAACCAAATAGACGTGTCAGACCAGTTGATTTTCAAAAATGGGTTAGAAAATACAGTGGATCTGGGGATCCCTATGACCACTTAGCAAGCTTTTAGCAAGTGCTAAGAGAAAAACGCATATTTGATTTCCATACTCAATTTGAGGGGTTTGGAATGAAATTAGAAGGAAAAGTATTGACATGGTTCCAAAACATTCCACCAAGGTCAATCATGGACTTGAATACCTTAGCTCAAGGATTTGTAGCTGCTTGTTCCAAAACGGGGATCAAACACAATACGGTAGCTCAAATCTGCAGCTTTAAACAGAAACAAGGTGAGTCTATTAGGGATTGTGCAACTCGAATGAAACAATACATTGCCAGATGCCCATAGCTAGAGATACCTGCTAAATGGACCAACCATGAGACCAATGAGTGCTATTACCGACCAAAGTATGACGAGAATGTTCAATATGTGCCTATGAGGCCACAAGGACAACCCATGTACATATATCAATTCATGGCCCCAGCTCAAAGATCACCGATGGGTATGGAAAGACCTCAATCCATGGTGGGTCAACAACCTCCATATACGGGACATAATGCAGTGCCTGTAAAGTACATGCATCCAGAGGGAGTCATAGATGAACAAGCACTAGTACCTGTTACACCCTATGCTGAGCCTAGTCCATCTACAATAATGGTAGAAGGAGAATGGTATAATTCACATCCACCACCAATGGCAGAACCTGTGACTTATGCTACACCAGAGCTTCCACCAATGTACTGTGTAGCTAATCAAGGTGCCAGACCTCCTATAGTAAGACCCATGATTAAGCCAAGATCATTGGAAAAATGAATGCCCAGAGCCTGACAAGAAACTCAAGCCAGTTGAAGCTTATTGCATACAATGTTGCAAAAAGGGAGGACACTTTCCGAAAGATTGTCCAAAAAATCCTTTAAACAAGGGTAAAACAGTATTGAACGTAGTCCAAGTGATACCTAGTAGCTCATTTGAGAGTGAACCGATTGTTCCAATCAAGGTAATCACCAGAGCCCAGGCTAAGAAAAAGAAACATAACTTCTTTGATGATTCAAAAAATATAAAAATTTCCTCTCAAAAGACCAAAAGAAGCAGAAACAAAAGGTATGAGATGAGAAAACAGAAACAAAGGGTTGACATCGAGGAGAAAGCAAAGAAGCTATTCTAGGAAAAGGTGAAAGAAACTGGAAGCAAAATCAAGGAAACCACCGTAAAATCTGGAGGATCAATTTTGGGTGACAAAATTTTTGAGCCTATTAATGCAGACTTGGAGGCTTATCAAGTGGGACTTAAAGCAGTCCAAAACATGAAAAACAAATGGAAAAACTATCCTTCTCCAGACATGGAAGCAGCTAAGCTTGAAGCTTATCAAAATTTGGTAAGAATCATGCAAGAGATGATGGAAAACAAAAACCCAAGCTTGAGAATATGGCAAAACCTGAGGAGCTTGTGGTAAGAGCCAATAAAGAAAAATCCAAAATGGTGGTAGAACCCCACCTCGAAACAAAAGAGCCACAACTTTTAGTGCTGGACAACAAAGATGCCTTAGATGGAATTCCACTCGTAGAAGAAGACTGGCCAGGACACTTATGGGAAAAACTTAGAGAGATCAATGATGGGAGCCTAACTATGAAGTCAGCTCCTATAGAGGAAGTTTGGTTAGAAAATCTACCTCATAATATGGATAGGGATGTACAATCCTTGTATGGGGATTGCGGATCAAAAGCTTCAAGGATGTCTAAATCATTGTTGACCTTGAAAACACTTTACTCTTACTTGGGAGATAGCGAAGATGAATCCATAGTGTGTAAAACCACTCAAGTAAAAAGAGCGGAATAGACCCTGGAAGTAGACAACATCCATTCAATCATGTCTACACCTATCCAATGCACTCTTACCTTGGGAGAACTATTGAAAATTAGGCCATATCTATGGAATGATCTACAAAAACTCTAGAGAAGGTGGGAATAATGGGGCTAATTGCAAAAAATTTGGAAAAATTGAAACACAAAATGGACAACAAAGAGATTCGATCTGTTCCAATGAACAAATTTGGAGAATACTATGAAGGGGAAGAAGGAAACACAACCCTTCCAGTGAAATATAATGACATAGAAACCATGGCAATACTGGATAGTGGGCAGGCATAGCCATAGCCACAAAAGCAGTATTGGAATCCTGGGGACAACCAGCCATTAGACAAACTTGAATGAAATTGAAATTGGTTGATGGACACATTGAAAGACCATTAGGACTCCTTGAAAAAGTGATAGTTAATTCTTGTGGGATTGAATATCAACACACTTTTGCCATAGTAGATGTTGGAAAGAAACTCAATTACGAAATCATATTGGGAAGACCTTTCATGCGACAAGTACAACTCATTCAAGATTGGGGAAACAATTATATGTACTTGAAGCAAGTGGGATCAATTACTAGGGTTCATCCAAAAGATCACACTTATAGAGATGTCATGAAAATGACCATACAAGAATTCAATTTAGTCTCTTCAGCTAAAACTATAAGCTTCCATCTTGGTTAAACAAAGACACTCCTATTTGGACGTGCGGAGCTTCAAAAAATGAGAGCTTAAAAAGAGAAGAATTTATCTTAGAAAGAGATTGAACGGATGAAGCTTATGTACCTGAATCCTTTCCAGAGCATTTGTTTGAGCCATTTGAGTGAACTCAAATTTTAGCGATAATGGATGTATGTGTAAATACGTCTATGCCTACTCAATTTTGCAATGAGGACGGCTATGACATAGTTCCTATACAAATGATCTCAACCCTCCACATTGAAGATAAAAATCCGGAATCCAAGGGTCACTTGATAAAAGCCCAACAAGTATTTTCAGACCTCTACTATGATGCAACAGATGAGTTAGAAGAACATTCAACTACCTCAGATGATTCGGGGTCGGAAAAAGAACATGTGAGAGCTAAGCTACTCATGAAAGGAGGGAAGGAAAACTTTTTTGACTTTCCTAACCAGAAACCGAGAAGACAAAAATGGTATAGACAAAAAAGAGACACTAGAAATTTGAAAGCTAGAACTATGCCATCAGTCTCTAGTAGAACACGGTTCCTAATGCAGATAAATGCATATGATTGTGTCAAGGAAAAAATCACTGGCAAATATCCTTCAAACAAAAATCAAGAAATGTTGAAAACTGTTGAAGATGATGAAACAGGAAACAGAAGGAAGACAGCAACTCAGAGTAGGAAGAAGATGGAGAAGGAGAAGACACAGAGCTTGTGTACGAGATCTCTGTAGTCTCTCTCTCTGTATTAGAATAATAGAGTACATACAAACTCAGAGCTACAAAGCTTATATGAAACCCTAAAAGATAAGGTGTCCTTTCACACCAGATGTCCAGGGGGAAAAACCTAGTGGGAGAAAAGTACCCCTGGTGAAGCGCGTATACACACACTGACACTACTACATGTCTACAAATCCCCCCTGTAGTGATAGTGTGAATCCGTACAAGGTAGCAGATCATCATGTGTATGAGATTAAGCCCAAAGATTTTCGGAAAGCTTCAAACTTTTCTCGTGATAACGCCTTCGTAAATAGATCTGCAATGTTATCCTGTGTAGGACAGTAAGTTAGTGTGATCTCCCCTGCATGTAGCTTTTCCCTGACATAGTGGTAGTGAACCTCTATGTGCTTTGTTCTTGCATGAAATACTGGATTCCTTGGAACTACCATAGCACTCTGACTGTCAGTGAAAATGGTAGTGGGTGCCTGTTGACACTCACAAAGATCTGCCAATAACCTGTGTATCCATACACAATCAACTGTTGCCGTGAAAGCTGCCCTGTACTCAGCTTCACAAGTTGATGTAGCCACTGTGGGTTGCTTCTTTCTTAGCCAAGATATACATGCATTTCCCAAGAAAAAGCAATTGCCACTTGTGGAATGTCGTGTGTCAAAATCACCGGCCCAATCTGAATCGTATTAACCAAGAAGCTGCATAGAACTGTGCTTTCCATACATATCCCCCCTTGGCAAGAACATGGCAAGATTAGGGGTACCTGAAAGGTAACGAAGTATGCGCTTCATAGCCTTGCAATGATGCATACCTGGGCTGTGCATAAATCTGCTTGCTTGTGAAACCCCAAATTGAATGTCTGGACGAGTGTTGCCTGCCAAATATATTAAGCAACCAACCGCTGCTGCATAAGTATGTACATCAAAAGGTTCTCCAGCATCATGCATGCTCAACTTTGATCCAGTTTCTACGGGTGTAGAGATTGGTTTACAATTTTGCATACCAAACTTGTCCAAAATTTTATGCAAATATTTTGCCTGCAACATGTATATGCCATCCTCTAATTACACAAATTGAATACCCAAGTAATAATGTAGCAAACCAAGATCAGACATCTCAAAGGTTTTTCTCAAAGCATCTTTAAACGCTTCAATTTCATTTGCATTATTGCCTGTAAGAAGCATATCATCCACATAAAGAGTTAGCATAATGAGAACTCCATCTCTCTTTTTGACATACAAAGCACTTTCTGTTGGACTATTCTGAAATCCCTGGCCAATCAAATAAGTATGTATCTTCTCATACCATGCTCTTGGAGCCTGTTTGAGACCATACAAAGCTTTACGCAATCTACATACCTTTTGCTCTTGACCTTTTACAACAAAACCACTTGGTTGACTTACATAAAATTCTTCCTGCAAATCACCATTCAAAAAAGCAGTTTTGATATCCAACTGATGCACTTTCCAACCATGATGAGCAGCAATTGCAACTAGTGATCTAACAGTGGACGCACGAGAAGTAGGAGCAAAGGTTTCATCATAATCTATGCCTTTCTGTTGCGCATAGCCTTTTGCTACAAGCCTTGCTTTGTACCTATCAACAGTACCATCTTGTTTCCTTTTTACCTTAAAAACCACTTTGTACCAATAGGCTTTTTACCTGTAGGCAAGTCCACTAGATCCCATGTATGATTCTTATGAATAGAATCAATTTCTTGCTGCATAGCATCTTTCCACTGAACACACTCTAAAGCTTGTTCAAATGAATCAGGCTCATCTGCATCACAAAGAGTGCTAAAGCAAGCCAAATCTACTTGCTCTCTGCCAAAAGTAGTACCAGCACGTGTTTTTCGTGGCAACGGTGCATCCAACTTGCTATCCTGAAAATTTTTCTGAACCCATTTAGGCAAGGTTCTTTCTTCCCTAAGAACTTCTTGCTCTTCACACACAATTTTCTCTACATCATGAGGTGTCACATGCTGATCAAAAGATTGATTAAGATTATCAACCTGTTGTGATTCTTGATTCTCCACAAAAGAAGGAAGCAAACCTTCAAATACATCATGTGTCTGCATATGAGGTACATCAAAAGCAACCATAGGTTGAGAAGTAGTTTCTGCAAAAATTACATCACGACTTTCAAAAATCTTGCTTGTAGCAGGATTGTAAAGTCTATAACCTTTACTTCCACTACTGTACCCCACAAATATACATTTGATTGCCTTATCATCAAGTTTCCCACGTAACTGCTGAGGGATGTGAGCATAATCAAGACAACCAAAAACACGAAGATAACTGACTGAAGGTTTTCTGCCATACCAAGCTTCATATGGAGTAATGGTCTTCAAGGCACGAGTAGGACACCTGTTCAAAACATGTGTTGCACAAGCAACTGTCTCCATCCATAGCTTATGAGGCAAACTCTTAGCCTTGAGCATACATCTAGCCGTCTCCATTAAAGACCTGTTCTTCCTTTCTGCAACACCATTCTGTTGTGGTGTGTATGGCATAGTGCATTGGTGTTTAATGCCTTTCTTTCCCAAAAAATCCTTAAATGCACCTGACATGTATTCACCTCCTCGATTGGTACGAAGAGTCTGTACTTTGCAATCAGTTTCATTTTCAACCATGGTGACATAATGTTGAAAAACTGCAAACACATCTGACTTTGCTTTGAGTGGATACACCCAACAAAACCTGGAAAAGTCATCAATGAAGGTCACAAAATAAAGGCTGTTTCCTATAGATGGCGTCCTCATAGGACCACATACATCACTGTGTACAAGTTGCAACTTTCGTGTCCCTCTAACTGAACCATCCTGTGAAAATGCAAATCTGTGCATCTTTCCAAGAACGCAACCTTCACATACATGTCTTGGTGGCATCTCCAATAAAGACAAATCATGCACCATATTATGACGTTGTAAAGTCATCAAACTGCCATAACTAACATGCCCAAATCTAGCATGCCACAACTCAGCATCCTGCATGGCCTGAGTCTTTATTTCTACAATACATACCTGGATCTGCTGATCATAACGATCTAGCACAAATAGTCCATTTTCTAGCGTACCTGTAGTGATAAGAGAATAACCATTCTCTCGATCTCGTACAACACATCTGTCATCCTCAAAAATGACCCGAAGAACATTTTTTGCAAGAGAGGATACAGACAACAAATTCTTCTTGATCCCTGGAACATATAAGACATCTGGCAAGCATAAATCTGAACCATCTGAAATGGTAATCAAAATCTTACCAACGCCTTTGATTGGATAAGAAGCATTATTTGCACATGTCACCTTCTTTCCTGCTGGAGCTGCATCCAATGAACAAAACAAATCCTTCCTTGAAGTAATATGCCTGGATGCACCACTATCAAAGTACCAAATCATTTGTGTCTCGTCAACACTGTAAGCAGAAAAATCTGAACATACTACAAAAGCATAAGAATCCTGCACAAAGTTTGCAGACTCTTCTTTAGCTGTAGAAGAATCACCAGAAGCTGAAACAATCAAACTTGACTCTTTCTTCTTTTCTTTAGCAATTCTCTTTTTACACTCACTAATGTAGTGACCAGGTTTCTTGCAGTAGTGACATTTACCTTTCTTCTTGGACTTGTCGGAATCACCTTTAGACTTCTCTGAAGATTGTCCTGCACCAGACTTGGAGTAATGAGCACTCTCTTTACCCTTGTTTTTGTTCTGTACAACAAGAGCATGATCCATACCATCCACCTGTAAAGACTTGTTCTTACGTGATTGATCCTCCTGCAATAGCAAAGCCACTAACTCTTCAAAATGAAGAGGCTCAGGATTAGCTCGCAAAGACAGAGCCAAAGAAGTTTGAAAAGTCAGATAAGATGGTGGTAGTGAATTGAGTGTTTTGGAAACCAAGTCCTTCTCTGGAATCACTTCATCAATGCTACGCAATTGCTCTTTAAGATCCCTGATTTTTGTAAGATGCTCGACGATATCGTCACCTTCGTCCATCTGTATTTTGTCAAGTTGTTTCTTCAAAAACTCTATTCTTGCAGCGTTTCTTCCTCCAAACATAGCTTGCGGAGTGTTCCAAGCATCCTCAGAAGTTCTGTAAGATCTGATATGTAGTGTGATTGTCCTCTTTATGGTTAAGGCAATCATAGCCATAGCTTGTGCATCTTTAGTATCCCATCTCTTTTGCTCTGGAGTGACTTGTGAGGGGCCTGCACCAATAGCTGCACCACGACCAGGCGTGGTAGATGCAATGCTACCTGGACGAACTTCATCTCCAGATACATAATCCCACAATCCTTTACCAACCAAAACATTTTTGGCCATAAAAGACCAAAGAGAATAGTTGGTACCATCCAATTTGTCTTCGGATGTAAACGCACCAAAAATCTCTTTCTCCGTAGATTGAGCCATACTGTGGATGCACACAAGAGAGAAAAAGAACCTCCAAGAGATTCACAAATCTCCTCTCCAATGAAAGCAAAACTCTACACAAAATCTCAGCACAAAGCTAAGACAAGCTGCTTCCCAAAAGAACTGTTTACCTGAAGAAAATCTGTCAAAAAGCACACCCTCTTGATCTAAACGCCTCCGAAAAGTAACTTCTGCTACGCTGCTCAGAACAAAATTATGAGGGCTCGAACGGCTTCAAAAGGGGGGTAAAACCCAGGTCACCTATTCAGAATACTCCCGGAACATCGAGGATGCTCCCACGAACAAACTGCCTGAAAACTGCGATTGCGCGCGCGGACGAGAAAACGCAAGTAGAGGCTCTGGAAATCACCTCGCTCTGATACCAATTGTTGAAGATGATGAAACAGGAAACAGAAGGAAGACATCAACTCAGAGTAGGAAGAAGATGGAGAAGGAGAAGACACAGAGCTTGTGTACGAGATCTCTGTAGTCTCTCTCTCTCTGTATTAGAATAATAGAGTATATACAAACTCAGAGCTACAAAGCTTATATGAAACCCTAAGAGATAAGGTGTCCTTTCACACCAAATGTCCAGGGGAAAAAACCCAGTGGGAGAAAAGTGCCCCTGGTGAAGCGCGTATACACACTAGCACTACTACATGTCTACAAAAACGTCGAGAAAAACGAGAAAAGAAACTCAAGGAAAACCTAAAAACCAGGACAAGGATTCAACTATGACACGAGTCGAACGAAAAAAGAAATATCAAGAGTTGAAAAAAGCTTTAAAGGAGACATGCACAACTAAAATGGAAACCACTGAAGAAGATGGTAAAGATGTAATGAGTGTTCCATCCCATTACAAGAAATATACTCTCTAAGATCGAAAAATTATAGTTGAACAACCTTTAGAGAACTTTGAAAAACACGACGAGTCCTACGAAGGGCTGAAAATGCAAAAAAAGATAGATTTGGCCGAACCAGGAGAAGAGCCTAGACCAGCCTACATTGAAAATGACCTTACGGAAGAAGAAGAAGAGCTTTTGTTAAGCTTACTGAAAGAATACCGAGATATCTTTGCGTGGTCTTACAAGGATCTCAAGGGTGTTGATTCAGAATTCTATCAACATACCATATCCATGATAGATAATGCGAAACCAAGTAGACAAAGGTCATACACATACAATGAAATATTTGTCACGAAGATCAAAGAAGAATTGAAAAACTAAAGGAGGTTGATTTCATCTATGAAATAGAACACACAGATTGGGTGTCTCCAATTTGTTGTAGTGCCCAAGAAAAATGGAAAATTACGAGTGTGTATCAACCTCAAGAAAGTGAATGCATGCAGCTACCATTAGAGACAACTTTCCTCTTCCAATCACTGAGCATGTTTTAGAATGAGTTGCACGAAAAGAAGCTTACAACTTTTTGGATGGCTTTTCGGGATAGAATCAACTTTTGGTTGACCCAAAAGATCAACATAAAATTGCCTTTGCGACGGAATGGGGTATTTTTGCCTATCGGGTTATGCCTTTTTGTTAACTAATGCCCTGCCACCTTTCAAAGATTGATGAACCATTCCTTTCAAGAATATCTTAGGAAATTCTTGGAAGTCTATATGGATAATCTATGCGTACATTCATCAATCCAAGCTGATCATTGTGAACAACTCAAAAAGATATTAAAAAAATGAAGACTTTATAGGATTTGCTTAAATCCTGAGAAGTGCACATTCATGGGTAGACAAGAAAAAAATTCTTGGACATATAGTGTCTAAAAATGGCATAGCTACTGATATGGACAAAATTCACATTATTGCTGATTTGCCTAGACTGACAACAGTCAAGGGGGTTCAAGCCTTCATGGGGCATTGTGGATATTACAGAAGTTTCATTTACATGTACGCTATAATTGCAAAACCCATGTATAGCTTGATTACACACTTTGAATGGATTGAGGCGTGTGAAGAATCGTTCATGAAACTTAAGAAAGCTCTCACTTTAGCTCCAATATTGAAAGCACCAGATTGAAATAAGATATTCCACATACATGTAGATGCTTCCAATTTTGCCATTGGGTGTATACTAGCTCAACCGGGAGACGGAAAAATTGATTTTCCTATCTCTTATGCTAGCCGACAATTGAATATGGCAGAAAAAATTATACCACCATCGAAAGGGAAGGACTAGGAATGATCTGTGCCGTTAAAAGTATAGACATTACCTATTAGCCAACAAATTTGTGTTCATTGTGGACCACCAAGCCTTATTGTACTTGGTCAACAAGCAATGCAGCAAATGAAAAATGGTGAGATGGATCATCATTCTTCTAGAATTTGATTTCACTGTAGTTGTAAAAAAGGGCACTACACATCAAAGAGTAGATCATCTGTCAAGGATTGTCGCGGAGAACCATCTAAAGGAGTAGACGATGATCTACCAGATGCATATCTGTTCTTCGTGGAAATGATACCTAGATGGTCCGAAAACATGATCACATTGATGACCATAGCTCAAGTGGATTCACAAATATCACTTCCTATTACAATCGGATTAATTGAGCAATCGGCTATGTATCAATTGCTAGCTGGAAGGTTGTACAAAAGAAACCGGGATGAAATATTGCTCTTATGCATCAATCTTGAGGAGAAAACCCAATACCTAAGTCAAGCACATATTACCGTAGTAGGACTTCACTTTGCAGAAGATCAAACTGTGCGACAAATCTTGAGACTTGGAGTATTTTGGCATAATATGAGGAGTGTTCATTCTTTTGTGAGAAATTGTCCCCAATGACAAAAACAAACACCTATACCTCATGTAGCATTGTTCCAAATGTCGCCTATTCCTAAGTGGAGTAACTATCTAGTTACTTACTTATCAAGCTGAACATTTCCTGAGGATATGAGTAAACGCCGTCAAAGAGAAATTGAAACTGAAGCAGGAGATTATGCTCTTATTGAAAACCAATTGTAATAAAGAGGTAAGGATCAACATTTGCATCTTTGTGCAAATGAAGACGAGTATATTCCAATTATAGAACAAGCACATGCTGGATTAGCTGGACGTCACTTTTCTAGTGAGACCACTTCAAAAGAAATCTTAATGGCATACGGTGCCCAATACTTTTTGCAGATGCCAAAGAATATGTTCGAAGGTGTGATGCTTGTTAACGAGCAAAAATGCCAACACATGTAGATAGCATGCCCTTAAGACCAATGATGGGGGCTAGAGCTTTCAAAAAATGGGGTATAGATTTTGTTGGGCCAATACAACCACCTGCTTATAAAAACCAAGCTCAATATATCATTATAGCTACGGACTATTTGACCAAGTGGACCGAGGCTAAAGCAACTCAAAAGAATGATGCCAGAACCACCTCCACATTCTTATATGAGTATGTATTCACAAGATATGGACTACCAATAGAAATTGTCAGTGATAGGGGAACTCATTTCTTCAATGAGGTAATCGAGTATCAGCTCCCTATCACCCACAAGCAAACGGACAAACTGAGCATACGAATAAAATTCTTAGCTCGGTATTGACTAAAGTGGTTAGTTCAGGAAGGACAGACTGGGAAATGAATCTCCATGCAGCATTATGGGCTTATCGAGTTTCATTCAAAACAACTTTAAATGCTACACCCTTTAACCTTGTTTATAGTCTTGATGCCATACTGCCAATAGAGTTTCTATTGCCGACACTATGCGTAGCTAAGGATCTTAAGTGGACTGGACATGAATTTTCAGAGAGACTTGAAGATTTAGAAAATCTAGATGAGCAAAGGATAACTGCTGTAGCTCACATCTATGCACAAAAGTGAAAACAAAAAACAGTTTTTTGATTCCCATCTAATTACAAAAGTCTTCAAAAAAGGGGACTTAGTTTTAGTATATTCCCTTAAGCAAACGGACCGTTTATCATTGAAGATATATCTCCAAGTTTAGCAGTTAAATTTTCCACCCTAGATGCAATGGTTAATTGGATTAGCGGATGTTGTTTAAAGAAGTACAATTTTCCACTAACCAGTGAATTGCTAGAAAGAATATATGCAGCTAAGAAAAGGAAGATAAAACGACAGCAGGTTATTGATGAAGCCCAAGAAGAAGCTCGGCTTTGAGTACTCAAAAGGAAAGCTGCTCTCAAGAATCAACAAATACCTATTTCCATCAACACTCTCAAAATAGATGACCGACAATGGAAATTGCTGAAAGATGCTGTGTCAACCGATGATGAATGGTTAGATGGAATGGACCTTCACATCAAAGTACAGCTCAATAATCATAGCACAAATGCATTGGTTGATTTATGATCTCGAGTAAATGCACTCAATTATTCCACATACAAGAAAGAAACCAATCAGTCTTTGACAACAGGAATATCGACTATCAAAGGATGCAACAAGAACCCAACACCAACATTGGGAGTAGTCAACTTAAATGTGATAGTAGATGGATGTTCATGTCCTCATGCTTACTAGATGAACACATGAATGAGACAATGATTCTTGGAATCTCATGGATGCGGATGTACAAGGCAGTACTAGATTGGGATACAAATCATCTCAAGCTATCACCTAAAGGCGGACAACTCGTTGTTCTAGTTGCACCAAGCAAAGAGGAATGGAAAAGAAGTTACCAATAGAGAAAACCACAAAGCAATCAATCTCCCCCATCCTATCGACAAGTAAATGCTCCAAGTAGTATGCAAGGAGTCAGACAAATTTGGTACCAAAAGCAGAGCTTAAGGACAAGCCGATTCAAATCGAGGTGCCCAAAACATCATCGAAAATACCAAAGACAGATCCAAGGATCACAACACAGAGACGAGCATCCTTGAGCAAGGAACCTAACACGAAATAGATTTGGAAGAAAAAGGAGCACTTATCTTCTCCTCAAACCATTAAACTGATCAAGCAATGGAGAGTTAAGTCTTAGAAGACTCAACCATACCATTCTGCACAAAGCAAACCAAGATATCAATGACCGGAAAAATATCGGCAACAACCATTATTGATACCAACAGCTCAGGCAATTAGCGTGCTAAAGCATCCTGATGGTACAATCAACAAAAAGCACACAAGCTACAAGTATTGCTCTTTGGAAAAAAGCATCAATTAGCCTCGACATCAGCAACCCTTGAGTTAATTACTCAAGACCCAACTCATGCACATCATAATGGTTTGAACTGCATTGATCTTCAAAGCACGGTAGAGTCAACCAAGGCTATGCATAGACACGATTATTCAACCCATGTACACAATCATCGCGAAGTACGTCATCTAGGAGGGGTGGAAGGGCACTAAGTAATTAAGGGCAATGTTTGAAGAGAGAGAAAAAAGTTTGATGTTAACATGTGATTTTTTGTAAAATTACATAATAATGTCCTTATAAATCATCAACAGGGAAAATTTAATTGATAATATCTCCCCGATGAGTGTAAATAGTGTATATATTATAAAAAAATCATCAAAAAATAGTCCTTTTTGGTTATTTTTCATCATTTTTTGTGATGTTGAGATTTAGAAATCCAACAAAAAACAATCAAGGTGTGTTTTTCAATGGATTTTCTTAAATATTATATTTTTACTTTGATTTTTTATTATTTTGTTATTTTCTTTGATTTTTTAATAAACAGGTCAAAAATTAATAATAAATATCAAAGAAGCTCAGATGGAAAAACTGAAGATACGTCGATGATCAAAAAGACAAGGTGTATAGTCACAAAAAATTTCAATCAAATCGGCAGATGAAAGGGGAAAGCCTAAATTAGGCGGCCAGAACTACTTTTGCAGAATTCTTGCAGAATGAGCTACAGGAATCCGATTGGGGAAAATTTTGAGCCTAACATAAATTTCACGGCCTAATAGGACTAACGGGTAGTTTGGGGAAAAATGGTTCGGGAAGTCCGAGTATAGATATGCAAGGTAGGCTAAAATCACCTCATTTTCACTTGTCGGCTTTGGAGAGAGAGCTTTTCGAGCTTCTTCGCGCGCACTTTTTGGAGTCCACAGTTGCCTGTTTTTAGCGTTGTCTCACACGAAACATGAGGGGTAAGTTCTATACTTATCAATGATCCATTTTGGACGGCCGGTAGCTAGTCTAAACCCCTTGAAAAAACCCTAGAATCCGAGCAGTGCACGAAGACCTACGACCAAAAATTGACCATAGCGGCCTGTCAGCTCAACCAAATCAGATGAGACATGAACTGTAGCATGCCCCAACATAATAGAACACTTCTAATATTAACAGTTGACCATTCAGCAAGGGTCGAGGGGGTCCCAAGTAGAAAAGCTAGGTTTTTGGTAGATGCCAGAATTGGATTTTGACTCCACAGACAACTTATATAGGAGGTATATATACAATGTATATGGTTGGTTTCATAAAATCAATCAAGCCAAGCCCTCAAAAAGAAAAAAATAACTCGAAGGCTACAAAGCGTCAAATTTGACATACGAGGTCAAACTGACTCCAAATAGGCCAACATTGGATGAGTTTCTTTAGGACTATGTAGCGGACAAGTCCATAGCCTCAAATATGACTAACCACCTCCATAGGCCATATAGTCACAAAAATCGATGATTTCAGAGTCGACAAAGCACGAAGTGTTGCCGGTAAGATGAAATTTTACCAAATTCAATTTAAAACTTGTTTTAGGTGTATAGAATATGTTTAGGTCAAAATTCTCAAGTTTTACAAGAAAAAGTTGATTGCTGTAAATAATCGCTATTATTTACTTTTGCAATATTTTGGCTTGAAAATGATATCATCACCTCACCTATAACTTGTACACACCTATTACATGCCCCATTTCAAGTATGAGCCAAAATGAGCAATTATAACTTGGAAAATTGCCAAAAAACACAAGGAAGTCCTTTCAAACCAATTTATGAGTTATGAGGCATATTTTTTGATCCAAATCACCTCATATCACATACACAGGGTCTACACCATGCCTAGAACCAAGTTGCACAAAAAAATGTTCATTTTGATGAAAAAGTTAATAATCGCGATTATTTACTTTTTTGTCAAGATGGGAAAAATTGCAACTTTGCCATCATGGAACCAAAGTACATGATGTTCGAAGTCCACTAACCAAGTTTGAACAAATTTGGAGCTCAAAATCTCAAAATTCCTTTACATCTACTGTTTCAAAAAGCTGAAGTCTAAATCTGGCACCATTTTCACCCTGTGCACACTTCACTCAGAGTATCTAATTGATACATACTTCAAGCCTATAATGCCAAAATTGCAAGAAGTTGAAAAAATCTCTTAGCTATAAATAATCACGATTATTCACTTTTGTTGCAAATTTTTTCTTGCACTTCATGATTTAATCTTTACATGTTTTTATGCATCTATGCATGTTCAAAAATTGATTTGAAGCAAATTGGACTCAACTTGTCAATAGTTCAGATTGAAGGACAATTCAGGGTGGAATCTGCCAAATTTTCTAACTTTGACACTCTATTCACTTAACACGAGCCATGCAAGCTGCAGAGAAGGCCAAGAAGAGGTTACTCAAAAGGAGAAGCTGCAAGAGCTACCACCATACCAACTTGACCTCACTTCAGTAAAGATAACCAAAGCAACCTATCTGTCTAAAGAACAGCTTGAGGAGAATAACACAACGATTTTCACAGGTAGATTCAAAAGTGAAGAAGGACATCAGGTAGAACTACAACTTCTACCAAAAGAGGTCTATAATGTCGTAGCAAAGCTCGAGACAAAAGAAGCTAACAGAAGGCTTGGGCTCAGAGAGTTCTACGACCAAGAGCCATGTGGTGTAGATTTTCAGAAAGCTTATGAGCTCCTGTCCACAATCAAGGAAGATGGAACATCCCAGATTACTGACCAGCATGGGCACAAGGTAGAAGTGGTAATTACCAAAGAAATAGTAGCTGAAGCTCTCAAGTTTCCGATAGAAGGGATGACCATGAGGGCTAGAGATAGAAAGACAGCACGTACCTTCACCAAGGAAATCGTTGCTGCAACCTTTGCTGATCTTATCCAGAAGCAAGTGGAAGAACCAACAAGATTATATCATCAACACTTTCACTTTCTCACAAAGAGACCGCCAAGATACACAACACCCAATCATGCAGTTGCGACTACATTTATATAAGTGTTAAAGTTGACAACCAGGCAACCCATCGACCACGCACAATATGTTATGTCCACACTGAAGGGTACAAAGAAAGAGGGTAAGATAACATATCTAGGAGCACCTGAGGTACTCACAAGAATACCCTACCATGCTATCGGCATGGCATACAATTTTCCACCTGCGTCAGATCAGAACACATGGATTGTGTCTGCCTAGGCATCCCCTCGAGCCACAAGGTCCACCAAAAGAACTTACAAATCCGATGAAGAATCTGTCGAGAGCTCTCCAGAAGGGCATAGCAGCAAAAGCTCGGACAATGAGGAAAGAAGAGCACGCATTGTAGAGATGAAAAGAACGGCAGTGGTAGCACATCAAGAGGAGCCTCAACAGAAGAAGGCAAGGTTTGAGAGAGAGAAGCACTCTTTTGAACGAAGCCGCCAAGCTCAAGGCAAGGACCCTGCAAAGTGGGTACCTATAGAAGTAAAAGGACCAAGAACAAAGCACCTTGCAGGGAGAGAAGCAGAAGATCCAAAGGATTTTTTGGAAAGAATGTACCAGGAAGTGGAGGCATTAAAGCTAAAAGAAGCTCAAGAAGCAGAAAGAAAATCTAGAGAAGATGCATCCGAGCAAGAAAAACAAGCAGAAAAAGCAACCGCACAAGGAGAGACCCAACATGAACAAAGCGATATGTACCCCCGACCATCTTCACCTGCTACGAAATAGCATGACCAACCCATGCCAAGCCCTCCACCATCACCAACAGCTAGGTCCACGGAGGGTGAGTAAACTAAAGAAAAAGAGCCTAAACAGAAAGAAGCAGCAGAATCTGCACAACAGGCAGCAACTACTCCGGAGCACGCCAAAGCAAACAAACTAGAACCGCAAAGAGAAGCAAGTCCTGAACCAAGGGGCGCAACAAGTTCTAAACAACCAAAGGTACAAGAGACTGAGGCAACCCCATCTACCACCACTCAGCAAGAAACGACCGAGGCATCCACGAAGCCTCAAGAAGACAAAGCAGTAGAGACAAAAGCCAGTCTCAAGGGGAAGAACAAACACGGCCGCTACCATAAATAGCCGCCATAGCCACACCAAAGGAATCACAAGATATTGGCAAAACATCTAGGTAGCCCATAGAAACTGAAGAATGGCAGACAAATGATGAGGTAATTCTCAAAGTTAATGAATATGCAAAGTAGATGCAAGAGATGACATAAAAATTACGATCAGCAGCACTTAGCCACAGTGCTAAGGCTAAAGAATTGGAAATGGTGATAGACGCTCTTCAAGGAGAGCTAGAGGACATCTTAAATGTCATCACCGATCTGCAGAAACAAGTCCAAGAATTGAAAGCTGAAGCTGAACAATACTAGCTAGCTAGAGAAAAAATAGCAAAAGGAAATGGAAGACCTAGGCGAACTTCTCATGAAGTTGACAAATGCCTGCAAGACCAAGGACGAACAACTGACAGAGGTTACCAACGAACTCTTAACTACAACTCTGTCAGTTCAAAAGATCCAAGTACAACTAGACATAGCAAACGCCTCATTGCAATATTCAGAGCAGAGGATCAATGATCAGGCAACCTTTTTGCGACAGATAAGAGAGAATCCTGCAGTCACCTCAATCAAAGGTACAGACGAAGTGTACAAAGCATTGGAGAAAAAGAATAAAGATCTTGAGCTAGAACTAAAGTTGGAGCAGTCACAACTTAGAGACCTTGCATTAATGTGGGTACAAAGAGAAGAAGAATTTCTCAAGGAAATAGCCAAGCTAAAGAGAGTCAACTAGCTACCGCGAGATGGACAACAAGAGACGTAGGAAAAAGCAGGTACGTTAGAGCAGCCACACGTTGATATTCCCTCAGTCTCTTTCACTGAGATGGAAACACAACCAAAAGAAGGGCTAGGTGGCGAAGAAGAATTTCAAGTACCATTCACAGAAGCTGATGAGGTGCCAATGGTCCAATTGTCAAAAGCTGAGGAAGATGCACTTAAAGAAAAGGTTACCCAGGAAGCAGATGAACAATGGAAAACAGCGATGGATTGGGAGTTGAGAGTTCTTCACTCTGTCAATGTTACTCAACTCACTTCCAATCAAATCAATACACACTGGCATCAACAATCACTACCATATCCCTTGATCAAGGTAGAGCTGCTACAGGTCAAGGAAAGACTTTATAAAGACATGCAAGTAGAAGGTGCAGATGAAGTCCACCCCAAGTGGAGAAAGAGCTGGCTGAACAAGAATCCAAGATACTTGATTTTGTTCACAAGAGCACCTGCGACACTTCAAAAGGATCCAACTTTTTGTCATGTACCAAGAGTAAGAACGTGGCAAGCACATGAGGCAATGACAAAGAAGCGGCCGACATGGCTGAATTATCTGAGATTGCCAGCTCCAGAAAAGGGAACGCCGATAGAGGAATACATGGTGAAAACCCTAACGAACGCCATGTCATTCTTCAAAAGCCTCCCTGATCTCTCATGTGCTATGCTCTATAAAATTTGCCGAATGCTGCTCAGATGGATTGAAGTCTTTCATGAGCCTGAGCAAGCAGGAGCCCCGTGGATGTCCTTCCTAGAGGGCAATAAGGGTTTATGCTACGATCTTAATGGCCAACCTTTCGAAGAAGTCCTTTATGGCTTCTACGCCCGCTGCATGTTCTTGCCATCTCATAATATGTTGGCGTTTGAGGAAGCGTTCTACACAAGATTTTTCAATTGTCGAACGAAGATTTTTGGGCCAATGATCAACAACCTGACTTCCAGATTCGTAGGCTACTCCGCAATTGAGCTAAAAAAGAGAGACACTATGCAATTTTTGCAGGTGCCAGACAAAGAGAGAAAGATCAGATACGAAAAGGCTCTACATGCACTTAAAGACCACCTCGCCAGCCGTCAACCTGAAGATCATTTCAACCCATAAAGCTGTGTCAAGGGACGACATAGGCGAGGAGGGGGGGAATGTTAGCAGCAAGCTAAGTCGGATACCATTTTTTGGAGCTATCATTGTAAAAACACCTATTATTTTGATAAATCGGGAATATTGTAACTCCTATTTTTCGGATAAACTTTGTAATTGATGAGCCGGGGCTATAAGTTTCCAGATTGTATCAACCTGTCTTTACCCATCTTTAGTTAGAGCTCCCAAATTATTAGTTTGACCACCAAAAACCTTGGCTAAGGTATAAAAGCCAATTTTTGTAAGTTATTTTGGGAGTTTTAGATAATGAAATACACAGTGTGAGCTAACGACTCTCACTTCTCTCCTTCTCGCGCTTCCTACTCTCTCCGTGGTTGTCACATTGCAGTCGCGTCTGTTGCGTTGCAACCGCAGGTAAGAGCTCTACTCATTGACGTAAGAATTTCACGGTATTTCGTAGCTTTTGGTGTCGCCAACCCACGGCCTAATTTCATCATAAGTAGTAATTTACACTTCAAACTAAAAAACTAAGCATAGGCATGGTATTGGGGCATCATTGCTAAGCATTTAGGTACATTCTAGATTGAAAACGACTAGGTCAAAAATCCACTGCTGTTAATAATCGTGATTTTTGCATTTGACCTAAAGTGGGATTTGAGACCATAAGCATGTGTCTTAGGTCTTATAAACTTGTCATAGAAGTTTCATTACATTTGGATGTCATTTGATGCTGTAATGGATGTGATTTGTTTGTCGATGAGCGATTGGCTTTTGGTGATTTAAGTCACTTGAGTGTAGCTTGAGTTAGATGTGAGTTGTTTGTTGTTTTTTGAGAGATTGACAACCTCTTGTAGCCTCTGTGCACTAGTCGAGTCAGCTTCATCCCATGGATTGACAACTTAATCATGGTTCGCGCTACATCTGCAATGAGATAGGAGTGAGGTTAGACACCCGTCCCACACACATGACAATATTTTCATTAGAGACAGTCTCAAGAGAAGTGCAAAAATCATCATGAGACATAATGAATGGGCTTGGTTGCACAATATCCAAGTACCAGGGCGAAGGGGACGATAGAGAAACAAGCAAACAGAGAGAGATGCAGTGAGCGGACGGGCTGCCCGGGGGTATGAGGTGTAGAGCAAAGGTATAGAGGGCAGTAAGGAAGGGAGGTGAGGTGTGAGCATGGAGTAAAAATCCGAGATGGAGCTTAAAGGAGAGCTCACTGTATGTTCTTTCAACTCACGAGGGGCTTGATTGCGTTGAGGACGCAAGGCCAAAGTGCGATAACTTGGTCGCAGGAGGAAGCGAGGACGAGGGTGGGGGTGTACCCTCTGCCATCGCGAATGCAGAGGAGGCCATGGCCCTGCGATGGAAATCTACAGTGCAGGAACAGATCGAGACTGTGTTGCTTTGTTTTTTTTTTTTGCAAGCAGAAGCCTACGTGGACGTAGAAGCATCTGTCTAGATTCGCCTTAAGAGGGAGTGTAGACCCAGTGTAGTATATGACCTGCGCGTTGCTGCGGCTAG
Source organism: Adiantum capillus-veneris (assembly GCF_014529385.1). Lineage (NCBI taxonomy): Eukaryota > Viridiplantae > Streptophyta > Polypodiopsida > Polypodiales > Pteridaceae > Adiantum > Adiantum capillus-veneris. The sequence continues at coordinate 4,722,469 of NW_028221436.1, forward strand.
AAAATGCATATCTTCTATTCTTACAACTACAAAGGTGAAAAATTATATAAATTCCATTATTCTACATGTATACACTCTCTTTAATTGAAAAAAAAATGATTCACAACATCTCTCTATGGATTCTCAAATAAAAATATACATGCAAGAGGCAACAAATATTCCTTTAATACCAAGCTTGGTAGGTTCTCACACATTACATAGGATTTTCTAGCCCTTATTCAATGGATTTAAGTTCTTTGTTGCTATTGAAGAGAAAACACACACACACACACACACACACACATACAAAAATATTAATATTTCTATTCTCCTCCTCTTCCTCCCTTCTCTTTGTTTAATTGGACAGTTCTCTGGGTTGGTGGTAGTTGCTTAATTTTCTCTCCCTCCCCAGTGCCCAAAAAAACTTTAAATACTAAATTCCTTCATATTTTGAAGGTTTTCTTACTTTCTAATTTAAAATTTAGAGGTAATGTTTCAAAATTTGTAGGTGCCATTACACTTTTTTCTTGAGCTTTTCTCCCGATTCATGACGTCTCCAACTTTTGGTGTTCGTCATACAATAGAAGTCGCTTCTGGTTAAGCAACATGCTACACACACACAAAGAGAGAGAGAGAGAGAGAGAGAGAGAGAGAGAGAGAGAGAGAGAGAGAGAGAGAGAGAGAGAGTATAATTGTCTAAGAAAAAAGAGAGCTACACAGGGCCTGCTATCTCCATGATGACGGAGAATTTAACCTTAATTATCTCAAAGGAGCTGCTGCACATTTTTGGTCAAGATGGAAGATGATCATACCTATGTGTACCACGTCTGAGAGATGCAACTGGCCATGGAAGTGAAGAAGATATGTAGTGTCATTACCACCCAATGAGCCCATCTTGTGAGGAGTACCATCACCACTTGGTTGCACTCACATCGAGCTGGTATGCTAAAGATGGATACTTCCAAGCCTTTAGAAGAGGTGAAAAGAAGCATAGCTCATGTTTGCTCATTGGACGACTTATACATTAGACTCGACATTCTCGAGTCCATGGGATTGGCCCCTAACTTGATGTAGAAAGAGATGAAGAATGGTTTATGGACATCAAAGCATGTTGCTGGGCCGCTAGCCTTCAATGGATCATCTCCATACACATCCCACATTCACGCAAACCAACACTTCAAGAAAGCATTAATGTGTTAGACATCTTGCAAGGTCTAGATGAGGGATAATCTCCCTCTCCCTCTTCACCATCATCATTAGATGTTGGATCAATGACACCTTCAACAAATAATGCATAAGACACTGAAACACCTTCCTCTCCCTACTAAAAATCTAAAAAGGGCTAGGTTTAGTGCAATCCCAACTAGAAATGTATTTGAGTGTACGCTTACTGTAATCATATGTAGGTTTTCCAAGTTTTTTGGAAAAAATATTGTGTATTTAAGTGCTAAAAAGAAACCTACTTAATGTGATCCAACCTGCAAAAAAAAGCCTTTAAATATAGTAAATTTGACTCTAAAATTTCTTATACGTAGGTTTTCCAAGTTTTTGGGAGAAAGTATTGTGTATCTCAGTGCTGAAAAAAGCCTACATTCAGTGTAATCTAACCTACAAATATAGTAAATTTGCCTCTAAAAATTCTCATATATAGGTTTTCCAAGTTTTTGGGAGAAAGTATTGTGTATCTCAATGCTAAAAAAAACCTACATTCGGTCTAATCTAACCTACAAATTTTGAGATTTACCTCTAAATAATAGATTTGAAGGTAAGAACTCCTACAAAGTTTAGAAAAATTTAGTGTTAAAGCCATCAAATACAATAAATTTGCCTCTAAACATTCTCATGGTAGTTTTTCCAGAATTTTGAAAAAAGCATTGTGTACCTGAGTGCTCGAAGAAAATCTAAGTTTAATGTAAAAGAGTGCTCCAAATTTAGTAAGAACCTTCAAATTTAAAGGCAAATCCCCAAATTTCATAGACAAATTTTAGGAAAATCATGTAAAGACCTTCAAATATAATTTTCTCACATGTAAGTTTTTCAAGTTTCTGAAACAGAGCAATATGTATCTGAGTACTCGAAAAAAGGCTAGGTCTAGTGTAATCCCACCTACAACTTTTAAATTATAGATTTGAAGGTGAGGAAACCCATGAAGTTTATTGAAGCTTAGTGTAAAAACACTCAAATAGACAAAATCTCAAGACTCATCTATAGATTTTCTAAGCTTTTGGGAAAAAGCACTATGTATTGAAGTGCTAAAAAAACTTAGGTTTGGTGTAATTCCACCTATAGATCTGGATTTATCTCTAAATTCTAATTTCAAGGTTAGAATGCTTAACAAAGGTTTAGTGTAATCCCACCCACAAATTTTGAGATTTACCTTAAAATTCTAATTTGAAATTGAGAACACCTACAAAGTTCAGAAAAATTTAGCACAAATTTTCTTTTTAACATAGTCAACAGCTTACTGTGCCTTCTGTCGTTGTCAACTTGCAATTGCTCGCCACCCATCCTACATTTTTTTCATGTCCTAGATTCGTTATCTTGGGCTTACTCGATTTTGTTCGTCATTGGCTATGGGACCAATTGCATCCTCTCTCTCTCTCTCTCTCTCTTCCAAAGTACTCACTATTTTCTCTCTTGCCATTAAATCCCCACATATTCTGTCATTCTCTCTCACCACTGAGTAAGACTCTCTCTCTCTCTCTCACACACACACACACACACACACACACACACACACACACACACATAGAGGATGCGGACAATTGTGATCTCACATTCTCTCTCTCTCTCTCTCTCTCTCTCTCTCTCTCTGTTCCCCCCCCCCCACACACACACACATAGAGTCTACGGACAATTGTGATCTCACATTCTCTCTCTCTCTCTCTCTCTCTCTCTCTCTCTCACACACACACACACACACACACACACACACACACACACACACACACACACACACACACACACACACACACACACACACACACACGTGCGTAGACAACGGGCAACTGCGATATCGTGTTCTCTCTCAGACACACACACACACACACACACACACAAAGAGTGAGCACTCTAGCTACTCTCTCTCTCTCTCTCTCTCTCTCTCACACACACACACACACACACACACACACACACACACACACACACATACACTCACACACACACACACACGCACAAACAAACTTGGGTGTGCGCATAGGCTCGCTCAGCTAGATTAGACTCTCTCTCACACACACCACCAAGAATGCCCAATCCCACTGTAGGTTGAGATTCCAGTCTAATTGCGTTTCTTCTTCTCGTTCTGCTTCTTCTTCTTCTTCTCCTTCTCTCTCTCTCTCTCTTTCTCTCTCTCTCTCTCTCTCTCTCTCTCTCTCTCACACACACACACACACACACACACACACACACACACACACAGTAACACATGAACACCACATACACACATCATGGACACGAATGCATGCACGAGTGGTTGTTTGCAGGTGGAGATTGGATTAATAACTTCAAGCACTGAGGTCGTCAGGCTGCAGGTTATTTCATTGAGTTTCCAACGTGGACATTTGTGCAAGCTCCAATGGATGACACGTGGAAGGCCTCTCCTTGCTTGGAAAATTTAAGCTCCATTATGTATGTATAGATTTACTTTAATATTATTTTGATCAAGAAAATTCTTTTGGCACTCTCTTTGAGAACTCTCTCTCTCTCTCACACACACACACACACACACACACACACACACACTTCCATTTTGGGGCTATTCGAGACCTTCAAGCATTGAGATCGTCAGGCTACACGTTATATCGTGGAGTTCAAAACATGGATATTTGTGCAAGCTGCAATGGATGACATGTGGAAGGCCTCTCCTTGCTTGAAAAATTTAAGCTTCATTATATATATATAGATTTACTTTAAAATTATTTCGATCAAGAAAAAAAATTAATACTCTTTGAGACCTTTCTCTCTCTCTCTCTCTCTCTCTCTCTCTCACACACACACACACACACACACACACACACACACACTTACATATACCCTTCCATTTTGAGGCTATTTGAGATCATAGTTAGTCTATTAATTGAGATTTAGTGTATTAATCAAAAAATCAAAGTTAGATTTCAAGTTCACCTTGAAATAAATCGGCAAAATTTTGCTAATGTACATACGAACAATTTCTTAAATACTAAAATTTTATGGCCATTTAGCCACCCTTCAATTAAGGAAAAGTAAAGTTGGAAAAGTAGAGTCAAACCTTTTTGTTATACTTTGAAATGTTAAAAATTAAAGGCCTCTTAGAAGTTTCACAAGTTCCTAGATTCCAAGCTTTAAAGAAATGGGACATTGTGTAAGGTTTCATTTGAATTGAAACAGTGAGTGACACCCGGAGGGTCTCTCCTTCCTTGAAAATTTTAAGCTGCATAATATATAGTATAGATATAGATGTAAAGATCTAGGTTAAGCTGCATAATATATAGTATAGATATAGATGTAAAGATCTAGGTTGTGTGGGTTAATTAAGCTATTAGGCTACTCGTTATCCTTCATTTGATAGAGAACGGACTCTAAGCTCTTACACCTTTTTTTGCACGTGAAAGAGAAATGGGGGCGTCTAATCCCTTGGACTTTCTTTTAACAAAAAATGAATGGAGATGTGGGTCTAGGGTAACGTGTGGCGAATTCATAGTATTAAGGATGTGTTGAGGGATTTGTCGGTGAATTGGATATTTACTCTCTTTTTTTTTTAATAGCAAAACCCACAATAGGTGGGTGGAAAGATTAGATTAATAAACGGTATGGCCTGTACCGGTTGGTGGCTTGGCTCGGTTTGAGCAAGTCAGGCGACTTGGATATTTACTCTTAAGAAAGAAAGCTCTACACTTTATTTAGTGTATTTTAATTTTTAAAATTTATGGCATGAGAAGGAAAGTCAATGTTTAAATTTTTGTGTTTCTTTCTCGACAGAATGGAGTCTTGCCCAATGCCTGCGAGACCTCTGTGTCTCTTGCTCTCTCTTCCCCCTTTTGGCCTACCTTCTTGTGGAATCTGGTAAGGTAGGGGTGTTGTATGACCATCCACGTTGCTACAATTCTTAGGAAAATACATGCAAGGCAATCGACTATGAGAGAGAGAGAGAGAGAGAGAGAGAGAGAGAGAGAGAGAGAGAGCAGAGGGAACGATCGTGTGTATGACCATCCACGTTGCTACAATTCTTAGGAAAAGACATGCAAGGCAGTCGACTGAGAGAGAGAGAGAGAGAGAGAGAGAGAGAGAGAGAGAGAGAGAGCTTGGAATGGATTATGAAAATTGAGCCAATCGATGACGTCAAATGGAAAGGGTGAAGTAGCGTTGATGATGTCAAATCTAGCGGTGTTGTGGTAAGGTGATGGGAGAGTCTTCAAAGATGAGAAAAAAAGGCGAGCGTAGAGCTCTACATGCGATGACCAGGATCAAGTGGCGCGCTCTTGTGCTTTTAGGTACCCTTGATCAATTGCCTTTCCGGAAAGGTAAGTACAAAACAACCTTCCCGTTTGCATTCCATATTGTATGTAAAACCCCAACACCACCACCACCACCCACCCACCCCCCACCCCCCCCCCCCCCCCCCCCCCCCCCCTCTTTCCTTTTCACACATGTGACTTTCTAGCCTTATGTCATGACTTGCACCTAAACGGACCCCCTTTTTTTTCTTTTTTGAGGTTAGGTACCTTGTGCAAACTCAAAAAAATGGGAAAGAAAAGAGCCCATACTTGCCCTTTTTGCCATTCATCCCCCACCACTGACCACTCCCTTTCTCCCCACAAGCCATCAAAAGTCCTGTCGTGAGACCCCCTGTCATTTCATGACCCTTTTTGCTTATGCTAGCTCACTTGTAGTTCCAGTGCATATCCTAGGCGCCTTTGATACGTGGATGGGAGCAGTGTTAGAAAACAACCGGGGTCTAGTGTATTGTAGCCGGCTGAAATTATAAAATCCCGGTTAGATTTTGAGCTTGCCTTTAAGAAAACCGGCAAATTTACACAAGTTTTAGTGTAATTACCGGAGAATCTTGAAATTTTGGCCTAAAAACCGGGAGAATTTCAAGTTTTCCCTTATTTTGTTCGGTTAGGAAAAATGTATTTTTCTAGCCGATGGGAGCTCTTCCTCATATTGTGGAAGGCGCATGTTGCAATTCCATGCGAGCTATATTAAAGGGTAAGGTGATACAAAATTCTGTACCAACAACCAACAATAGGAAACTTTGAGCACATATAATTATATGGGTCCTCCATATGCACCAGATTTCAATGATCGAGGTCTTTGACTTTTGATTTTACAGTATTTGGAGCACCCTTGTATTCTCCGTTCTAAGCTATGTAGTATATGCATGACTCCATATATATATATACATATATATATGTATATATATATATATATATATATATATATATATATATATATATATATATATATATGTATATATATATGTATGTCGGTGTCCAACTATTTAGAGCTTTCTCCCATCTTAGTTTTTTTCTGGCCACAAACACACCTAGAAGAGCATGGTGCCCCTTCTAAGACCTAAATCAGATTCCTAAAAGGAACGTTTTGGCCACCTACCTAACATTTTTAAAAGTAATGAAAACCTAGAAGAAGCGAGGGAGCGTCGTCTTACCTCACGACTAAGTGACATAAGAGGATTTTGGGGGGAGGGGGGGTGTGTGTGTGTTGAAGGGATCAATGGATGAGAACTCCACGCACAATCATCGAGGTGATTTGTATCGTAGATTGCTTGTTAAAATCAAACCCGGCCAAGAACTGAACCCAGACATGGGGTCTGTTCGGGTTTAGTTCTAAGTCAGTCCAAGTTTATCGTTTATAACACCATGTAAAATGGCATTACTTTCACATGCATGCGGATGGGCGACGTAGTTAGCTCAAGCCTCAAAAGGCATTGGGGCATGAGGTCATGGGTTTCAATCCGTGCTCTTCAACGACGCCGCCATTTTTTGGGTGGGCGCATGCACCTCGAGATGCCCGTCAGTCCTCTCTCACCGATCCCCTTATCTGTCCCCACATGCAGTCCTGTGTCACTTAGTGCCGTGGGTCATCCTAGATGGCTGCTACCTACATGATTGATGTTGACTTACCTCCTATCCTCGTCACATTTTTCATTCCTCCATTGCTTTGCCCTCTCTTCGGGGCTCGATTATTTTCAAAAGCTTTGAAAACTTTCAACTAGAAAAGATTAATGGTTTTTTGGTGAAATTTGTATGTATTTTTATAAAAATACACTAAAAGTTTCTAAAATTTGTAAGTTTTTGCACCTTCAAATTTTATTTTCAAAGGTAAGTTTCAAATTTTGAAGGTGGAATTACACTAAACCTACGTTTTTTTTCTAGCACTGTAAGTTCTCTTCGTCATAAAATCCATGAGCTGGATTTTGAGGCTACACCAATGGTGGTGGCATACAATTTATACTTTACACCAACCACATTGGGGTAAGAGTATATTGGCCCATGGAATAGCACGCTTGGGTTCACCTACACAAGCCTTTAGTACGCCCGCACTGCCTCCAGATTGGACAGATGCTATTGCTCGCGCCAAGCTGACTGGATATCGACGCTGATGGAAATGAAGGTAGTCCCAACTAGCATTGCAAGCCCTTGGCAAGGAAAAGTCCCCTGGTTGGGATGGGATGACGATGGAATTCTATGCAGAATTCTAGGAAGACCTCAAGGCCCCAATCACAAAGTTTGGCCAATAAAGCCATGGTCGAAGGGTCGTTGGAGACAAGTGTGAAGAGAGGGCTTATCAAGCCCATTCCAAAACAGATCTACTGCTCTAAACTACAACATTGGCACCCTATAACGATGATGTCGGTGGCCTACAAAATTATAGCTAAAGCAGTGGCCCTCATACTAGCTCCCTTACTAACCAAGATCATCTCCCCCCATCAACATGGTTTCATTAAAGGAAGGTCCATATACGATAACATCTTGGCAGCAATGGTGGTCATAGAATACCCAATTGTCACAAAGCAGGAGTGCATTTTGCTGTAGTTGGACCTGGACAAGGCCTATGACATAATAACATGGACATATCTAGAAGCCATCATGGAAGCTCTAGGCTTTGGGCCGCGCCTCTGTCAGATGGTTCATGTGATGGAGGCTGGAAGCCAGTCAGAGATCCTATTTAACGGTAGAATTGTGGGCTCTTTTGAGGTTAAAAGGTCTATTAAACAGGGATGCCCTCTTGCCCCCCTACTTTTCGCCATAGGATCACATCCTCTAATCACGACGCTCGAAGATAGTGCTGAACGTGGGGAGGTGCAAGGCCTTGTTTTACCAGGAAATAGACAACTCCTGGCAAAATTTTTTGCTGATGATTCTCTGCTCTTCCTGAAGGCGTGCGCCTAGGTCATCATGAAAGATCTGGAGATTGTACAAATGTTCTCGGTAGCTTCAGGGTCCCAGTGTAATATAGAGAAGTCAAGGATGATTTCCCTATCAGAAAATGACTCATTTGATCCTTCTGTATGGTCAGGGGAGATTGTCACAAAAGGAAAGATCTTTAGACATCTGGGAGCCCCCTTGGGGGTGGATGTAACTCACAAGCAAAGATTTGAGTGGGTGCTTGAAAAAATCAAAACAAAAATAAGTAGGTGGAAGTATGCTCTTCTCCCATTCCCAAGTCGGATAAAAGTGATGAAGGCCTTCATGACTCCTTATATTGCCTTCACTAGCCCGCTTCTCAAGATGGCAAAGTGTCACTGGAAAGAGTTCTTAAAACTAGTAAAAACATTTTTATGGAAAAATAACACGAAATCTTCCAGGCTATGGAAATGGGCCAGTTGGGAATCGGTTGCTCGCACGGGGAATCAAGGAGGCCTCGGGATTCTTAACCCTGTGATCCATGCAGAAGCTTGTTGCGCCAAATTTGTTGTTTCCTTGGCTAGACAGGATTAAGTTTGGGCAGTTATGATCAGAGATATGATAGAAGCAGCTAAACTTGGCTCGAAGGGAGGAAAGTGGAGAGGGGTGGAGGTTCATGACAAGCTGCTTCCCCCGGCGTGGTCTACCTTAAGACTAGGGGGCAGCTCAGGAGAATTGGTAAGAAAATGCAATAGAGTAGCAAGAGTCTTAAAGTGGGGGGAAGAAGCCAGATACTTCAAGAACTCCATCCTACATTGGCCCCCTGGCTCTCCAAAGTTGTAGACCCGCCACAAACTCCCTATTGGATTGAGACAACAAGGAAGCTGAATAATAAGGGTCTGATCCGACTTGAGCACTTTTCGGACAGTGTCAACAAGAGTTGGAAAACCATTGACCGTATGATGGCCCAATACCAACTCAATAGCTTGGAGGTCTTGCTTGTCCACAAACTGATGAAAGAACTTGACAATCTAGTGATGCCAATGTGTGACTTGGAGTTGGACTGGAAAGCCTGGAAATGGCCCGAAAGCAGTCTCTTGTGGAAACCCCATACTAAAATCATTTATCAGATAATGATGCAAAAGAAGAATTAGTCTAACCCCCTTAATAAGCTATGGAAAAAGCAATGGCCAGAGGAAAGGTGGGAGCATGTAATGGAGAACATATGGAAGCCAAAGGTTCCACAATACATAAAGGTTTTCTTATGGAAGGTTATTTGGGGTGCTCTATCGAAGGGGGTGAAGATTCAGGAGAGAGGGATTGGGTCAGATTGATGCTCGGGGTGCAGGTTGACTAGTGAAGATCTGGCCCACCTTTTCATGGACTGCCCATCTATAAAAGGCCTCGCAGGGAAAGTATGCACGTGGGTCCAGAGAACATGGAAAATTAGTTTTTTCAAGACTGACCTATGCTTTGGAGGTAAAAACTCAGGTAGTCCTGCACTCCTCGTCAGCACTTAGATTGTCAGATACTTCTTCTTTCATAACGTATGGCAAACAAGGAACCGCCGTGTTTTTGAAGGAGGATTTGACGTGGCAAGCTTCGCAGAAATTATACAGGAAAGCAAAGTTCTAATATGGGCACTCGGGCGCAAGCATCACTCGGAGGATTGGTCTAGGACTACTTGTGCCTTGTTGTCAGCAGACGGAATACCAGGGACGGCGGCAAACCTTGGCCATCGGTAGGAGTGGCTACCCTAATAGCCGTTGTAATTAGGATTCCTGGATGTTGTCATGACTTAACATGAGCATGACAAAACCTTGTAACTTTTTCGGCTGTTCAATATAATTCACTCACAATTGTGAGTTTTAAAAAAAAAGAGAGTATATTGTTACTCTTTGAAGGATGGGAACATGTATTGTTACTTTACTCCCTGTAAAGCCGGACTATGCGATGTCTGTTGCATCCATGTCTCGATACGAGCATGTATTTTATGTGACTCTTTTGGTATTTTAATTTAATCCACTCACATTCTGTGAGTTTTGCAAAAAAAGAGAGAAAAATATATCATTGCACCTAAAAAGGAACAATGAATTTCATGGTTAATTTTTATTATTGTATGGAATTTTTATAGTGATTGCAAGGTTTTTTGCTACCGTAAGCACTCGTTGTATGTAAAGATCTAGGTCGTGTGGGTTAATTAGGCTACTCGTTATCCTTCATTTGATACAGAAGGGAGTCTAATCTCTTTTTACCTTTTTTTTATGTTCTTTTGCACATGAAAGAGAAGTGGGGGCCGTCTAATCCCTCGGACTGTCTATTAACGAAGAATGGATGGAGATGTGGGTTTAGGATAAGGTGCGGTGAATTTAGATTAAGATGAGTAGTAATAAGGATGTGTTGGGGGATTTGTCGGTGAATTGGATATTTACTTTCAAGAAAGAAAGCTCTACACTTTCTTTAGGAAAGGTAAGTACACAACAGCCTTCCCGCTTGCATTCCATATTGTACGTGACCCCTTGTCATTTCATGACCCTTTTTTGCTTATGCTAGCTCACTTGTAGTACCAAAGAATATCCTCGGTGCCTTTGATACGTGGATTGGAGCTCTTCCTCTTATTGTGGAAGGTGAAGGTTGCACTTCCATGCGAGCTATATTAAAGAGTAAGGTGAGACAAAATTCTTTACCAAACAAGGAAACTTTTGAGCACATTATGTGGGTCCTCCATATGTACTAGATTGCAATGCTGGCCTTTTGCTTTTACATTAATTGGAGCACCCTTGTATGCTCCGTTCTAAGCTATGTAGTATATGCATGACTCCATACATACATATATATATATATATATATATATATATATATATATATATATATATATATATATATATATATATATATATATATATATATATATATATATATATATATATATATATATATATATATGTATGTATGTATATATATATATATGTATGTATATATATATATCGGTGTCCAACTATTACAGCTTTCTCCCATCTAAATTTACATGGTGCCTTTGCCTTCTTTTAATCATGAGTTGGAGTTTGAGGCTAGAAGAACATCATGCCGCTTCTAATGCTTTTAATAAATGGCTCCGCTTTCACTTTTCATTACACAGAATCTTTCCAAGATGCTTTAAGATCTCCATTCCACTCACAATACAAAATCATTTCTAATTCAACTCTAATTTTGTAGGATTTGACCTCATTACGTACAGAGAATTAGGTTCACGTTTAACCGTTAGGCTACATGCCTACGGTGTCCTTTGGGGTGCCCTTAACCATTAAAAAAAAAGATGATGTTATCCTAGATGATGTGGCCTTATCTCTTAACCTCCTCCATTTTTCCATCCCTCCATTTCTTTGCCTTCTTTTTGTATTAAAGTGCATGAGTTGGATTTTGAAGCTAGACCAATGGTAGGTTTGAAAGGATAGGCAGCATCGACATCACCCTAGCCCCCTCAAACTCCTTCACTTTCTTTTGAACTTCTTTGAAGTGACAATGTAGAGAGAAGGGCTTTCGAAAATTCTGGAGGTCAAGCAGGGGGTTTTGTAAGGAAGTTTGCCAAATAAATGCCCTAAAAAAGTGAGACATGGTCATGTCGGTAAATTGTTTACAAATGAGCCCCTTCAATCTTGGGGGTACGCATTTTTTGACAGTGTTCTCCAAGAGCTATGCATCAATGCAGTGTTCGAGAAAAGTGTGCCTCAACTTGGTTGGAAATTGAAACTAGCTGATTAAGATAATAGGGAAGAGGAAAAATTTTGGTAAAAATTTGGCATAAAATAGTGTAAAAATGGCAAGGATGGAGGTTATGAGGCATTTTCTCCTTTTGAGAATTGCATTAAAGGGATTTATGTATGTTTGGGACAAAGAAATTTCCTGAACACTGCATTAGTGGGCAATACGGTTAGGACCACGAAGTTACATATAGATCTTTTAAGGAAAAAGAGAATCTTTGACCTACCTCTCTCGTTCGAATGCCAAACCCTATCAACCCAAGCACTAGCAGATAGTCCTTGAAGAGTAGGCTTGGTTCTAAAACTGCAAACTCTCTCAAGACTCGAGGGGGTTGTGCAATTTTTTAATACTAGATGCCTCTTTTTGGAAACTCAGTGTCACCAAAGAACCCCACTCAAAAATACTTTATTTAATTCAATGTGATGAGGACCCATGCAAAGGGTGTAACAAAAAAGAAGGCTCTCTACTCAAGTGCCAAGATGTAGTCCCATTGCTCAAAAAGACCCCCCATCAACATCCCCTCAAGATTCTAATAAGATGCTCTTTATTAGGGAGCTACAAAGCCAATAAAGAGATGGAAAAATGCATGCCTTCATACTTTATAGAGAAGGGGAGTCACATGTGGATAACATTGGGCTTAGTAGCGTGGAGCTTCAAAGATGTCAGGAACCTTTGGACATTGCATGAGAGACATGAACATAGCACCATATTTTGTGAACTTCAATGGAAGTACAACAAAATGAAAAGCTCTCCTTGGAAGCATTAGAAGAGCACTTGACACTATTAAAATCGTGAGTGGGAGTGCACTCCACCTTCACTCCTCGCCTAATTTAGGTCCACCATTTTCTCCTCAATCACCTCCTACATTTGAGCCCTAGTTAGCTCTAGCTACCACCCATGTATATAAACAGGTGCGGTGTCAGTTCATTTTATCATGCAATTTAGCCACATTCACCTGAGTACTTTGTTTTTATCTCACTATGCGCATTAGTGATTAGCTTAACATATGTATTAGTGTTTGTTTGATTATTCCTTCATGGCCCATCGGAGCTTTATTAGCTTAAAAACCTACTCAAGCTTTCAAGAAATTAGATCCTTAATCCCCTACAACATTTATCTTGCTACTCGCTCCTCTCTTCCAAGACACCTGGAACCTTGCGACGTGGCAGAGAGCTCTTCTACCCCTTCTCTTAAAGCTAGGTATCACACCATAGACAAGCTTAATGGCAACAACTATTAAGTCTAGAAGGTGAAAATGTAGCTCTACCTCAAGGAGCGTCAACTATGGGATGTTATCTCCACTTCGGCTCCAAGTCCTGTGCCAGCTGAGTGGGATGACAAAAGATAACACTGCTCATATGGAGATCATCCTCCATTGCAGATATCGACAAGTGCAAATGGTACAATCCCTTAAATGAGCAAAAACTATATGATTTTTATTTCAAAAGACGTATGAGCATATTGACTTAGTTTACCAAGTCTCCCTGATCAAGAGACCGGTAAACACCAACATGCAAGAAGGACAAAGCACTACCAAGTTTGTATATACTTGGCAGCCTCTTCTTGATGAAGTCATTATCTCGGGATAGGCCATCCCTGAGACATTACAAACCATGATTTTGCTGGTAGCCCTTCCATCCTCTTGGTGGGCATTCATCATCACACAAGCCTCAAGTGTGGATATGCAATTGCAACCCTTGGTGAGCAAAAGCCACTAAGAAGAGTCTCTCCGTGGTCAATCTACGGGCACCCAACCATTGCCAATCCTTGTGGCAACAAGTCCGACCGCCAAGGCTCCTTCAACAACAATAAGAAACCTCCTTGCCAGCACCATTGAAACTCCAATCATGGTGGTCGAACGACCGTGTCATGGCGGCAAGAGAAATCAACATGTTGACTTTCAACTTTTGTCACAAACATGGACACCTAGAAAAAGATTGTCATCAGAAAAAGATGAATCAAGCAAGTGGAGGACTTCTCCCAAGATTCGTCCACCAAAGGTTCAATGTGAGCAACTTCAGCCCATATCCTCAAGTCCAAGCTCATTACTGAGCTATCACCCTATGATGGCACTAGACAACCTCTTCTCATGCCGCCCACTTGCCCATGTAGCTGTATGCCAATTTCATAGGTGCCCCCTCTACCTTTGCTAACATGTGGTTTCTCAATATTGGTGCCACCCATCATATGACATATCACCAGGAATGGCTCAAGAATCTTACCTCTCTCTCTATCCCATTAGAAGTTAGCTTAGGTGATGATAACACCCAATTTGTGCAAGCTTATGTTGATGTCGAGATCACTTTGCCTGAAGGTCACAAAGTCATTGTACCTCGAGTCTACTATGTTCCAGGTCTACGCAAACATATCATCTCTGTGTCTAAGCTTATCAATCAAGGCTTGAAGATGGAATTATCTCGTCTCAGCTGTCATATCCATGCTCGTGCTCCTAGTGGCCATATTTTTACTATCACTTGTCCTCAGCAAGGTAAATTTTACCCTCTTGAGAATTCATCTACCGCGGCTTATGCTTTTGCCACAATATCCAACACTGCTAGGAAAACAGAAACCCTCAAGCGGCACTATTGGCTTGGCCACATCTCTCAGCACGCTCTCCGAAAACTAGCTCTTGGTCTTCCCAAAGAATTGCCATCTTTCAACCTCTGTGAAGGTTGCATCATTGGTGAAGCTACTCACCAACCCTTTCCTAACTCTTTATCTCGCACTTCACATCCGCTTGCTCTTATTCACTCAGATCTCTATGGCCCTCTCCCTGTCCAATCTCTCACAAGTCATAAATATTCCCTTACATTTATAGATAATTATTTCCGCTTCACCTTTATTTATTTTCTATCAAAAGAATCCTCCACACTCTACCACTTTTAGTACCATAAAGCTCAAGTTGAGAATCACACTATACTACTCATTCAACGATTTCACTTCGACCAAGGTGGTGGGTACACTTCCAATGCTTTCCCCAATTTTTGGCACACAAGTGGCATACTTTATGATTTTAGCATCCCCAACCACCCGCAACAAAATGGCATCATAGAGCGTTAAAATTTCACTTTGCTCAATGCTGCTCGCACCATGCTTGCTCAAGCGCAATTGTCTCCCATATACTGGGAAGAGGCAATTTCTATGACTTGCTATCTTCAAAATCACAGCTACAACTGTGCACTTTAAGGTGATACACCCTATGCTCATTGGTTTGATGCTCCACCCACTCTTTGTTACTTACGTATCTTCGGGTGCCTTGCATATGCCTTTGACATCCATCCGCCCTCTAATTAATTAGTTGGCACCTCGGAGTACTCGCCACATCTTTGTCGGCTATGATGACCCCATTGGCATAAAATCTTACAAGCTTTTGAATCCAGGTACCAACACTTTTCTCTATAGTCATTCTGTCGTCCTCTTTGAAGAGCTTCTTCTCCTACCTCCACCCCTCCCTCTACATCGACACATGCACCATTTCCTTCAACAGCCGACCTGCCCACACCTGCTCTCCCCAATCTCCCCACTACGAGGTGCTTCCTCCTCCTAGGGTTCTAATACTTCCTCTTTATCCACATCTCCTCGCTCGCCTACACCAGCTTCTTCCGAGAACCTCATGGCTGCCCATTCACCTGCTATTGCCCCTGTTTGTGTAGATGCGCTCCCTGCTCCCTCACTTCTAGCTGTGATTTCCCCTGCTGCACATGAGGATTCTCTTTCTGTTCCCTCAATCTCGGTTGCAATTCCCTCACCCATGTCACCTCATTTGCTCCTTTACCTTCCACCCAAGTTATGGCTCAATCAACTCTATCAAGCCCCCTTTCAAAGCCATGTCATCACTTAAATTATGGCTCAATCTCCTCACGTAAAATCAGTTGCTACTCACCCAACCTTCCCTGCAATCATGCTTCCCTCCTTGTAGCCTCAACAATGCCTATATCAAACCACTCTACTACTCATCTTTGCACATACCATCGCCGTGATTGCCACACCCCTTGCTGCCGTTCTCCTTGACCATTCACACATTATGGCTCGCAGCCCAGCTCCCTCCTCCCCCTCTCCCTCACAACGTATTCATCATCTTAGCCGGCCCACACACATTCAAGATGCACTCTCCCCTCCACCTTCAGTTGCTCTTACTCCCAACAACTTCACTCGCCCCACCCTCTCTGAAGTCAAGCCTCAAACCTTGACTCCGGTACTTCTCCCCTTGCAACTTCATCCCCATGGATCGGAGCCCTATTTCCCTCTATTGCGACCAATCAGCTATTGACTTGGTTTTTGCTCCTCAGCTCACCTAAAAAATGCGGCACATCTGCATTGCCTATCATGCTTTGAAGGAATTGGTGGAGCATGGTTTCATTTCTCTCAGCTACACTCCTAGTCTCCTACATCAGATAATTGGGCTGATTGTCTCACCAAGACTACTGATCAAGCCAAGTTTTATGCATCATGTCAGATGCTTGGTCTCCTCTCTTGAATGTAATCTCCACGGGGGATCTCTCCTCACACATCTTATTTTTCTTTGATTGGCATATTTTCCCACTTAAGGGGGGATGTTAAAATCATAAGTGGGAGTGCACTCCACCTCACTCCTCACCTAATTTAGGTCCATCATTTTCTCCTCAATCACCTCCTACGTTTGAGCCCTAGCTAGCTCTAACTACCATCCACAATCAACTCCTACTCATGTATATAAATAGGTGTTGTGTCAATTCTTTGCCAAAGAGGAAACGCACTCATCGTTATATCCTCAAGCATATCCCTTGTTGGCGATACGCACTATTGCAGATATTCGCCTCCGCTCCCACTTTCTTTTGATGTGAGGCAAGGCAATGGGGCAATGAAGAAGAGTCAAATCAACTCTGCACTATACGCGCACTTCAAGTTCGAAGAGTCTAAGTACCACACGCCTTACCCTAAATACATACCAACAAAGGTAGAACTCCCCCTCCTACTCCTTTCAACTAGCCCATTCGAGCATGGCCTTGAAACAGATACGGGCAATCGTTGTGGCAATGTTGTAGAAAAGCTACAAAACATGTCACCTCTCTCTTCGAGCTTCCCTACTCTCCATAGCTTCTCTACAACATGCAGCCTCTCCTACCTCATACACCCCGTGAATTCAATGCAATGTCATATCTTTCCCATGAATTTTGAGCAACCTTATACCCTCTTGAAAATCTCGCTTTCCCTAGGTCTATGTCATGAGCATCCTCTCTCTCCACATCTTGCAATCCCACTAACAAAACATCTCCTATAATAGCACTAATAATCCCTACCATAGTCTTAGTCAAGTATGAGCATGGGCCCAAAAAAACAAGATAGGTGTCAATCTTTACAAAGAATATGGTTAAGAAGGTGGCAGTTATAATATGCACAACAACAAAAATGGCACACCAAGCGAAAGGAAAGTACATGGTATGTGTGTGTGTATGGAGTCATGCATACTGTAATAGTTGTAATAGTTGGATGGGAGAAAGCTGTAATAGTTGGACACCGACATATATATATATATATATATATATATATATATGTGTGTGTGTGTGTGTGTGTGTGTGTGTGGAGTCATGCATACTGTAATAGTTAGATGGGAGAAAGCTGTAATAGTTGGACACCGACATACATATATATATATGTATGGATCATGCATATTACTACATAGCTTAAACGGAGCAATACAAGGCTCCAATTAATTAAAAGCAAAAGGCCAGCATTGCAATCTAGTACATATGTTGGACCCACATATTGTGCTCAAAGTTTCCTTGTTTTGGTAAAGAATTTTGTACCTACCTTACTCTTTAATATAGCTCGCATGGAAGTGATAAAGGCACATTAAACAATAAGAGGAAGCTCCAATCCACGTATCAAAGGCACCGAGGATATTCTTGGTACTACAAGTGAGCTAGCATAAGCAAAAAAGGGTCATGAAATGACAAGGGGTCACGTACAATATGGAATGCAAGCGGGAAGGCTGTTGTGTACTTACCTTTCTTAAAGAAAGTGTAGAGCTTTCTTTCTTGAAAGTAAATATCCAATTCACCGACAAATCCCCCAACACATCCTTATTACTACTCATCTTAATCTAAATTCACCGCACCTTATCCTAAACCACATCTCCATCCATTCTTCGTTAATAGACAGTCCGAGGGATTAGACGGCCCCCACTTCTCTGTCATGTGCAAAAGAACATAAAAAAAAGGTAAAAAGAGATTAGACTCCCTTCTGTATCAAATGAAGGATAACGAGTAGCCTAATTAACCCACACGACCTAGATCTTTACATACAACGAGTGCTTACGGTAGCAAAAAACCTTGCAATCACTATAAAAATTCCATACAATAATAAAAATTAACCATGAAATTCATTGTTCCTTTTTAGGTGCAATGATATATTTTTCCCTCTTTTTTTGCAAAACTCACAGAATACCAAAGAGTCACATAAAATACATGCTCGTATCGAGACATGGATGCAACAGACATCGCATAGTCCGGCTTTACAGGGAGTAAAGTAACAATACATGTTTCCATCCTTCAAAGAGTAACAATATACTCTTTTTTTTTTTTTTTAACTCACAATTGTGAGTGAATTATATTGAACAGCCGAAAAAGTTACAAGGTTTTGTCATGCTCATGTTAAGCCATGACAACATCCAGGAATCCTAATTACAACGGCTATTAGGGCAGCCACTCCTACCGATGGCCAAGGTTTGCCGCCGTCCCTGGTATTCCGTCTGCTGACAACAAGGCACAAGTAGTCCTAGACCAATCCTCCGAGTGATGCTTGCGCCCGAGTGCCCATATTAGAACTTTGCTTTCCTGTATAATTTCTGCGAAGCTTGCCACGTCAAATCCTCCTTCAAAAACACGGCGGAACCTTTCATAGCTTCAATAGTAGTCTCCACAATCCTTCCATTCGCGTTAGGGGAGGAGTAGTAGTAGAGGGGTGTTTCCGAGTCACTTGATAGGATATGTGTCTCAATCCATCATGCAAACCTATAGTTGGGGACCACTAGCTCTCGCTAGGGCTTTACAAAATGTAATTGCATGCTATATATAATATATATATATGCGCTAGCTCTTCATGCTTTGTGAAAGAGTCAATAATGATTTTACCTGTGTTGTACGTGTATGCAATAAGAAAAAGGTCATCTCCTCTTAACTTTCTTGTATTGTGTATGCCTCTTTAACAATGTCAGCTTTGCCTCGGTATATACACAAGCAGATTTGGAAATTACGAAAACTAAATTTTCTTCAGTGTTTTTTCATACACTACATAACATCATGAGCTTCTGCTCGAGAGGGACTACATACCTAGCTAGGTATGATTGGGGGCAGGGGACCGCCGGCCCGGTGGTGCATACCTAGCTAGGTACGATTGGGGGCGGGGACCGTCGGCCCCCAACGGGCAGGCGGTGATCCCCTTCCCCCAATCGTACCTCGCTAGGTATGCAGTGCCTCCCTCACAGAAGCTCATGATGTTGAGGTAGGTTAGAATGTGGGAATTATTCAAGAATTTGTCCAAAACTTCTTGTGGTATTTGTCAGGTTACTTACTGAGGGGAAAAAAAACAAACTCAAGCTTAGCTGGTTACACATTGTTTTTAAGTCAAAGACTAACAAGCTCACAATTATTTCTACGACTAAAGAACAGATTCTCTACGTCTAGTATATTTACTAAAATAGTAAGCTATTGTTGGCAGGTGATCAAACGTCAAGGAATCCATGCCAGCTAGTTAGTCGGCTCTTCAGGAACTAATATATGAAGGGGTGAGGATGGCCACGTTCTAAGCAAGGAAGGGGAGTGAGATACTAAGGAGAGGGCCTAGTTGGGGGAGATTATAAGCTGCAAAATTTGATGAGGATGAGCACTCTAGTAGTGGGGGTTGGGTGCCTCTTGCTACTTATTATTGCTGCATGCCACCAATTGTGGGTGTTCCTGCACGTCCACTGGTCGAGGCCTTGGAAGATCAGGTGCTGGATGCGCAGGCAAGGAATCAGTGGACCATCGCCCAGCTTCTTTGGCGGAAACCTTCAAGAGCGCAACAATCTTCGTAAGGAGGCCATGCTCCATGACATGCAAAGTCTTTCCCACGACATTGTACCTCGTCTCATGCCTGATTATGTGCAGTGGTCCCAAACCTATGGTACACTCTTTGTTTTGTATTTATAGCTAATAACTTTATTGAGAGTACTCTCTCTCTCTCTCTCTCTCACACACACACACACACACACACATTATGTTATTATCTTGTGTAATGATGCCAAAAGAGTATGTTCTTTGTCTTGAGTTGACAATTCTCTCTCTCTCTCTCTCTCTCTCTCTTCTCTCTCAAGTACTTAAAAGTTCTTTGTCTTTAGGCTACCATGTTCTCATTTTTTTCATTATTAGCAAACCATCTTCTCTCTCTCTCTCTCTCTCTCTCTCTCTCTCTCTCATTCTCTCTCATATAGACTCTTATATATTCTAACTGACCTGTGTATTGTAACAAGGTAAGAGCTTTGTGTTCTGGTGGGGCATTGAGCCTCGGCTAGCTATATACGACTTGGAACATATCAAGGAGCTACTATCTAGCAAACACATGTACTCACTGGGGCGGTCTCGGCTACAACAAGAAGGGGTGATGCACTTCATTGGGAAGGGACTGTTGATGGCAAACGGTGACACGTGGACTCATCAACGACGAGTTGTGGCACCGGCATTCCATGTGGAGAAGCTCAAGGTACTACTAAACATTTCTTTTAGCTGCATAATACCTGGTAGCACTTCTTGATCTACAAGTCTCTCTCTCTCTCTCTCTCTCTCTCTCTCTCTCTCTCTCTCTCTCTCTCTCTCATACGTGTATGTCGCATATAAGCTCCCTCATCACGATCCACTGAGTTTCTTCACACGTACCGTGAGGTCCCTCCATATCGTGCTCTTGCGAGTGCTATGTATTACTACTATTATCTCAGTACCTAATATCTCTACATTGCAATAAATACTTCAAGTTCTTCAAAGATTCTCCAGGGCTCATGGTTTGAAGACCATAACTAAGGCTCATGGTTCGAAGGTCATTACTTTGCAAAGATTCTTCAAAGATTCTCTAGGCTCATGGTTCGAAGACCATAACTAGGACTCATGGTTTGAAGGTCATGACTTTGCATAGGGATTTCAATTACGTCTTCACGTGAAGTGTGAAGTGGTAATAACTCATTGCATTAACATCCCATAGGAGTGTAAATAACACCAAACTCACATTGACCTGTTGAAACTAAGAGTTCCTGTTTGCCTGACGGGATATTTGATTTGCCCAGCGGGACCCCTTCGCAGCCCAGTGGGCTCAAAATTTCCTCCAAATTTTTAGAGAGCGCGCCGCCAAGTTTGAAGGGGCCTATATAAACAATGGCCCATCCTCTCAAACACCCCTTTTGGCGCACTCTCTAGAGTCCTCACTAGAGCTAAAACTTGAGGTTTATGCTTGAGCTTTATCATGTAAACTTTTTGCACCTTTTTTCCCTATAAAAACGCCCACTTATAGTTGTTAGGAAATAAGACGTAGCTAAATAAATTTTTGAGTAGATTACTTAATGGAGAGAGATAGATTTCACACACAAGAGATTATAGAGTAGAGAGAGAGAGAGAGAGAGAGTACACACGATATACGTGGTTCACCCAATGTGGGCTACGTCCACGGGAAAGCAGCCACTCAATGGCTTTAGCACTTCAAAAGAAGAAGTAGTTTACAAAGGGATTAAACCCTTGATAGAGCTCCCGCCTTGCTTCACTCTCACCACCTCACGCTCACCTTGTTGCATCAACTTCACACTATGAAATGTGTGTAGAAATGGCCTCCTTTTATAGGCCAAAAGGGCTGCCCTCTCTTATGAGTGACAGCCATGTGTAGCCGCTCTTGTGCGAATAAGTCCAAATCGGACCTTCCAATCCACCCATGTGTGGCCGCCCTTGAGAAGACAAGTCCGCTTTTGAATTCGGCCACTGGCCGTTGAATCCGGCCACCGGCCACCGCCATTGACTTCCGACCACTTTCCGGCCACCGTCCGGCCATAATATTCCGGCGAAAAAAAAAGTCTCGGGGCCTCCGCCCCTGAGGCCTCTAAAGTTGCCCTGATTCTTGTCCGTGAAAATTTTGGTTTCCGGTGAGTGATTTTCCTTCACGCACGATGGCTTCTCCTCATAATGGGGGCCTTACACATGTGCGCGTTTACCACAGAAAATTACAAGGGTAAATCAGGCTCCATACTTAACAATAGTTACCTTCCTTGGTTGTCTATCCACTTGGAAGCCAGTTTGGGTAGGAAGTATTCTCGTGGAGAGTTTAGGCGGTGTGAGTGCATGGGGCTCATTTTTATTGTTGAAATGGTGCGCTCCTCATCACTACACCAGCGTAGTTGTATTTTATGACTAGTTACCTCCCTTGGGTGTCTATTCACTTGGAAACTGGTTTGGGTAGGAAGCATCCTCGTGGATGGTTTATGTGGTGTAAGTTCTTGGGACTCATTTGTATTGTTGGAAGGGAGCAGCCCTCATCATTACAACAATTTAATGCTATTTTTTTATTTTTTTTTTGGCCTACATATCACTTTTGTCGGGGTATTAATGTTGCCCAAAGGGACCTTGATGCTTCTCGAAGGGCAACTCATGTTGCTCCGGAGGGCCTCAAAGGGCTAGGCTGTTGCCCGCTGGGCAAAAATGAGCCGACCATCTAGTAGCCTTCAAGTCACATGGACATTTTCTGTGTATGTGAAGAGTTGTGAATTGAGAATTTTGTTAAGTAACATTGTGATCATATTAAAAAACATGTGATTACGTGAATTTGAATCCCTACTCTGCACCACCACTAGCAACAACATCATAAAGCATGCGGTCTACAATGGAGCTCAATTAGAGATGTTCATGAGGCAGTGGTGAGGAAGGCAGAAGAAGAGGCCTTCTTTCTCATGGTGCTTAGTGTCTTGAAGCTTCACTTAATGAAGATGTGTGACAAGGAGCACATGTAAGTGGTAATTCTATGGGGAATAGACCCTGGGGTCAAGAAATTGATCTTAGTACGTCAAAAACTCGAGGCTATATCTTTCTCACTCAAGATAGCAAAGATCTATCCAACAAGCTTTAAAGAGATCCTTCCCTAAACCCTTCCTTAAGGCCATAATTTAATTCATTTTTTATTTAAAATAAATTGGGGGCCCTACTATTTATTGTAGATTCCTTTGCCTAGTAAATTATGGCCTTCTATATGTGTCTACATTGATTTAGTTGAAAATTCCTATAACTAACATATGAGTGATGCAATAAGAGCAAGGAACTTTAATGTATAGAGTTGGCCATGATATTCTACATCTTCTCTTTTGCTATGCTCCAATGAACTGTGGTAGGCCTTATGCATGTATTGTTCATTTGTCCTTATATACATCTATTCAAATTTTTAGGACTTTGGTGGTGGATGTCAAACTTATGTCAAATAGAAATTCTGCAACAATAAGGCCCAAACATAATGATGAATTATGTTCTCAACAACAATTCTATCTATGATATATGGATCAAATTCTTGATAGTCTTGAATGTAATTGATTGAAATGCATCAAGTTCAATGCAAAGCTCATTTGCATTCATTGCAAGGACGTGACTACTAGTCTATATAAATCCTTACGTTTGACTGTGCCATTTGAGAAGACCTAACCAACCTCATAAGGTGCTGACCAAGTTATTTTTAGATTAGGTTTCATAGGTCCTAAATTGGAGTGATATATTAAAATCAAATCTCCTTTGTGAAACTCCTGCATCTTCAACTTATTGTCATGCCAATGTTTCTTTCTTTGTTGGACCACTTCTTCTGCCAACATTGCCCTCTGTCTGATTCATCTAGCTTGAGTATCTCATCAGTCTCTTTTCTAGAGTAGTATTATAATCTATATCTCTCATGTTTTATAGTTAATATGAGATACGGAACACCAAATTCCATTGGTACAATGGCTTCTATACCATACATCATTTTGGAATGTGACATTATAGTTGTAATAAAATGCACCATTCTATATGCCCAAAGTGATGTTTGAAGTTTCTCATCCCAATTGTGAAGTTACTTCTACATAATTTTAGTAAAAATAGTCTTGATGGTCTTGTTGCTACTCTAATCTTATCCTTTGTATTTGGGATAATAAGGTGCAGACTTTCGATGCTTGATGGAAAATATTTTAGTCAGGACCTGAATTGTGTCATTTAAAAATGAGTCTCTTGATCTGCATCTATCTCCCCTAGGCAGCCATGATAGTCTTGATGGTCTTGTTGATACTCTCAGCCTATCCTTTACATTTGGGATAATAAGGTGTGGACTTTTGATGCTTGATGGAAAATATTTTAGTCATGATGTGAATTGTGTCATTCATGAAATGAGTCCCTTCATCTGCAGCTATCTCCACTGGGCAACGATGACATGCTCATACAAGAACCTGATTGTAGACTTAGCTATGTTGTTAGGAAGTGCCTTAGCCTCCATCCATTTACTCACACAGCATGTAGCTATGACTATATGCTTATTCTTTTTTGGGTGTGACTTTCTTGAAAGGTCCCATGAAATCCAAACCCCACTCAATGAATATTCCCAAGGGCTGAATTGTGGTTAAAAATGTCAAATTTGATGAATTAGGTGTATCCATTTTTCAAAAATCTCTAACATTTGATATCATACTCAACCATTGTAATTGATTTTTTTCCTATAGTAATGTCAGTAGAAAAGTGTCCTCTAGATCTTCCAATGTGTGCCTTAACGACTACTTGCACACTTGTTGACATAGGTATATACTCCATCTTACATAGGTAGACACTCCATCCTTGCTTACATAGGTATACATTTTCTCAATACTCCTTCAATGCCCTATCTATATCAGGATCCAACTATGACTGTAAAGACTTCTGATAATGAGAGCCTTCTTATTAGAGTGCGATCAAAATTTTGGTATTCCACCATATTGCAAAAATCATACATGTCTTTCCATTCTCGATTTACTTCCTTAGTTATCATTGTCTAAAATAAAATAACATCTATTGGGTTACCTCTCAAGGATGCATATGTCAATTGAAAATGAGATACCTTCTGTACTTCTAAATAGGAAATCTGCATGGCATTGAGTTTTGATAGGTTTATGAAAGATCTTGAAATCAAATTTGAGAAAAACCATTATCCATCTAATCAATTTTCCTTGGATGGCAACCTTGTTAGTCAGATAAATTAAACTCGAATGATCAACATAGAAATGAAATAGCTTCCTCAACAAATAACGTTTGAACTTTGGGGCATTGGATACCATTCCGAATGATTCTCTTTCTGTTGTTTAATACCCCTACTTTGTCTTATTGTACCTGTGATTGGTAAAGTATATAGAATAATTAGTTTTTTCATCGAGTTGAGTCAAAATCACTAAACTCGATTATCAGTTCTCCATCGGGTTGAGCTAGAATAGCTCCCATTGCCATGCTAGAACCATCTACATGAACATGAAAAATGATATCCCATTTTGGTTGGCAAAGAATCACTTTCATATTTATGGATTTCTTTAAAGACTGTAAATTGGCTTCACATTCAAGAGTCATGATAAACTTAACTCCTTTCTAGGTAAGTTCATATAATGAAACGGCCTTCGTTGCAAACATACGCTTGCATAATTTGGAAGTCATACATACTGGTCGTGCATTTGATTTCAGTGGTATCCCCAATACTAGCATACTTCTAGGTCAGCACCCTTCAGATCCGTATGTTCCCAAGCAGACATCCATATATTTTGAAAATAACTGCTTGTCCTTTTCTTTGATCTCCGGTCTTAGATACTTATTCATCTTTATTAGCTTAGGATTTGATTTTGAACCCAAATTCCATTCTTCTATTTCTTGATCATCTAGTAATAACGAGTATGGTATTTTAGTCTCTATTCATCTAGCTAGTGATTCAACTTCTTTTCCTATACATATGTCAACTGCATACTCATTGTAAGGGTTATATGTACTAGCTAGATCCTCACCTCTACCAACCAATACCCTATTGCTTTCTGGTGCGTGAGCATTCTGCTGCCTATTTTTTGTGTCCACCTCATCTAGTCTAGCTTTCCCAGTTGTCTGGCTTTCTTCCTCTCATGAAGGACTTTTTTTCAAATTAAGTGGTCTTTTCCCCTTGACTCAATAACATTATCCAAGTACTAGTGTCTTTGTTCTTCTACTCTATTCTAATCTAGAACCGCATT
Source organism: Adiantum capillus-veneris (assembly GCF_014529385.1). NCBI lineage: Eukaryota > Viridiplantae > Streptophyta > Polypodiopsida > Polypodiales > Pteridaceae > Adiantum > Adiantum capillus-veneris. The sequence continues at coordinate 4,748,791 of NW_028221436.1, forward strand.
GAGGTCTATTTCAGCTATGGAAAAGAGATTTATTGATGCTAGCATCCCTTCTATCTGTGTTATTGGTTTTAATTTGGATTCTTTTATTGGGCCTTGTATGATTAATCTTTGGCATGCATAATCATGTATGGCTCCCACACTTATTAGCATGGCCTTACTAAGAGCATACTATACGCACCTTGTACATCCAAAACCAAAAAACTAGTTTTAAACATTTTGATCGAAAAGTTCTTAATTAGACCACTACCTTGGACAATACTTTGGTCTACCATTCTAATTTTTAAAGGATCATGCTTCATCTCCTGAATTCCTAATTTCTACCTGAGGTGCTCCTGTAGAATATTCACTCTAGCACCACCATCCAAAATGACACCTATTAGTGGTTCCCACTGCTTTTTGACCTTGCAGTCAATTTGAATGAATGGTATTTTATTATCCTTAATTTTAGATAGATCGATCACCAATGCATCTGGCTCTATCTTCCTCTATCTTTTGTTGAATTGGCAAATTCAGGTAATATAATTCTCATATCATGAATTCATTAGTCAACTTCTGGATTCTTTCACATACTTTAATATATATCTCATCTTGTTTGTTTCCAAAACTACTATATGAATTGGACGACCTTCCCTTTGTAAAACTACCTTCACAATGCCATGCCTCTGCTGATAAATTCTTTTTAGGAGATTCAGATTGTTGCTGCTAAACATTTTTTGTCTCTTAGTTGATGGATCCTTTTGTGGACATTCCGATTGTTGATGCTGAATATTTTCTATCTCCAAAATTTTTAATCATCTTTTGTACTGAAAATGCATAATTATTTCTTTATTGCAAGTTGACAAGTGAAAAAAGAATAAGTGAGATATGAAATATGCAAAATTATAGCATAATTATGCACATTTTATTATTAAAGTGCTCTTTATGAGCTGTGTTCATCGGTGGTTAGTGACCATAGCTTATAAAGAGAAATTTAATAATAAAATGTTTTTATAATATGCTATCTTTTTGCATAGTCCATAGATCACTTATGTTTTTGCCACCTGTTAGCTGCAATAAAGATATATCACTCTTGCATGTACTTATTTATAGATTTCTTGAATGCTCAAAATGATTGCAGCCCTTCTGTCCGGATGTATAATGACCATAGCTCATAAAGAGAACTTTTACCATATGATGCTTATACGTGTCCTATTCTTTCACATAGTCTATAGCTCACTTATGCTTTTTCTATCGTAAAATGCAATAAATAAATAATTATCCATTTTCATTACGTCTTTTGGTCAATTCCACCTTGACTTTTAAAATCTCTTCCTCAGGATGCTCCTAGTTGCTAGCACCCTTTGTACCAGATTCAAAAGCTAAGGTTCCCGCACTTCCTAAGATTTTGAAGCTTTTGGCAAAAGCCTTTACATGGTTTTGGCTACTCTAGCTTCCTCTGCTCCAGATCCTGAGTGATCTGAGTTGCCAACTCTACTCCTGTCACTCATCCACTTCTTTGGACTTTCCCTTAGCCTTCTAGATGACTCTCTGTTTCCCTCACGTTTGAGCCTCTTCTCTTTGCTTCATTTGGCTAGATGGCTCATCTGGTAATTTCTCATATTTTTCACAAGTGTAGCAGCTGAAATTATGTATGGTAAAGTTAGCTCTATTGCTACCAAAAAATTTGATAGCATCCTGTTCTAGCCATATTATTGGTATTATCTCCATTGTCTATGTTCTCATATAGCCTCTCTTACTTGACTAGTTCCAAGGTTGTGGAGTCATCATGGAAACATCTTTTCTTTCTTTGAAATGATGTATTTTGATTTTACAATTATTCTACATGTGTCCAAAATATTTTCAATAAGTTCATTGGTAACATTCATCAGACTAATGTTCTTTTGATTTACATTTCATACAATTGGTCTCTACTTTCTCTAGTGAAGCTATGTTCTTAGAGATCTCAGAGATATGCTTGGGCAATTCTTCAATCTTCTTAGTCTAGGTTCCCTTCTTTCTATGCTTGGATGTGTCTTTTAAATCACTATATGAAGAGCTGAATTTGGTTTACAATCCTTCAATAGATGACTCATTGGAAGTGGAACTCTCTTTTTCTTTTTTGCCCTTGTTCTTTTAGATTGTTGCTCTAGTTTTAGAGCTCTTTGCACTGGATCATTAAAATTTTGGGATGGTGTTGATACCTCTTATTCTCTTAATTTCTTATATTTGAACCTCAATCAAAAAACATGCGTGCATGCGTTTTTTTAATGGTGCCTCATTCAGCTGCCTGGCTAGTTTCTTGATTTTGTCGACATAACTTCTAAACCCTGCCTTGTTTGATTTTGTCCAATTCATAGAGCATATCCCCATCTCTGTAGTTTTCACTATACCCTAGTTAGAAAGTCTTCTTCAACTTACTATAAGTTTTGAGCTTGTAAGCTAGATAACTATAGTACCATTTCCTTCCTGTATCCTTCAAAATTTGTGAAAAATACTCTGGCCAATCATCTTCATTGATGTCCTTCAGATCAACATACTACTCAAAGGCTTTATATGTGGACATCTAGATTCTCTCTTTGATTGCCTTTAAAAGTGAAAAACACAATTATTAGATCATTGCACCATTCACCATGCCTGATCTATGATGGTTTGATTTCTTTTTTTGATGCTTGGATGTAAATTTGGGAAACACAATTTTCAGATCACTAGACCTGTTACTCGTGATGCTTATTTGTAGTTTGGAGGGTTTCCAAATCCATTGTTGTCTTTGCAGTTAGTTTACCCAATTCTTGTTCTTTGAATTCCATGGCTTCTTTGTATGGCTCGACACATATAATTGGCCAAGTCTAGTCTTTCCTCACAGAGTCGTAGACGTCTGTATACACTATGTAGATTTTGGTGGCGAGCATAGATTTCATCCTTCATTTTGTCTATTACATCGTGGACATACTGTGTGTATTCATCTATGTCCTCTAAATTGTCCATTGTTCTTGTGTTGCTCGCTTTTGGCTAATCCGTTTGTGTGTCTTGAGTCTCAGCCATTGGCGCATTTGGTTGGTTGGCTTGAGGAGTTGGTGTGGTTGTGGGACTGGTTGGTTTAGTCTCTTGTTCCTTGACATCTTTGTTGAGTGGTTTGGAATCATGTTTTAGATTGGTAGCAATGCGAGTGGTTTCCTCTGGTGTAGTCTCCTACTGTGGTGGTGTATTTGTAAGAGAGAAGTGTGCAACTTCTGTAGTATTAGGGTTTTCTAATTCTTTGGGTGTACCCTCCTGAGTATGTGTACTGTCTTCTTCTTGTGCCTGGGCTTGTTCTCTTTGTCGTTCCTCTTTATGGTAGAGATCTTCTAGGCCAGCCCGAGGGTCATCCTTTTCATTGAACATTGGGTGTTTAGTTCGGATTTTGACTCTTCTTGGAGATGGTTTTCACTTTTCCTCAAAATCTCCTCTGAGCCCTCTTTATAGCTCAGAAGCCGCCTTCTCTCTTTTGAGTCTTGCTGTCCTTTGTGCTGGTTCTTCAATAACGACTATCGGCCTATGTTTCTTGGTCTGATTTACTTCATCCACTTTAGATTTCTCTTTCTCTTTCCTTTTTCTTTCAAGAGGAGTGCCCTCCTCTTCCTGCACTTTCTCTTCTCTGTTACCTTCTTCTTTTGCTGTTGCGAATGTGGGTGCTTGAGTTGGTACACCGACTAATCGAGTGTGTAATCTTGCCGCCACTGGTGGAGCCCGTATTTGCACTTTTGGCTCCTCATCGGTCTTGTTGAGCAACCATAAATTTTGCTATGGGATGCTGGTAAATGCTCTACGTCTTGGCCTATAGCGTGATAGGCAATTCTGGTGAGCACTTCTGGAGCTCTTAAAAATGTGATGTTCTCTGGATTCTTCACATGAGTGAGGGTAGTGTAGATGTATTGTGAGTGGTACACTTTTTTCATCCCCACTTTCTTTGATGCTTGAGTGAAGGTGGAAGCCACAACATGGTTGGGAACTATTTACCTTGGTGGTCTCTTGGTAGTGAAGTGAAAATGTTGGTGATAGAGCCGCAACACCTGCTCTATTTTCCTTTGCTTCAACTCCCAAAAGGAGGATGATTGACTGGTGAAACTACCATTGGTTGGTAACTGTCCGTCCCTCATTGGTTTTCCTCCTTTTTGAAGCTTGAGTGCTTCTACCACTTGGTCCTCTGTTATGTGAACTTTGATAGGAGAGCCATTGAGATCAGATATGGTGGCTTGTCCTTCCTCTGTGATACTCTAGAAGAGTTCATATGCTCTTTTGTAGTCGACGTCGCAAGGGTCCATTTCTATGTAGTCCTTAAGGCCAATATTTTCCCTAAGTGGTCGGACTACCTATTCTTTGATGAGGTCTTGAGATTCCCTTGGTAGCATATGTACTTTGACTTTGTTTCCATGAGCACTCTTGAATGATCCGTGGTAGATAGTGACAATGTTGGCTATCCAATTGTTCTCTTACCAACTTGGTTACATTTGCCTCTCTCAAGAAGTCTTCCTATAGCCAATATAGTGGGAGTTCAACAAATTCTCCTTCATGGTATTTTTCTTCAGAGCTCCCAAGATAGATGAGAGATAATCTGATAGTGTATGAGCACATCGAGAGATTAGACAATTCTAGCAAGTTACAACCAAGTAGCATAACTGAATAAGCAAAAATGAGCCCTAAAAATTATAATTTTGGCAAAGTCTATCTTTGACGCGCCTAAGATGCAAATGGGTGTAGGTGCATGCAAAATGATGTGAAATGGATTGTATAGAATATATAAGTGTTGGTGGTGATCTGAAAGAATCTTGAGAGTTTTTGACTTTTATGATGGAAGCTATGAACAATTATATGTCCGCTAGACCGCATTCTGTACTTTTGGTGATTGACCAAGTGAGGATTTGTCAAACTTGATGGAACTTGGGCAAGTGTTTAATGTGACCACTGTGAACATATCTGTGCATCACAGATACAAGTTAGTCTCTTTCATTTCCATTTCTATCTTAGGTGCACCTAAGATAAAAAGAGGGTGATTTAGGGCCATTTCTTATTTTTGGTGCTATGATGGATCTTATAGCAAATATCATTGATAATGGGTGAAGTTGGGTTGATTTGGAAAGGTAAAAGTGAGATTGGGACACAAATGGCTATGGGATGTGTCATAGTGTGTTTTATGAGTATCTTGCATGAAAAATATGTTGTAGTGTGATGTAGTACTTGTGATGGGGAAGGAAAACATGCTCGTGTAGAAGTGGTTGCCAAAAAATGGTGCCATGCTAGTGATTCATCTTTGGCGCGCCAAAGATGGAAGTTACCCTTTATTGCATTTTAGGCCTTGCTTTTGCCCTATCTAGCTTCTACTAGGTCATTGATGGTTGTTGGAACCCTTGGTTTGTTTCTTGGTAGCTGATGTATTTCCCGATGAGATTGACCGTCTTCTGTTGAGCAAGGTTTGACTTGGAGTCACTAATCACTAATTACTTGCTCCTGGAGGTTGGTGGAGGTTCGATATGGTGTAGAGAGTGTCCCCCTTGATTTTCAGGTGAGTCGGGTCAAGATTTTGATTTGTGGTGCAAAATGTCACTTTGCGGAGTGATTATGGTCTTTTTGTCCTTTACTGATGACTGAGACCCAGTTGCACCCCTAAATCTCCACAGTTCCTTAATATGATGGCCTCAAAGCATTTGTAAAATCTGGTCCCCATCTGACTCCTTTATCTTCGACATGCCGTAGATGCTAAGTCAGATTTTTTGAAGCTTTTTGCACTTTGGAGCTTAGCAATGTGTTGTCCCCCTAGTGATTAGCCTTTGGTTCAGTTTTGGTGAAATTTGGGTGTCAGGTGTAGCCGGTGTTACCATTTTTACCCCTAACCGCTCCCAGATTGTCATGTGTTGTTGTATTGTAGCTCCTGTGGTTGACAATGTGGTGATCAAAACACTTCTAGATGTAGTTAGGAACTTATCCCTCATGGTTGGGGTGAGTAAGAGTCAATAGACACTACGTAGGAGAGCGTAGAAGGTCACCAAAATCCACCACTCAGAGCTCCTTCTCTAAGGTCTAGAATGTAAATGAGAGAAATATTGGCCTATGGGGCTATACATACCTGGACTTTCCCGATGCCTCCTTTCAATTACCTACCCAATGAGCTCATCAGGTCTAAGTGCAGACTCTTGGATTGAATTTTTTTGAAAAGTGACATCTCTCGATCATTCTGTCGTGATTTGCCTAAATGACTAGTTGGTGAAAAAGGCCGCTGAACTTTTTGATCCGATGAGCTTTAAATTTTTTCAGACTCTGCCCTTGAACTTTGAGATTTGGCGTTTGAAGTTGAAATCCAATTTTGACATTCTTGCTTATTTATTTTGGATTTTATTAGCTTCATCAACAAAAAATTAAAGAAAAATAGCTAAATCACTCAAAAAATTTTATTTGATACTAAAAAAGCTCTAAACCACTTGCACTCTTATTATTCAATCATATTTTTATGCATTGCTCCTATTTTTCATTATTTTGATCAAATTATATGCTAACAATTAAAATTATACTATATTATAATTATTGGAAGATATGTACAATATATAGACACACCTAGGGTTATCAAATGGAAATCCCCATTCATCTCATTATTAGGGCAATCACTTAATTGGTTTTAAAAAAATCAAACATTAACAAACAATTACTTCAAATCATTGGCCTTTTTACTTTCCAGATTTATATGTTTTTGTTCTTTTTCAATTGTTTCCTTGTCTCCCCCCCTCCTGGCTTCAAATCAGCTTGGGTTCTGCAGTGTAGAGGGTAGAAAGTTGTGTCTAAGCATGGCCCTGATTGGCCCTATTATGCTATGGAGGTCAATGAAAATAAACACATTATGACATGCAAGAAGTGGGTCTTGAGTATGGCACTCAAGGGTTTCTGATGTCGAGGTATCCTGTTGCTTGAATATTTTGAAGAGAAAATTCACAACAATTGAGCTTGTTCTTTGATAGTGCGATATGCATTGTCCGCTGTGTGTTGCTTAGATACAATGGTCTCTGTGGGAGTGCCTTGACTTTAGGTACCCACTTATGTCTGAGTGTAGCCGGCTTGACTCACTGTGGGGTCTTCGGTACCCATTGTTGAACTTGTTCGGCATATTTTTTTGGTTTTCTTGTGGATGTACTTTGCTTACTTGGCTGCCATATCCATGTCCTCTTAAGTAGCGATGACCTATATTGAGCATTTGGATGTAATATTTTTTCTTTAAAGTTGTCACTGATGTGTAGCAATATTTTTGGCACCCATACTTGTTGAGGTTAGTTCTTGAGCTCGCTCTTGGGCACCCAGATTTGCTTGACTCCTTTCATAGGTTGTCTAGAAGCAGACTTTAATGGAGTAGTGATCGTATTTATGACTGATGACTTCTGTTTCCTAAACGGGAAATTATAAAAAGATCCTTTTAATTCTTCCTTATTGTATACAAACAATATTCGTAGTTGTCCGCCTTTAAGTGTGAGGTCCAACATTCCAACATCCCAATCTTGTACTGCTTTGTAGGTTCACATCTATGGAACCCTAGTATTAGGTCTTCATTCATGTGTTCATCCACAGTACATATGAAAGTATGCAGACAAGAAAATCCAAAAATCCATGAACCATAATATTCAAGGTAATTTTTTCCAGTGTCGGAGTGATTTGTTTGTTACAGCCTTTGACAGTGGCTCGATAGTACTCAAGTGGTTGAGTTGTTGCCTTGAGATAAGTTGAGTAGCTGACAGCATTGCCTCAAGCTCTTGTGTTTGCTAAAGATTTCACTTCGTATCCCTCCTTTAGAATCACGTTGATCAACATATCAAGACCATCCATCCATTTGTCATCAGTCTCTACCTCATCCTCAATGATGCACTGAAGTTGGAGAGTATTGAGTGGTGCCGATTGTAGAACAGGTTGCCTCTTGTAGCTTTTCATTTTAGAATCCAAATGCGGGCCTCCTCTTGAGCCTGGTCTATCATCTCTTGTCGTTTAAGCTTTCTTTCCTTGGCTGCGTTCTTTGCAAAAGCTCATTACTCAAGGGAAGATTGTATTTACAAAACCGACATCCACTAATCCAATTTGCCATAATTTATTTGTCTAATGTAGCTAACTTAATTTGCCATAATTTATTTGTCTAATGTAGCTAACTTAACTGCACCGCTTGGTGAAAGATCTTCAACGACAAAAGGACCGTGTCTTTTTTTCCTGCATTTAGGTACATGTTGTTTCAACAAATATACTAGGACTAAATCCCTTGGTTTGAAACCTTTGGTCAGCAACTGTGAGTCAAAAAGCTGTTTTTCTATTTTTGTTTTTGCATGTAGATGTGAGCAATGGATGCTAATTGTTGCCCATCTAATTGTTCCAAATCTTCAAGCCATTCAGACAATTCATGTCTCGTCCATTATAACTCAATAGTAACTCTGAGGTTGAATAATAAGAATTCCAATGGCAAGATCGCATCCAGGCCATATACCAAATTAAAAGGAGTTGTGTTTACAGCTGTTTTGAAGGAAACTTGATAAGCCTATAAGACAAAATGAAGATGCACTTCCCAGTCTGTTCTACCTGAATCAATAATTTTATTTAGTACATAGCTTATAATTTTTTTTTGTATGTTCGGCTTGACCGTTCGCTTGAGGATGATAGGGAGCAGATATATTATGGACTACCATGAACTCGTCTAATATATATTCTATCGGCTCATTAAGAAAATGCAATCCACGATCACTTACAAGCTCAATAGGAAGTCCATACCTAATGAATACACATTCATACAAGAATGCAAAAGTGGTTCTAGCACTGTTCTTCTTGGTGGCCCGTGCTTTAGCCCACTTGGTTAAGTAATATGCGACCATAATAAAATATTGTGCCTAACTTCTGTAAGCTGGTGGTTGTATTGGTTTCACAAAGTATGTACCACACTTAGCAAATACTCATGCCATCATAGGTCGCAATGGCATATTATCGACCCTTGTCGGTATTTTTGCTCTTTGACATGCATCGCATCTTCAAACAAACTCTTTTGCGTCCGCAAATAAAGTTGGCCGCTAGATTTCTACCATCAATATAGCTTTGGTTGTGGTTTCATGAGAGAAGTGATCTCCTACTAAACATGCATGTGCTTGTTCTAAAATAGGAAGATATTCCTTCTCATTTATGCACAGTCTAAGATGTTATCGATATAGCTGGTTTCCAATCAAGACATAGTTTGACGGCTTTCGTTTCTATTTCTCTCCTTCATCTTTTACTCATGTTTTCAAAAAGATTCTATTGGTTAGATATTCTAACAGGTAACCACTCCACTATGGTATGGCTGCAATGTGGAAAAAATGTGGCATGGGGTATGGCGGCTTTTACTTTACACTGAGAGCACTCATGTACATATTGATGAACTTCCTTCTTTATAGTAGGCTAATAAACCTACAACCAAGTTAATCGTTGTAAGGTTTGGTCGTGTGAAAAGTGTAGTCCTACTATTGTGGTATGTGCTTGACTCAAGTAGGCTTCTTGTTCCTTCAGATTGATGCACAAGAGCAAGATTGATTCTAGTCTTGTTTTCTTGATACAAACGTTTCACCAGCAACTGATACAATGCGGATTGCTCAATCAAACGTCGTGTAATCCGTATTTGAGAATCTACTTGCACGATGGTCATTAGGGTCACAAGGTCTACTGACCATCTAGGAATCTTTTACACAGAGGACATATATGCATCTGATAAATCATCATCTACCCCTTAGGTTCTTCCTCTGTTGTGAGTCTCGACAGATGATTCGCTCTTTGTTGCATGGTGCCTTTTTTAGCCACCACTGTGAAGTCAAATTCAGTGATGAACCATCTTACTATCCTTCCAGTATTGCAAGGTTTATTTACCAAATAGAGTAAGGCTTGATGATCTACAAAAAAACCAAACTTGTTGGCTAGCAAGTAGTGTCAAAATTTCTTGACCGAATAAACCATACCAAGGCCTTCTCTTTTCGTGGTTGTATAATTCTTTTCTGGCAGGTTTAATTATCGGCTAGCATAGGAGATAGAAAAATCCATGGTCCCCTCTCTTGGCTGAGCTAAGATACAACCAATAGCAAAACTTGAAGCATCGACATATATGAAATACCTTGTCCTAGTCGAGAGCTTTCAGAATCGGTGTTGGGATCAAAGTTTCCTTATGCTTTTGAAATGACTCTTTACATTCATTGGTTCATTCAAAATGAGTCATAAGACTATAAATAGGATTAGCAATCACGACATACATATAGATAAATCTACAATAGAAACCACAATGTCCCATAAATACCTAAGCTCCTCCAACTGTTGTTGGTCTAGCCATCTCAACAAAAACTGCTACCTTTTTCATGTGTGGCTATGCCATTTTTTTAAGGCACCACAACAATCTATCTCATAGATGAACTCTGCTTCCTTGAGTTTTTCTATCTCTTCTTTGATTTTTTTGGCAAAGGTCTCATTATATGTATATGGTCCTCATTTGGTCTTTGTTGAGTTGGCTTGGCATCATCTCTCATAGGGATGGTATGCTAGCATATTGTAGGATCCACTCCTTTGAGATCTCTATATGACCATGCAAAAACATCTCTATACTCCTTCAACGTCCCTATGAGAATCTCTTCTTCTTCTTGCGATAAATCCATAGCTATATATGCGTCTCAGATCTTCTCCAGGATCTGCTAGGTTGATTTGTTTCGCATTTTTCGGACCTTCATAGGATTTTCCCGGTTTTGTTGACTGTCGTAATGGTTGCTTGAGAACAATCTTGCGATCTTGCAAAGTGTACTTTTTATAGTGAGATAGAACATTGATTTCTCCATGTTTATCACTATCTAATTCCATTTCTATTGTCCAAATCTCACTCAAGGTCCTTTTCAACTCTTTGTATTTAGCCTTATACTCTGTTTTTGTCATTAGACGCTCTTTTTCCTTGGTTGTTTCACGTTTGTAAATTTTTGATTTCTTATGGGTTTGTCGCTCTTTAAGTGCCGATTCGGGATACCTTCCAGTGTTACTTTGTCTTTTATGCAATCCACGGCGTTTACTTTCATTAAGAATCGAGTTTTGGTATTCAACGGTTGTTTTGTGATATTCTTTCTCAAGTTTTTTTCTCGCTTTCTATGGTATCTCTGTTGATGTCTCCGATGTTGATTTGGGAACTCAAGAAATCTTTCTTCTCCTCCTCGGAGTAGAAATTTGGCCCTTACATGCTCTTTTTTTTAGTCCGATTCTTCCGTTGTAATTTTCTCTTCTTCCAACTTGTGTGTGGCATCATAGTAGTGATCCAAAAAGACTATTGCTCCTCAATCATCTCAATGAATACCATTGGGATAGGGACTATGTCATAGCGTTTTTCATCACAAAATTGTATAGGTGTTGATTCATTAACACATACATCCATTGTGGCCAAGATCTGAGTCCATTCAAAGGGTTCAGAAAAATATTTAGGGAACAGTTCCGGTATATATTTGTGTTATTCACCTCCCTGTCTAGATCGTAGTCTTCCCTTTGCAAACTCGCTGACAATGAGAAGTCTTTTTGTATCTTTGAAGATAGTTTAGTCTCTACAGAGCTCTCAGAGTCTAATTCTTATATTGGTGTCCTCAAGAAATCCGTGTAGGAATGATCTTTCAAGTTTACTCGAGTGATTGCCCCTACTTGTTTCAGATAGAGATAATCGTTGCCCTAGTTGTATTTATCTCATAAATGTTCTTCCCAAGATGATTTCATAGTTGAGTTTCTTTCAAAAATCTACAATGGCAAAAGTGTGTTGGTAGTCAATTCCACAAAGAAGTGACTATCACATTCTCAAGTAAGCCCATTGGTTTTTCTATGTGTCCATCTGCAAAAATTGCAGTTTCATTCTTGTTGTTTGCATGATTACCGGTTTTTCCCAAGATTCCCAGATAGCTTTGGTTGCTATGGAAATGCTTGCAAATAGCCATGATAGTTATATCATTGTAATTGTAATGTACTAGAAGGGTAGTGGTTCCATCATTCCCTTTGCAGTAGTCCCCTACTTTGTTTATAGGCAATGACTTGACAATTTTAGTTTGTAAATCTTTGCTTTCTAATTTTTCCAAAGTCCGTTGAGATGCTTCTTTTAGCCCCATCTTCTCCATGGTGGTTCGTATATCTCCCCACAATTGTGGTTTTGATTTCATTAGTTCTTCTAAGGTGATTGTACACTAAACTGGTGTTGACATAATGGATTGTATATTAGCCACATCCAAGGTCTGTCTTGGCCTATCTAGTTAGGTTTTTTTGCAGACCCTTGATTTCTCTTCATTCTCTCCTAAGTATCTAATGATAGCGTTCGCAAAATTCCAGCTTTCAAAAAGCCTGACTGCTCGAATCCCCAATCTCCATATAATGATTGTTTATCCAGTTCCAAGGGGAACCTCTCAAACTGAACTTCCTCAATTGGAGCTGATTTCAAGGTTATAATCCCATATTTTTCTTCTCTGTCTCTTTTCCATAGGTAGTTCAACCAATCTCCTTCAACTATCGGCACCTTGTTCCATCCTTCCTCATTATCAGGAACTTTTAATTTAGGTGATGGTGCTTTATCATTTGCCATGTTTCTCAACTCGTCCTTTTCTTGAACTTCTTCCTTCATGGTTTCAGTCTCATTTTTAGCCGTTTTTTTTGCAACCTCCTGTTGTGGATTTTATTTTTCCATCATGGTTTGTGTGATTTGTATACAAGGTTTCTGTAAGCTTCTAGTCTAACTGCTTCCATATCTAGTGCTCGATAATTTTTCTATTGATTTTCTAGGATTTGACCTGCTTTCAAACCAGCTTGGAAAGCCTCCAAAGCTACATTTATTGGCTCGTAGATTCGGTCGACTAGTACTAATCCAACCGATTCAATTTTGGTTCCTTGAATTTGGTTGAAGGAGTCTGAATTTTTTCTTCTATTTCCTTCCGTATCTTTTCTTCACTCTCTTTTCGTTATTTTTGTCTCTTAAGTTCGTACCTCTTGCATATTTCTTTCTTGGAATTTTTAGAGGATTTATTGGATTTGTCAGATACACTTGCGTTTTTTTTGCTTGTTCTCCTTATCTTGGGCTCTAGTCATCACTTGAACAAGAATTGTTGGTCTGAACATCAATGCAATACGTACGCGAGAGAGACGAGAGATTGAAGAAACAGTAGACAATCGTTGAGCTGCTACAGCAACGCTTACTCTTTATTATCTAAAACTTAGGTCTTAAAGTTATAAAAATTGGCTTCTTACCTTAGCCAAGGTGTAAAAAAGTATTTCTCACTAATTGGGGCTTAGTATAAGGTTAAGAGACTGCAAAGAATTACAAACATGGAAGCCATTGGCCCCTTTAGACTCACTAGTACTCAATAACATTACTACGTCTTTGGACTTGCAGGATTTTTCAATAATAAAATGGGTTTGATTACAATGATTACGCTTGAAAAAATGTGTGGGGTCCTGCTTGATGCTCTTCTTTTTCTCTTGTTAGCTGAGAAACTAACAGAGTGTCTTTCAACTTTGTCTCAATGTTGTCTTCTTGAATGTGTTGACTGTTGAGAGGCTCAATGCTCCTTACGGGCCCCTCTTCTCCTTGAATTGGCATCAATTTCTTCAGTCTAAAAGTGTGATTTTTTTATCAAAGTCCTACTTTGATTCCTTAGCTAGTGTGCTAATATTGTCCTAATTCATAGTAAACATTATAGTGGCATTCTTTCCTCGTACTAGATGATGTGGAGGCATTGTGAATGGCTAATTGACTGTGAATTCTAAGTAGGAGATTGGTTCTTGTCAAGAGCTTTAGCTCATCACCATGATCATCAAAATGGAATGAGCTAGTCATCTGAAACTATTTTAGGGTCAGAATGTCAGATTCAGATGCCATATATGAAGTCAGATTAGGTTACCAAAATCAAACTTCAAAAGATGAGATTGAGAATTGAGACAAACAATTGAACTGAAATGAAAGACTTCAAATGCCATAAACTAAGATAACTTGAAGTGTATATTAGATTCATAGGCTAGTTTAGAACTAAAAACTTCAAAAGTACAAGTGTATAGCACTTAGTATCCAAAAGAACTATAAAACATCTAGCGACTAGAGTTGCAAGAGTTCGAGTTCATTGATTTCAAAATTGGAATCAATGGGTCCTATTTATAGGTGCCTGCACTAGGGTTTGACTGGTTGCACAATCATATACGGTCTAGTAACTACCGATAATTTTTTAGATAACTTGTCTAGATAAACCCTTGTGCAAGTTATCTCTGAAGTTAGTTCCCCCACCTTCTACACACATATACTCTCTCTCTCTCTCTCTCTCTCTCTCCTCTCTCCTCTCTCTATATATATATTATATATATATATATATAAATATATATATATATATATATATATCTTGATTTTTCCTTGTATGTATTTATGTTCCTCTCTATCTGCTTCTTACCCTATCTCTCTCCCTCTCAATTGATCTCCTTGTTACACCTCTTTCTATCTGGCACCCCATCTCTATCTTTCTCTCCTCTATTTATTTCATTCCATCTTTGTATTTTGCTCTCTCCCTCTCTTCCTCGAACTCTATGTTGTGCTTACCCTTTATCTCTATCTCAATCTAATTGTCATTCTCTATTTCTCTATGTTTATATTTACCTCTTGTTCTCTACCTAGTGCTATCTATAACTTCATCTGCCCCTTTAACTCCCTATCACTCTCCCTCTCCCAGTTATCTCCTCTCTCTCTCTCTCTCTCTCTCTCTCTCTCTCTCTCTCTCTCTCACACACACACACACACACACACACACACACACACACACACACACACACATGCATAGTGTATGTGAGTCCCATGTGTAGCACTGCTTCCTCCCTCTTCTTTTAAGTCCCCTCTTTTTCTCATGCTTGTGCATGTTTGTGTGTGCTTGTTATATGCACATGTTTGTGTGTGCTTGTGCATGTTTGTGTGTGCTTGCTATATGTACATGTCAATAAATTTCTTTTTTGGATTTTATGTGTGCATATAAATATGTATGTGTGTCCTTGGTGTGTGTAAGTATATGGTAAATGTATGATTACATTTCATTACATTCATGTGTGTCTTCGTTGGATGTGAATATTTTTGTTCTTTAGGTGAGTGTATGAATATCTGTATACATGTTTACTGTGTAGATTTCTTGTGTGTATGCATGTTTGAGTGTGTGTGACAATTTTCACACAAGAATGTGCTTGCGGTGCATGTTTCTGCATGTTGTACGTAAATGTTTTAGGTGTTGATTATGTTTGTGCATGTCTTTTATGAATTTTTTTGTCTCATGTATGTGCATCTAATGAATGTGTATGCTTTCATGTGTGTACATGTGTGCAAGCTGCTTAGATATGTGCTTATTTTTCTCAAATGAGTGAATGCATGTGCACATACATGCTTTATGTTTGCATGCACATGTGTGTGAGAGTGCATATTTTAGATGTACTTTGAATAGTATTAAAATATATCAATGAATGCATTCTCACTAATATATGACCAAAAACACCCCTCTTTGGCTACTTCTTTCACCTCATTGTTTTCTTTATTTAGTTGTAAATATCTATGGATGTTGATACACCTTCATGTTTTATTGTATTTATCTACCATCTTACCTTGATTTTCTTGATTGTTTTCATTACCCTTGTCTACTTTCTATTGCTACTTTTTGCTTGAATCTTGAAATAATAAGTTATAAATTGTTGTAATGTACTAAAATTGTGCCATCAATCCCTTTGCATAGTCACTATGTATGTGACATAACAATTTTATTTGAAATCTTTGCTTTTAATTGACAAATGCGTTGATAGATCTTATGCATCTTCATCCATGGTGGTTTTGTATATATATAATTTGGTTAAAATTTAAGAAGTTTTCTACAATTAACAAACTGTAATAATGATTGTATATCACAAAATGTGTTCTTCCATCTATTAGTTTTTTGAGACGTTGATTTCATTCCACTAATTTCTCTAAGTATTTAATGATAGTTAAAATTCCAGTTTCAAAATCTGACTGCTAATAATGTTATATAAAATTGTTTATCCAGTTCAAGGGAATTAATGAATCTTAAATTGGAGCTGATTTATATTTATAATCATATATTTCTTTCTCTGTCTTGTTTATAGGTATTCAAAATCTGTTCAACTAAACGCATGTTCTCATCTTCCTCATTATCAGTTTTAATTTATATGGTGCTTATCAATTTGATGTTTAGAAAAACGTCCTTTTCTTGAACTTCTTCCTTCATGGTTTCATCTATTTTTAGGTTTTTTTTGCATATGTTGTGGATTTTATTTTTTGCATCTATGGTTTGTGTGATTTGTAATACAAGGTTTCTTAGCTCTAGTCTAACTGTTCCATATCTAGTGCTTCATAATTTTTCTATTGATTTTCTAGGATTTGATGCTTTTAATAGCTTGGAAAGCCTAAGCTAATCATTTATTGCTTAGATTCGGTACTAGTATAAGAACGATTCAATTTTTTCCTTGATATTTGGTTGAAGGAGTCTGAATTTTTCTTATTTTTTATCATTTTTTCATCTTTTCTTATATTTGTCTCTTAAGTTCGTACTCTTGCATATTTCTTTCTTGAATTTTTAGAGGATTATTGGATTTGTAATACAATTGCTTTGCTTGAATCCAAATCTTGGGCTCTAGAAACAGTTGAAAAGAAATTGGTGAACATAAATGCAATTAGCAGGAGACATAATTGCAAAAACGGAGTTTAGTAGCAGCCACAAGAAAGGCTTAGCTTATATTCTAAAACTAAGGTCTTAAAGTTTAAAAATTCTTCTTCTTCCTCCAGATTTGAAAAGTATTTTCAAAGGTTAGTTATTTTGTTTAGAGATTACAAGAATTACAAACATACCATTACTTTAACTAATAGTACTCAAAACATTAAGTCTTTGTTAATTTAATAAAAAGCTTTTATTTATTTATTCTAGTATGTGTTAGAAATGGTTGAAGTCTCTCACTCTTGTTAGTTAGGAAATAACCATCTTCTCAACATGGTCTCAATGGTCACTTAATGTGTTGACTGTGAGAGGTCAATGCTCCTAGGGGCCCCTTTATTTGAATTTTATAATTTTTCTCAAAGTAATTTCATATCAAAGGGTACCATAAAATTAGAATTGAAATATTTCCTAATTCATAGTAAATTAAAGTGTATTTTATTATCTAGATATATAGGCATTGTAATAGATAAATGACTGTGAATTTAAAAAATGTTCTTTCAACGCTTTAGCTACACCATTTCATCAAATGGAATGAGCTAGTCATCCCCCCCTATTTTAGGGTCAAATGCAGATTTCAGATGCCATATATGAATCAGATTAGGTTACCAAAATCAAACTTCAAAGATGAGATTGAGAATTGAGACAAACAATGAACTGAAATAAAGATTAAATGGAAAATAAGATAACTTGAAGTGTAATTTAGATTCATACTAGTTTAGAACTAAAAAACTTAAAAGTACAGTGTATAGCATTAGTACCAAAAAAAAAAACATCTAGGACTAAGTTGCAAGAGTTCGACATTTTTTCAAAATTGGAATCAATGGGTCCTATTTAAGGTATCCTGCTTTTTGTACTGGTTGCACAATCATATACGGTTAGTAACTACCATACTTTTTTAGATATTGACTAGATAAACCCTTGCAAGTAGAAGATTATTCTACACACAAACTTCCTTTACACAAACAAGACACTCTCTTACTACTCTCTCTATATAATATATATAATATTATAAATATATATATAATATATATATTTATTAAAACATTCTATATATGTATTTGTTTTTATTTTGTATTTAAGTATCCATTAGATTCTTATATCTCTCTCCCTCAATTGAAGTCTTGTTACACCCTTTCTATCTGGACCCTATCTCTATCTTTCTCTCCTATTTATTTCATTATCTTTGTATTTTGCTCTATTCTTCTCAAATCTATGTTGTGTTAATTTATCTTATCTAATAAATGTCATTTCTATTTCTCTATGTTTATATTTACCTTTGTTCTTACCTAGTGCTTCTATAACTTCATCTGCCCCTAAAATCTATCACTTTTCCCAGTTATCTTTCCTCTCTTTAGTCTCTTTAGTCTCTTCTCTTCTCAAACACACAAGACAACACACACACACACAACACACACACAAACACACACAAAATGCATATGTATTGAGTCCATTGTAGCATGTTTCCCTTCTTTAAGTGTTTTTTCTCATGTTGTGCATGTTTGTGTGTGCTTGTTATATGCAATGTATGTATTCTTATTTTGTGTATGCTTGCTATAGTACATGTAATAAATTTTCTTTTTTGGATTATTTTATTTCATAAAAATATTATTTGTCCTGTGTGTGTAAAGTCTATGGTAAATGTATAATTACATTTCATTTACATTCATTGTGTCTTCTTGATGTGAATATTTTTGACTTTGGTGAGTTATGAATATCTGTATACATGTTACTGTGACATTTCTTGTGTATCATGTTTGAGTGTGTGTGAACAATTTTCAACAAGAAATGTCATGCGTTGCAATGTTTCTGCAGTGTACAAATGTTTTAGGTGTTGATTATGTTTGTGCATGTCTTTTATAAATTTTATGTCTCAATGTATGTCATCTAATATGTTATGCTTTCCTGTGTGTAATTGTGCAAGCAGTTAAAAATGTGCTTTATTTTTTCTCAATGAGTGAATGCATTGCACATACATGCTTATGTTTGCATGCAATGTGTGTGAAGTGCATATTTTAGATGTACTTAAATAGTATTAAAATATATCAATGAATTGCTTCTCACTAATATATGACCAAAAAACAAATCTTTGCTACTTCTTTCACCTCTGTTTTCTTTATTTAGTTGTAAATATCTAAATGTTGATACACCTTCATGTTTAATTGTATTTATCTAATCTTACCTTGATTTCTTGATTGTTTTCATTACTTGTCTACTATCTACTCTTGCTAATAAAATTAATTCTTGTTGAACTCTAGTTAATTTGCCATAGAAAATGTGACTATGTAGTGAATAAGTTTTGATTTCCACATTTAATTGACAAGTGCAATGACTAAGAATGTCAAATGCACAAGGATTGGTCTTAAATATATAATTTGGATAAAATTTAAGAATTTTTCTTACTACATCTTAATGATAATGTTTCTCAAAAATGGTACATCTATGTAGTACACGATTGAGATCATTCCATAATTTGTTTAAAGATTTTAAGAAGTTTTTTCTACTGCAATCTAATGATATTAATGTTGTTTAAAATGTTATCAATGTAGTGACTAAGCATATTTTATATTAAAAAAAAAATATCCAAGTTTAATGGTATTTTTTCTTAAAATCGTTCATCTATGTAGTGACTAAACATGAGATATTCCACTATTGTTTATATGGTTGATAAATATGATGCATTTTAAGAAAAACCCATAATTCTTGCCTTATATGTAGATCAAGTAATGTTTTCTTTAATATAATTTTAATGTGGAATTGAGTTAATTGTAATAAGTTTAGCATGTTCATTGTAGTGTTTTCAAAGATCCAAGAAAGATATCTTCCAATTCTTATGAGTGTAAGTTCATTTTATAAGCTCAAATTGGTAATTTGGTAATTTATAGAAATCGTACAATTTTTAGCTATTTAAATTGAAATGGGTGAATAGATATTTTATTTTTAAATTTGAAGATATTTTGAATTACCTTTAAAATTATTTTCTTTATGTTTAGCCCATAAATATCAATGTACTTTGAATTCAAGCTTGAATAAAATCTTTCTGAAAAAGAAGACGAGTGGAAATAGAAATAGTGTTTCATATGAGTTTAATATCAGGGTATCATTTCCACAAATTTGTACTAGATCAAGTGGGTTAATGGGAAAGGATTGTATCTATTTTATTTGTGTATGTATCAAATTGGGTAAGGTTTCTTGAAAGAGTGCACCCATCGTGTAAATTAAGCATGATTCAAAGGTATTAATAATCTCTTGAACATATGTGATATAGGCTAATTTAAGGAGTGATTTTTATGTTGAGAGAATTTACAAGGTAGCCTTCATACCTAATGCTTAATTAAACTAGGCCATCTCCATTGTCTCCTTTGTCTCAACCCTTTCCTAGATCCCTTGGTGAATCGAAGTCACCTTAAAAGCATACTTACATTTGGTATGTCTACACCTAGCTCTAATGTGGCTATGACGTTATCTCCGGAGGTTCATCATTCAATACCCCCTATATAATGTGCGTTCATGGGGTATTAAAATAATCTCTCTTTTAATATGTTTGAATGAATAAAATGATTTTTTATTTTAGATTTTTTTTTCAAAATTGAATAAAAACCCATTATTTTAATGTATCTTTGTTAAATTATCTGAATTTTTTGCATTTCAAAGCCCCTCCTTTCGAACTCACATTATATATTAACATGATTACATAAAACCCCCCCTCCAGACGTTCTTTTCTTTGTTGAAGAAAATATTTATGGATAGCTATCAAGTACTTTCTTGGGATGAACTTGGATAGAAGCTTTGTATGGTCTTGCGGTTTCACTTAACAATCGGTTCTCTATAGACATTATGTATATATGCTAATCTTGGTAACACAACATATACTTTGACACTTGTAAAAAAGAGAGTGCGTTTGCGAATTCTACCAAAAACTTTCAAGCCAACATTATGATATTCTACTCCCATATACAATTCATTCGCATGACTATTTGGGTTAATGTCCAAAGTTATTATTATTAAAATATTTTGTATGGAACATCACCAAATTATCTTCTCTAATACTATAGGAGTATGACCATATCTAAGAGAAAATTTTGGTCTTTCATGGTCCTGAATGTCTTTGATGCACAAGAGTATTCGTATCATTGGATACTAAATTTTTGCATGATAATGCCCACATATGCTTTAGTCCCGTATGACCATATCTAAGAGAAAATTTTGGTCTTTCATAGTCTTGAATGTCTTTGATGCACAAGAGTATTCGTATCATTCGATACTAATTTTTTGTATGATAATGTCCACATATGCTTTAGTCCTTAGGGATTGGCGATACTATTGGTGCGATGGAGGTTGCTCACTCTCTCTTGTAACGTCATGACTCCACATTGATGATTGTTGAGTTGAGTGCAAGCATGGTGACAGCAGGGCATCATCTTCTTCTTTAACTTGAAGCAAATGTCATGTCTATGCAATTTGCCTTCAAGTAAGATAAGGAAGCGAGCACCATGGACACCCTTTCCAAGTTCACGTGTATGGGTGTGGATGCGAGAGGGAAGCCATGGGATCAGCTTCCCTCTATTGGGATGTAAAACAAGCTCCCTTTTTGGACCTATTGCTAGAGTGCATGGACCTTACCAAGTTTTTATAGAATTTGAAAAACCTAACTAAATTTTGCAGATATTAGGGTGAGAAAGTCTTAAGAGTAGGTTGATAATAAGGATTCTATCTGGGACGGGAACAAGAGTGGCACTAGCGAAGCAGGAGAAGTCGTGCATGGGAACCGACGCAAATTCGGAGGCGAAAACTGTAGCTTTAGTTTGAGAAGAGTGGGAGTAGGGATCTGAGCGTATAATTAATTAATGAACGCTCGGGTAGACCCAGTATGTTCTTGCAATACATGATACATCATTGTAGTTTCCTTACCTAGTATACTGAATTGGCTCAAGACTCAAGTGGACAACCTTGACACTAAGTGGGACCGTGCATTTATTAATAGGGGGGGTTAAGGGATCGACAAGCGGAAAGTGAAGGACGACCTCGAGGCACACTAA
This sequence comes from Adiantum capillus-veneris, assembly GCF_014529385.1. Classification (NCBI taxonomy): domain Eukaryota; kingdom Viridiplantae; phylum Streptophyta; class Polypodiopsida; order Polypodiales; family Pteridaceae; genus Adiantum; species Adiantum capillus-veneris. Next base: position 4,770,554 of record NW_028221436.1, read on the forward strand.
ACTGGCGAGCGCAAAATCAAGGCGGCATGGAAACTCCACTACCCTCTCACGATCCAAATTTGAACCATGACCTCGCGAATCGGGTTTTGTGTCACAAGGCTGACCAACTCACCCGGTGCACGTTGTGTAACCCCTCACGTTTTTATGAGGTTATATTGTGAGTTAACGCAGGCTACCCAGGTTTTGAGGTTTTAATTCGTGTCCGAGTTTAGATTTTAAATAGTTTTGTGTGGTTGCAATCACCTTGGCTTTCGTGCGTGAACTTCCATTGTGGATCCCTTACCGCTCCTTAATAAATGTGGGTGTTACTTAGTGCTGACAGCACAGCATGACAATAAACATGCTAGCTTGAATGTACTCTTTGATTTTTGTGCAAATTAATCATTTATGCACAATAGCTTTTCATAACTGCATTTAATGTAATGTAATTTGGAGAGTGTTTGAATATAACCACAAACCCACTTAGGTTAGGTTGTTCCTAAAACTTGTAAAGATATCCTCACATAATTACTAATTTGTGTTATGTTCTATACCAAAATAAAAAACTTGCACTAATATATAATTAATTTGTGGATTTAATTTTCACAGATTTGAAATGTTGTAAACACACTAAAAATAGTAAATACATGTGAATGAATATAGTAAAAATAATAAATACATTAGAATAAAATTCCCAAGCAAAGATTTTCTCATGGCCAAGGTCTAATGTATGTGATTTGATAGATTTAGTTGGTAGGGTGCCTCATGTGCTTGGGCAATTAAACTCAGAGTATTAACCATTTAATCCTTAAATTTAGAGTTGTCAAACTCAGAGTATTAACCTATTTAATGCCGTTAAATTTTTTTGCATCTTTATGCTTGTGCATGGTTGAAAAACTAATTGTCCACCAACTAGCATAAAAAAGCATTGATCTTGACATCCTCATTGTATAATGCCTCGATGCAGTGTTCGGAAAAATGTCTCAGCTTAATATCGTGCCATTTTCAATTTCAATAATGCCGGTTGATGGCAAGGGGAAAAGGAAAAATTCTGGCCCAAAATAGAGAAAAATAGTGTAAAACCCCAAAAATACCACTAAATTTTCTAAAACTTCATCATGGAAAACTCAAGGAAAGGAAATTTATATGTTTGAAAAATGATTTTTCCGAAATCATTTTTCCCGAACACTGCTTCGATGTGGATTGAATGCTGCAACTTAACATTCAACATTGCACATGATGCTTCTGACTACAATCAAACACTCTGTACAAAGAGGCAAAGGCATCTAGTAAAACATTGTAGTCTTGTCTCTAATGTAGATTGAACTCTGCAACTTGGCACCCTCATTGTACACGTTGTACATGATGCCTTGACTCCAATTAAACTCAGTTTAGCTCACATAAGCCTTTTCTGTTTGTGGACTAGAAGCTAAAAAAATGTATATCAGTGCTTCCTAATAAATTTGAGAACTTCCTAGTAGTATTTTTGTGAGCGATCAATTAAAAAGTTTCAACTACAACTAGATAAATTAGTGAGCTTCAATTACATCCATGATGGCCCAGTAAATGTCTAGGCGATGGCACTAGAGATTTGGGGCGTGTGACCCTCACAAGAAGTTTTGGACAAATTCTCGCAATAATTCCTACAATGTGACTTACCTCAACATCATGAGCTTCGGTGAAGGATCGAGGCACTGCATACCTAGCTTAATATACGATTGGGGACAGGGACCGTTGGCCCTGTTTGGGGGGGTTGGCGGGGGGGGGGGTGGTCCCGACCTCCCTACCCCCAATCGTACCTAGCTAGGTATGCAGTGCCTCTCGAGCAAAAGCTCATGACGTTGTGCATTGTATGAAAAACATTGTAAAAGACTCCGTTTTCCTACATATAAAATTTAATGATCTTCTTGTGCCTTGGTTTTGGAAGGTTGTCATACATCATTTTTTTTTTAACTAATCAATGTCCCTAATACCCTAATTGGTCATAACCCACAGCTAGGAAACAACTGAAAGTAGGAGAGGATGTTCTCTTCCGTAATTTATCACAAGAAATTTAAAAATGTTCTCATGTAGGAAAACGTCCTTTGCTCACTTTTTATCATACAATGCATAACATCATGATCTTTCTCAAGAGGCACCGCATACATATTCCCGTCAGTAATGGCGCGGTTTTCTAACCAGAGGGGATCTAGGGCCCAAGTTTGGGGACGTGATGTGCTTTAATCTCGGTGTCGATCACGCATTGAACTGGGGGTAGCTAGGGGTAAACTAGGGGTGAACTTCGGGGCAAAAATGGCGCCCAATCACTCTAGTTCACCCCCGCCTAGTTTCATGGGCCAACTCGTCGCGTCAGCAGCTGGGCCGGATGTATACCTCTCGGTAGCTAATGGACGAATGCAAGACTTTCTTCTTCACCGGCCACGAGACGACGTGGCTGTTGGCTGACATGGACGTTCATGCTCCTGGCCTCCAACCCCACTTGGCAGCATCGTGCCCCCAGGAGGCTCTGCTCTTCCTGCACCAGCATGGCGACATGCCCGACTTCGACATGCTTAGCAGGCTTAAAGTGGTAAGCACTGTCACACACACACACACACACACACACACACACACACACACACACACACACTCACACACACACACACACACACACACACACACACAGATCTACTTAGCTTTCAAGAATAAAGTTTTCCTTTGGAGGATTTGGACAGGGGCCTCCCTCTTGGAGAGCACTTAGCAAGGAAGAGGATGTCTGCAACTAGAACAACTAAACACCTGTTTCGGAATTGCCCTGTACTGCATGCCTTGCCTGGTGGGGATGTTTATATGATATATATATCTTTTATTGAAAGATTAAAGTTACAAAGTTCATGCTTTTATTTGGTGCAATCCAAACTTCATCCCTGGCTTGGACTTGTATATGTATTGGTTTTCTCAGAGTATGGATGCTTTCTTTTTTGTGGATTTCCAGAAACTCTGCTTTGTTTGATGGGCACAACTTTTGCAGTCTCGCTTTGCCTAGGAAGCTCATCAGGGATAAGTTGTTTGAAGACAGCCTAGACCCCGAGAGAGAGAGAGAGAGAGAGAGAGAGAGAGAGAGAGAGAGATTACCCATTAAAGCAAGGTATGAAACATCTAACATGCTTGACGTTAAATCCTGGAAACTTGTCTCTCTAAGTTGGTATAGAATGACATAATTAGGTACACTGGGAATTCTCTAGGGATTGAAAGTTTTCTTTGACAAAAGATATTCATAAAACCCCTCTACACACTATGAATTAAAGGGACCCCTTTTATTCCATAAACCTGTACTTAAAATAAATAAATAAATCACTTTTACACGTTCCCTCTTGTATATACAATTTTTTAACACTTTGAAATATAAAAACCCCTCCAACCAAACTCACGTGCTACACTTATATATTTTAAGGTGAACCCTTGGCCTTCTGACCATAAGGTTGTAAATATGGCCAAGGGTTCTATTTTACTATATAGTAAATATATATTTTACTATATATTGTAAATGAAAAGAGAAACTTGATGAATTGTGGGTCTTTTAAGGAGATCATCAGCTATATTAGAAAAACTACTTAAGACTTGGGGCAAAAGCATCAAGACAACGATGCCTGCCTGACTCTATTGTTCTTTGGAACTATTTTTGAAAGCTCGAAAACAAAAAGTAGTGGATGTCATAGATATTTGATATTGTATATATAACAGTAAATACATAAAGAGTTCTTCTCATGTACTAGTACATGGCTGTGGTCCTATAAGTTATGACCTAATGTGTTTCTAAAATAGTCTTGTGTTTCATCGAGCTAATTGAGTATAAACATAACTTGGGATGTAAGTGGAGGACATATCTACTTTGTTTGAAGCAGGTGAGTGTTATCAGGTTCAAGAAAGAGTATCTCAAAGCTTCTCAAAGTTTTTAATAGAGGTCAAGAAAGTTTCTAACATAGTGTATTTTTATGTGCAGTTAGGTATGATTCTATTGGAGTCCCTACGACTTTACACGCCTGCCACACTTCTTGCAAGAGAGGCTTTCTCAAGTATAAAGGTTGGAGATCTTGAAATTCCAAAGGGGTTATCGGTGTGGTACCTGTGCTTGCAATCCACCATGACAAGACCATATGGGGAGAGGATGCTGATGAGTTCAAGCCGAGCGTTTTTCAGAGGGAGTAGCGAAAGCTTGCAAAAATCAAATGGCCTTTATGCCCTTCTCTTTTGGACCTCGAAATTGTGTTGGACAAAACTTTGCAATGATGGAGGCTAAGATTGTTCTTTGCATGCTCCTTTCACAATTCACATTTCATCTCTCTCCTTCGTATAGACATGCTCCTATTTGTATCCTCACCTTGCAACCTAAGCATGGTGTGCCTATCATTCTTCGACATTTTAGACCGTGATAACATTAAATCTTGTCAAAACTATTAATTGTTGAACATGACTTGAGAGGCATCAATCTATACACTAAAGCTATACATCCTTAGAGAAAGCAATTTGTAGCTAGTGGCCATACTTTGTACAAATACAATGGACATGCAATTATACAATTTTCACTTATTGAGCATGACCGTGTGAAAGCACCAAGGGCCTTTGAAAGGAACAATCTGATCTACACTAATTGATATAAATGATTGAGCACACTACAAGAGATCACTTAAATTTTGACGTCAGATTATTGACGTCGACAATGGCGGGCGTCAGATATATGGTAGATAAATCTGGAGGAAAATCAAGTTTTTTTTATAAAAAAAATTCAGATTTTTGACGTGTAAACAGTGCACACCGATGTGCAAGTCGATGTCTATACCGGTGCGTATACCGACGCTTGTACCGATACACATACTGACATCTACATCGGTGAATCCTGCAAAAATAGAACCGCAAGTTTCTCTTGCGTATTTTGTGCCTTTCTTCTCTTCCTCTCTTACCCTCCTCCTCCTCACTTTCTGCAGATCTGCTGCCTCACGATTTGTTGGAGTTGAGATTTTCACTTGTATGCTGCTCCCCATCAACAAGGTAAGCTTCTTTTCAAGTTTCCTTGTGGATTTGTTTACTTTTGTGTTTTGTGTAACATAGTGGTTGTGTGTGTGTGTGTGTGTGTGTGTGTGTGGTTTGCAGGTTTGAGAACATTTTGCCAATTGTTTCTTGCTCAAATATAGGCCGTATATGATGCTACACATACATACACTTATTCACTGATTAGAACATCATCACACACTAAGCTAACAATAAATAAACATATAAGTAAATAATATATGACACATTAATTAATTCTATATATTATAATAAACATTTTGTTATTTTTAATAAATAATATAATTAAAAATCATACATATCTAAAAAAGATAACGATTTTATCATTATAAAAGAAAGATATTATTTTGATTTATGTTATTTTATAATGTAATTTATATTATTTATTTTGTATTAAATAAAAATATATATTAAAAATATATTACTATTTTTGTAATTGAGACTTATCGTAGGCTATTCGATTAATTAGGTTTAGTCCTTTAACACTAACCGTTTAAGTAATAAGTGTTTCATCGCTTAGGTATTGGTTCGCATTTAGATCGATGAAGGTTAGACGTTTCTTAATTAGAGCGCTTAGTTGCTTATGTACTAAATTGTTTAGCCGAACCCGCTTAGTCCTACACGCGGCTCGTCTAGTTTTGTTATTTAGTCACTTAGCGATTTAGGGCTAGTCGTGTAAGTTTAATTGGTATTCAAAACAGTTTACTAGGGCTCGCCGCTTAAAGGTAACCGCTTAGGTATTTAATCGCTTACCGCTCAGGACGGACTTCTTCGTATTTAGATCGTTGAAGGTTATACGCTTAGGACTAACCGCTTAGTGTTAGCAGTAAAAGGACTTCAACAAACGATGTAAAATAACGCAATTGGACTACAATCACATAGATTTAAAAAACGCAAATAGATTTCAATAACAAACTTATGTCAAACCCTAATATATAGGCATTGAAAAATCAAAAACCAGATTATTATCGGTGGTCTTGATCTTCGAGCACCTCTAGACTTGCTACAAATGAAGGCGTGGAAGGCCCTGCAAAATAGCAAGAAAACAACATAATGCAAGCCATAATTTGATAAAAACTCTATACCTGACGAATAACCTATGCTCACTAATCGTTGCTATATACGAACAATGAGGGAAAGAGAGCAAGAGGGTGCGTACAACACACCTCCTAGAGTGGAGTGCCACACCAGTATGGCGAGAGAGAAGAGATGAAGAATAATGCGTATACTGAGTGCAATCTCCCCCGGTGCAAGAGTGACCATTTTCTCTCTTGCATGTATTTACTTAATAGACTTCTTGAATGGTCAAAGTGATACAAACTGGCCGCCGACCGGTCATAAATGGCCAAAGCTTATAAAAGAGCACTTGAATAATAGAATGTATATGAAATATATATCCGTTTACATAGGCCTAGATTTGGTAAAGTCTTTTCCACATGTCAGCTACAATAAGTAGTAAAATATCAATTCCATTACATACCTCTTTGTTGGGAAGCACTATCCTCCAGTTGCAAAGATAAGAATTTGCAAACTATATTGGTCAAAGATAGTGATTAGTATTTTGTATTAGAAACATCTTATAATAAAAATAAATAAATATTAAACCAAACAACGTTATTTATGCATGTCGTCATCTATATAGTACCTATTCTAGTGTCCCATACCACTAGAATATGCAGTATATTGTGAGGTCCACACCCCGCCGGCGGATCTGATGGTAAACCTGGTGGCCACTAGATCTATAGTGGAAGCAAACAAAGTGGTTCAGGGTTCATCTAGCGGACGATCTCTCATCACAAAGTGAGTTGAGTTCGAGCCTACTAGCAACGCGATCAGGACTAGTTCAACATTGGAAATAGAACATGCCGAGCTAACTTTTTCCTAGTAGACATTCTTTCCTATTTCAAACAGTATATCCATCAACCGTTCTTTCCTACTTAGACTTTAATATACAATTGAATTAACATGCCGAGGTTTCCGTCGGATTTGTCCTACATGTTAGGGATATGCTCTTTCCCAACTTATCATATGCAATGTTAAATTAAACAACTCGAATGAAAATGTGACCTACCTCCTACTTCCTCATCAATGGCCCGTGAGATGGCCGGTACTTGGTCGTCCATGGGAGCTTTTCCTTTACCATTCACGTTGCTTCTTCCCGCCTCGTGGTCGTGGGTACCACCGAAGCGAGTTCTCTTAACCGGGGTCATTTTATACTCACTAATTAATTGACAACTTGGAGAAAAGAACTAATGTCCGAGAGTACCATAACAATCAAGATGACAGATTAGAATCACTGAACAATCACTCTTGTACGAGGGGTTAGATTTTCTTTAAGACATAGCAATTTTTGGGATAACACCTTACTTGTTCTATGGGAACTGGCTCCAAAATTTAAATACTTAGCTTAGGTAATTAAGAATTTAAGATTTTTACTAATTATATTACTAGAGAGGTGAATTAGGACATGCTTAATCACCTTGCTAAAGTAAGTAGAGAAATGTAAAATCATCATATGCATAGGTGAGAGGATATTCCCTTCCTAGTGGATTATGACGGATTAATATTCCTTAATTACATCATAATCTATGGAATAAATTGAATCCAACTTAGTTACTCAATATTGTGTGGTAATAGAATGAAATGACCAAATCCACATCATTACTGGCTTGACAATTAATTACTATGCTGACTAGCGGGAGATTTCTTCTTACTAATCATGCATTTATCTATGATTAGGAGAGATTAATGACTTGCATAATTAACTATTGGATGATGATTATGTAATAGAATAATGATATGGAGAATTAGAGAGCAGCTATTAAGAAATATAGCTATGATTAAGCATAATAGTTGAGGAATTAAGAGAATGATGGAGAGATTTGCAGCAAAACATAAATTAAATCGATATTACAGTGATTAGGGGTTGAAAAATCTACTCGAATTTCTTATCCAATGGAGTTCTCAAGATGAAAATTGGGTAGCACTTCCCTCCTTTGCTTCTTCTCCAAAAACTATGTGTGCCGGCAGCATCTCCCCAAGGTGTGTGTGTGTGTGTGTGTGTGTGTGTGTGTGTGTGTGTGTGTGTGTGAGCACACTCTTAATAGGCCTCTCCATGCTGAAAATCGACCTGGCTTGCTATTTGCATATGAGAGCTACTCCACTTATGCATGGCAAGTCCAGTTACATGCCTACCAAGTTTCCAGTTAGCTAGTGTAACTGACTCTCACACTCACTCTCAAGCATGGAAACTCTCCCACAACTCCCAAAAGAAGAGAGGGCGCCCCCTAGCTACTAAAGCAAGCTCTGAGTGGCCTGGGACCTGTTCCCACACAGCCTCGACCCCCGGTGCCTCCACGCACAACCTTAGGAAATTTTGGTTTTAGGCTAAAACGGGCCATACGAGTCGGATTTTAATGTCGTAAATTGCTATACTAAGTTCTAACTAAGGTGTATCTGTCCGAATACCTGCCATATTTAGCAACCCTCGAGGTCCGAAAATGTATTTTTTTCAAATTCGGGGTACGGGTGTAGTTTTTCGAGACGGTCAAAACTAAAGGATCGGGTGACCAAAAACTTATCATTTTTGAAAAATTTTCACAAAAATTATTTCAATTCACATTTTGAAGCTTTAGAACATTCTAAACATCATGGCACTGTCAGAATTTGAAAAACTACCAAAAATAGTAACTTTTTTCATTATGTTCATTCCATGGTACAATGGTGCTCTTTCTGTTCGGGGTCAGAGACTTTACAACCTCCCCAACGTGAAGAATTTGAGATGTCCTCATTTCAAGAATGTGCTTGGGTAATCTTTTATGAGCGTTGGTTCGTCCTCCCAAGTTGCATCTTCTTCTGGGTAATCCTTCCACTTTACTAGATGCTACGTGATTGTTCTGTTGTGTAACTTCCTTTCCCTTGTTTCGAGTACATAGTCCAGTTGGAGCTCGAGAACTCCTTGTGCTGGCATGACTATCTGATTTGAATCCAAGAGTTGATCAGGATTAGGGATGTAGGGTTTGAGTAAACTGACGTGGAATACATCATGAACCTTCAAGTTTGTAGGTAACTTTAGCTTGTAGGCCTGGTCACTCACAACCTTAACGATCTTGAATGGTCCACAATACCTTGGGCTTAGCTTCTTGTATCTTCCTCGTGATAAGTTGTATATGCCTAGTGATAAGTTGATTTTCTTCGGTCGGACTCGCAGAAAAACCTTTCTCCTTCTTTGAAAGTTCTTTCCGAACGGTTCTTATCTGCAAGGTGCTTTTTTCTATCCTGAGCTGCCCGAATGTCTTGGCGAAAAGCTCTAGTCTAAGCTTCCATATCTTCTAACATCTTCCTAGAGGCTTCTATCCTGATGGTTGGATTCGAGAAGTTCAATGGTGCTAAACAGTCCTGTCCATAAAGAGCTTTAAAGGGTGACATTCCAATGCTTCTGTGTTAGGAAGAATTATAAGCATATTCTACCAAAGGAAGATATTGTAACCACTTCTTTGGCTCTTGCGAACAATAGACCCTGAGAATGTCCTCAATAACTTGATTAACTCTTTCAGTCTGCCCATCTGTCTGCGGATGATACGTTGTACTGAAGGTTAATTGTGACCCAATAGATTGGAAAAGCGAAGTCCAAAATTTTGATGTAAACTTGGTATCTCTATCACTGACCATACGCTTGGGTAAACCATGTAACCTAAAAATCTCCTTAATGAATACCCGGCTAATATTGAAAGCAGTAAAGGTTGTCTTTACAGGTATTAGATAAGCCACTTTTGTGAGCATATCAACAACCACAAAAACAGAGTCATAAGCTCTTGTAGAAGGTAATCCTCTAACAACGTCCATACTGATGTATTCCCATTTCATCCAGTGTTAGGTGTAGCGGAATGAATGTTGTATTTTCTCAAGATTAGTGATCTTTATTGCTCAAGGTTCCGTTTAGTTCTTTAGGTAAAGAGAGATCTTTCCGTCTTGTAGAGTGTTGTGGTCACGAATAAAGTGAGTGGATATTGTGTGTGCAAGTGAATGAGACTTAGAGAAGGAGAGAGAAGAGATACGACACCGAGAGGTTGTAAAACCCTCCTCCGAAGGCCCCACTATCGTCGGCGAGAGTGGTCTAACTTTGATTGCACAAAGGTCTACAATGCGTATGCAATGGACTGATGCAATGGGGCTATGCCGATGACGACGACGACGACGAAGACTTCACGGCTGGAAACTGTGATCTTCTATGGGCTGAATTCGGTGGCTTTTTCGAGGCTGAAAATGACTATTTTTCTTGTTGCTTTACTGGCTGAAAATGATTGTTTGTGTCGGGGGTCATGCTAGAGACAAAAACGCTGAAGTGCTATGTCTGCTAAGCTACGTTTTTATACTGAATTGCACCTGCTGAAAACGATGCCCAAGCTGAGGAACACCTATTGAATAACGCTGCTCTGGAAGGGCTGAAATCGGCTAATCTGATGCAAAGGCCTAGCGTTAGTAAAACGCTGCAAGGCTATGACAAAAATGTTGAAGGCTGAGGTGATTCTGTCATGGGAAAACATCGAGGATAGGGCTGATGTTCAAGGGGAACTGTCGCCAGAAGGGGGGAGCTTCAAGACGAGACTGATCCTATGAAAAACGCCAAGGGAGGGTGGTGATGGCGATGTATCTGATGCTGAGGGAGGGTACTGCTGAGAAGTTGCCTGTTGAGCGGGAAGCTCTTGCTGCCTCTTCTGCCAGAAAGTGCTAACTTGGGTTTTCTTATAGATTAACTTAGAAAATTTGGCCTACCTATTTTTGTTGGAAAGTCACTTAAAAATAATAAGTGAAAATACCAATAAATAGGAAATATAGGCTAAACACTGGAAAATTTCCCTAACTGATGCTAATGGATTCTGATGGAAATTCAGATGATCATGCTGTGTGAAACCGGCGGATATGCATCTATGCTAAGTGATTGGGCATGTACGGTCTACGAATAGACTCACAAAAGTGCCAGATCACTGCTAATCTAGACTTGAATAAACTGACTGAACCCTGCTGTGGTGTAGCTTGCCCACGGACACATAGGGTTGGGATATGTCACGTGACATCTGGGGTATGTCAAGAGGTTGAAGTTGCCCTGGTAACTTGATCCTTTCATCTTTTATCCGTTGACAAGAAAGACATTGCCTCACATAGCGAAGTATGTCTCCTTTCATTCAAGACCAAAAATAACTCCTCCTGACAGCATGAAGAGTCTTAGCATAGCCTGGATGTCCAGATGTAGGGCTATCGTGTGCTTCATACAGAATAGCCTTCTTTAGAGCTGGGTCTGTGGGTACACAGAGTCTATGTCTGTAGTAAAGACACCCTTCCATAAGAGAGTAATCCTTAGCTTCAGGTATCTTATTTTTCTAGACTATTGATGCTATACATTGGTACTCTAGATCTACCAAAGATGCTTCTTTGATTTTATCCTAGATAGGGTTATTTGGAATAGAGATAGCTCCGAGAAAAGATTTTCGGCTAAGTCCATCTACAACTGCATTTTTCTTCCCTGGTCTATACTTTATGTCAAGGTCATATTCTTGTAAAAGCTCTATCCATCACCGTTGTCGCATATTGAGAACAGGTTGAGTAAAAATCCAATTTAAGCTCTTGTGGTCTGTTACTAGCTGCAACTTGCGCCCGAGAAGATAATGTCTCCATAACTTCAGCGCATGAATAACCGCTAATAGTTCCAAATCATGAGTAGGATAATTCTTCTCATGATCCCTCAACTTTCGTGAAGTATACGCCACCGGTCTTCCTTCTTGAGTAAGAACTCCACCTAAGGAAAACTTGCTAGCATCGGTCGCTACTTCAAATTCTTTACTGAAAACGAGAAGCTTTAAGATAGGAGCCGAGACCAAGAATTCTTTTAGCTTAGCAAAACTAAACTCATGCTCGGTCTTCCATTTGATCATCATTCCTCTCTTCAGGAGTTCCGTTAAAGGCGCAGCAATAGTCATCATTCCTTTCTTCAGGAGTTCCGTTAAAGGCGCAGCAATACGTGCATAGTCATTGACAAAAATCCTGTACCATCCCGTTATCCCAAGAAATCCTCTTACTTCGCTGACGGTAGATGGTTGAGGCAAATCAATGATATCCTTGACTTTATCTGGGTCCATTGAAATCCCTTCGGCCGATATGACAAATCCAAGATAATGACCTTAGGTGAGCAGAAGGTACACTTGCTCGCTTTAGCGTAAAGTTGGTGTTCTCAAAAAAGATCATACTTTACAAACATGTTCTTCATGATCTGCCTCGTTCTTAGAATAGATCAAAATGTCATCAAAGAAAATCAGGACAAAATCATCCAGATAAGGTCTGAAAATATCCTACATAAGTCGATTGAAGCTTGCAGGAGCATTTGTTAGACCAAAAGACATTACTGTGAATTCGTAGGGTCCATACCTAGTCTTGAAAGCTGTCTTTGGAATATCTGATTCCTTGATCCTGATATGGTACTGACATTAGATCAATCTTTGTAAACATTTTGGCACCGTGGAGCCTGTCCAAGAGTTTGTCAATGCTTGGAATTGGATACTTATTTTTGACAGTTATCTGGTTCAGTCCACGGTAATCTATGCATCGCCTTAAGGTTCCATCCTTCTTCTTCTGAAAAAGAACTGGTGCACCCCAAGGAGAAGTACTGGGTCGAATGAATCCTTGCTCAATGAGTTGCCTTAGTTGTTCCTTGAGTTCGATGGCCTCTGGAAGTGACATTTTATAAGGTCTTTTTGAGATAGGTTCACATCCAGGGATAGTCTCAATCTCATGATCTACCTCTCTATGTGGAGGAAGATTGGTGAGGTCTTCAGGGAATACATCATCATACTCCCTCAACCAATTTGGTCAAAGTGAGGTATCTGATTGGTCCACCTTGTTGAACTTTATTGCCTAAATTTGCTGCCCCTTTCTCAATCCCTTCAAAAGTTTGTGGCCTTAACTAGAGTAGCCCTAGGTCTCCCATTTCCCCCCTGGATTAAGACTTCATTACCCAAGTTATCTGTAAAGGTAAAGTTCCCTTGTGCACAATGGATGTGGGCCTTATTTTGCTTTAACCAGTCCATCCCTAGTATCCCATCAAAGAATCCTAAGAGTAGGGTTCGAAATTGGGCAGAGGTTGGGTGTCCCCTAAATCAAAGTCAATTTTTCTTGCAGAGTGTTGAATACTACTTCCTTGCCGTTTGCTAACTCTACAACTAGCTTGCTTGTTGGATACTTGTCTAGCTTTAGCTTCCTCATGCATCTGGGTGAAAGAAATGAAAGAGTGCTACCACAATCTATAAGGAAGTTAACTTGTTCACCTCTGAGAGGTCGTGGCGTATGAATGACTTCGTATTGCTCGCAACCATTGGGGTTATCAATTGCAGCATGCAAGGTTGCTCTCTCCACTGCTTCATCACCTACAGTTGGTTGTACCACTGCGGCATTCACTCTAGCGGTAGCTTCATGCCCTTGCCCTCTATTCATCCTTCCACGTACTCCAAAAGTTCTAACTATGTTTGTTGGGATTACATTGGTGACCTTCTCCAAAAGCCACTCGTTGAGGGTTTGATTGGTGTTGTCAGAGACAGTCAGGTCCATTCGTGTAGGTAGCAAGTAGAATATCTGCAACACCCTCAATTCTTCTCCCAACGTATCTTCTTCAAATCGGTAGCCATGCATCCTAGCTTTCGAGCGTTGATATAGTAAACCCTCCTGCAAGTGTCCAGTCAAGCCCCCATCCTTGATCGATGCGAGTGGAGTGCGGTGTATGAGCCTTTAGAAACATCTCCATGACATCTCGCCTGAATTGGTAAACTGGGGATCGTCGAGCTTGTTCGTAAATAAGCTCAAACACATGGAACTTTCTATATTCTAGCACGGGGTCTTCCTGCAAAACCAATGCAAGGAATTCGGATCAGATACCTATATACCCTTAGTTCCTTTAAATATTTAAACAATACGACTTTATTTCTCAGTCTAACCTAACCTTGGCTCTGATACCAGGTGTGAGGTCCCCACCCCGCCGTCTCAAACAGGGGATCTGATGGTAAACCTGGTGGCCACTAGATCTATAGCGGAAGCAAACAAAGTGGTCGAGGGTTCATCTCGCAGACGATCTCTCATCACAAAGTGAGTCGAGTTCAAGCCTACCAGCAACGAGATCTAGCTCCACCTCGCAGGGGAAGCATGTTTAACTTATCTAGCGATCCTAAGACCCACCTTCCAAGAGGAGAGAAATTCCGAGTGCCTTTTTCCCCATGTTTCAGAGGCACGTACACTTGAGACTTCGCAACTCTAGGGACAATGAGTAATACTAGTGTCAATTTAAACATTATGGGGACGGAGAGTTACCGACCAATCGGGACCACCCTTCTCATAGGCATTCACAACCTCAGTTAATCCCCCACTTTCCATCCCACACTCACACTTCCTTGTGCATCCTAATTACTACCACAATGGTTGTTCAACATAAAAGTTCCTTGATTAGATTCTGAATCACAAGGTTCGTTAAGACAGCCCTTCAATCAATATTGCAAAGCGGCACCAAGACAGTAATTCTAGTAAAAATTCTAATCAAACTTATTCATTAAAATTCCAATGTTTTGGAGGTACAACATCCCCCCTCCGGCGAGAGTTTAGTCCTCCTGTTGTCGCCTAGCTGCCCATACAACTAGGTATGTCGATCGCATAGACAACACGACATGGACATTCCCACTGTATAGAAAGCAAGACGTGGGTTCCCACCGCATAGAAAGCAACTCATGGGTAGAGGCCCTAAGCAGTAACTCTAGCTACTGTGAAATCGTCGCGAGCCGACCCCTGTGATCAGTAGGGGGATCAGGACTAGTTCAACATTGGAAATAGAATGAACATGCCGAGCTAAATTTTCCCTAGCAGACATTCTTTCCTATTTCAAAGAATATATCCATCAACCATTCTTTCCTACTTAGACTTTAATATACAATTGAATTAAAATGCCGAAGTTTTCGTCGGATTCTCCAACATGTGAGGGATATGTTCTTTCCTAACTTATCGTATGCAATGTTAAATTAAACAACTTGAATGAAAATGTGACCTACCTTCTCCACTTCCTCGTCAATGGACCGTGAGATGGCCGGTACTTGGTCGTCCATGGGAGCTTTTCCTTTTCCCATTCACGTTTCTTATTCCCGCCTCGCCGTCGTGGGTACCAACGAAGCGAGTTCTCTTTACCGGGGCCATTTTATACTCACTAATTAATTGACAACTTGGAGAAAAGAACTAATGTCCGAGAGTGCCATAATAATCAAGATGACAGATTAGAATCACTGAACAATCCCTCTTGTACGAGGGGTTAGATTTTCTTTAAGACATACCAATTTTAGGGATAACACCTTACTTGTTCTATGGGAACTGGCTCTAAAATTTAAATACTTAGCCTAGGTAATTAAGAATTTCAGATTTTTAGTAATTAAATTACTAGAGAGGTGAATTAAACATACTCAATCACCTTCCTAGAGTAAGTAGAGAAATGTAGAATCATCATATACATAGGTAAGAGGATATTCCCTTCCTAGTGGATTAATGACAGATTAATTTTCTTAATTACATCCTAATCTATGAATAAATTGAATCCAACTTAGTTACTCCAATATTGTGTGGTAATAGAATGAAATTGACCAAATCCACATCATTACCGGCTTGACAATTAATTACTATGCTGACTAGCGGGAGATTTCTTCTTATTAATCATGCATTAATCTATGATTAGGAGAGATTGATGGCTTGCATAATTAACTATTGGATGATGATTATGTAATAGAATAATGATATGGAGAATTAGAGAGCAGCTATTAAGAAATATAGCTATGATTAAGCATAATAATTGAGGAGTTAAGAGAATGATGGACAGATTTGCAGCAAAACATAAATTAAATCGATATTACCGTGATTAGGGCTGAAATCTACTCGAATTTCTGGTCCAATGGAGTTCTCAACACAAAAATTAGGCAGCACTTCCCTCTTTTGCTTCTTCTCCAAAAACTATGTGTCGGCAACACCTCCCCAAGGTGTGTGTGCAAGTGTGTGTGTGTGTGTGTGTGTGTACTGAGTGGGTGTGTGAGCATGTGTCTGTGTGTGTGAGAGCACACTCTTAAATAGGCCTCTCCGTGCTGAAAATCGACTTGGCTTGCTATTTGCTTCTGAGAGCTACTCCACTTATGCATGGCAAGTCCAGTTACATGCATACCAAGTGTCCAGTTAGCTAGTGTAACTGACTCTCACACTCACTCTCAAGAATGGAAACTCTCCGACAACTCCCAAAAGAAGAGAGGGCGCCCCCTAGCTGCTAAAGCAAGCTCTGCGTGGCCTGAGACCTGCTCCCACCCCCGGTGCCTCCCCGCACAACCTTAGGAAATTCTGGTTTTAGGCTAAAACGGGCCATACGAGTCGGATTTTAATGCCGTAAATTGCTATACTAAGCTCTAACTAAGGTGTATCTGTCCGAGTACCTACCATCTTTAGCAGCCCCTGGGATCAGAAAATGCATTTTTTTTCAAATTCGAGGTACGGGTGCATCTTTTCGAAACGGTCAAAAGTAGACAGGTGGTCGGGTAACCAAAAACTTACTATTTTTAGAAAATTTTCACAAAAAATATTTTAACTCACATTTTGAATCTTTAAATTATTCTAAATATCATGGCACTGTCAGAATTTGGAAAACTGCTAAAAATAGTAACTTTTTCCATTATGTTCATTCCATGGTACAATGGTGCTCTTTTTGGTCAGGGTCAGAGACCTTACATATATGTTATACCCTAATGTATCAAGATATCATTGGTCACACTTATCATCCAATAATCAATTTGCATCAATATCAAGTCCAATTTAATAAAAACTGCTACGACAGGAAGTTGTTATATACCAAGTCCAAATCCAAATATCCGTCAACATATAACCATTTGAAATCCAAATCCGAATATCCGTCATTTTGTATACCCAAGTAACAAAACCATGCTAGGGACAGTGGTGGCCAGCCAGTGCAGCATGATTTCGTGATCGGTGTTGCCTAAATCGACGAATCTACACCAATAAGATGTCTGCCTAGTTAATCAACAAGAATCTGCACTAATACTGTCTAAATCGGCGAATTTGCATTTGGTATTGTTTAAAATTTGTGAATTTGTAGTTTGTTGTTGTGTTGCCTAAATTGACAGATCTGCAGTGACGTGGTGTTGCCTAATCGGCGAACCTACACCAAAATGAGCATTGGCACATTGCCTAAATTGGAAAATATGTATACATGTGACCAGTGTACCACACAAGACATAAAAGAGAAAAATATGTACTATCTGTTTGACACCACCTTGGAGTATAGCAAAGTACTTACAAACTGTTGTTCATGAATCCAAAATACATGAGCTGATGTGAGGAGCTATAGGGCTTAATTACAAATCATTTCCACAAAAAATGTCATTCAATGTAAGTAGGAGCCAACATGTGAGGAATGTTTGATTTCATAGCGTATAAGATAATACAAACAAACAAAATATGAAAAAGAGTAGTGATGTATTCTATGTACATTTGTGGAGGATATACACTATTTAAAAATACATGTACTTGTGTGTGCATATAGAGAGAGTTGTGTTGTCTCTTTGAGTGGTATTAATAGACACATTTGGGAGTAAGGCACATTCTTGGATGAGAGAGCTAGTATATTCATGACTAGGTAGTAAGGTATAGATTAGTTTAGATATATGATTGATAAGAAGTGTAATGGAAATGGCCCATGAACTTTGAGAATAGCAGAATTAGGAGAATTAAGAGAGCATTTTTGTGAGACTACTTTGAGAACATAGAAGTAAACTTAATTAGCGGTAGCAACGTAACCATTATAATTAATTAACTGGGCATGAATAATACTTTTTCAAGAGAGAGAGAGAGAATTATAGAACTTGACAACAATTGAGGACTGGATTTATGTGGAGCGGGTCCCCCCTCCAATAGCCTTTTTGTATTATAGATTCTCTCATGATAAAGAGAGACTTGGTATAATACAATCTTTGTGTTCCTTGTGACCTTGGTGATGCTATGAAGATGGAAATCTTCATGCATCACAAGCATAACATAAACTTTGTATAAGCATTAACCATCCCCGACCTCAGTCTCAAGGCCTCAAACACCTTCGAAGGTGAAGAGAGCTAGCGAGCCTACGAGGGTAGGGAAGAGGAAGAAGAATCATTCATAGGACAAAGAAATAGTTACTCACTTATCATCCCTCTTCTTGCTTAGCATAGCATAATATCATAATAATGAAGATGGAGAGGATGACAAGCTTAAGCATTGAAGCATGGCTCTTGGTTGGATTTGCATTTCATAGCCAAGAGTGTTGGTGTAGGCTCTCAACTCATTAGGAAAAATATAAATCTCAAAAGGGCCTTGTAAGGATCCCTAATTTTAAGGGATTAAGGTTAAAAATGTGTGTGGTTGAGACAAGGCCATTGAATGAGGGTATTCTCATAGGTTTTTTTTTAGGCTTTCATAGGCTTTTTGTAGGTTGAAATAGAGGCTAAGGAGGGAGGATAGGTACATTCTCTCTCTACCCAAAAAAGTGGTGGTCTTTATGACAATAACTACCTTCTCCCCTTTCTTTTGTCACATCATCAAGGGGGTCCATAGCCTCAACCCAAAAAAACACTTTTTTTCAAAAAAATCCAAAAAAACCTCACTTTTAGTCAAACTTCTCCGCAAACTATATATATACTCAAAAATCAATTTTCTCTCTCAAAATCTCGGGAGGTTCACCATTTAGTACCCGACTATATAACGTGCGTTCGTGGGGTATTAAAAAAATCCCTCTTTTAACATGTGTGAATGAATAAAATGACCCCTTATTTCAATAAATTTTCCCAAATTTGAATATAAAAACCCTTATTTTAATGTATTTCTGTTAAATTGCCTAAATTTTTTGCATTTTCAAACTCCTCCTTTCGAACTCACGTTATACATTAACATGATTACATAGTGCACCCCCGAGCTCAAAATATCACAGCTAGACCTGCAAAATATGAAACTTCCCACCTTTTTTTATTTTCCTCCAAAGTCACTCGTTTGTCTCTCACTCCTCTCTATCTCTTCTCTCTCCTAATTTTCAGTTCACACCTACCTCCTTTGTAGCATTTAATGGCCTAAAAACTTGTGTGTAGCGGAAATTAACATGAACATAGTGGGCATTTCATTAGAATAGATTCGTAATGAGAATTACAAGAGTGCTTGGGTGGAGAGAGCAACAAAAATCATAACACCTAGTTGGATAGCATGAACAATACTTTCAAAAGAGAGAGAAATTAAGCTATTGACAACAATTGAGGACCGGATTTTCATGGAGCCGGTCCCCCCTCCAAAAGGCTTTGTATTATGGTTTCTACCATCAAGAGAGACATTGTACAATACAATTCTTTGTGTTCCTTCAAGACTAGCTAGTGCAATGAAGATAAAAGCTTCATGCACTAAGCAAAACACTTTAGCAAACACAACATCAATTATCCCCGTCTCCGACCCAAGACCTCACACACCTTCGAAGATGGTGAGAGCTAGCAGGGTATGAGAGTAGATTGAGAGGAAGAAGGAGTATCTTACAAGAAGGGATTTCCTTACTCAATGTCAAATAACATTTTTGTTGATTTGAAAAGACTTCAAATGGTAATGATACATTTTATGGTGTACCACCTAATGGTGAGCCTACAGTAATGCAGTCTTTTTTTTCAATTATGATTTTTCTTATGTTATTTTGGACATTTTTCAGTGCTATGCTTAAGGTTGGTGTTTGTGCTGAAGCTAGACGAGTGTCAGATTGTGAATAAACGAAGATTAGAAAGGATAAGTATTACTCTCATGAATGAGGCATTATTTCATGCAAAACGTATAGCTATAAACGAGGATTGTGCACCATCTTTCAGTGTGCAGTCGGAGAAAGAAATTTGGTTGCTTGGTGCTATTGAGGTTCCCAAGGAGACCCATGGAGTCCTTGCTTGTATTTTTGAATGCATTCCGTGGATAATAGATGTCATTAAGGCACAACTAACTGGGGAAAAACTCCAAGTAGATGGCATAGGGGAGTTTGAAGTTGATTGGCACTTAGGTGGCGATTTGAAAACAATCAAGTGCATTCTTGAGTGCAAACAAGAGGCAGGAGCTCTATTTCCTTGTCCATTTTACATTAAGGGCTATAAGGGGAATGCACGCAAGATCGCAATGGTCGATGAAACAGAGGAAGATGATAATTCACAAATTACACGTGTGTGGGAGCATTCGGTTCTACGATGTCCTATGCTGGAGGATCCCAACCGTGCTACAAAAGACAATGAATGGAACCCTATAATTAACTTCCCTCTCAAAAATGTGCCACACTTCATGCTTTTATGCGCATCTTTGATCGTTTATTAAAACTTCATATTGATTATGCCTTTACAAAGAATCCTATGGAGAGGTCGTTTGATGCTATCTCAAAAGTGGAAGGGCTCTTAAATTCAATAGGTTGTCATGGGACCAACACCTCCATTGTTGCACAGAAGAACAATGCAAGCGCTTAGGAACTGGCCCAACCAGTGTCCATGAGTGTACTAAAGACAAGGCATTTTTTGAAGAGGTTTCGGTCCAAGGAAAGGGGTGTTGCTACCAAAACATCAACATCTGAAGGTGGATGGGAGTTGTGGAAGGATCTCTACAAGTATACAATGGACAATGATAGCAATGCAAGTGTTGTGCTTAGCCGACAACATGTTTGGGCGGTATTCAACAAGATGATGAAGATAGTACAACTTGCAAGCACAACCAGTGAGCAACGACAAGAATTCCAAAGTTTGGTGGTGGAGTTCACAAAGATAGTTGTACATTACACACTATATGGTGAGTGCTTGCTATTCCGACTTGGTCTGTACTATGCTTTAGTTTTGATCATCGATGTGTTGTGGCTTTTTGGACAGCACATCCTCGATACCCATGGTGCATACTTTATGAACATGTATGGTACATTGGATCTTTGGAGCAGGCAAGGTATAGAAAAGTCACACTATCGTGACAAAGGTGTCTACTTCAAGAATACAAGACATGGAGGAGGTTTAGTGCACTCATGCTATCTTTAGGAAATGTTCAAGTGGTTTTATCGCACCACATTTGGACACAAAATGTCGATTGAACGTGCAAAGTCATCGCGCTTGGCAAAAGAAACCCGTTGACTGGCCCAAGTTCGTCCCTCATAATGCTAGAGATTGTTTTCATTGTTTGATTGTTTATGAAATTTTAGAAGTGTATGTTTCGTTCTATGTTTTTGAATAGTTCTCCAATTTCATGTGGTTTTAAAATTCAAAAGATTATTTTGTCGTGCTTTTAGCGGCTCTTTTCCACCATGTGAACCCACCCTTATATGGCCACCCTATATAAAGAGATACCCCCCCCCCCCCCCTTTCAAACACATAACACTCCTTCCCTCACCGAACACCACAAGCTCTAAGAAGGCCCCCAAACGTACTTTCACGATGGCAAGGACAAAACAAACTGTAAAGAAGAATCCTAAGACCATTGAGGTGCGCAAAAAGCAGAAGATGCATGCAAATTGACAACCTGAAGAGCTAGCTGACTCAGATCATGAGACGGACACGTCGGATGAATGTGCACCATGGGAAGGGGAGTGTATTCTAGTGAACCATAGGGTGGGCGGGAAGACATTGCGAGGCGAAATGGGCCCGAGGCCATTTGACCCAGGTCGCCCCACCATGGCCGGCAAGTCACTGCCTAGTGGAATGGGTGCCAGGCCTTCTGATCAACACAACGATGATGAGCATAGCAGTGAAGATGAGAATTATGATCCAGATGAAGATGCCCCCCAGCCACCTCCCAAGCGCCGTCGAAAGTCAAAATTCTATAGGAAGCTGCAAAGAGCAAAGCCACAAGGAGCTCAGAGGCCCCCACAACATCGACCTCAAAAAACAAGATGATTTTGTGGAGCGTATTGCTGAGATCCGGCATTACCAGAAGACAGCAGACCTGCTTATTAGGAAAGCACCTTTTGCACGGACATGTAAAGAAGTGCTACAAAGCTACAATAGAGAGCTTCGGATGTCTGCAATTGCCCTCGATCAATTCAGGAGGCTGCAAAGGTTTATTTGGTCAGTCTCTTTGAAGACACATTCTTATGTGCTATCCATGCCAAGCGTGTAACAATCATTGCCAAGGACATGCAACTTGTACGTCGCCTAAGGCAGGACTGATACCTTTGATGTCAAAACCTTTTTTTTGTAACTAACTTTTGTATTGGAATCAATCTACTTTGGAACCCTTGTACTAGATTCAAGTTTTCTTGAGAACTCAATATATTTTCACTTTGCGACAAATACAATCTGTCTCTTTTTGTCCAATTTTATTGTCCATTTGTCTACATTTATTTTGTTAAATGGTTGAAGGTGAGATGCTAATCAGTTGTACAAAAGGATAATCAACTAGCAACCAAAGCTAACAAATTATTTTGTTTGGCTTGAAATTGTCCATTATGTAAATATATTGCTTTGTATATGCCAAAAACTTCCAAAGCTTGAGAAATTTGTGTTGTCCACAAGACAACGAGAATTGGCTAGATAGCAGTCTTGCAGGGCCAATTCTCGCTGCCTTGTGGACACAGTGGAAATTGCATGAAATGTCAAATTCAGGGCACACTTGTACAAAAAAAGCTATTGTATGCAAATTTTTTGACAAAGATTTTTCAATGTACAAAATCAAATTTCAAACAGTTTCCTTGTCATTCACTGAACATGAACAAAACAAGAAATTGAACTTTGCAAAGATCATGGAGAACAGAGATAATTTTCATTTAAAATCTTGTACATCTTGCTTAACGATCTTTTGACAAGAGGCGCTTTGCAACCTCTCTACGATGTTCTATAACATTGGGTAGAATGGATGTCAGTACAGAAGCAGCTATAGCTTAGGCATTGTCAACCCCCAAAGCTTGACAAAGAGTTGTGCGTGTTATGACCTTGCCCGCAGAAGCCAGTGCCAGAAGTGGCAATTGCCAGTGATTTTTTCGTGCAAGAATAATTACATGGGCTGTTTGAGGGATGATGGCTAAACATAGGAGTTTACTTGCGGCCTTCAGCACCAACAAACAAAATGGCCATTCGTGGAGAAATCCTTGTGAATTATGCACACCTCTTGCATTGGTAGTTTGCTTATGTAGGTAGTGTGCTAGGGCATCTTGAGGCCCAAACACCATGCGCTCTCCCCCCTTCCGGCTAGCCCAAAGGTCCATGTCCAAAACATCTTACAAAATTTTAATTAACCAAAAGCAAAGAAGAAAGGTTGAAATCAACGTAGAAGATGCTTAGTATTACCTCTTGTTGCTTATCCTCATCATCCATTGTTGGTGTGTCTTCAAGGTTGATAGAGGATTTTCTCTCATCCACCTTGCGGGGGCTCTGCGAACCAGGCGAATCAGAGCAGATAGGAGTTTGTTTGGCAAAAAATTTGGCTTGTGTGGCAACTAACTCCTCGTCCGTGACTTTTCTCGCTGCTCTGCAGCGAGAATGTCCGCTATCACAAGCGCAATTGTGTTAGCAACAGAGTCCCCCAATGGAAGCAGCTTGTCATCCAGAGCTTCTGGTGTAGGATCAAGGGGGAACTCCATCTTGGTGCATATGAAGCTAAGACACTCATCTAGTCGGACACCAGAAGCCTTTTCAAGATCATGAGAATATATACTCCTCATCTTCTATAATTATGTTTCTGAGACGGCAAATCTCCACTTCAAGCATTGCAGCAGGGTCACGGCACTCGAGGTCGGACACCTCGAAGGTGCCAGCAAGCTGCTCTCTCGTTGCAACTGCTTCTTCCAAGCCATGGAGATATTTGGAAGCTTGCAGTCTTCGCTCACTTTGGAGATCTATAGGCGCAGCCTTGGGATCTATACGATCCGCCAGCACCCCACCCACTGCCAAATGGGGATCTCCATCTCCTCCGAGGAGGGCTCCTCATTGAGGAGGAAGAAGAGAGTGGAAATATTGGACAAGAAAGATTGCCCAATTTTTCCCTTCTTGAAGGAGTCTGCAACTTCCTTTGTCGCTTGACAATGTGTGTCATCCTTGTGGATGTAGCGAAGCAGATTGCATGGTAACCACAGCATGGCGTTGTCTTCAAAGCTCACAGCATACTTGAGTATGTGCACGTATATACTCTATGATGTCGTGAAAAGTGTCATTGTGGAGTTGCATGGTTTTTTGCAATTCCACTGTGCGGGTAAATAAGCCGTGAAGATCACTCCGTTCAACATATTCTGTGTCCTCAAAGAAAAGAAGAGACCCCGAAAGGGGTGTGTGTGTCTCTTCCGATGCTACTGCTGCGTGGGAGGAGGATGCACTAGCATGTGATGCCATGGCTCTTTGTGTGTGTGCGTGCGTGTGTGTGTGTGTGTGTGTGTGTGTGTGTGTGTGTGTGTGTGTGTGTGTGTGTGTGTGTGTGTGTGTGTGTGTGTCTTCTTTCTGTCTCTCTCAAGTGTTGACAGAATAATAAGAAGCCCCCTCTCCTTCATATACCTCCCCACCCCCCCCCCCCCTGCTTGCTGCAAAGAAAGACACCATCCCAAAGCTCTTTGATATACGTACAAACACACATGGGTGCGCACACAAACACCCAAACAAAATCTAAAAAAATTAATCAACGAAGGTGATACTATAATGACAAAAAAAATTTGAATTTCCATTAAATAGAAGGCTTTACGTGGCATTAGAGCCGGTTACATTGATCTATTAGATCAACTTAAAGATAGTGTGCTGCCAACCCTCCACTCCTCTTGAACTTTCATGGTTGCCTCCATCCACCTACCAATCTGAAACAACAAATATGATTTTAATCAGACTAACAATTGGCACATATATACTAAACTGACCTTTTGCCGATTGAGACGAAAGCAAGCATCTTTGATTTCTTCGTAGCCCAAGATAATCAAGTGTTCCCGTATGTTGGTGAGTGTTTAGTGTTCACTGAATTGCACAATCTCAGAAACACCATTTGACAAAGTAACGGGCATGTCAAATTTCACAAAATTAGCAACACTAGATTGTAATCCACTTTTCACTCTTTCACATCCACCACTCATAGTGAAAACGTAAGTACAAAGTAGTGTGCACTTTCAAATATCGTATCCCTATATGTGAAGCGCCCACCTTACACTTGTATTTATCTCCTTGGTGCACTCTCTCAACCATTCTCCAATTATCTCCAAATATCAGTTTTAGTGCTTCATACATTACATTCTTGCTACAAAACATAGTAGGTGTGACACAGAATGGCAATGTCTTCAACAGGTGTACAAAAACATGAACGGGACAGCACCAACTAAGCCCTATTGATCTGGAAGCCTTCCCAAATTTTAATGAGGAGCAAATATCAGAAATCATCTTCTCCTTCACTAAGAAAAGTGACCACGCATCGGGTTGTGGCCATTGCAGACTTGGTAATGAAGGTTTGTCAACAACAATGATCTTACCATATCCATCCTTTGAGGCCGGCACTACATACATCTGTGAGTAGAAGAAGATTTTGCGTTGCAGCCGAATCGAAGGTGGCGAGTTGGGAAGCATCATAACACCAATGTCCGCATGAAGAGCATTGAAGGTTCCTGTTGAGACTCTTGATTGGTTGTTCCTCAACAAGGTCGGATGGGAATATATCTATAATAACACCAAAAAATATTAAATAAAAAACAAATAACAAGGTTTTATTGTCATAATAATCAATATCGAATTCTCCTAAATGATTTTCTCATATTAAACTGATCATTTAATGTGGGGAAGTGCCAGGGGAGAAAAAGCTAGAATATTGGTTAAGCTAGCAGACCGGCACAGTAGGGATCCAAAGGAGAGAAAATAGGGATCCAAAGGGGGGGCCATCTGCAAAAGATCCATGTGCAACAATGGGCTAAAAAGACCCTAAGGTTCAGCCCATTAAGACTTCCAAAATGCTAAGGTTCCAAAATTCAAAGGTTGTGTCCAAAGGTCAACCCTAGGGAAATTGGATGCTTTGTGTGTGACCAAAAAGTCTTTTCAAATCCCTACATAGGAGGGGGCAAGCCTTGGGAGTAGGGGATGAGAGAGAAATTCACACACACACACACAGGCTCCCTTTACACAAAGGGAATTAAGGACACATGTGAGCTCGCTAGCCCAGATGCCCACAAGGTGTGCCCAATTCCTATTGGATGGCCTTGGAGGTGGACCAATGAGATTTAGGCTAGAGTAAATCTAGTTTAATTAATTTAAAAACACTTAATAAAATAACCAATGAGAATTAAGTCCTCTAGAAGACTATTGGACAGTCTCCCAAGGGGTCTATTGAGCATTCAGCAGCCCAATGGCTTGCCTGATTCCTATTGGCCAGGAGGCAAAGGGGTACAATGAGAGTTTAGTTTAATTATTAAATTACCTAAAGCTCTCACAAAAGGGGAAAGGGGGACACATGTCAATAGTCTATCACTTATGCTGCTTAATAATCATTGGCTTGACTTGGGGAGGGCCAATGGGGAGATAGAAAGAGCAAATAGCAAGAGGGCTCACCCAAGAGAGAGAGGGGGCTGATTTTTGCAAGGCATTATCACACACACACTCTCACATAGCCTATGTGAGAAGTAAAGAAGACTAATGGAGAGCTCATCACCTACTCCAAGCTTGTGAGATAGAAGCCTACATCGACACACTCTTGGCATGTGGATGCAAATCCAACCAAGAGCCAAGCTTCAATGCATGCTCATCTCCTCTACCATGCTAATTACTACCATGCTCATCTCCTCTACCATGCTAATTACTAAGCTAAGCTATGCTAATATGAGTGATTATGTGAGGAGATGTACATCTTTCTCGTAAGATACTCCTTCCTCTCAATCTACTCTCATACCTTGCTAGCTCTCACCATCTTCGAAGGTGTGTGAGGTCTTGGGTCTGAGACCGGGGATAATTAAAGTTGTGTTTGCTAAGTGTTTTGCTTGGTGCATGAAGCTTTCATCTTCATTGAACTAGCTAGTCTTGAAGGAACACAAAGAATTGTATTGTACAATGTCTCTCTTGATGGGAGAAACCATAATACAAAGCCTTTTGGAGGGGGGACCGGCTCCATGCAAATCCGGTCCTCAACTGTTGTCAATTGCTTAATTTCTCTCTCTTTTGAAAGTATTGTTCATGCTATCTAACTAGGTGTTATGCTTTTTGTTGCTCTCTCCACCCAAGCACTCTTGTAATTCTCATTAGGAATCTATTCTAATGAAATGCCCACTATGTTCATGCTAATTTCCGCTACACACAAGTTATTAGGCCATTAAATGTTACATTTACAATCAGCAAAAACCAACAATGTTTTACGATTTACAATGTATTGGGAAATCTCTTGAGCTTCCATTTCTCAATTAGCGCATGGAACGCCAAGAGTACACCTATTGAACAATGGCCACTATGCCATTGACTCTATGGTTTTTGAAACCAAGAATTCTCCCCTTCCAATGTTCGTCAAGGTTGCCACGGTTTCAAACTCGATGTGGCCCAATAGCTGCAGGTTGCATGAAGATCCAAGATCCTT
The DNA here is from genome assembly GCF_014529385.1 of Adiantum capillus-veneris. Taxonomy (NCBI): domain Eukaryota; kingdom Viridiplantae; phylum Streptophyta; class Polypodiopsida; order Polypodiales; family Pteridaceae; genus Adiantum; species Adiantum capillus-veneris. The sequence continues at coordinate 4,798,169 of NW_028221436.1, forward strand.
TAAAACTTACACCTGCGACACACATTCCCCATCAAAGTCCCTAGTGTTATGCAAGCAAAATGCCTCTATCTCATCCTTTGGATTCCTTGAAGTGGAGGGGGTTGAAATGGAAGCCCCAGAAGAAGAAGAGCTATGGTGTTAGAGAGAGAGGCATGTTGTTTTAGGAATGAAATGAGAATGAATGGTTAAAAGGGAACAAAGGGGAGAAGAGTAGTTCAAATGGATGGTGTGGATGAAAGGGGGAGACAGGTCTTGCAACTATGGAAAGCTTCCATTTGTGACGTAGGTATGGAAAGCTTGGCGGGAGGAGGAGAAGTGGCTAATGGGGAGCAAGGGGAGAAGAAGTAGTTCAAAGGGATGGTGTGGATGAAAGGGGGAGACAAGTGGTGTAGCTATGGAAAGCTTCCTCGTGTGCTGTAGCTATGGAAAGCTTGGAGGCAGAAGGAGAAAGAGAAGAGAGAAGAAGTAGAATAGAGGGTATTGCTGAGAAATGCAGATTTTGGTCAAAGAAAATAGTTTTTTTTACCATGTATTTGGTTAGGAGAGCTTCTGGAGAGTGAAAAGTGAGATTTAGAGATTTTCACAAAAATTTGAAATTTTAGGGTTACTTTATGGGAGCCCATGAAAGTGAAGGAACCCCCTCCCCGTTCCCCCCTTTTCCCCCCATCTCTCTCTTTCTAGGGGAAAAAGCTATAATGAGGGGAACAAATAGGCCCCATGCACCCTACTACCCTACCTTTTGAGAGGGTATAGTTGTGGCCACCACCCTCTTGCTATTGGTCCATGCTTAATCACCCCTTAAGCTAAAGGGCCCTTTTGGGGTTCATATTTTTCCTAATGTTCAACAAGCTTGGAGAAGGAGATGGAGTTCTTGTGCTTTCACCAAGTGAGAATGTGTGAAAAATGAGTGTGTAAGAGAGTGTATAACCCCAAGCACACCCCTTGCTTGCTTTGGTCCACCCCTCGTAGCTCAAGCTTGAAGCTCGTTGGACCCCTCTAAGCCTAGCCAATCACATGCACAATACATCTCAAGCAACATGGATAGCATTAGGACAAGTGTCCTCCTTACCTCTTTGAAATAGAGAACGTGAAAATATCTAGATATTTGTGGAATTGAACTAGAAGCTCATTGGACCCCTCTTTAGCCAATCCAATAGGATTCAAGCACACCATGTGGCTAAGCATAGGGAGATCTTGACATGTGTCCATGTGTCCCTTGAAAAGGGGGTGCCCTTTGGGTGAGTGGAAGGTTAACTCAAAGATTCCCCTAACTTTGGGGCTTTCCTCCTCCCTTGCATTAGGAAAATTTTGAACTTATTTTTGGGCCTTTTAAGAGTTCCACATCATCAAAGTTGTACAAAAGAAAGCAACCCGGTAGACCCCTCTAAATATTGCTAGAACCCCATGATATGACCTATCATTGGAAAGTTCTTGAAAAATGGATTCTAAAGAGCCAAGGTCCGAAAAGTTTGGATAACTTCTATGAAAGTTATGCCATTTTTTTTTAATCATCCAGGTTATGTTACCGTTAAGGTAATCTAAAATCACCTTTTTCTAGATCTACATGAAGGCAATGTCCGATACATGCATGCTTGTTAAGGCGGTTACGCCGCTAGCGGAAGCTAAATAGCGAGAACTCAACCAACAACAAAATTTGTCAGACGAGGACGGAGCTTGACCCGCAGGCGCATGGAAACAACTAGGTGGGTGTCAAATCACCTACTCGACCTTCTAATGACAATCACTACTAAGGAAATCAAATCTAAGTTCTAAAATACGCAAGTGACTGAAATCCGTACTACGAACGAATGCTATACGAAACAGGATCTAGAATCGTCGAATCGATCTCAAACTCAAGGGGAAGTCTATGCACTAGGTAAGAACAACACCCTAAAGACTTGAACTGCAAAATCAACCTATAACCACTCCGTGCGGTAAACGCGTATGAAGACAGGCCGAAAAATACAGGTGACCGAAACTTGACCCCGATGGTACGAATGTATAGCTCTACTCGTTGTGGTTCTATAGATATGATGCACGCTCTATTCCGACACACGAGTTGGAAGAAAACTCACACCGAAGCTCGTAGGAACTTACCTCACATAGAAGTCGATAGCTCACACTCTTGGTATCTGTGCGTAGCTCTCACCGTTGCTAACACAATGGTGGTGTCGCTTCTCCAATGGCGGCCCCGTAGCTCGCGTAGCAAGAAGATAAGACTCTCTCTCACTCTCTCTCTCTCTCTCTCAGACACAGTCACGGCGCTCCAAAACTCTCTTTGATTAATAATTGAATCTCCTTTAGGTTACAAAACTTTGGCTTATATACCTCAGCCTTGGAGGTGAGAACATCTCTAATTATTTACATCAGCAGGTGAAATTACGTCGGAATTACAAGCTGGAAACTCAATTGAGTCCCGTTACTTAATGAATGGCTCAAATCAAAATTAATGTCGGAAAGACATTTATTACAATCAATGGTTACAAAATGATGGGTGTGAGCAAAAATGCGGGTGTGATCCTCTGCTGGCTCAACACTCCCCCCCTCCGCGTTCATGTCGTCCCTGACATGACTTTGAGGCTTGATCAATAGAGTCCTGTCGTCTTGAGCATCTGCAAATGTGATTCGTAGCGTAGGTTGCCGATGGTCAAGGTTGGGCCGAATATTTTGCTTTCGTGAGTGAAAAAGCCGGTGTAGAAAGCTTCTTCGAATGTTTGCATGTGGAAGCTAGGCAAAAACATAATTCTTTGGTATAAGAGATGTAACACCTTTGGTGATGGCTGCAATGAAAGATCATACATCATCCGTCACTGTGTCGGCCGTCGATAGTAGACTCGAGGTCGTGGCTTTATCTGGCGCGAACACTTCAATGCATGCTAAGTGAGTCCTGCAGATTTTCTTTAGCATCTGACACGAAAGGTCAGGAGAGCCAGTAAAGAGTTTGATGGTGCCCTTAGGGTTTTCACCATGTAGGCTTTACCTATTCTCTCTCCTGCCTTTGGTCCTGGCATCCTTGGGTAATTAAGCCAATTGGCTTCTTTTCTGCAATCCTGCCATGCTCTTTCCAGCTTCTGACTCTTGCACCGGGCAGAAGGTTGCATCCTCCCGAATCTCCTTTGGAGCCTCTACCAAGTAGATGAGGTAGGCTGGGTATTTGTTCAGCCAACCTTTCCTCCATCTAGGTTGAGAATCTACAATCTTCTTTGATTGTTCATCCTTTGTGATGTCGCCTTCGTAAGAGCGACATACTGCTCCTCCTCTATTCTCTTTTTCGTCTTTATCACTTCAAATTTCATCAGAGGGAAAGGCAGGCTGGGTTGCATCCACTCTTCATGGAGCACTTTTGTGTCTAAACCTTGAAGTCTAATGGAGATGAGAGTCTCCTTTCCCATTCCATTTCCATCCGGCACTTTCCTCTGTTGACTTTTCTATTTGGTCCTGGAGCCTTTGTTCTTCTTCTTCAGAGATTCCTGAAGTCGAGGCCACTTCTTGAACTGGGGCTGGATCTTCAATTGTGGTTGCCTCTCCAGTTTCAGGTAGCTCTATGGCTGCTCCCCCTGCCTCTTCTTTGGTTGCTCTGTTTCTCTTCTTTGTTTGCTCTGGAGTCTTGGAGCTGTTTGCGGAGGGCCTCATTTTCTGTCCTTAGTGTTTGGTTTTCTTTGTGAGCCTCTCCTCTGCAGCCAATGATCCCTCCGCCATGTGCAATCTTTGCACTTGCTCTAACCTCAGCTCTCTTTGCAAACTTCTGACCTGCTCTTCCAGAGCTGGTACGAGGGCTCCCTCTTGTTCTGTTCCTCCCTGCTAGCTCTAGGGGTTCTGAGTCTCATGATTGTCCTTTCTTGAAGTTCGACTCTTTCCCTTAGCTCAATGAGCTCATCCTTGGCTGCCTCCAGCTCATCTTCTATTCGCTCCTTTGCTTCCTGTGAACTTGTACCTCTCTTGAAGCTTCGGCTAGTTGGAGTATCAAGCCGTCTCTCTCGTTTTCTGCGTCGTAGAGTGATGCTTTATGACTTTCAGATTCAGTCATAGCATTCTCTAACTTCTTCTGCAACTCTGCTTCCTTTTGTTTTGCTGTCTCAAGTGCTACTTCCTTGCTCTGGATCTTTCTTTAATCTTGCTGAGCAGTTCATGCACCATGTGCATGTCTTTTTTTCATCTTCATCTGTCAACTTGACAGCTCTTTCTGCCACCACCTCCAATGGCTTCGGCTCGTCCATTTTCTCTTTACTCTCCATTGTACCCTTTGTCTTTTCCTTCGTCCCTTTCCCTCATCTTGTTTCCGTAGGGATATCCCATAAACTCCTCCAGGGCCTCTTCTTCACTGTATCCGATCGCGACCAGATCCTCATAATCATCTTTCTTTTGCTGAACTGGATCTATCTCCTTTTCCTTGGTCCCGGCCTCCGCTTTTTCCATAACTTCTGTTTCTATTTCTATTGTGGTCCTCCACAATAATTTCCATCTTCTTCGGCTTGGTAACAACACAGTAAAAGAGGGCTGATTGTCCTCAGTCATCTTGGCTTTCCCTTTGTTTGCTTGCCCGTCTTTCTCTGAGTTCAGTAGACTCATCTATTTTCTTCTTCCCCTTGTCGTCCTTTTGCAGCTCAGCTTTTAAAAGCTGTACTTCCTCTTCATATAAGGCTCGACAGGTTGCTGCTCCAGTATGGCCTCCGACTCCTCATAAGCTCTAATATATTGATCATATTGATCAACATGTGGCCTGGCTGAGCTGGTTCCGACTTTACTGGGGTCTGGCACCCACATTTCTTCGAAGTCCCCCTTTAGAGCTCTTTCCCGCTCTAAACTGCTCCACCAGCCTTTCCATTCTTGCGGCTTTTTGACTTTTGGTTTGCTTGGGATCATCCTTCTTCTTCACTTTCTTCTTGAGCGGCTCGTCCACAGCCTCCTCAGGTTCTGAAACTATTTCTAGTTTTCGGCGTGCTCTTGTGGACGCCCTCTTGGATACTTCTTGCTGTTCTTCCTCCTCATCGGCTTCTCTAAGCCACTCATTCTGGGAGGGAACCCGTGGCCCTTGATCCCTAGCTCCAATAGCTTCATAAGCTATTCTTGTTAGGATTTCTCCTCCTCCTATGTACTTTGGCTTCTGGTTGTGCATGGCGATTACTTGCTCGTGGATGTATTGAGCATAATTCACCTCTTTTGGCATGTTGCTCTTCAGTGCCCATGTATGGTTGTCGCAATGGCATGGGGTGGTGTATATACTTCTGCGGTCTTTTACTGCACACATGGAAAAACTGGTTGTATAACCGGCAAAGGGTTGCCGCTCGTTGATCTGCCATATCTCCGTAGGTTGTATTTTGTTTCTTTGATCCATAGACCTCTATGGCCTCCCTTCTTTCTCTGACAGAACTCCCTTTGTTGTGCAGCTTCAATGCATCTGCAATGACTGTGGAGTGATCTGTACTTCAACTGTTTCTCCATCCATGGCTGTCAACGTGGCTTTCCCATCCTTCTGAATGGATGTTGCCAACTCATACACTCTTCTTGTGTCTACACCTTGATGGTCTCGAGGTGAAGAACCTGTGTAAGTCAGCCTTTCCAGGTATCTGCTTATGTTCTCTGATCTGCTATAATCCACTAATTCTCGTGGATCATAGGTACATCGACCGATTGCCCTTGAGATCTCTGAAAGTCCCCTGGTAGATCTTTATTCCTCTTTTTCTAGTACTGCTTCCTCCACCCAAGTCTTGGTTGGCTTGAGGGTTTCTGTTGGAATATCAAAAGTTTGCCTCTGCAAGAGCATCCTTGATGGTTGGTCTTTTTTCTCTTAGTTGCCGATGACTTAGCGGAATCCATGGATCCTGTAACTCCAATTTCAGAAGTTAGCGTCTTTTTAGTACTGAAAGCCGAAATGAAGCTTTTAACTATTCAAATGACTTGAAAATTGAAACATGAGCTATTCAGGGCCTAAGATGCAATGTAGGTGAAAAAATATGCAAACTGGGCTCAAAAACATGCTGAGACATCATACGCGTATGATGTTTTTTGTGTCAAAATGACTTCATATTGGTTGTGCTTGTACTGATAGTGTATACATGAGTATCATATGCTTGATTTGAGTTTGATACCATTGGTCAAGTTTTGGCCAGTTTAGTCCAGTTCAGGCTCTTGGCAAAATTTTGAAAGGAAATGGATTTTATGATCCAAATTGGATAAAACTTGGTGGATTACTTTCAAATGGCATGTAGAACACTTCTGTTTGGTGGTTGAAGCCCTGGTGCCAAAATCACATAGTGAGACATCATACGCGTATGATGTCTTTTAGTGCATTTTTGGACCAATTTTCTCTATAAGCTTGGTTTTGGCTTTAGATAGGCTTATTCAGTGGATTTATCAAGTTTGGATAGATTTTGGACTAAAAATGGCTCTGGAGACATCATACGCGTATGATGTCTTTTCATCAATTTTTCATGGGATTGGTTTCTGTGACTCTCCATTTGCTAGTGAAAACTGTTTATACTCAAATCTTGGTTTGGACTTGAATAAGTTGGATTTGGGACAAAAATAGGCTTTGTATGAAGGATTTTCTCTTAATTGGGCTATGGGTGATCCACTTGACCAAATGGTCCAAACTTCATATGTAGCATGTATTAGATTTATATAATGGATGTTTGATGACAAATGAGCATTTTTGGCTCTGTAAGTGCAAATAGACATCATACGCGTATGATGTCTTTTGGTCAAAATGGTGCTTTTTGGTTCCAGATAGCTTGTAGATGTGTTAATCAACAATCCTACAAAGTTTCAATGAGTTTGGAGTTATTTTGACAAAATTAGGACCAAAAATCAATTTTATGGCCTACTTCGTCTTTTTGGTTTTCCTTGGGTTTTCTAACTCCAATCTCATGATACTTGTTCATAGGATGTGATTAACATGTGGAATGAGGCTATGCACTCAAATGTTGAAATGGATGTGAAAATCATGCTGTGAGACATCAAACGCGTATGATGTCTTTTCTTGAAATGTTGGTCTTTTTGTGCAAAGAATGCTTTGTAGCCCTAAGCCTGCCTAACCCTCTAGTTTTCAACTTAAAAAGTCATCAGTTTAGCTAAAAAGCCCCCTTATAGGCATTTCAGTCTCCGAAGTCGTCTTTTTGCCTTGGAGTTGAATTTCTTCAACTTTTCTTCTTGAGAGTTGCATTTCCAGCTCATTGGATATGTTGCGAAGCCATCCAGTTGGTTGACTTGACTTTGGCTCCCCGTTCTCCATCTTTATCCATTTGTTACCAAAAGCGTCTTTTTCACCATCGGTAAGTGAATCAGCTTTCTTTTGGGTTTTGCTTGCAAACATAAGTCATCCATGTATATTGAAACTGCTCGTGAAGTTCATGTCATTTGGTCGTCAATTTTAGCCGTTATGCCAAAATGACGCTTTGTGTGTCCGCAGCCGAATCGGTTGTTCCGACCTACTTTTGGTGATCCAAACCCGAGATACTCCATGGTTGCATTTCCCTCGATGTTGTTAAGCTTCCTGAGAAGTTTTGTGTCGTTCCGACAACTTTTTTCTGTTTGCCTCTTGCAGCTCTGTTGACCTAGGGTTTTCCAGTCGTTCTTTCTCGAGATTTGAGTGCTAGAAACTCATCTCCTATACTAGGGTAACCCACCTCTAAGTTCTTGCAAGGTTTGGTTAGGCGTTGTGCCCCTACCTAGCGTTCTTCCCCATTCCCCGTCTGCTCTTGTTTCTTGTTTTGGTGAGTTTTCGCGACAAAAGTTAACGATAAGCATCAAAAGCTTATGGCAACGAGTCTACCTCTCATGTCTGGTGTCCTCTGAGCTCTCGTAGCAGTCGTAGAAGGCGGTAGAAGGTCGGATGCTCCTGTGTGCTCTTTGCTCTCTCCAAGAAGGTAATAGTGGAAATGAGCTTGATAGTGAAGTGAAAAATACTTAACTTCGGGCTTCCCGATCACTTGTTACCAAATTTGACATGTGCTCCTATCTCGTCGTGAAATGCACTTTAGGATTTGAAATTTCTCATTTGGACTCCGTTTGACCTGTTTCTGAGAAATCTGTCCACTTTGCCAAAATTCTGTCATTTCGGGCTTTCCCAACTTTTTCAGAATTGTACCCCATTTTTACCATGGGTTGCCCTTGTCATTAGGATCCATCACCGTCTATTCTTTTCTTTTTTCCGATCTCATTTCACCTCTTTTTTATATTTTCTTTTATTTTTATTAAGAAAATCATAAAAAATAAAGGAAAATAGTAAATTGAAGCCAAAAAATTCCAAACATACACGATAAATAGCTGGTAACCCTGTGTATATGAATATACACTTCTTTGTGATTTTTGGACTTGGATTACCACTTTTTTCCCACTTTTTAGCTCCAAAAACACTCTTATTTAGTGATATTTACACATCTAGAGACCCAAATTCATCATTTGATCTCTTCTTTGGTGCAAAACAAGGTATATAAGGGCATAAATATTATCAATATCCAATCAAACATAAAAAATTGCAAAATCATGTAAGACATTGCCCTTGTAATATAATTTTTGTTTTTCTTTTTTTTTTTCCGCGTTTCTTCTGCGTGCTTTGTAGCTCCTGTATACCTCCCCCCCTCCTAGTTGAGTCCTCCCCGACGACTATGAAGTGTCTGTGGGTGAAGCATTGTAGTTGTTTTGTTTTGGTCATTAGTTCCCAATGCAATTGTAGAGCGATGATACAACAGTCTTTCCAATAAAGCTGCTCTTTGTTTGATTGAAGGATTGGTGGTCGGGTTTTGGATTGGTTTTGGCACCTCGGTAGTAGAATCAGTAGATGGATTCTTCGTTACCTTGTTGTCATTTTTCACAATCCAAATCTGCTTCCGCTTTGCTTGTGCTTGCCACAAACTCTTTGCGACCCAAACCTGCTTTGTTCTGTGTGTTGATTTCCTCGCCTTGAAATACCTAGGAGTTTCCGTTGATTGTATTGAAGGGAGTTCCTTTTTACAATTCTTTGGGATCCAAATTTGCTTGCTATAGCTTTGTGCCGTCATGAACTGCTTTGGAATCCAGATCTGTTTCACTGTCCTTGATTGTCGGGGATCACTCTGTTGTCTGGTATTGAAGACTCTGTTTGTGTTTTCTGGCACCACCTTTTTTGGTCTCCATACCATCTTTGACTCCGTTTTTTTCCAAGGTTGAGCTGTTATAATATTGCTTGTCTTCCTTATCCACTGTTGAGAATTCCTCGTCGAAGAGTAATCCGGTTGTATAGAAACTTTTGGTTGCCATTGCCTCTTCTTTTCCTCTGTTTGTTGTTTGCCCTTGTCGTGGATTCTTCCTTTGGAGTTGGCTCTGCTCCCTTGGTGAACTTAACTGATTGACTTTCACCTTCGTATTTGATAAGCACTGATTTAGAACTCCAGTCAATCATTGCATTGTATTGCTTCTGCCATGGTTGTCCTAGCAATAATGGATGTTGTGTAGCTTGGTCTTCAACCACGTAAAACATATGAGGATACACATATTGGTTAATCTGTATATGTAAAACTGTGCATCCGACAGTTTGATGATCGAATTCTCAGAGTAACTTGTTAACTCTTGCTTGGCAGTTTGTAGTTTAGTGTCATTTGTCAATTGTCTATACAAACTGAGTGACAGTAGGTTAGCTTGAGCTCCTGAATCCACTAGTGCTCTGGCTTTGATTTGGTTGGTTCCTACTTTGCATTCAATGATGGGTTCTTCTTTCATTCCCCATTCTGTCTATTCTCGTCCATTTCGTTATCTCTAACTGCGTTTACGTATTGCTCTTTTCTCGCATTCGCTCTTCTTTCTTCTCTCCATTCTTTCCTTCGCTCGGCTTGCGCTTCCTCTCAATCTTTTTCTTTTTCTGGACACGCAACTTTTCTTGATGTTTTTGAGAAGCATGTCTTGTTAGCGGCAAAAGATACTTTTTCACTCTGCATCCACTAATCCAATTGGGCATTTCCTCTCCGTCTAATGTAGCAAGCTTGACGGCTCCACTTGGTGATAGATCTTTAATCACCAGAGGTCCCATCCCTCGCTTTTTAAGCTTTTAGCATGCTGTTTCAGAGTGTAAACTAGGACATAGTCCCCAACCTTAAACTCTTTAGTCCGCACATGCTTATCAAAAAATTCCTTTTGTCGCCTTTTTTGAGCGTAGATGGAAGCTACTGCTTTTAGGCGAAGCTCATCTAGCTTTTCCAGGTCATCTATTCTATCAGAGAGCTCGTGCCCTGTCCACTCTAGATCCTTAGCCACCCTTAAGGTTGAAATCAAGAATTCTATTGGCAAGATAGCATTTAGTCCAAAAACCATGTTATATGGGGTCGTTCCTATGGATGTTTTATACGCCACCCTATATGCCCATAATGTTGAATGTAACTTTTGGTCCCAGTCAGTTCTCGACTCAGATACAATCTTCGTGAGGACCGTACATATGGTTTTGTTTGTTGCTTCAGCTTGTCCGTTTGCTTGTGGATGATACGGGGCTGATTTCCTATGGATTACCATGAATTCATCTAGAAGGATCTCTATCACTTCATTTATGAAATGTGTGCCTCGATCACTCACAATTTCTATTGGCAATCCATATCGTACAAAGACGTATTCATACAGAAATTGTGCCGTGGTCCTGGCATCTGCTTTTTGAGTTGCCTTTGCTTCGACCCACTTTGTTAGATAGTCTGTAGCCACAATGATGTATTGTGCATGAGTCTTATATGCAGGAGGCGAAATGGGTCCAACATAATCAATCCCCCATTTTGCAAAAGCCCTTGCTCCCATCATTGGTCTAAGCGGCATATCATCTCTTTTAAGTGGTACTTTGGTCCGCTGACAGTCATCACACCGTTTAACATATTCCTCAGCGTCCATATGTAATGTTGGCCACCATATTCCTGCGGCTAATACAAGTTTTGCTGTCTTATCACCTGAGAAATGGCCTCCACCTACTCCTCCATGAGCTTGCTCTAGGATTATCACATACTCAGACTCTGATGCGCAAATCCTAAGCTGGTTGTCTTTACCTCTCTTATAGAGTTGATCTCCTATTAAAGCGTAATCTCTAGCTTCTGTCTCTACAGATTTCTGACGAGCTTTTGACGTTCCTTCTGGGAAAATTCTATTTGTGAGATATTTAACAATATACTGACTCCATTCTGGAGCGATCATTATCTGATATAATGTTGAATACTCGGCTGGCGGTTTTGATGAACATACAATACATACAGTGACATATTCATGTACGCTTTCTTTCATTCCTGGCCAATAGACTCCCAATTGTAACAAATTCCTATATGTGTTCCTTCTTGAACAATGAAATGCACATTCCTGAACATGTGCTTCGCACAGATATATATTATATTCCTCAGGATTGATGCATAGTCGTAAGACATGATCATTTCCCAATTGATACAACCTTCCTGCAATCAATTGAAGATTCTTGGATTGCTGAATAGCAATATGTTTCAGGTTGTATTCTCTTCTATCAAACTCTCCTCCATAGGTTAATAGGTCAACGACATTTTGAGACCACTTAGGTATCATTTCTATGTTGAACAAGTACGCGTCTGGCATGTCGTCATCTACTCCTATAGGGTCTTCTCCATTCGTTAATCGCGAAAGATGATCAGCTCTAAGATGTGTTTTTCCTTTCTTTACTACTACCGTGAAGTCGAATTCCAGTAAGATAATGAACCATCTCACTATTCTCCCGGTATTGCATGGTTTATTCACTAGGTAGAGCAAAGCTTGGTGATCCGTAAAAAACACAAACTTGTTGGCTAGAAGATAATGCCGAAATTTCTTCACAGCATATATCATTCCTAATCCCTCTCGCTCTGTTGTGGTGTAATTCTTCTCTGCATGGTTGAGCTGTCGACTGGCGTAACAGATAGGAAAATCCATGTTTCCTTCTTCTGGCTGAGCCAGAATGCATCCTATTGCATATGCAGAAGCATCTATGTGCACATGGAATATCTTCTCCCAATCTGGTGATTTCAAGACTGGAGCAGTAATGAGTGCCTCTTTCAATTTCTTGAATGATTCCTCACATTCCTCTGTCCATTCAAAGTTCACTATTAGCCTGTAAAGTGGTTGGCCTATTATAGCGTACATGTAAATGAATCGTCTATAATATCCGCAATGTCCCATAAAGCTTTGTACTTGTTTCGCATTGGTTGGTCTAGGCATATCCACTATAACTTTTATCTTCTCTAAATCCGTGGATATTCCGTTTTGTGAGACAATATGTCCCAGAATTCTGCCTTGTCGGACCATAAACACACATTTCTCAGGATTGAGACAAATGCGATATGTCCTACATTTCTCAAATACTTTTCTTAGGTGTTCTAGATGCTCATCTCTCAGTAGAGAATGTACACATAAGTCATCCATGTATATTTCGAGAAACAGCCTTAAGTATTCTTTGAAAGCATGCGTCATCAGCCTCTGGAAGGTTGCGGGAGCATTGGTTAGACCAAAAGGCATAACCCGATAAGCATAAATTCCCCACTCCGTTGCAAAAGCTGTTTTATGTTGATCTTCTAGTGCTATGGCTAGCTGGTTATATCCTGAAAAACCATCAAGAAAGGAGTATGCTGTTTTCCCTGATACACGCTCTAGAACATGATCAGTTATCGGCAGGGGATAATTGTCCCTGATTGTTGCAGCATTCACTTTCTTTAAGTTGACACACACTCGGAGTTTTCCGTTCTTCTTAGGTACTACCACAATCGGAGATACCCAATCAGTGTGTTCAATCTCGTATATGAATTCAGCTTCCATTAGCTTATCTATCTCCTCCTTGATTCGCTTAGCAAAAGTATCATTATATGTGTATGGTCTCTGTCTGCTAGGCTTTGCGTCTTGTTTCAGTGGGATTGAGTGTTGGCATATCGATGGGTCAACTCCCTTTAAGTCCTTATAAGACCATGCAAACACATCCCTATACTCTCTGAGAAGACTCAAAAGTCTCTCTTCCTCGCCTGGAGACAAATCTGTGGCTATGTACACCGGTCTAGGCGTCTCACCTGGAGCTGCTAAATCAACTTTTTTTGCATCCTCCGGTCCGTCATAAGATTCGTTCTCCTTCCTCTCTCGAATAGGTGGGGTTAATATCACCTTCCTATCCTCTATTGTGAATTTCCTATAGTGAGAGGGAACATCCATGTTTTCCTTGATTTTGACGTTTTCGTCCTCTCCACTCTCAATTTCAGTTGTCCAAACCTCCTTCAGAGTTTTCTTGAGCTCTCTGTACTTGTTTCTACGTTCTAACTTGGACTCCGTGTATTCTCTGTTGCGCTTGTTCTTTTCTGATTTTTCTGTTTCAGTTTTCGTTCCATTATTTTGAACTTGATTTCTTGAGCCTCTTTTGTCTTTTCGTAAGCTCTTTTGATCACTGCCTCTCATTCTTCCAGAAATCTTATCCTTAACACAATCTCCAGCCTTTACTAGCATTAGGAATTGATTTTTTCCTCTTATTCTAGGCATCGGATTGGTTCTAACCCCTTTTGTTTTTTTCTTTGCTCTATAGTGTTTCTGGCGTTGTTTAGTTTGGTTCGGAAAATCATAAAATCGGACATCCGTTATAGTTTCTTCGTTTCCGCTTGAATTGTCCGTTGACTCGTTGTCTGCTTCATTTTCCCACTCTGGATGATTGGGAATGTCGTGAAACACCTCTTCTTCATCTTCTTTTTCCAGTGTATCATTTTTTTCAGTTTCATTTTTGAGCACAGTTCTCAACATGAAATACGGAACCACGTCGTACCCGTCCTTGTCGCAAAATTTCGTTGTGGGACCATCTGGAATTGCACAAACATCTAGGGTTGCTAGAATGTGTGTCCATTCTAATGGTTCAAACGTGTCCTCTGGAAAGGGTTCTCTTACATAAGTTTCGTCTTCAATAGCCCTTTCTAAAACACATTCTTCTTGTTTCAGACTTCCACATTTCGAAGCTCCACACATCCATAACTCCTTGGGTTTACCTAACCAAGCTGGAAATTCGGATCCCGCCAAAGTAGCTGAATCAAATTCCTCTACCGGTGTTCGGTTCACATCTTTGTAGCTATGGTCTTTCAGGTTCACACGTGTAGTGGTTTCCATATTTCTCAGGTATATGTGATCGTAACCCCAATCCTGGACCATTTTCAACTGTCTCATGAATGGTCTTCCCAATATGATATCATAGTTATTCTCCTTGGCAAAATCGACAATAGCGAAAGTATGTTCGTATTCAATGCCGCAAGAAGTCACTACAACTTTCTCTAATAACCCCATAGGTTTCTCCATGTGTCCATCTGCTAATTGGAGTTTCAACCTAGTCTTCCTTATTGCTGGTTTCCCCCATTTTTTCCAGATTTCTTTTGTAGCTATGGCTACCCCCGCTCCGCTGTCTAGTATTGCCATCGTCTTCACTCCTTGGAATTCAACTGGTAAAGTTGTATTCCCCTCTTCACCTTCACAATACTCTCCGACCTTGTTTAAGGGTACAGGCTTAGCGTTCTTTTGTGGCTTGCTCAGCTCCTCAATGCTCTCTTGCAATCTCGATGTTGGATCTTTTATCCCGAATTTCTCCAAGCATTTTCCTACAGTGGTCCACATATGTGGTCTTAGCCTCAAAAGCTCAGCTAGAGTGATAGTGCATGTCACTGGTGTTGACAAAATCTCTATCAATCCTTGCGAGTCCATGACTTTTTCTGATGAGATTTTTCGTGAGGGAAGTGCTCTAATCTCGGATTTTGCTTCATACTCTCCTAAGTATGAAGGTAAGGTTTTCAGTGAATGAGGTTTGCTCTCCATTGTTCTAACAGAGCCCCCATCTCCCCAGTAAGATTGCAGATCCAAGTCTACTTGAGATCCTGCCTCAAATTCCACTATGGGAGGATTCCTGATGTCCTTTTCCCAATTTGTCTGATTAGCTTGGCAACTTAGCTCGTTTGCAAAGTTTGCCTCTCTCACTTGTTTCCAAAATTCATTGTAATCCTCATCTTTTCCGTAACTCCTCTGTATGACTGGATGAAAACTCTCTATCTCCTGATCGGTTGTGTTCAACACTATGCGGTCATCCTTTTGTGTACCTTCAGGCTTTTGTGCACTGGGAGTCTTTTCAGCTACCCGTGAAACGATAGTCTCTTGCTGAATTGGGTTTTCCTTCCCACAATTCATTGTTTCTCTTGATGGTTCTAATAAAGCTTGTGCAGTCTCGATCATTCTCTGGCACATTTCAAGTCTCTGCTTTTCCAATTCCGCGTTTGGGTATGTCATCCACCTCTGTTCTTGTGTTTGGTTGTTCTTTAACCTAGCTTCGTAAGCCCTCATCAGTGCGTCCAATGGTTCATGTACTTTGTCGACTAGCACTGATCCCCCTGAGCTTAAGCTCGTTGTTTCTTTGGTACTCTTTTGTTTCGTTCTTTCCGGGCTCATCTCTCGTTTCCCGTTTTGACTCTCAAGTTTTTCTAATCTAGCTTTAGTTTGCTTTAGTTCCTCAGCTAGAATAGCGTCTTCACGTTCTTTTCTCAACTTCATGCGTGCTTTTCTAGCTTTCCATGTGTTTTTCTGACTCCGCGGTCCTTGACTAACCACTTCAGTCGCCAACTTTCCATTCTCAGGTTCTCTAGTGGTTTTCTTAGCTTGAGCTCTAGTAACAACTTGCGTTGGTATCAGAGTTTCATTTTCAGACCCACTGCTGGTAGGAATAGTTTCTAGCATATTCAATGTCGTCTTTTGCACTTTGTTTGGATTCTTTGAACAATCCTCAATGAAGTGAGTAACCCCACACTCAGTGCAATAAGCGTTAATTCTAATGATTTCCGTATGTGGGCAAACATTCATCAGATGGTCACCTCCACACTTGTAACAAGGTCCTAGTGTTGGTCTTGGTCCCATTTGATTCGTCCTTTGTGGATATGATGGTCTTTGTCCTGTTAACCCTCCATGAGCTATGAACATTAAGGTTCTTGCGTCCATATTGTATCTCTCTTCATCAGAAGCACTTGTAACTGTTGGTGTTCCAACATTCCCCATCATGCCCCATGGTTCTGGTTGTTTTGGTTCTTCTGGTGGGTAATACACTGTCGGAGACATGTGTGCACCCAATTCTTCGTAATAGGCTTGAACAGGCACTAAGGCTTGTTCTTCCTGATTCTCTAAGGTTGGTGCATATCTAATGCCCACTGGTCTTGCTCCTGGTAAAGGTGGTTGTTGTCCCAATACCGGTTGCGGTCTTTCTATCCCCATAGGTCCTGGTACATTTCCCGTTGGGTATCGAGGTACTGGATGTATCTGAGGTGGTGCTAACTGAGCAGGAGGTGCATACTGGCGCTCCCTCACATACCCTTTGTTGTAATAACACTCCTCTGTTGGATGATTTGTCCATTTTTGTTCAATAGCACACCATTTCAGTGTTTTTGGCAATGGTTTTTGGTATGGTGCCATCCTTTTTAGAGCATCTTCTATCATTTGCTCTACATTTGGCATGGTTGTTGTTGGAACATTCTTTTTAGTGGTAGTCTCGCTCGCTACGGAGGAGGAGCTACTGGATGCAAAATCTGTATCCGCTGACACCTCTCCATAAACCGTACAGTTATCCACTAAGTACAATGCCTCTCTCGTTACTTGCTCGAAACTTGTACAAGCTTTCAAGTGCAAGTCCTTCTTGAGAGTGTCGTTCCTCAGTCCCTCAATGAAGAGAACAGATAGTCTGTCATCTTGTGGTCGTTCACGTACTGGACATCTCTCAATGTATTGTTTGAAGCGAAGTGACGCTTCCTTCACTTTTTCGTGTTCTCTCTGTTTAAAAGAATATATTTGTGAGACCGTATTGTGCTTAATCCCTCGTTTTTAGAATTCCTCAGCAAACTCTCTTAGCAAATGGTCAATGTCATGGAATCCCCCAATGTTCATTGGTTGAAACCATGTCAATGCGGTACCTTCTAGAGTAAGACCAAATCCCTCGTATTGTGTATGGAAATCTGTTATCTGCTCAGCTCTTAAGACTTGCTTAAAGAGTGACACATGTGCATACGGATCTCCTGAACCACCATACTTCTTTGGCATACACTTGGCTACTTGAGATGGTCTCATACGTCTATGATCTGCTACCAATCTCATTGCTCCCGTGTCCCGGCTAAAGCTTTCTCTAGCATCATGGACTTCATGGGTTACCCTTGTCGGTTCCCCCGCCCTGAATCTACTACTAGGAGGTAAATGCGATGGTTCCGCTTCAAACCTTGGACCTGGCGTGGTATAGGTGGGGATTGGAACTGCACTACCTCGATTCGTCTCCATTGACTCTCTGGAATGTAATGATCCCATTGGTCTGAGCTTCGAGTCCCAAGGTTGACTGAAAGAGTCAGCAACCTGAGTTCTTTGTCCTCCTGTTGTCATTGAGTTTTGCACTCCATTTGTTGGTGCTGGTCTATGTGAGCTAGAAGTAACATAATACTGATGTAGTGGTCCCCCAAAGTATGTATATCCTTCTAATTCTTTCTTGCCCATTGTTGAGTATTGCCTGCCATACTTATCGTAAGCGGCAATTTTCACTTCCGATCCCTCTGTGTAGGTAAAGACATACAGTCTTTTTTGGTCTGTCAACTCTCCGGTGTAGGGTTCTTCACATCTATAATAGAGATCTTGATCCCCATTATTATATTTGTACAGCCCCACATAGATGTTATCAGTGTTGATCCTTATAGTTTCATTCTCTCTTCTTAACCTCGCATTAGGGAAGTTCATTATTGGTGCTTTCTCCTCGAGTTCTTCATCTATTTTGGCTTTGGTGCCCATCAATCCCCACTTGTCCACAATGTTAGGATTTAGGACTACCAAGTACATGGTACCCTCGTCATCTAGATATCTATCTCCGCTATAGCTCACAGGCACTAAGTCCTTGAACTCACTAGGTCTATCTTCTATCTTTACACAATAGCGGTCCATTCCATCTTTGTAGATCTTGGCACCTTGCTCATTGTCGTACTGGTATTTTATGAACAATAGCTTCATGGTGGCGGAAGGGTTTGATGATCCTGCTGCCATATTTTCTCTGTTGTTCAGGTTCAAGTGTTCCAAGTTTTCGGTGAAAATCTCGTAAGATCTCTCCGAAGAAGTATCATAGACACTTCCTTCAAAGATCGGCTCTAATGGTTGCACCCAACTTTGGTTTACACTTCCCTCGGTTGATATGACACTTGTTGGTTCCCCTTGTTTTGGTTGATTATTACGGAGATTCCTGCCCGATCTCAAATTCATCAATTCCCCTAAAGGACTGTAACTTTTCCGTCTCGGCAATTTGTTTTCCCCAAGTTTTTGTGGTCAGAATTGATCCAAACTGATTGATTCTTTGTCAATTGTTTAATCTTGTCAGTGGGACAACTTCTGTTTCATCAAGTGAGAATTTTGTTACTGTTATGCTGAAAAAGACATTATACGCGTATGATGTCTTTTTTTACAGATTTTGACTATTTTGGTTTTGCTCACTCTCAGTGGCCCCCTTATGCTCTGTTCACTCACAAAATTCAGTTTGAACTCTGTTTGAGCAAGTTATGGCTAATTTAGGCTTTTCTTGGCAATTTTCCGCTTTTGACTTGTTTTTTGGGTCAATTGTGATCCAAATGGGATGAAACTTGAAATATAACCTCTAGACAGCTATTACAATGATCTGTTTTTAGCAAAGTAATCAAAATATGTCCAAAATAAGGTCCAAAGACATCATACGCGTATGATGTCTTTTTCATCAATTTGGGTCCAAACTTGATATTTATGCTTTTCAACAGTGTTTGTAACAATCTTGTCAGGTCAGATTT